>NC_090228.1:24799957-25422810 GCF_024489055.1 Chanodichthys erythropterus
ATACAACAAAGTTAAAAGTTACTCTTTTAACTCTACTTTTGTTTTTACATTTATTGACTAACTGACATCCCTCCTGTTCCCATGCTGAAAGAAATCGTAAGTGTGAACACTTGTAACTTAATGCATTACTGTACTTTTCATAAAAAGTAACTTAGTAACTTTTTGTTAGTGAGTAACACAATATTGTAATGCATTACTTTTAAAAGTATCTTTCCCCAACACTAGAAATGAAGATTACACCACCCCACACTTTTTCTCATTTTGAGCATGAGTTCAGAGGCCACTCACTTCAGTTGTTAATATTTCATGTGCTCTTTGAAGTGAGGCAGTACAGAGCACTCAGGATAATCAAGCTCAGCTGAAGATGAATTCTTCTCTGTGCCACCTGCGACAGTAAAAGCGTTATGCTGGAATTCGGGGTAAAGGGCAGAAAGCAGGTCGGAGTGAAGTAAATCTCAAACAAGACACTCAAACTAAACTAGTGATGAAGTTTGCATACTAACATACCTAGTATACACAGAGTTAGTAAGTTAAATTGCATACATATTCCATACATTTTAATAAAATACTTAATTAAGAGTTTAGGAAATACAAAATAAGTGTTAGTATATTATACTTGACCTCACATTTGTGCTTGGAATGAGAAAAGACATAAAGATTATACAACAAAGATACAAATTCAGAGAGCTTTTATTTTTACAGCTTCAATTTTTGTCCAGTGTCTCAAAACATAAAAATAAATACAGCTATGTCATAAGAAATCCAGTGTCTTTTGTCGTGAAATATGATTTAAAACACCTGCAAGTCTCGTTCGCTGCTGCGTCTTTGGAATATGAATTGTGAACTGTCAATTAATAAAAAAAGAAAACACATTCATTTTCATTTCCTTGAGTCTAAGGGCAAGTCTTCACAGTTCAAACATTACAAAACATCGCCACTGAATATTGTTAAAATTGAACAGTGTTTTTGATAGACTTTTAGTTGTGTTTTGGGACTAGAGCACCAGAGAGACCCAAATGATTAACTCTGCAAATCAAGTACAAAACATTTGTGATTTAACCACATTGGATAAAAATAGTCTTGCATTAAATGTTATTAAAAATGCTTTTCAATATACAAATGTGCCTTAAAATATTACAATTTCAAAACAACAACAACAACAACAACAATATATCTACACAGTAGGAAAGTATTAGTCAAGAGACGGATCTCCTCTATGAGGACGAGCCAAGCAGGGCACTTGGTGAACATTTCAGCATTCTGTGATTTTTGTAATCGGAAAATGTCTCTATAAAGTTCCAGCCTTGTGCAATCATAAAAAATTACGTACAAAATTACTTGTGTCTCTTCAAGACCACCTGTTAGTCAGTCAGAGCGTGTCGCTCGGCATGCTGGGATGCTTGAAGTCCCACGTTTAGTGGTTTGGCACAGTTTCCATATTTCCTCGCCGACCCGGTCTTGCGTATTTAGATACATTCCCTTATTCTTTCCTTAACGTTCATTTAACAGGCAGAAATCTGCAGTAATACTGTTCTCCAATGGAGCCTGGACCCCAAGGACACGCTGGAGAGCAAGGTGCGCCTAGAGGGAGGGTCTTTGGGTAATCCACCTTTGCTTTCCAGCTTCCTCCCACTGTCAAGGGATGATATTCTCCCCTCACGAGGGCAGAAGTTCCTCAGGTTTCCTGCTGGGTCAAATTGATGTTTCATTACTGCCGCTGTAGTGAGCAGAAAGGGAGAGAAAAGGAAGGAGGATACATGCGGGTTAGGAGGGTGTTCTGCAGGAATACAGGCCAAGTACAGCAGCCGCATGCCACATGGACAACAGGTGTAAAGAAGACGTTTCTTTGTTTTCGGGACACATGCTCCAATAGACACAAAGAGCTGAACAGAATCAGAAGGCTCAGGTTTCAAAAACATGCAAACTACATTTTCAAAGTGTGTTCTATTCCAACTATATTGTAGAAATGCAAAAAAAGTAATCATACCAGTCTTTCTGCAGTATTGCTACTATCAATTTAAAAAAGTCTGGCGGTGTCACTGCAGTTTAAATATGTGCAGTTAAGCATATATTGATTTAAAAATTTACAATAATCACTCCAGGAAGAGCAGTGAAATGTCACTGTGCAATAAACTTCAATGTCTTTATGCAAAGAATAATTTCTATTTTTTTTTTCAGTAACACTTTACAATAATGTAATAATTGTGTTAACTAACAATTTTCAAAACATATTTTCATAGCATTTATTAACCTTTGTTAAAGGGATAGTTCACCCAAAAATGAAAATTATCCCATGATTTACACTCACCCTCAAGCCATCCTAGGTTTATATGACTATCTTCTTACAGACGAACACAGTCGGAGTTATATTAAAAAATATCCTTAGTCCTCCAAGGTTTATAATGGTCGTGAATTTGGCTTGAGAGTTTGAAGCCCCAAAAAGCACATCCATCCATTATAAAAGTAATCCATACGGCTCCAGGGGTTTAATAAAGGCCTTCTGAAGTGATGTGTTTTTGTAAGAAAAATTGCCATATTTAAAACTTTAGAAACTATAATAATTGGCTTCCGATATTGGCCATACGCAAGTCTAGTTCTGGTGGAAGAGTGACCCGATGCATGACGTATTGACAAAAGCAGAAGCGCAGAAGTCTCTGAGATTTTGATGTTTTTTTACGGAAAGGCCGAAGCTGATCGCTTGGTTCTTGTCACATGACCTGCGGTGCACTTGCGGCATTCTGAAAAGTTGAGAATTTTTCATCTCGATGCACCTGGAAAACGCACCGCATGCGCGTTGCGACCACATCGCTTCCATTATGAGGCTACATTTGAAATAACGAATTTGAGCGTGCAAAAGACACGATATGTGAATGGCCCCTAAAACAAATGACGGGCGATTTCGATATAAGAGAAGAGGAGATTGAGTTTGTTGCCCATCCCTATTTATTTTTAATCCGCGAGAGGCGTCTACTCTTCAACAAAGCTTACGCTACTCTTACATCATACATTTGGTCAGAGGTCACTCTGAGTTCCGCCGGAACAAGGGCTGGGTAATAATATTGATTTCTCGTTTTTAATTGATTCTCATTTTTACGAACCGATATTGATTCTTAAATCCCAAGAATCGATTAGTCTAGTCTGTTTTCAGTTGATGAATGAGCAGAATATGTAGCGCCTCCCATCCAATAAATCGCAATAATATTTGTGCTTTGTTACTTTTGATATGAAGCAAAGTCTCAGATTTCAAATGACGTCCATCTCTAGAAAGCAGCATTCTGATAAATATAGCTATGTATCCTTACATATTCATTATAATTTTTAATGTTCTTCAATATTTAATGCATGTTTGTACGGAAGAGGATTAGGGCCAAGCAATAATAAAAAAAAATAAAACCATCTCGAGATTAAAGTTGTTAAATTTCGAGAAAAAACTTCTTCAATTTCGAGAAAAAGTCGAAATAAAATGTTGAGAATAAAGTCATTAAATTATGAGAAAAAAGTCGTTAAATTACGAGAACAAATTCGTTACTTTTTTTCTCATAATTTAACAAATTTGTTCTCGTAATTTAACAACTTTTTTTTCGTAATTTAATGACTTTATTCTCAACATTTTATCTCGACTTTTTTCTCGTAATTTAACAAGTTTATTCTCAGCATTTTATCTCGACTTTTTTCTCGTAATTTAACGATTTTTTCTCGTAATTTAATGACTTTATTCTCAACATTTTATCTCGACTTTTTTCTCGAAATTTAACAACTTTAATCTTGAGATGGTTTTATTTTTTTGTTCTTGCTTGGCTCTAAACCTCTTCCGTATGTTTGAATAAATCAGTTGAATAAATCAATTTAAATGTTTATATTTCAAAAAAACAAATGGGAGTAGAAATATGATTATGTAATTCTAAAGTTTATTTATAATAAAAACATCATTGAGTGTAATTTAAGTGTTTGTATATAAATAAGTTAATTTAACCTTCAATATTATTATAGTAGTACCAACTGACTTACATGTGTAGTTTACAGCATTAGTTGAGATTTTTTCCTCTAGAAAATTTGCCATGTACTGTAACTGAAATACTACATCCAAAATAATCGATATCGAATCAAATCGAAATTGTAATCAAATCGAATCAAAGCATGTGAATAGTAATCGAACTGAATCATGAAAATTGTGTCAATACCCAGCCCTAGCCAGAAATTGACTTGCTTATGGCCATTACCATTTTTTTCTTTAAAAAAAACATTACTTCAATTGAGAAGGCCTTTATTTACCCCCTTGGAACTTTGTGGACTACCTTTTAAGATGTATGGATGCACTTTTGGAGCTTCAAAATCTCCATTATAAAGCTTGGAAGAGCCAGGATATTTTTTGATATAACTCCAACTCTGTTCCTCTGAAAGAAGATAGTGATATACACCTAGGAATGCTTGAGAGTGGGTAAATCAGCTTGAGGGCGAGTAAATCATGGGTTAATTTTCATTTTTGGGTGAACTATCCCTTTAATGTTAGTTAATAATAATACAAATGTTCATTGTTTTTTTTAGTTTCAGTGTGCATTAAACAATGTTAGCAGATAAAATAATATATATATTAGCAAATGTTGTAATGAACATGAACTAAGACTAATAAATGCTGTAGAAGAATGTTCATTATTAGCTAATGTTAACTAATGTAGTTTATGAATGTAAAGTTTCTATTGTAAAGTGTTTGACCTGAACAATTTTTAAAATATTTCACAATTTGTTTTGGATGCAATATCAAAATTGGTATCATGAAATTTCACTGGTATTAGTATTAACTAATCATGCCAATATTAATAGTATAATAGAATCAACCCTAATGCAATTTACAACCCATTACTGAACTCTGCCTTTATTTTTGTAATAGATAAAAAAGACATAAAAGATAGATAGATAGATAAAAAGGTTTGGGTGAAGAAAGGTGGAGTGTTGAATAGCGTCTTACTCAGAGTCTGACAGGTTGCCGCCGTTAACAGTCCCTGATCTCAGATTCATGGCCATGCCGTTCTGCTGTTCTCGTGGTTGGACGGGTGGCTGATGAGGGGGCTTGATGAGGACGTTGTGGCCGTTGCCCCCATCATTAGAGGCTATAGAGGGCACTCTGGAGGAGATGGTCGGGGGATTGTAGTCCGATAACTTCTCCCGAAGTTTGTTTTTCATGTTTTTGTCTGTCAGTGGAGGAGGAAAGTTGGGTATCTTATTCTTCAGAATACCTATAAGAAAAAAAAGTACACGGGAATATTAGTATATATGTTTATCCTTTTCTCCCACCCCCCTCTCAACTGATGTTTTACAGTTAATAAAAGTGTTTGTTTGCCAGTCTCACCTTTCCTCTGTTCAGGCTGGTGGTTGCTGTTGGCTTGGATGGAGGGTGTTGGTTGGTCTTTCTCCTGAGTGGTCTCTCCAATGTGATTGAGTTTACTTTCATGATGGAGCTCCACGTTAACTTTCGTCTCCACTCTCAGTCTCTCTGCCCCTCCGGGATCTTCACTGTCACTGGCTGTCATGGTTTCAGTCGGCCAGTAAGGCTTGACGTGATTGGACACCGTGTCCACTAAACGCAAAAGAAGAGGTTAATGTTAATTGACACATCCATAACTTGCAAATACATCCATCAATTTCAGATTTCCAGATTTAATGTCATTATGAAAGATGAATACCTTCTCTTGAACCCTTTGGAGTGCTGTGTAATGGTTGTCTCTCATTATTCCACTTGGGCTTCATGTCGATGTCTTCATCTTCGCTGTCAGATGAGTGAGAGGAGGCATACGAGCTGCTGTGTTCGTCTACGGAGAGCTCGCTGTCCGAATCTGAGTCTGAATACACACAACCTTACGTCAATCTCAACAGTTTGTAGTTCACAAATAAATATGTCACACTACCCTAGTTTACATGTGGATAACAGGCGTTAAGTATGTATCAGTGCTGGCTTGGAAAGGTTTTTTCATACCATCTGCTTTAGTGCCGTTATGAAAGAGTGAACCGTCAATGTCAGTGTGTCCGGCTTTAGCATTTCCAGATGAAACACTGGGCTTCTGACCCAACTCATCCCTGTGTAGGAGTGAAAGAAGGAGAATGAGAGAGATACAAGACAGATGTCTCACACATGACCTCTACTTGCAGTGAGATTAGATTCAAGTGAAAAACAAAATAAAATGAAAAATGACCCATATATGACAAATCAGCCCATGCTGACTTGATCTATTTCTTGAAAACTAAAGGTTCAGCTTCTGAACTCTTGGCGTAAAATTCCACTTAATTCCACTTTTAAAATACGACTTGCCTTATATTTCAATTACGACAACTCTCGAAAGTTTTAGCCTGTTATTGAATATGGCAATGATAATGTATTTGGCCTAGGCGGACTAAGATCTGCTACGCTGCTGCTATTGATTATTCAAGTATGTATTTGCTACTGCTAATAGACACACAGACACGCTGCTGTGAGCATGTAAGATATGCTGCTGCTGCATGAATAGGCATACAAAAGTCCCGTAGCAGATCTAGGCAGGTGGAACTGGGGGAGGTGGAGGGGTTCAGAGGAACTTAACTTTCAGCAAACAATGAACCAGACTATTTAAATGTTGTGCAAGCAATCTCTTTTGGCTCATTTGTTCCTACATTGTTGTTCATTTCTTAAACAACCATGTAGGAAGACACATCATAGCTATATCAGGATGGCAATGTCAAGATTCATCAGGCTCAAATTGTGAAAGAATGGTTGGGAGGGAGCATGAAGAATCATTTTCACACATGAATTGGCACCTCTGAGTCCTGACCTTAAATTCATTGAAAGTCTTGGGATGTGCTGGAGGAGACTTTACAGAGTTGCATTGATCTTGACCAAAAATGGACGCACCTCTTGATGAAAATAAATATTGTGATGTTATGTCCATCAAGAGGTGCATCCATTTTTGGTCAAGATCATGTCATTAATAATCATTAATAACAATTCAGGTCCTACTGTGAATTAATTCTACTAGTATGCTATGCTAACAAGCTTGCAGAGCGACGTTTATACAAGATAGCATATAGTACATCATAATGCAAAATCCTCAGCAAATTCACAGTATTTACACATAATGATAAGTGCTTTGAAAATTACTATTGAACTGAATCTATAAACAGAGCATTTGAGATGTCACAGGGTTGCGTTCAGTGTATACAATGAGACAGATGTTAACACACAACATTCATGGATATACATGCAGGAACAGGTTAAAGTTTGTGTACATTATCGCAGCACTGCAAAGCAGAAGCCATGCATTTTTGCTCATGCATATGAAAAGAGAAAAGTCAATTAAATAAGGTAAATTATTAAAGGGTTAGTTTACCCAAAAATGAAAATTCTGCTATTAATTACTCACCCTCATGTTGTTCTACACCCGTAAGACCTTTGTTAATCTTTGGAACACAAATTAAGATATTTTTGATGAAATCCGATGGCTCAGTGAGGCCTCCATTGCCAGCATGATAATTAACCCTTTCAGTGCACAGAGAGCTACTAAAGACATATTTAAAACAGTTCATGTGACTACAGTGGTTCAACCTTAATGTTATGAAGCGATGAGAATACATATTTTGTGCGGCAAAAAAACTAAATAATGACTTATTATCTAGTGATGGGCCATTTCAAAACACTGCTTCATGAAGCTTCGAAGCTTTACGAATCGTTTGTTTCGAATCAGTGGTTCACACGTATCAAACTGCTAAAGTCACATGAACTACTGAAATTTCAAAACACTTATGACGTAACGAAGCCTCATTTACTGAGATCACGTGACTTTGGCGCTCTGAACCACTGATTCGAAAAAGAAGTTTCGTAAAGCTTCGAAGCTTCATGAAGCAGTGTTTTGAAATGGCCCATCACTAGATAATAAGTCATTATTTAGTTTTTTTGGCACACAAAAAGTATTCTCGTCGCTTCATAACATTAAGGTTGAATCACTGTAATCACATGAACTGTTTTAAATATGTCTCGTAGCTCTCTGTGCACTGAAAGGGTTAATTGTTTTTCTGGCAATGGAGGCCTCACTGAGCTATTGGATTTTATCAAAAATATCTTAATTTGTGTTCCAAAGATTAACAAAGGTCTTACAGGTGTGGAACGACATGAGGGTGAGTAATGACAGGATTTTCATTTCTGAATGTTATTGAGAAATGTCAGGTAGGATAAGAGAAAGTGAAATGTTACATAATCAGCGTGTAGCGCCGTGCCCCAGCAGTAGCGTGTTACCTGTGTGTGTAAGTAAAGTAGCTGCTGTGACTCTTAGCTGACCTGACTGTGCTCTCCAAAGACACTGTCGACTCGCCTATGCCCGAGCGGTACAGCGCACCGTCCTCCATGTACGTGTTATTACAGTTCAGAGTACGCTAAAGGCAGAGAGAGAGCACAGTAGTGTAAATCAAGAGAAAAAATACATTTCCAAATGCCAGACCACAGCAAACTTCTTCCTTTGATAGCAAATTAGGCGAAATTACTTAATGTTTGCAAATTACTTAATTGAAATGACTTGGTTATTAATTTGCTACTAAATAAATTGACATTGAATCTGATCCTAACTGCTGTTTCCAGATGCATGAAGGACAATTAATGTATAAATATTGAATCGTTTATATGTGTTACAGTAACTTACCGTCAGTAGGGTGGTGCGCGTGGTGCTGGAATCATCAGGTAACTGTTTCTTTCCTGTGAAAACGTTCTTCAGATTTTTCCTCACCTCTTTATTGAACACGATGTGGAAGAAGAAAATGAATATGCCCTAAAAACAGAAAAAGGAAAAGGAAACCTGTCTGTGTTAATAATTTTGTTATGTGCTTTTGTAATTTTTATAATTTTTTATATATTTATTCGTTTTTTTTTATTTATTTAGTTTTATTTTTATTTTAGTTTTACCTTTCAGCTTAAACTTATTTCAATTTATTTGAATTAGTTGCTAAGGCTAAGCTTCTCAACTCTGGCCCTCGAGGTCCACTTTCCTACAGAATTATATATAAAGATATATGTGTGTGTGTATATATATATATATATATATATATATATATATATATATAGTTTTAAAGTGTGGTCACGTTAGCAAAATTTCAAGCATGCTTTCGAATTCCCGCAAACCAAAATCTGCTTTTTTCCACCCTTACATGAAACTCCTGATACCTATTGAAATTATATTTCGGTAAAGCAGTATCGTTTTAGTTAACAATAACATCACTGAAACCTGTTTTAAACACATCCTGCATCTGCACTTCAGTCTGACAGATTTCCGAATGCAAGAAATATAGTGCTTTTGTATGTTTTTAAGGCTTAGTATGAGCAACAGTTATAGTGATGTTTGCCTTATTTGTCTATTTTTGAAAAACAAAGGTCAGGAAGAGTATGACTGTTACCTGTAGACAGCTGAAGATGGCAAACAGGTAGTGGAAGGTCATGACATCACTGTTAACAGCCATTAAACCCAGCAGCCAGGTGGCGCTAATGAGCAACAGGAGCAGAAAGGCCATCCGCATAGCAGGACTGGAGCACATGCAAAAACAAACCACAATAAGTACCACTATACTTCATAAAACTATCCTCGGTAAATGCTCTCAAGGGACAGGATAACAACGTCTTACATGACCCCAGACTTCTCATAGGAACGTTGTCTTCGGCCACATGACGCCTTGGCCGCCAGCACAAAGATAACAATGTTGACCTGTTAAAGAGATTATTTAATGTTCAAGCAGTTGACGTGGATAGAGAATTACATTAGACTGATAGTTAGAATGATCAATAGATGACTGTTGGATGGACTTACGAGCACCACTACAGCAATGGGTCCAGCAAAACTCCAGATGAGGGTGTCATGGACAGACAGCCAGCAGAAGTCAGGGTTTCCATATCCCTGAGGATCCAAACCCACAGCCAAACCTGATGGGATATAGACGTCAACATGACTTTTACATCATCTTAAGAAACATGCTTTTCTCTGTAAAATTTGCTGCCACCATGCTGGTGAATGTGACTTCACCAAGTACAACATGTTCCTGGATCATCTTTGTTGATCCTGGATCAACATTCCAGTCAACCAATCAGATTTGAGGGACAAGTTTACAGTTTATGTCGGGTTTAGGCTTACAACCAGGGTCAGTGTTATTCACCTATCATTTCCCTCTGATTTTAGGGATAAGTATTTATAGGTTTAGGGGTAGGGATAGGGTTAATTTTCGAACAGGAATGTTCTTCCAGGATCAACAAAATATGAACATGTCAAAATCACAGTGACTAAGCTAAGATTTTGTGGGTGGTTGCCAAAATATTGTTATTTGGTTGTTCTGAGTAATATTATAGGGGTGTTGCTTAGTGGTTGCTAAGGTTTTCTGAGTGTGTTTAATGTGTATCTATGCAGTTTAAGTTTGGAGTTGTTTTAACTACTGTTGTTGCTACTGTAGGTAGTTGCTAAAGTGTTGCTATAGTGTCCTGAGTGATTGCTAAGGTTTTCTAGATGGTTGGTGTTCTAGTTTTTTTTATGTTGTTGCTAAGTTATTAGGTGTGTTTTTTAACATGTGAATGCCACAGTGTTCAGGGTGGTTGCTAGGGTGTTGCTATAGTAGGTGTGTGTTGCTAATGTGTTTTAAGTGGTTTATAACATGTTGCTAGGTAATTGATAGGGCTTTGATGTGCAGTTACTAAGGTGTTTCTAATGTGTTGCTTTGTAGTTTACGTTGTTTGGAGTTGTTTTTAACACACTGCTATGGTGTTGCTACTGTATGTGGTTGCTAAGGAGTTGCTATGGTGTCCTGAGTGATTGCTACATGGTTGCTATGGTTTTCTAGGTGGTTGTTAAGGCTTTGCTATGCAGTTACTAATGTGGTCTAAATGTTTTTATGCTGTTGCTAAGTTGTTGGGAGTTTTTTTAACATGTGAATGGCACAGTTTTCAGGGTTGTTGCTAGTGTGTTGCTATTGTAAGTGGTTGCTAATCTTTTCCAATTGGTTTATAACATGTTGCTAGGTAGTTTCTAGGGCTTTGCTATGCAGTTACTAAGGTATTCCAAGTGTTTCTAATGTGTTGCTGTGTAGTTTACGCTGTTTGGAGTTGTTTTTAACACACTGCTATGGTGTTGCTACTGTAGGTGGTTGCTAAGGTGTTGCTATGGTGTCCTGAGTGATTGCTACGTGGTTGCCAGGGTTTTCTAGGTGGTTGTTAAGGCGTTGCTATGTAGTTGCTAATGTGTTCTGAGTGTTTTTAGGCGGTTACTAAGTTGTTGGGAGTATTTTTTTATGTGTGTTTGAATGCCACAGTGTTCAAGGTGGTTGCTAGGGTGTTGCAAATGTAAATGGTTGCTAATGTGTTCCAAGTGGTTTATGGCAAGTTGGTAGTTGCTAGGGCTTTGATAAGCAGTTACTAAGGTGTTCTGAGTGGTTTTTAGAGTGTTCCAAGGTGGTTGCTAAGGCTTTACTATGCAGTTTTCTAATGTTTTCTGAGTGGTTGCAAGTGTTTCCATGTGGATACTAAGCCTCCCCTATGTTTCCCTTATATTCTAAGATATTCTACTCTCCATGGTTTGGTTATGGTTTGGTTACGACAAGCCTTCTGAAATTTTTTGCATTTCATTGGGTGAATATGGTAAGTGTGATGACTTAGACAAGAAACAGCAGCACAATTTGAGGTCTGCAGATCAATCATGTCCACAGCACGAAGCAGAGGGAGTTACACCCTGAAGTTTTTTAAAATCCTTAACCCAAACTATGAGCAATGAATTACAGAAAGGAGTAAAGAAAGCAGGCAGCCATTTATTGAGCTGGGAGGAGCAGAGAGGAGTCGGGTCAGCCTCTATTATCTGTAGGATAGGGGCTTTTTCACTGCTTTGAGCATGTGCCAGTGGAGAAAGTGACACCCATTATGGAGAGCGGAGCCACCGGAGAGAAAACAGAAAAAGAAAGAAAAAAAGACAGAGCGAGAGACCGAGAGGTAGTAATATGAAGACAATGGCGTCCTGTCTCATTCCCACAGGGATCACACACACACCATTCAAAGGAAGGAGCGAGTCCAAGCCCGACGACATGAATGTGGTTCTTAAAAAAAAAGGAAATTCATAAGCTAAAGGTGTGTATCTATGTTGACATTGTGGACATAAGCTGAGTGCATGAGCGTACAAATATGAACCTGCAAAAACGTTGGGTTGGGTGTACATGAAATAGTAATTAGGGAACAGACTGAAGAGGGTGTGTGTGTGTCTGACCTGTAATAATAGCAGGTATCCCCCAGCCGATGGCGTAGTAGAAGCGCATGTGGCCGTGGTTGATGTTTCTGACTTCAGTGAGCATGCGGTAAATGTGCAAACCCTCCACAAACGTCCAGGCAAACGTGCACATGTAGAAGTAGTGCAGGAGGATGGCTATTACTGTACACACAAACTGCACAGAGAGAAAGAGAGCATATTCTCATTATTGCAAAACATTCAGATGTTGTAGAACTGACCCTTCGGCGGGAGTTTGATTGACAAGCGATCTAGCCAATCATAACGCCGAATACATCATTTTGTCCGACAAAGCAGTGAGGAGTTAGAAGATTAACCTTGGTGTGTACTGACATATTTCCGTGTTTGACACAACATTCCTTCTGATGTTCATTCATGTTTATTTGATAAATTAACTAGTAGGAAGAGATGATCGGTTCACGAGCCGCTTGAGCTGTCACGACACATTATAGAGCCACAAAATGGTTTTATTGTTTGAATTTCTTAACAAATAACACAACTTGAAAGCTGGGACTTTGTTTAATATCATAAGTAACCTGCTCTGTGTTGTCTGTCGACATGTTGTCAGTATCCTCTTTGCTCCGCAATGTATTTTTCACTGTGTGTGGCGTGACAGAGCCATAGCTTGTCAGACAAAGCAACAGTAACTAAGGGCGCAGGTCTTTGCGAAGGTTCAGTTGCTGTAATACAGGATATTTTGTACAATAGCAAAAACTCTTTAAAATAATAAAACATGATAAAATAATTTTAAAAATTGAAATAATAGCAAAAAATCTAAACCATAAATTAAAAGCAGTACAACAAATATTACATGATGTATAAATTTAAATTTAAACAGCAGAATTAAATTTTACGTTTTAAGAATAGCATTTTTATAATAATAATAATAATAAGTAAAATGAATACTACATTTTGGTGAAATAAAATCTGGAGCTATGTTTGACTTTTTTTTTTTTTTTTTTTCATTTTACACTTGTGTAAATAGCCAAAATTGTTGGTAAAGCCTATTTTTACTAACTCAACCCTCCATAGCTCAGAGTGTTATCCTTAATGAAAGCACATTACGGTCCCACTTTATATTAAGTGGCCTTAACTACTATGTACTTGCTGCTATTGAGGTGGATACGGGTAAGGTTAGGGAAAGCTGTGGTGGTATGGGTAGGTTTGAGAGTAGTGGTAAGGTGTAAGGGATGGGTCAACAGTGTAATTATGAATGTAATTACAGAAAATTAATTACAGATGTAATTACATGCAGGTGTTTTTAAAATACAAGTACAATGTAAAAACATGTATGTACACAATAAGTGCATTGTATCAAATGATTAATTTAAATGTAAGTGCATAGTAGTTAAGACCACTTAATATAAAGTGGGACCCACATTACTTCTATTTACACTTTGTGTGAATAGCATGTATCACTATTTGTAGTAAACAAAATGCTATTTGTTGCTATGTGTAAATATCATCTACTTTCCATTACACTAACTGTAAATAGCTTTTTCACTTATTCTAAATAGCCACCGCTTTATCTTTTTATACCCGGACATATTCATGACAGATGATTCAGGCACTTAAAGATCAGAGTAGACATACATGCCTTCTCTACAGAGGAGACCTAAAACCTAAACAGTCCATCCAATGTAAAGCAAAACTTCACATATATTAAAATAATGTGAGAGTGTGTCGGTATAACTCTAAATCGACCCCTAGTGCTAGCAGACACCAGTCACAGCATGCCTCCTGCTGGAAAATGTGAACTTTAAACATCAAATGACCAAAAATAGTGAACTTCCAATCATAAATACTTATGTGTGGTATTGCAAACATAATTTAATGTATAAAACTACTGGTAAAGCATCTGCAGCATCTATATAAAAATCAGAAGTATCGAAAGCTGTAATCTGATGTAATCCAATGAGTGTCGCCAGGAAGATAGTGTTAAACCACATATAAATGGATTTAGACCATTAAAGCTCTTCTCTTCTCAATGATGGAGTGTCATATACCCAAAATAAAAGCCACCTCAAAGCAATCAGAGCCATTTGTCAAAGAAACCTCAACTCGCAATTATATCCAGCTGTTAATTACAGACTTAAGAAAGTAATTAGTGCAATTTGAGAATGGGGATCTACATTCTGGATATCGCTGAGAGGGAAAACTACAACACAAGACTCTCTCGATGAGAAGACACGAAACCACATTTATGAAAATGCTCACTTGTGATTTAACTTGATGAAAGATCAAACCCATTTAGCCAGTCTTGTAATTTCATGTGGGGTCTTTTGAGTTCCTTCTCACTTTCATTTGACAGTATTTTGCAATATTTCTTCTTTTTAAACTCATGCAGGTTTCACACAGTAATATTCTAAAGAAGAGTTCCTCACCGGATTGTCGGTCTGGTTGATTCCGATGAGGAAGATCAGCTCCGAGAAGAACAAAGCGGCCACCAGGTTCTTGTGGATGCTGTGGAGATTGGAGCGTAGTTTGTGCAGGATTGCCAGCAGGATGAAGGTGAGGAGGAGCGCCAGCAGAGAGACGGATACCGTCGTGTAGGTGACAATCTTCAGGGGAAGAACATCGCCATGCTGACAGAATGAGAGATAAAAGAAAAATGAATAACGGAAAAAAAATAAATGTTTAAAGGGATAGTTCACCCAAAAATTCTGTCATCATTTACTCTTATTTAGGCTTATGTTATTCCAAACCCAAAAGACTCAATCTTCGGAACACAAGATTTGTATTATTCTATGATTTTTGTCCATCCATTGACTATGCAATCAACATTTGAAAGATTCTTAAGGATCATAAAGAGATTGTAAAAGTAATCCATCAAAAGTCTTGCTATTCACATCCATAACTGAGGCCAATGCGCTACACATCTCAATGCATAGCCAACGATATGATACATTAAAGATACATATGAAGCAATGCGATATGACGCAATGAAAAAAAATATGATGCTATGCAATTCAATATGCAGGGCTCTATGAAATACTTGAAATACTCTGTTTTATTTGTATTTTTTACCAAATTCTGTTTTCTGTTTTAATTTTTCTGGATTCCATTTTAATGTTTTAAACAAAAACATGTCTAATCAGTCCCTCCAGAAAAACGCGGACATTTTTTGTGATTGTTGCGGGCTAAAATGCTTGATTTTGCGGCAGGTTTTCTTAAAAAATGCGATGGAATATGCAGGATATTTTTACAATTTTATGCGATGAAATTGCCGGAACTTGCAAAAACCGCAGTTTGATGAAAAACAGAAAAAAATAAAAGGTGATTCCCCCAACACCCTGTTCTCACTAGGCTACTACTTTAACGTAAAGAGTAATTTCCTATTACTTCCAATGATAAGCAAGCATACTAAATCACAGAATATTTAAGTTCTCATTCTGTTTTATTTCAGACCTTAATTAACACATGGCTCAAACTTACAAAACATTGAGTCAAACAAGTCCTGTAGCTTTACAAAAGGAATATGAGTTTGTAGAAAGGCCCTATATAAAATAAACGTATTATTATTAATATCCAACAACTTCTATAAAAATGAATAAATAAAATATTTTTAAAAATGTGTGCTTCTTCCTGCCTGCTTCCGCTGCTGCTTTGCAGATGATGTTCACGTCGTGTAATTACGTCACTTCACAAGGTTCCCATGGCAATAGGGGGAAAATAATGGCGCTTTAGTAGTGTGAAGTAAACACAACATTTTTCAACTTTCTGCTAAGATATATGTGACTTTTTTGCAACGAAAATGCAGGGATTATGAAATCATGCTAGCCCCGCATATATTTTGCTTGCTGAAATCGACAATTTATGCTCCGTATTTGAAAAAATGCGACCCCCGCATAAATATGTGGACTTTGGCTGATTATGCATGAAATCAGGAATCATGTTTTTCTGGAGGGACTGTCTAATTAATTTAATTAATAAAAAGCAACTTTATTAATTCGTTTACAATAATAGGGTCCTATGCATTTTTTTTCCAGAAATTCTGTGCTGTGTATTTTAATTTTTCTGGTAATCAAATGAAGGCATAAAAACTTTGAATCAAATTAAATTAAATAAACCCTTTCATTTTTTTGCAGTTACTGTAAAATTGTGTGATTATTCCTTCAAAACTAAATTCTTAATAATTATTGTACTAGTTGTAGTATTACATTGTCATTAGGAAATACATTATACCATACAATAGTAATACAATAGTTGACTACATAGTACTAGTACTACAATATTAATATGGCTATATTTCTGTTACAAGTTAAACCAAACTTTATTTTGACGGGTTGCTGTGAGGTATTGTGTGTATACGATATGACAATATTTTTTGTGTTGTGATACGTCATATTCACGTAGCAGCAGTGGTGATGAGAGAACGTGCTTGAGAAACAGTTAAGCGAGGAGAAATCAATCTATATTTTAAAATATTGTCACAACTTTTTGGTCACTTTCTAAATAATAAAGGTATTGTGCATCTATTAATAATTTTATAGTTTTTTACCAATGCATTTATGTTAGAACCGATGTATTGCGATACAAATGCCAACTTGTATCCAGCGCACACTTTTTAAATCGATGCATCACATCGTTAACATTTATACCGATGCACCGATTCGAATCGGTGAATCTTACCATCCCTAACAATAAATATACACAGCATTTACCTCTAGCATTTTGAGAGCTGTTGAGTGGATTCTTAAACACCTCTGATTGGCCATTGTGTTCACATGCTCAACAGATACAGAATGTCTATGATTGGCTCCAATGATCAATGCTTCAAAAGCATGCTGTACTTAGACATCTTTGACGCTTTTCACCAAGTGCTTACACGGATACACACGGGTGCATTTGAAAGCAGGCATCTATCAGCAGATCCGTCTATCTGCAGATATATTAGGGATCCGCTGATGTGTGTATCTGTGTAAGTTGGTATTTTTGACAACACTAAATGAATAAATGTATTTTCATTTTTGGTTGAACTATCCTTTTTAGCTATTGGGGCAAGATGGCAGTACCTCTCTCTTGGAGATGTCCATAAGGACAGCAAAGCTGGTCATGTGATTGCACTGGCAGCTGATGTGGGTGTTGTTCCTGGAAATGAGGTCACATCCTTTGGATGACCAGCCGCCCGTGCCACCAACACTGACACACAAAGACATACCAGACAGGCATTAAATAAGCATGTTGACTGATTTTTTTAAATTTTAGTATTATGTTTCAAAATGTAATAGATTATATATAAAGACGGGGTTGTGACTCACGAGATAGAGTGGTTCCAGAACACGCACACAGGTTTGGTTCTCTCCTCCGTCTCGAGAAGGTTGTAGTCCAGTGTGATTGGTCGCTCCAGAGGAATGTGTAATGGCTCGCCTTCACTGTACACAGTTGTGCTTACGATGGGAGTGTTGATGACCGGACGGTTTGGCAGCCTGCGGAAAAAACGGGCATGTTAAATAGATCTTCTGAGCATGGCAACAGTGTTCTGTGTTTGACTGTGGAATGCCAACAAGACTAAATATTTGGACAAGTATTATATAGTCAGATAAGCACTTAAAAAAGTGTCGTTCTGTACCTGAGACTCCGGCGGTCGGGATCGTAGTGTTCTGGCAGGAGCTGGCCCATAGTTTTATAGATGATGACTGCAGCAACAGGAAATGGAGGAAGACTCTCAGCATGCCTTTTCCTTTTGTTTGTAGCCTGATTGTGCTCTTCGTCAGAGCTTCTCTGGGATTCTGGATCATCTGTAGGAGAAACTACCAGAACGAGATATTTATACATAGCCATTTCATAAATGAAAAATTAACAAATTTCACAGTTGAACCAGCTTTCGGCAAACCAATCTGCTGTATTACTGCTTTCAAACTGACCCTTTAACTAGGTCAGTGGTTCCCAAACTTTTTAGCGTGGAGTACCCCCTGAAGGGATTTCCATCCTTCTGCGTACCCCCTCTCTTCCACTTCGACTGCAGTCACACCTTTACCATTAAGGGACAATATTTGCCCCCTAAATTGATTGTCCAGTGCATTTTTTTTAGCTTTATGAATAACTTTATAAAATAAATAATGTTTTAAATAAAAAATGTCTAATGATGGTAAAACTAAGTAAAACTTTTAAATATTAAACTAAAACCGCCAGTAGGTGGCAGCAAGTCATTCATTCAGTAATGAAGCAAGTGGCTGTGAATGAATCATTGACTCTCACGTAGGTCTGGGCGATATATCGCATGCTTTCCTGTAGCTCAGTGGTTAGAGCATGGCACTAGCAATGCCAAGGTCATGGGTTCGATCCCAGGGATTGCACATACTCAGATACAAATGTGTAGTATAATGCAATGTAAGTCGCTTTGGATAAAAGCGTCTGCCAAATGCGTAAATGCATGCGATTGTCACGCGCATTTCGTCAGTAAAGCCGGTTCCCTGATTACCGCAAAATCGCCATCACCTGCTTTCAAAAGGAGCGGCATTTAATAGACAGAACCGTAGATCACTGACAAGCTACGCAATATCGCGTTCATTATCGACGGCGATTCATCTGTGATATGAACGTGATATTGAATGGCTTGTCAGTGATCTACGGCTCTGTCTATTAAATGACGCTCCTTTTGAAAGCAGGTGATGGCGATTTTGCGGTAATCAGGGAACCGGCTTTACTGACGAAATGCGCGTGACAATCGCATGCGATATATCGCCCAGCCCTACTCTCACGATTCGTTCAAAGCCACAGAATTGTTCGCGAAACACAGACGTGTGTTTTAGTTCTGCTGTGGTTTTCGTCAGAACTATTATTTCATTGCAAAATACAGTAAATACTGACAGTACTGTGTTTAAAATTTGCATTTTATTTTTTGACCTGTTGTATAATGATGTCACATTTGCAGTCATGTGGATATTTGGGAACAGTTGCATTCTTGCTCGTTATCATCATTAAATACAAGAACTCACACAAGGTATGTTTTTGTATTGGAGAAAGTTTGAGTCTTAAATCAAAATTAATCCATTATCTGTGTCTATATTTGTTCTTCATGCGAGTAAGCGCTAAATCTCTACTTTTACAAATGTGCATTGTCGAGAACGACAGTAATTTAGCTCGATTTAAGGCAGCAGATTCAGCACGCAATCTATCATTTGCATAATGCTTGTTTTACAGTCTATGGTGGATACAGTCATTTTTGACTGCAAATGATGAGGTAATTTGATTAAATGTACTGGATTTACGACATTTTGGAAGTTAGAATTACATGCTCGATTTTAATATTATTTTAAGGTAGAATTAAATGAACTACTCAGCATTTTGTAAATTTCATAATTTAGTGTCTTTTTGTTACTATAATGCATGTTTTTACCTTTATGATCTGAAGATTTGAAGCTGAATTCCGGGAAAAGAACAGATGACTTAAGGTCTTTGGGACACTCCTGGTCAGTTGTTTGGAAACGAGGGATTTGTACTTCATCTGGATAAATGGCGTCCAGATAATCCACTGCAAAAACTGAAGAGTCAAAGAAAGACTGAGGTTAAGAAGAACTGTATAGTGTTCAAAACAGTGTACTCAGTAATTGGTCTGCACTGCATTTAAATTGATTTAAGCAATGTAACTCACCCATGTTCTCGGTTACAATGATGAAGGGTTTCAGGTAGGTTTTCCTCATGTTCTGAGCCACAGTGTTGGCATATTCCTCAAAGTTTCTCAGCAGATGTGCCGTGCCTCCTTCTGTTCTCTGTATCTGATCCCAGTGCTCTTTATTACTGGCATCCAGTATCGCGCTGCCGGCCTTCACTATGTTCTGAAACATTCAAACACATACTTCAGTGTTTTATGGTAAAATTCGGAAGATTTGAGAGCCATTAGAAGTCTGAATCTGGGCCAAGACAAGACATAATGAATGCGGTCTTAAAACGCATCCTTATCCTAAAACCATGTATCAAGATAAGTACATTCATGTTGCCAGATGTGCTTTAAACACGGGCGTTTTCATTCTCATGACATCAGTCACAACATGCCGTGTTATTTACACTAATCCACTAAACCTCAAAGCTCACAATTTTGGGCTGCCACAGTTGTTGTTTTTTTCAAACACAGCAGACACCAATAGAAAATTGCCCCTAACATCCCATTATTGGTATAGCTATAACCATTGGTAAAAGTGCTTGCATGTGCAAAAGTTGACGTCACATGGTTGCTCAGGTTTTTGCTACAGTATGTGGATGCTAAGGTGTTTTCAGCTCATTGCTGTACAGTTGCTGCAAGGGTGTTCTGAGTGTAAAATACATTTTCATATTTACTGAAAAAGATGTGCCTGGCAAGCATCAGTTACAAGTCAAAAGAGCCCAACCCAAAGTCATTATGATATTTTGGACATTGTGATGTCTGCCATGGGCACTGCCAGTCTAGACAGCTCTTTTAATTATAACGAGACCTTGTTTTATCGCATCACGACATGCCGCATACGCCCGGTGTAGAAACACAAAGGGCCTCATTCATGAAACTTGCGTAAATATATTTGGAGTAATTTGTGCGTACCTTCCTGAAAACTGTACTCCGGATTTACAAACACTTCGTAAACATCAGACTTGATAGTTAAACGTGTGTATGTTAATGAATTCCAATTATTCGTAAATAGGGTCCGTGTGAACGCTCATTCACAATTAGCATAATCTCCACCTATGAATTACAACTGTCAATTACGTGTCCAGGAACACGGTGGAATCTTATGGACTCCCTTTTCAAGTTTGGCTTCATTATATTGCAGAAATACAAAAGAGTCTAATAGCCCACATACCTAACAATAAATATTCAATTTTCATGGAAGAGGTGTTAATTTTTTTTCGTACCAATTAACCATTTTGAAACTACGAACATTTTCATGAATCTGAAAATTTACGCCAGAACGGCTTTATGGACGATTTACACAAAAATTCGTTCTGCTCGTGTGTCATGAATGAGGCCCACTGTTTGAAAAATCATCTCTCCTCAATACGTTTCATTTGATGTATAATACATGTAGCAAAAACAGTGTGGGAGAGTGAAGTTAGTTGGGTTTGTTCAGATATGTAACCCAATGTGAGCAATAGTAACAGTGATGCTTGTCTTAATCATCACTAATAAGTATTAGAACTGAAGCAGATTATGTTGAGAGAACAGTAGAGATGAAGGAGTAAATCCAACCTCGTTAAATTTGGCGTCACGCATGGCGGCCAGGTTAAAGCCCTGTTGCTGGCTCTCATAGTGTAGGATCCAGGAAATGAGCTGGTAGGTTGTCTTTATATCGTTGCCATAGAAGGAGCTGGTCTGGTCAGTGGCGTTCTGTAACATGCGAGCGATGTCCTTTGATTTCTGCCCATCCATTGTGGATTCATTACGATGCAACTCCTCATTCTGACCAAAAGAGGTGGGATATGAACAAGAGAAAGGGAGATTAAGGAGCTTTTTCCATAATGGCCACAATAATATGAACTTTTCAGTTATAATTGATGTATTATTATTAAAACAGCTAGATGTACCAGTTTTTTGAGGTGGGAGAATGTGATGGTGGTACAGTTGAAGAGTTCAGGGGGCAGCCAGCCTTTCTCATCATTGCAGTGTCTGACAGCAGTGCCTAAAGTCAGTAAAAAAACTATATGATTAATAATATCACAAATAAAATACATTTTAATAAAAAATACATTACAAAAATATTAAATGCTTTTACTGAAAGTACAGTTTCAGAAGTTTCTCAAACCAAGACCTCGTTCCAACAAGCACTTTGGTAAATGTGTCTTTATACAAGCATTGCCAAGCCATGTCCCTCAATACTTTGTGTTTGCCAACCAGCTCTCTCAAGAGACAAGGCCTCATTAACATTCGGTTACCCGACCAATGAAAAGATCTAACTGCATAGTTCTGCCAATGAGAGTTCTTTGTTAACAGGGCTGGGTAATGTCAAAAGGGGGGTGGAGGGGGAGGGTTCCCAGTGCCAACTGACAGAAAACCACTGAAAACACTGGTATTTTCACATTTTCACAAGATTCAGACTATTATTTCCCTTCAATGTCTATTTAATTTTTTTATGGAATGGTTTCAGGCTGTCAAATGGTAAAACTCCAAGAAATGTCATAATATTCATGATTCAAAAATGTATGTAATTAAAAATATATATTCGGAAGATTATTTTTTATTTTTGTACACTCTATACACTAACATTTGCTTTAAAAAAATAAATATATATATATATATACAGTACAGTCCAAAAGTTTGGAACCACTAAGATTTTTAATGTCTTTAAAAGAAGTTTCGTCTGCTCACCAAGGCATCATTTATTTAATTAAAAATACAGTAAAAACAGTTATATTGTGAAATATTATTACAATTTAAAATAACTGTTTTCTATTTGAATATATTTCACAAAGTAATGTATTCCTGTGATGCAAAGCTGAATTTTCAGCATCATTACTCCAGTCTTCAGTGTCACATGATCCTTCAGAAATCATTCTAATAAGCTGATCTGCTGCTCAAGAAACATTTAATGTGTAAAATTGTACAAAATATTTGTGTACAGTATTTTTTTTCAGGATTATTTGATGAATAGAAAGTTCAAAAGAACAGTGTTTATCTGAAATCTAATCTTTTGTAACATTATAAATGTCTTTACTGCCACTTTTGATTGATTTAATGCATCCTTGCTGAATAAAAGTATTAATTTCTTTCATTTCTTTTCAAAAAAATAAAAATAAAAATTCTTACTGACCCCAAACTTTTGAACGGTAGTGTATAATGTTACAGAAGCTTTGTATTTCAGATAAATGCTGTTCTTTTGAACTTTCTATTCATCAAGGAATCCTGAAAAAAAAAAAAAAGTACACAACTGTTTTCAACATTGAAAATAATCATAAATGTTTATTGAGCAGCAAATCAGCATATTACAATGATTTCTGAAGGATCATGTGACACTGAAGACTGGAGTAACGATGCTGAAAATTCAGCTTTGATAAAAGGAATAAATTACTTTGTCAAATATATTTAAATAGTACACAGTTATTTTAAATTGTAATAATATTTCACAATATTACTAATAATTAAATAAATGTAGCCTTGGTGAGGAGACGAAACTTCTTTTAAAAACATTAAAAATCTTAGTGGTTCCAAACTTTTGGACTGTACTGTATATATATACACACACACACACACATATACAGTATATGACATTATTTATGATATATACAGTCAAACCAAAAATTATTCAGACACTAGATATAATTTTTGATATATTTTTACTAGTGGGTGCAGGACACTATAGTTCATTTATGTAAATGAAGATAGCAAAATAAAGTAAATTTGACATATGATTCCAAAAAAATCTTCATACAGTGGACCAGTAAAACTGATAAACATTTGGGACCAAAAATTATTCAGACACTTTGACCTCACCATGTTTTGCTTAAGTGTTATCTGACATAATTAAGATTTTTCTTTTTTTTGACACAGTTTACCTCTGAGATCTTGTCATATTTTATTACCATTTTTTAAACTATAGTGAATAAACTGTAATAATGAATGAAATGTTCAAGGTGTCTGAATAATTTAATAATGACTGTATATCTACAATGCCAAGGTCATGAGATTGATTCCCAGGAAATAAACTGATTTTTACCTGGAATGCAAAGTAAGTCACTTTGGAAAAATGTATCTGCCGAATGTAAGTGTGTGTGTGTGTGTGTGTGTGTGTGTGTGTGTGTGTGTGTGTGTGTGTGTGTGTGTGTGTGTGTGTGTGTGTGTGTGTGTGTGTGTGTGTGTGTGTGTATTATATATATATATATATATATATATATATATATATATATATATATATAAATATGCAGCATCTCATGAAAGTGAGTACACCCTTCACATTTCACAAAGCCACATGTGTCCTATTAATCATGTTTATGTTTTTTTCTGCTTGATAGGACCATACAAATTTGCATATCTTGTACTAGAGCAGTTATAATTTGGTGCTTTGAGTACAATCCTCTCATACTGATCACTGGATGTTCAACATGGCACCTCGTGGCAAAGAACTCTCTGAGGATTTGAGAATTAGAATTGTTGCTCTCCACAAAGATGGCCTAGGCTATAAGAAGATCGGTAACACCATGAAACTGAGTTACGACACAGTGGCCAGGGTCATACAGAGGTTTTCCAAGACGGGTTCCATTCGGAACAGGCCTCGCAAGGGTCGATCAAAGAAGTTGAGTCCTCGTGCTGTGCGTCAGGTGCAGAAGCTGGCTTGAAAAAAACAGACGCATGAATGCTGCCAGCAATGCTTTAGAGGTTGCAGAAGCGGGAGGTCAGTGCTCAGACCATACGCCGCACATTGCAACAAGTCTGTTTGCATGGCTGTCTGTCATCCCAGAAAGAAGTCTCGTCTGAAGCTGGCTCACAAAAAAAGCCCGCAAACAGTTTGCTGAAGACAACCTGTCCAAGAGTATGAATTACTGGAACCATGTCCTGTGGTCTGATGAGACTAAGATAAACTTATTTGACTCAGATGGTGTCCAGCATGTGTGGCGACACAGTGGTGAGAAGTACCAAGAAAATTGTATCTTGCCTACAGTCAAGCATGGTGGTGGTAGCACCATAGTCTGGGGCTGCATGAGTACTGCTGGGACTGGGAAACTGCGCTTCACATGGATTCCAACATGTACTGTGACATTCTGAAGCAGAACATGATGCCACCCCTTCAGAAACTGGGCCGAACGGCAGTTTTCCAACATGATAGCGACCCCAAACACACCGCCAAGACGACAACTGCCTTGCTGATGAAGCTGAAGGTGATGGTGTGGCCAAGTATGTCTCCAGACCTGAACCCTATTGAGCACCTGTGGGGCATCCTCAAGTGGAAGGTGGAGAAGCGCCATGTGTCTAACATCCAGCAGCTCTGTGATGTCATTATGGAGAAGTGGAAGAGGATCCCAGCAACAACCTGTGCAGCTCTGGTGAATTCCATGCCCAGGAGGATTGAGGCAGTGCTAGATAACAGTGGTGCTCACACAAAATAGTGACACTTTGGACACAGTTTTAACATGTTCACTTAGGGAGTACTCACTTTTAGACAATAATGGCTGTATGTTGAGTTATTTTTAGAGGACAGTAAATCTGTACTACTATACAAGCAGCACATTGACTACTCTAAAATATATACAAGTTTCATTTCTATAGTATTGTCTCTTGAGAAGATATACTAAAATGGTTGCTGAAATGTGAGGGGTGTACTCACTTTTGTAAGATACTGTATGTATTTAGATAGTCATTGTCAATTCATCACAGTAACAAGGCTAGCAGCACTCACCAATAGATCCCTTGGGGCAATTCATGGCAACTGGACGTCCAAAACTGGTCCTGGGCCACCAAATTCCAGCATCAAAGGCTTTTGGGCAGCCCTCATACACAACTGAAGGGTAAAAGATATGGAACACTTAGAACTTCATTAGCGTAGATACACTTTACCACATTTGTTTTAAACTCAAAGTGGGAAACTCTAAGAGTACGTACCCTCACAGCCCGTGCTGGTTACTTCAGAGAAGGGGTTGTCACAGCGGTTGCACTGGCGTCCAATCACACCCGCCTTGCAGGGACACTGACCCGTCTCTGGGTCGCAGGTGCGTGAATTGGCGCCCAAATGGAAGCAGTCACAGGGGAAACAGGTGTTGCTGTCTTTCGGTCGATAGTAGTTGTCCTGCGTGAAAGAGGTACTTTGTAACGATAGTCAAGGGACGTTTTATGACATTATGAAATTTTGTTACATTGGACAGCAAACATAAAGTCCAGACTGAAAGGCTCAGACCAGTTTGGGTACATTTTGTAAAAAGAAAATCTCATCTTCATACCTTGCAGCGACATTCTCCAGTAGTCTTGTTGCAGTCAGGGTTGAAGCCTTTGCTGACATCACAGTCGCAAGGACCGCACATGGGGCTGCCCCACCATCCACGAGGACATGGTTTCTCCACCCTGTGTGCAGAAAAGACATTCTTTTACAGTGGGGTACAAAAAGTCTGAGACCGCTAATGAAAATGCATTCATTCTTTTGTAACATGGTAAAATGTTTTTCATTACAAGTTATATTATCGGAATAACAATTTGGGTGAAAAGTTAAAGGGTTAGTTCACCAAAAAATGACAATAAAGTCATTTATTACTCACCCTCATGCCATATTTTTGGTGCGCCAAAAAAACAAAATAACGACTTACTTAGTGATGGCCAATTTCAAAACACTGCTTCGGAGCGTTATGAATCAGCGTGTTGAATCATGACCGCGTGTCAAATCGCCAAACTGCTGAAATCATGTGACTCTGGAGCTCTGAACCGCTGATTCGACACGCTGATTCATAACACACCGAAGCTTCCTGAAGCAGTGTTTTGAAATCGGCCATCACTATATAAGTCTTTATTTTGTTTTTTTGGTGCACCAAAAATATTCTTGTTGCTTTATAATATTAATATTGAACCACTGTACTCACATGGACTGATTTAAATAAGTTTTTAGTACCTTTATGGATCTTGAGAGAAGAAATGTCATTGCTGGCTATGCACGGAGCCATCGGATTTCAACAAAAATATCTTAATTTGCGTTCCGAAGATTAACGAAGGTTTTACGACATGAGGGTGAGTAATAAATGACATTATTTTCTTTTTTGTGTGAACTAACCCTTTAAACTAAAAAAAAAAAATTGTGAGGACCTATTCTGCAGAAATGTTTCTCCTTCATTTTATGCCTAATTTTACTTTGTATTACATTTTCAAAATCCAGCAGCCAATGAGATTGCTTGCTCAACATTTAAATACTGTGGTTTGTTGTAAGATAGTACTGAAGCAGTTCCTCTGAACCCCTCCACCTCCTCCAGCTCAAATTTGAATATACTGCATTTTTTTGAACAGTTTAAGTTTTCCAAATGTGTGTGTTTTTTTAAGTGACATAATTGACAAAGGTTATAAACTGTAACCTGCATCATCTCAACACTCTCACACTCACAGCACCAATGCATCAAAGCAGATCAACCATCAAGTAAAACCCTTTCCATCAATCACTGGCAGGATTTGTCATGGTGCAGGGATCAAAAGATTAGATGTGCAGGTTGGCAGACTTCAGACGATAAGTAATAACACAACACTGAAGACGGGAAAATGATGAGAAACAGGCTTGTGCTTGTTTGTACAAGAAAAAAAATCGACCAACTGTCCAAGTAAACAAATTTTATCATCATTTTCTTGGGTGGCCAAGGACTTTTCTACAGGTGTATGTTTATCCTGCGCTTTACACATAAAGCAGGCGATTTAGAAAAACCACAGTTACCAAACATACTCTAAAACTTTGGTGGGTCAGCAGGGGAAAACAATGCAAAATGCAATGAACTATATAATCATGCATAACTGGAATAGCAAAATAAAGAGGCTTATCAGCTTATAAATAAGAGGAGAAATGCTTGCCATATTCAGTGTTGTTGACGTTAAAGATCAAAGTCAGTGTATTTAATGCAAATTAATCTGTTACTTGGTAGAGGCTATAGGCAAATTAAGCTAAATTGGACAAGCCTGAGCCATGTTAATAATTTAGCATATTGGTGTGCTTTCATGGTAACATTAAAGGTGCCCTAGAATTGAAAATTGAATTTACCTTGGCATAGTTGAATAACAAGAGTTCAGTACTTGGAAATGACATACAGTGAGTCTCAAACACCATTGTTTCCTCCTTCTTATATAAATCTAATTTGTTTAAAAGACCTCAGAAGAAGAGGCGAATCTCATACGTTTGTTAACATCATAACATCTGTTACGTAACAGTCGGGATCATTAATATGTACGCCCCTAATATTTGCATATGCCACCCCATGTTCAAGGCATTAGACAAGCCAGTATTAACGTCTGGATCTGTGCACAGCTGAATCAACAGACTTTATGCAGGTAAGCAAGCAAGAACAATAGCGAAAAATGGCTAAAGTCTGACATGATTCATGATAACATGATATTTTTAGTGATATTTGTAAATTGTCTTTCTAAATGTTTTGTTAGCATGTTACTAATGTACTGTTAAATGTGGTTAAAGTTACCATCGTTTCTTACTGTATTCACAGGGACAAGAGTGGTCGTTATTTTCATTATTAAACACTTGCAGTCTGTATAATTCATAAACAACTTCATTCTTTATAAATCTCTCCAACAGAGTGTAATTTTAGCTTAAGCTCATTAGCCATGGAGCATAGCCTCAAACTCATTCAGAATCAAATGTAAACATCCAAATAAATACCATACTTGCATAATCGGTTATGCTGCATGACGAACACTTTGTAAAGATCCATTTTGAGGGTTATATTAGCTGTGTGAACTTTGTTTAAATGCTGTTTAAGGCAGTCGCGAGCCCGGGTGGTGTGGGGCACGAGCATTTAAAGGGGACACGCACAGAATCAGCGCATATTTAATTATGCCCAAAAATAGGCAGTTAAAAAAATGAATTAAAAAAAATCTATGGGGTATTTTGAACTGAAACTTCACAGACACATTCAGGAGACACCTTAGACTTATGTTACATCTTGTGAAAAAGCATTCTATGGCACCTTTAAATTTACATTTTCAATCATTTTATTTACTTTTCTTTACTATAAATGTTTGGTATTGTGTTGGGTTGCACTATACTACACGGGACCACCATTTGCAATTTGTCAAGTGTGTGCTATTATGTGTGCTAATGTTATAGTTCAAAGATGTAAGCAAAATGTTTTATTGCTAAATTCTGTGCTGAAAAGAAACTCAATAGTGCCCAGAAGAAGGTCAGGTGGAGGTCAGAACATTTCCATTGTTGACTTATTTCAGGACACTGAGGGTGAGGAAACATTCCTTCTCTGCAATTCTCTCCTTAAAAAGTGCAGACTGCAGGGCCGCATGGTGCTTATTAACTCAGCATCAGGTGCTAGCAGCGTGTTTGGGTCTTAATCTAATAGAGGACAGTCATGTCAACAGAGAGAGAGGAAGCACAGACAAAGACGTCCCATTTGTGACTGCTGAGACAGGAATTCATTGCTGATCAGAGGCTTTAGCAGATTAAATATGAAAATAAAAGGAAAGGTAACAATTCCGCAGATCTTGTGCAGACTTGTGACAGGGTGTATTGTGTTGTTTTCCCTCACATTGTGGAGAAGAGCCAACAGAGTGACAGACACACCCATACCCATACACACGCACACACACAAACCACTGAAATGAAGATGACTTCCATAATGCAAATCATTTAAACTGCACGAATTCACGATATTCAAATTGTCGCTAAAAACAGTTTTGCGCTACTCTAAGAAATGCAATACTTCAGAAATCTCAATGTGTTACAGTGCAAAAAAACTGTTACGGTGTAAAAACTCATTGCAGTGTGTCAATTCCATTCAGAATGTAACAGCTTAATATCCATCCTGAAGTGACGTAAGCTATAATGTACGGTCAGCCGGTCATTATCGCAGTATAAACCCTGATTAGGTTGTCAAAACCCTGAAATGTGCCATGCAAGATCTATTAGTAGACAGGACTGCATAATATTATTGACCAGTTCAAACACTAACAAAAGGTTTGACTAGCAACCCAGCTAACAAAAATAGATTTTTTAAAAAAAGAACATTTTGATTATGTTCCCATTAAGTTTTGGAATTTTTTTCTTAATGTTCTCAGAACGTTCATATTGTGCATTTTAAAAAACAGTTTTCTTGTTTATGTGATGGTTAGTGAAAACATTAAGGAAACATTCCTTTCATTTCTTATCATTTTACAATGTTTTGAAACAAGTAGTAAGTAGAAATGTTTCATGTAATAACATTTTGAGAGCACTATTAAAGACCAGATAACTATGAACGAACATTCTATTAAAGTTACTGGAAGAACATTTGTTCATAACTTTGAGAGAACCTTGCCAGAACGTTAGCCAAAGTTCTGAGAAGGTTTCCTGTTAGATGGGAAGACTTCCCTACAAAAACCAACCTTGTCTGACATACTACACTACAGGGTTGCTAGGTTTTCACAACAAAACCTGCCCAATTGCTACTCAAAACTAGCCCAAATCTAGCCCAATCACTTTCCTGGGGGTAAAATCCACATTTTTGTCATGCTTCCCCAGGTAAAATTCACATTCCAAGGGCTAAATATGATGTTATTTGGAGTCGCTTCAAACCGCAGACATGAAAAACAACCCGTGGTAAAAGTAGCCCAAACTTGGCAACACTGCTACACTAGTCGATCAGTTTCATTGCTATTGCTACTAGTCCTCTGGTCCAGAGTTGCTTAACCATTCCATTCCGTGCTGATCCGGCTCAGCCGGTATGGATTTATTTTCTACAGTGGGACTGATAATGGAGCTCTTTGGAATGTAATACAAATGCACCAGTCGTTGCCTTGGTAATGCAAGAGTTTATGTGATGTAAATAACAACCGCATTATGGAGGATGGTCAGATATTTCTTTTAATTTTTATTATTAACTTGCATTAACTCGCTCAAACAGAGAAACTAGTAGCCAGGCAACAGATAAGTCACTGATCCTGAGTGGCGACATCACTACACGCATTCTACCAGCATGGTTCAGCACAGTTAGCTAACTGCGCTGAGAATTCCAGGCTGAGAACGGTTTTTAAGCATGCCATGCTGTACCAGGCTCAAGCGGAAATATAACCGGAACTGTTCCTCACCATTCTTAGAATCATTTGACCTTTTAACTCGGTTAAAGAGACCAGTTTAGTCTGCCATAATAAGTTTAAAGATATTGCTCACTCAAAAATAAAAATTCTGTCATCATTAACTCATCCACATAACATTCTAAAAACAAACTGAAAGTTGACACAAGCTTCAAAGGATCATAAAGTCATCATAAAAGTAATCCATATTAATCAAGCGGTTTAATCTAAATTCTTCTGAAGAGACCAGTGGCGGAGCCAGGATTTTTTCGTAGGGGTGGCCAGGCAGGGGCCAGCAACCAGTCAGGGGTAGCACAGAAATCTTCATTATCTAAATGTAAAAATTAGGACTGTGCCTACAACACAACTGAATCCAGTTCATTTTTTAACTGTAATTGAGATCATGGAATACTGAGTGAATTTGACCTTTTTTTTCTTCTTCTTTTTATGAATCATTCCTCACTTGCAGGCAATAAAGGGGCTCATACTATAGCTAAATTTCAACTTGTTCAGTCACTTCTGGTTCTCAGAGCCCCCAATAGCTTGTTCATTTCCATGGATGAGACAGATAACTACATACTGTAGTTCAAAGATTATTCAACATTCATTGAATTTTATGTAATGAACTCTTCAACAATTCTGAGTTTGTCTGTTTCAAAAAGTAACCAAAAACACAAAATGTTTAACTATTGTCAAAAGAAATAATTGCAACACTTCAATCATACTTAAAATTAACTAAGTGTTCTCTTTTGAATTCCCATTTGCTGATGTGGAAGTCAACAGCACATAAATGCCAGAATGTAAAATTAATTATGCATTTTTATTCGTACTTTATAAATTAACGCAAAATTAGTATCTTCTAGTACAAATGCACAGTTCTCACATTTATTTATGCATAAAAAAATACATACACAGCAGAATATTTTAGTCCAGAGACATGTGACGCATATATAGGCCTACATGCATGCAATTTTAACGTAGCTTTAATCGCCTTTTTTGGTTATTTCATGACTTAATAGATGACAGAACTACGACGTTGCATTTATAGTGAGTAATATACATAGACTGTAAAAAATATACAGCGCGCCATTTTTTGCGCGTGATTCAAAAGTGCGAGAAACAATTACGTAAGCTATAGTTGTATATAATTGGCACCTGTATCGTTTCTGCGCGCGTTTGACTTGCGCCTGCTGGAGTTGGAGTGTGCGTCTGAAAAGTCTCCCGTTTTTTGTGGTCATAAAGAGACGGTTCTGCGTTTAAATAAACGCAATCTTGTCAACAAAAAAAAGTAGACAGAAACAGCGATTGTGAGGGGGGTGGCCAAAGGGGTGGCCAAGCTTAGGCCAAGGGTCACCCCTGGCCACCTCCCTGGCTCCACCCCTGGAAGTGACACAATTGCTTTATATGACTTAATTAAGGATTTTATTGAAATATAAATACTGATCAATGCACATACATTAAAACAAACGTATGTTGAGCGTTAAAAACACTTTATTTAGATGGTCCACTTTAGACATTCTACTAACTACAAGTAACTTTGCAACTACATGTCAAGTAACTCTCATTAGAGACTGTCTGCTTAATATCTGCTAACACTTTATTTTGATGCTCAAATGATGCTCTTAATGTGTTTGCGCTAACTTAGATGGGATAAATGCAGAGGAAAAATTCTGAGTCTGAGGCCTAACTTTGCAACTACATGTCGACTTATTAAACTACTAACAGTCTACTAATACTCTAATGAGAGTTAGTTGACATGTAGCTGCAAAGGTTCTTATAGTTAGAAGAATGTCTAAAGTGGACCATCAGCATAAAGTCTAACCATGGACAAAAATGATAAGAGAATATTAAAAATGCGTTGAACAAATGTTTTATGGGTTTGGATTGGCGTGAGGGTGAGTAAATCATGACAGAATTTACATTTTTGTGTGAACTAACCATTTAATTAGCTTAACCAGCAAGATTCTTTGGTTAACCTGCCTCATTAGAAAGTCTAGTCATGCTATTTTATTTAACAGCATAGATATGCTGGCCCACCAGCTATTCCAAAACCACCTGGAATAAACCAGCCTGATCTTATCTGGCATCATATCCGGTATGCAGACTTACTTGTTTTCACAGTACTGTCCATAGTAGTCCTGACTGCACTCGCATGTGTAGCCGTGAGAGGAGCTCGGCTTACGAACACACGTGGACAAATGCTCACACGGGTTCAGATGACATGCATCAACACAGTCTTTGCCAAAGAAACCTGTGAGTGACAAAAAGAGAGAAAGAATTTGATGAAGTCAAATCCGAGGCATCTGTACAATCGCAGGGAATGTGATGCACGTGTCAGTACCAGGGTCACAGGCGCAGGTGTGTGCGTTCCAGTCGTCTGTGCAGTCGCTGTTCTCGGGGCAGATGTTGGAGTCGCAGGGGTTGGCCATATCACAGCCTTCCTCCACGTGGATCTTTAGCGCCTGCTGCATGTTGATGTTAGCTGTGTTGGTGGCGGTCTCCCCCATCCTGACCCCCTGTGACATGTTTATGTAGAGTCAGTCACCTTACACTTAAACTTCAGACAGTTTTGTTCAGAATCACACATCAAATTCATAATCAAACAGGCTCTGGTGAGATTTATGTGTTTACACTACCATTCAAATGTACGGAAGAGGATTAGGGCCAAGCAATAATAAAAAAATAAAACCATCTTGAGATTAAAGTTGTTAAATTTTGAGAAAAAATTTGTTAAATTTCGAGAAAAAAGTCGAGATAAAATGTTGAGAATAAAGTCGTTAAATTACAAGAACAAATTCGTTAAATTATGAGAAAAATGTTGTTAAATTTCGAGAAAAAAGTCGAGATAAAATGTTGAGAATAAAGTAAATAAATTATGAGAATAAAGTCATTAAATTACGAGAAAAAAGTCATTAAATTATGAGAACAAACTCGTAATTTAACGAATTATGAGAAAAATGTCAAGAAAATTTCGAGAAAAAAGTCGAGATAAAACGTTGAGAATAAAGTCCTTAAATTACGAGAACAAATTCATTAAATTATGAGAAAAATGTCGTTAAATTTCATGAAAAAAGTCTAGATAAAATGTTGAGAAAAAAGTCATTAAATTACGAGAACAAATTCGTGAAATTATGAGAAAAATGTTGTTAAATTTCGAGAAAAAAGTCGAGATAAAATGTTGGGAATAAAGTAATTAAATTATGAGAATAAAGTCATTAAATTACGAGAAAAAAGTCATTAAATTACAAGAAAAAAGTCATTAAATTATGAGAACAAATTTGTATTTTAACGAGTTATGAGAAAAATGTTGAGAAAATTTCGAGAAAAAAGTCGAGATAAAATGTTGAGAATAAAGTCATTAAATTACGAGAACAAATTTGTTAAATTATGAGAAAAATGTTGTTAAATTTTGAGAAAATAGTCGAGATAAAATGTTGAGAATAAACTCATTAAATTACGAGAAAAAAGTTATTAAATTATGAGAACAAATTCGTTAAATTATGAGAAAAATATCATTCAATTTCGAGAAAAAAGTCGAGATAAAATGTTGAGAAAAAAGTCGTTAAATTACGAGAACAAATTCATTAAATTACGAATTTGCTCTCATAATTTAATGACTTTTTTCTCGTAATTTAATGACTTTATTCTCATCATTTTATTTCAACTTTTTTCTCGAAATGTAACAAGTTGTTTCTCGAAATTTAACAATTTTAATCTCGAGATGGTTTTATTTTTTTATTATCGCTTGGCCCTAATCCTCTTCCGTACAAACGTGTGGGGTAAGTAAGAATTTTTTTTTTTTTTAACATTACTTTTATTCAGCAAGGATCAAAAATACTGTTATGCTGTTTGTTTAAACTTATTCATCAAAGAATCATGAATAAAAATGTAACAAGCCTTCTACAAAAGTATTGAGCAGCACAACTGCTTTCAACATTGATAATAATAAGAAATGTTTCTTGAGCCCAAATCAGCATATTAAAATGATTTCTAAAGGATCATGTGACACTGAAGACTGGAGTAATGATGCTGAAAATTCAAGAATAAATTACATATTAAAACATGTCTGACAACACAATACACATTTTATGTATCTGACAAATACACATATTGAATGCTAAAAAAAGAGGCTTTCTCTTGGCTTCACCTGCATGCATCCCTGAAAGCCCTGCTGGACGCTGTTACTCAGTCCCTGAAGTCCGCCAATGAACAGACTCCTCAGCTTGAGTCCAGGTAGTTCATTTCCAATCTCTGTTGACTTCTGTAAAACACGCAGGACGTCAGTAAACAGGTTTCACATTTTAAGAACTTGTTAAGACGGTATACCACAGAACTGACCGTGAACATGTCGTAGTCCAGGAACACCTGTGTCAAGTACTTGGTGTCCTTCCCATCTTTGCTGCTCCTCAGCTCCACGAGGAGGTGATGCCATTCCCCATCATTCACTCGGACCTCTGGGAAATCCAATGTGGCCACTTTCTGCTCTCCCAGAAGCACTTCAAACCGCACGTACTTGTCCCTTATCTTAGAGGAAATGGGTCAACATTAATTATTTAAAATTCAAATTATTCAAAATTAATTATGGTACAGTTGGCTGATCAAGACATGGCATTAAATTGCGTCAAATAAGCATAGCCTGTGTAACATATTTGTACACTTACCAGAAGGTTGATTTGAGACATGTCACCAGCGTTGACCTGCATTAGGGTTGTGGTTCCACTGGTCTGTCTGGTGCGGAACATTAGGCCAATGTACCAGGGCACAGCGATGGTGATATCAGGGTCATTCCACGACACCATGGCACGACCATCAAAGTGCTGCGGTGAAGGCATGACTGCAAGAAAGAAAGAAATGGATTATGACTGACTGCATTAAAATATGTGTGTGTGTGTGTGTGTGTGTGTGTGTGTGTGTGTGTGTGTGTGTGTGTGTGTGTGTGTGTGTATATATATATATATATAAACACATATAGAAATTAATTAGACATCAATTTGGCTGAGAAATGACCCCCAAAGGATTATTTAAAGTCATTATTGTAGTAAATGAAAAAAGCATCAAATAGACATTTTAAAAAGTAGCTTCAGAAGAATTTTTTTTTTATTTAATTCAACATAGAATTTATTACAGATAATCTTTTAGGCTTCAACAGGCATGAGTGTGAGTAAATGATGACAGAATTTTCATTTTTGGGTGATATATACCTTTAATGTTTTTTTTTTTTTTTTTAATGAGTAAACGAGTAAGTCATTGAGGAATTAAGCAAATGGCTCTCTTTATGAATGGACCAATGAACCATTGGTTCACCCAATTGATTCGCACAAAACGCAGATTCATTAGAAACGAAAAACTGCTGTGTGTTGCCTAGAGATGCAAAGCAGTTCAGCTCTGGCTTTATAGGTAATATTTTCATTGGCAAATTTGTGTCTAAAATATAACACAATATTAACTTCTTATTAATTGAACTGTTGTATAAAATTAATATCACATTTGAACTCGTGCTATTCGGGACAAAAACAGCACTTTTGTGATATTGTGCTTTTTACTCATGTGATATTGCTTAACCATATCATTTGATATAAATATGAGAAAAAAACCTCATACAGGGGCATTTTTACTCCGATATCTTCACTGTAAAAAAAAAATCCTGTTGTTTCTACGGAAAAATACCAGCAGCTGTAGTTACCAGAACAATACTGTAAAAATGACATCAAACTGTAAACATACTTACGGAATTACATGTGAATTTTACATTTTAAATCTGTTAAATTTACGGTAAAATAACATATTTCATTAACTGATATAATGTTAATTTACCAACCTAATGAAGTACTAACATCTGTTTTGTACCTTTATAATACACTGACAGTCACCAAACACAGTGGTGATAAGAGTCACATGATGAATCAAAGATCATCACAAGCAGCTTTTCCACAAGCTGAGAAGGACAACACTAACATATAGAAGGAGCACACAGTGTCACTCACACACACACTAAACACCATCATGGGTAACATGCATGAAATTTTAAAAATGCAATAAACATTAATTTAACAACATTAGATGTAACATAAAACCCTAATGTACATAACTGATTAGAAAAAAATGAGAAAAACTAAGAAGAAACAGAGTTATTTCAACAAAAATATATCAAATGTGAAGTATCACGCAGGGAATTGTGGGAATGTCAATATATACGGTTTTTCACTGTAAATTTTACAATGAATTGTTATTTTTCACTTCCAAAAACTGTGAATTTAACGGTATTTTACCGTAAAATTACATTAAATGTACGATTAGATCTATTACAGTTATTCACCGTATATAGTACGGAAACTTTCTGTAAACCAATTAACAGTTTTTCACCGCAGCATTTTTACAGTCTTTTACAGTATTTTTTACAGTGTTGAATTTTAGCATCATTATAACTGCATTCTATAGGCTTCACAGGCAGTTATTACCCTGCTTCATGTTGAATTTGGGTCTCAACATTTCTGATCACATTCTACCTATTCCTTGTCCTGACTATGATGTTCTAAAAAGGAATATGAAAAATCTGTCACAAATTTGTTTCATTTTGGCATTTTCAGCATTAACTTGCAGTGTTTTGGCTCTAAACCACATATTGGAAGTTTCCTCTACAGTACATTGACAATGATGTCATAACATCTATAAAAAAAATCCTGCAGTTAAAGCCTTGAACAAACCAAGACTTATCAGTGCTGTACTCCCTTCTACTGTTTGATTTGTGTGCGGGCAAATCGCATAGCAGAAGTGTGATCGTATGGAAACGCTACAGTAGAGTCACAGAGTCAAGTGAGGACTTGAGAACTCTATGAGCCCTGATCACTGGAAAAGAAAGTGTGTGAAGAAGAACCTCAGCAGAGGCAGCGCAGTGAGAGTTATCAAAGAATTTGCTCAGTTATAGAAGACGTTTCCCTGAGAGAGAAGCAAATCATTCCAAACAAGACTTCCTCAGAGTCTCAGAGATGCAAAGACTTAGTAATATTACATTTATGTTCATATCCAAAGTATTATTTTTTATCACTTCATGCATTCACTGGGGATCAAACACATGACCTTGGTGTTGCTATTACTATGCTTTGCACCACAGAAGATTATGCAGGTTTGGATTTATATAATATATACAAGTAAAAGTGATGTGATGTGTAGCCAAGTATGGTGTCCCATACTTAGAATTTGTGCTCTGCATTGCACCCATCCAAGCGCACACATACACCATGAACACACACCCGGAGCAGTGGGCTGCCATTTTTGATGTGGCACCCGGGGAGTGATTGGGGGTTAGGTGCCTTACTCAAGGGCACCTCAGTTTTGGGTAATAAGAGTGGAAGAGAGCACTGTTCATTCACTCCCCCCACCTACATTTCCTGCCAGCACTGAGACTCGAACCCACAACCTTTGGGTTATAATTTCATCTCTATAACTATTTGGCCACAACTGCCCGCTATAGGCACTACTGGGATTTGAGCCAAGGATTTCCTGTTTATGAGACAGGTGGTTTGACCAACTAAGCCATAGCGGCAGTTGTGTGTTTTGTACACACTTTGGGCTGGATCCATAAATCTCAGAAAGAGATGTTAACATTTCTGAAATTTGAAGATGCATAATAAACTTGAGTATCACAAATTTTGCCAGATGACACTGATGCCAAGGAACTGCCAGCCATCGCAGGCAGAATTACGTGTTTTACTAGAGATGGACACTCTATCTGTGCTATGGCACAAGTGGAGAGGTGATAATATCTAAATTACACTTTGCTCACTCTGGAAATGAGCCATTCTCTCTAAAACAGAGCTATCCTATAACGAAAACAAAACGCAATATCAAGGCTACTTCAGGCATCCATCTAATCAGCATCAAAAATAACACCCTTTCCTGGCAGACGCGCTTCACTGCCAGAATATTAAATTGGAGAATGCTGTTTCAGTCAACACGGTTGTTGTTAGATGATGACATGACTTGAACATCCAGGCTTTATCATGGAGCGCTGCCCCAACAGGCCTGTTACGGGACCTGAAAGAGACCAGTGTGATTCACACCATCCCCTCTTGTTCGGGTGCCTCGAGCCATACAGAACGTCCAACCGCAAAAAAAACAAAAAAAACAAAAAAAAACAGCCACTGGGGATGTCAGGTACACTATCATTTGGGTTGTTCAAACACATGCAAACACACCCACTTTCATACACATCAGTCAATTAATCACGGTAGTGTTGTAAAAGTAGTGTGTAAAGTCCTGTTGAGTATGTATCACTATTGACTGCCAAATGTAATGGCAAATGTGGAGAATTTATTGGCCTGTAAACTGTGACAAACATGTTTTCAGCCCACAAGAGTGCTGACTTCTCAAATCCACCAAAGAATGCGGTAAGGTTCTGTGGTTCCTGTAATTGTGAGCGAACCTGGGAACAGATTTTAATCCAAACTGACAGTTATTCCAAAACTGACAATTAAACTCTGTTGTAAAAGCTAATGAGCTGACTATTTAACTTATTATTTTGTGTTTTCTCTTTTTTTGGCCAATCACACTCAAAATAACTGTAGGGAGGCGAACAGAGAGTTTGGCACTGGATTACTTACGATATTATTGTACTGTATGTGTATATCATTCAATACAAAAATATTTTAAAATTGGACTATTTCAGCCAGCATTTGTGTATGCTTATTAGAGTATTGAATTGATACCCAAGAGTTATGGTTGCTCAAATCAAGTTGAGAAAAATACTGATTATAAATGTACTTATGTTTCATTAATTAGTGTGCGGTATCAATAAAAAATAATTACATCTAATAAAAATGGACTATTTTTCCCAATATATGTGTGTTTTGTCTTTTCAAATCTTATTAAGGGCTTTTCACACTTGAAATAGTTAACCCTGGGTCATTCTAAACCCGGGGTAAACGGAATCTTGGGTTATCTTGCTTCATGTTTTACACTGCTCATAATTTACCCGGGGTTAACAATTAATCCCGGGTATTTATGAGCTCATGTTTCACATTGTACATTCCTAAACCCTGGGTTAACATTCTTATTTGCATTTGTGGTGTCAGTGTCATTGATTGGACTCACTCAAATTGTCTCTCAGCATTTGACATTTTTCCTCTGAAATGCTGAATTTACTGTTTATATACAATGCAAGGTGTTTCCGTGACTGTCCAAAGCACGTTGATATGAGGCACGAGATTGGTTGTCTGTTGCTAAGGTCTAGCTGTAGCATTCAATGAGGGGTTAACACTGCAAAAGCGGTGCTAACCCTGCTCCAGAGCAGGGTTTCATAACCCAGGTTATAAAGCGGTGTTAACCCCGCTTCTGAATTACAAATTTACCCAGGGTTAAAAGCGGTGTTTAGAACGACGTTAACCCCGGGTTAAGCGCAGTGTGAAAAGCCCTTTAGAGCATAGACATTATAATAAACACTAGACGCCCTATTGGCCGCTGGACCGTACGTCAACGGCGCCGCCATATTGTGCAGGGCAACATTCCCATAACGCTCATAACTGGAATTGAGAAAAATACCTGCTTCATGTGCTGCTTGCGGCTGTACAAATCGCTGTACAATTGCAAACCGGTCTCGAGGAATGACCTTTCACAGGTAAGACTGAACATTTGTTTCTATAATTATATAATTGATAGTAGTTGGCCAACAGAGTCAGTCAGACTATAGATAGCTATTAGCTGTGAAAGTTGAGACATGAGTTTACATGATTTCTAATATAGTTTTAGCTTATATGTTATTTTATAAACTAAATTTCCTAAAGTTTAAATAATCTCCTATTTTATTAAAACCGACTTTTATGACAAGTACTGGTTTTGGCTAGGTGACTGATATTTTGTTAATCTTACTGTAACGTTAGTTAGTAGTTAGTTAGTTGGCTATAGCTTCTCACACATTTAAGATTTCACAAAGACACAAGTTCAGGAGACAGTGGGAAGTAACTAGAAGGGAAGTTTCCTGACTTATCTACATTATTTAAAATTTTGCCATTAAATGGTAATTTGTTTATATTTTTTTTTTTGCAACCAGGGCTACACAAGCCTCAAGTAAAGCTGAGGAGAGCCTGTCCAGTGCACTGTTCTCACCATTTCCAAGAGACTGATGGACACTATATAGCCTTTTGTTGTTGTTGTTATTATACCAACACTATATTATTATTGTACTAGTCACTATTTAATTTACTATTTTTATTATTCTGCAATTGATATTACATTGTATTTGCAATTATTATACCAATACTATTATTATTATAATACCACTTGAGATTATCAATCTATTATAGTTATGCTGTTATATTATTGTCTATATTCTGTAAATCATACTACATATTCTATTGCTATTATTATAGTATTATTATACTATATGCTATTATCAATATATTATTATGATACTATAGTATTGTACTATTATTGTAATATTATATAAATGTTCTATTCATTCCTATTTTATTTGCTGTATACTGTTTGTTTATTGATAATATTATATACTATAATACTATATAATAGTATAATATCTTATTGACTATATTATTATATTATGTACTAAATAAACTACTTCTTATAGTGTATAACAAACTACTTACTATTCTCACTTTCATATATTTACTATTTGTATTGCACTGTAGTTTAAGCCTACCATATCATGTATTACCATAAAGCATCCATCAGTTATCATTGTTGTATGTTTTTGGAGTATCTATCTGTAAATATCGGTATCTTTTTAGTACTATAAAAATACAGAAAACAGCCTTTGTGATTTGTATTCTAAGCTCAAGAAAAGCTAAAATTGCATTAAAGACAGAAAATACCTTTCCCACAATAAGAAAACTTTATTTCATTTAATGTGAAAATTAAATTATATCTCAGTATGGACGTTTTCATAATTCTAATGCAAGAATAAAGCAGCCAAATACATGCCAAGCCTGAGCTTTGACTATTTCTTCTTCTGTCTAACTATAGGGATTTTAAGTAACTAGAACTTTTTGTACACCACGTACATTATAAACCACTGAAATCGGTTGATAAATGTAAACGTTATTTTGTTTTTATCCAGAAAAACCGCGGCTCGTCCGTTTACTTGTGTTTGTTAACAGCGCAGTCTTGCCCCGCACAATATGGTGGACTCGTTGACGTATCGCAGCAACAGTCCAAAGCGGCCAATAGGGCGTCTAGTGTTTATTATAATGTCTATGCTTTAGAGTACCAAGACATTAGCTTAGCAACAAGCTAACATCAAGCTTTGTATATGAGTGCTATTTGTGAAAGGTGTGGAATGGCTGCCTACGTGGAGTGTTTCAAATATGAGGCTGCTTTCTGTTTTGGCTGGCTTAGAAGGTAGCAGTCTGTAGGCAGTAAGGTGGCCCACTTGGTTTTGGAACAATGCTAAAGCTACAACATAATTAAAAAGTCTGATCTTAGGGTTTATCTTTCGTATAACTCTGAACCTAAAATTACATCTGGTTTTGTCATTTGGTTTGACCCACAAGGCCATAACAACAGGTTGTAGAACCAAAGCTTTGATTTTGTTGGCACTGAGTCACTTACACTGTTATGCAGAATAGAAGCATTGTGGCATTGTCAGCGCAACTTGCATATTGCTCAGAGTATGTGGAGTGTATCCGTAAGGTTGAAATGGGGCAGAAAAGGAGAGTGGACCAGATTCTGACTAATGCTTATCGGCGGAGACATTTCCCTTTCAGGAAACACAGCTGCATTACCGCCACTGCCTGCTTCCTTAAAGTTCATGAGCAATCAACACCTAGTTCAGAATAACAAACGAACACACGGGTGCTCGACGCATGCATGCATACGCATTCATCTGCACTGGCACGCTACCAAATAGGCCCACCTACCCTGATCGCAGTTCTTGCCGCCCCGGCCTTCAGGACAGTCACAAAAGTATGTGTTCCACCTATTTTCACACTGACCGCCGTGCTGACACAAACCCTCGTAGCAGAAGTTCTTCTTCGCTGGACAGCCTGACGGAACAATAAATATATCGCTATTACTATTAATGAGTTACAACAATAATCGTTTCGAAATATGCTATGATTCATGTCAGACCTTCAGTGGTGCCATTGTTGGCGATGTAACTGGCCATGTCTATGGATTTACTGTCAATCGTTAGGTTCCTCATGCAGCCCACAAAGTCCCGGTTCCGTATGGGGAAATCTTCTGGAAGGTTGGGAACCCCACCAAGGAGAAGAGGCCCAGTGAGATCCAAAGACCTGAAGAGAGAATACAAATCTTTGAAATGTCCCACCAAACTCTAGTAAGCTGCCCTGCTTTATACTGTCAACATAATCAGCTGCCTACTTTATGTGCCATAAATTTTGACATAAGCATTACACGCAGAATTTTTCTAACCACACAATTTTGCACTAATAAGTTGGTCCAAAAAGTGGCAACACTAGCCTAGATGGTTGTTTCACTAGTCTACTATTACTAGAGAAAGCAATAATAATAGACCGCCACTTGTGCAAGGGGGTTATGAGACACCCATAACTAGTTTAAAGACATTTTTATTGCTCATAACTAGTGAAGAGTAATAGTGCAGAGATTTGATGAAGATGAACCTTTCTAGTGCAAAAGTGTCAGTTGTCTGTGTTTGTACACGCTATCAAATGGATATGTCTGTGCACATACGGTAAAGCCCAAAGTATACTTCAGCTTTCCCGCTTACGCTAGGGTATGCTTACAGTGTGCATGATGTAAATTTCATGATTAGCATAGCACAGGCAAAGCCTTATAAGAGAGAAGACAGACAGGTGAAAGGGGCGTGACCTTCCCTAGCCAACTCGTCAATCGCTGTGGAATGTTGCCATGCAATATAAAACAGGTCAGTGCTTATAAGACTGGAACGACGGGTTAAACTTTCACATGTATCTGTTGTTGTTCTTTCTTTGATGTGTTTTATTGCACAGCTTTGTTCCAGCATGCAACAAAATCTGACGCTGCAATTGCCACCTAAAGCATGAGAAAATCTTTCACGAAAGAAAGACATGTGGACATGTGTCCTGGAGGATTGTGAAAGGGCGTGAGAGAGAAAACAAAAGTATAATTATCAACAATTACCAAAGACTCATTTATGAGAGAATGATGAGTTCTTGTTTGGTTTACAGAGGGATGGATAAACTCACTTCTTCTGCCCGGTCTGAGTGCCCTGGGCAGCACAGGAGTAGTTGCCAATCTGACTGCCAAACCGCACAGCCATGGCGATGTCACAGTCGTCCACAGCGACTACTGCCACCTTCTCACCCGACGGCCCTTGAGGCAACCCCAAATGACTTATCTTAGGCTGAAATGAGAAGAAAAAAAAAAAAAAAGTTACAGATTAGCATAAATATGAGGAGCACAGATTCATATAAGCACATTTTGAAAGTTTTCAAACACAATGAGAGTTTGTTTGTACTAGCAAAACATTTTGTTATATCCTTTTTACTAGTCTTGTGAAAAAAAGTGTGCTTAATTTCATTGAATGTGCACTTGTAAATTATATATTTGTGTTTTGAAAACTATAAATGCAGATAATATAATAATAATGAAATGAAAGGCCACTTAAGAGTACTTTCACAACACACTTAAGTACACTTTTAAAAAGTGCACTTTGTAATTAAGTTTTCCTTTCAGGTACATTTAAAATAATTATGTTTTAATAATTTGTTGTCATGTGATGTTGATGTGTTGACTAACACACTAAATAACATATTAAGGACTTGATTTTAATTTTAACTGTATATTTTAAATGTACTTAAATTGTAACTTCATCATAAAAATGTGTAATTACAAATAAGTTTAAATACATGGCATAGAAGTTTCAATAGAAATTTCATTAAAGTATATTTTAGTTTACCATAAATATTTGTCAATACGTTTGGCTGTACACTTAAGCCATCTTTCAAAGAAAATAAATGTAATTATGAAATGACACATAAAGATGTACTTAAGCCTTTTTTAGTGGATCAAAAAAGAACCCAAAATTGAGTACATATACATATACATATACATATAAAATGCTGGGTTAAAAACAACCCAAGTTGGGTTGAAAATGGACAAACCCAGCGATTGGGTTGTTTTAACCCAACTGTTGGGTTAAATGTTTGCCCAACCTGCTTGGTAGTTTTATTTAACCCAACTATTGTTTGAAAATGACTATATGGCTGACTTAAAATAAATCTAAAATGAAATTAAAATGTTAATTTATTAAACATATTAATAAATGGTAATTTTCAAGATATTTTGGGTTCATTTTAAGTAAGCAATACTGTAATTTTTAAACAATAGTTGAGTTAAGGCAAACATTTAACCCAACTGCTGGGTTAAAACAACCCAATCATTGGTTTTGTCTATTTTCAACCCAACTTGGGTTGTTTTTAACCCAGCATTTTTTAGAGTGTAATACATTTCAATTTACTGCAGTTAACATGCAATTAAATGTCCAAAACATTGCATTCAAGTCGCACTTAAGTATATTCAATTATTTTTTCCAAAATAAGTGCTGAAGTGTACTTCTTATTTTTCACAAGGGTACATAGCGGTTGAATAAAATCTTGGACCCATTCAAGATATATATTTTTATGTTTATGGCATGAAATACTTGTGCTAAATCTATTTCCGAAGTCTGTTTGATGAGTATGTTCCAATGTAAAGATGATTCCCAATGTTTACAGAATCCTGTGCACACATGCATGAATGCATGCGCTCGCGGATCAAAGCTGTTTACAAGAGATATATCTATACGGCATGTGATGGTTCTAAACACCTAGATCATATGTGGGACACCTGTCTGATTGTGTAAACAAAGCAAGAAAGTGACAGTCGTAAAGAAAAGGTTGTGTTGTGTGTAAGTGTTCACTCCCAGCATGGCACACTTTCCACTGCACACTAGCTTTATCTAAACTATCATTGCCACTCCTACAGAAATGACTCTTTCCTACTGCAAAAACACTCACGCTTTCCATTAATTGCCGGCCGTCTAAACATGGCACAGTTTGAGTCTATTTTTCTTTTGTGCCTTCCTGTATATATATATATATATATATATATATATATGTGTGTGTGTGTGTATATTGACTGCAAACTGCTTTTCAGATCTGCTTAGTTAGCAACACCCAGCTTCTTACGATCCAGTAAACTTTCCAAAGGATGAAATTCAGTCCTGTCCAACATTTTTTTCTCATTCTTATGCCAGAAGCCATTTCACTTGAATATGTGACACAATAGGGAAGAAAAGACTAAGGTTACTTCCGTTTCATACTTTAAAATACAATTATTGATTTGGTGGAAATTATACTTGATCATGACAAGGATGACATAAATGCCTTGTGATGCACTTACATACCATGTTGGACATGATTAGCAGATAAATGAAATAAACTGTTAACAATGAGAGTGTGAAAAGTATGTTTTAATGAAGTTTATATTCTAAAACCGCAAAGGCTAAAAGTGCCCAAAGTTGAAAAATCACCAAAATTATACATTTATGCATATACAAAGGTTCGTCTACATGTCTGTCTAGCCATGGGCATATTTCACCGGTTTCTCATGGAAATGAAGAGTGAATAGAATGGTAATTATTAAAGGGCGTGGCCTCAGACACAAACCCCAACAGGGGACCTGAGTAGACAAAAGCAGCTTCAAAGATCTTAAAATAGGAGAAATACACACTGTTTATTTTGCAGCATTCATTTGGCCTGTTTCCAGCAGGATGTGAGGGTGTGAGGTATTATTCAGATGGATATCTCTGGACATGCTGGGTGCTTTCAACACATATCTGGCTCATAATCTGGAACCACTTGAATACACTCACTTTGTATGCTTATATGGCATGTATTTTTTAATTATATTTTTACATCTAAATCTAATATAGCCTGTAAGGTTTACATTTAAATTTACAGCATAAGTAAGATTTAACATCTAGATTAAATGTATATTTAAATATTTAAAAATGTGATTAGTTTTAATTAAACATTTAGATTCAAGATTTAAATATATATTTAATCTGTAATTAATTAGTTGACATTTACAATGTCTTTACTTCATCATATCTCAGGGTTTGTTTACACAACAACGATATACTTTCCTTTTTGAAAAGTTTTGCATATAGACGTCAACGTTGTCAAAATGATTCCTGTTCAAACAAATCCATGAAAACAACTAAAATCGCTGTATTATTCATGCCAGGCCAGTAGATGGCGATGTCACTTTGTAAGGAAACACTACGCACCTATAGACTGAACACACAATACATATGCGCATGACGTCACTTTTGTAGTTTACACGGAGACAATAGCGGTATCGTTTTCAAATTTTCAAGCCCCCAAAACGTTGTTGTGTAAATGAACGGCCAAAATGCATGAAAAATGTCAGTTTTTAGTTGAAAACAGTGTCGTGTAAACGGCCCCTTAGTCATTTTCTGTTTAGTTTCGTTGTCATGGATTTCCCTGTCACTGCTTTGCCTGAGTTCTAGTTCGTAGTTTCTTTCCATAGTTTCTAATTGAGTTATGCACCTGTTTCTCATTCTGTTGATTATCCTTGTACGTATATAAGCCCTCTGTTCTCATTGTTCTTTGTTCAATTTCGTCAATGTTTATGTGTAAAGTGCTTTATTGTTCCTTTATTGTGTTCATTCAGCATCACACATCTCTCTGCTGGATTAAACTATACTCAAACCCGTGAGTTATGTATGTGGAAAATATTTCTAATCCTACACTCATGCCATAATGGGATTAAACTTTATTTAATTGTCGACTTTATTTATTGGGTCTCATTCATGAAAACAACTAATACGTTTCTATGTATATAATTCATGCAACTATTCTTATATATACTGTGGCATTGAACTGAACTAATAATTTAAATAAGGAATGGCTTTACAATTGTTCAAAAAATTGCCTGTTTCACAAATGAAATGCATTGAGTGAGAAGGCTCATATAAAAGTTGTACCATCTGACGCCTTGAACCGTACAGCACAACACGGTCAACAACAGACCAGTTCAGGTATGTTCTCCCTGTTGCCTTTGATTTAGGAGTCGAGCTTCATGCTGTTTGATTTCACCAACTCATTTATCTGGCTTCTTAATCAGTGGACTAGAATAACAACACTCCAGCTGCCAAACACTGCAGACAACCACTGATTTTTAGAAAGCTGCCATCCGAAAAATCACAAGAAGCAGTGATAAGACATGGTTCATGATTTGTTGAATGAGACTGAATGTATTGTTATATTAGCACAGTGACCTTGAACATGACTTCAAACTGACTCTATTTACTTTCGAAATACACATTCCTGGGTTTATTGTGAATGATTAATTGGTGCATTTTATTCCAAAACAAGTGTTTGTATCAAAATGTAATAACTTCAGCTCCCACTGAAACGACTTTCCTTTTCTGCTGACATCATCGAGGCTATTGGATAATGTTAACCAATCGCCAAATACCTTGTTTTAGCAAACTCTGACTTTCAATCTGGTTCTATTCTAGATGGTTACAGCCACTTTTCATAATACATTAAATTTCTGATGGATAAAATAATTCCCACCCTTTTTTCTTCTTAATCTCATAAATATAACATATTATGGAGGTAAAATATGCTGCAAATGTTGATTCACGCTGACTTTATTATACACAGCTTACCAAAGCAATGTTTTTTGTGGGAGTAAATAATATTGCTTTCATACCTTATTGAGTTCATACCGAGTTCTCAGACTTTTGATTATAGACATCTTGACATATCTGAGCACAGTTTAAGGGGATGTTTACATGACAACAATGTACTAAAAACAGAAAAGTATTTAGTTTGCGATTTTCACACTATCAAAATTATCACCGTTCACACGGATCCGTGAAAATGACTAAAAATGCTGTATTATTCATGCCAGGCCAGTAGTTGGCGATGTCACCTTGTAAAGAAACACTACGTGCCTATAGACTGAACATACAATATGTATGCGCATGGCAGCACCGTTTTCACAAATTCACATCTTTGGAGTCTATACAGAGACAATAACTGTATCATTTTCAAAATGTTTTTAAAGTTTTTAAAAGTTTGCAGGCCCCCAAAACACCGTTGTTGTGTACATGAGCGGCCAAAACACATAAGAAGTTTTCTGTTTTTATTTGAAAATAGTGTTGTGTAAATGTCCACTAATACTAATAAGTCTGAGAAGCAAGAGACCTCATTAAAGTCCCCATTCACTCTCCTTTTAACTCATTGGTATCTAGAATAAACAACTGAGATAGATCTTGCTTCTGTTTCTTTCCTAAGGGTTTGTTTGAGTGTTAAACCCTCATGCGTCCAGGTGCAATTTGAGTCAGATTAGCCTCGTTTGCTCTTTTGCATGGTGTAAAATGACCGACAGACCCAAACAAAGACTTCTGTGTTGAGACAAGACACCATTACCCAGAATCCCCCCCTAAGTTTTGCTATTTCCCACACCTGTGTATAACAATTATCAAAGACAGACTTTCTGAAATGTATGAAAAATGTATGAAAATAACAAAAAACAGATACTTGAAAACTTTTCAGCAAATCTGTGGAATTCAAACAGCTGACGAACAATGTTTGATGCCTAAAACCTATTAGCCTAAATATCGCTAATCCCGCTTTGAACTTGTTAATCGACTTTTCCTCTGTTCTTTCTCTGTGAAAACAGCAGAGGTCTATAAATCGCTCTGGTGAGGCAGAAACCGCACCAGCAGAGGGTTTGTTGGGGGCAGTTCCAGATCTCTAGTGGTTTTGGCTTCGTGCCACACGGCACTGGCAGAACAGAAAACAAGCGGGCTCCGAACATGCACCTCAGGCGCAGATGAGATTGCTGTTTGGGCAGGTACTGCAATACTGTTTTTATGAAGACTGGAGGTCCTGTGCAATACAGATTTCTGTCAAACTGTTTAACAAAAATATTAGCTACCAGTGTTTCACTAAGTCTCAGTATCTCAGTCATACTTGATCTCAGCGTCTGGCTGCATACCATGCGTCCCCTGGCTTCTGACACAGGCAGGTGTCTACTTGTGTGAGGCTTCCACCTCAGGCTGCGTCCTCAACATCCATCTGCACATTAAAGCACTGCTTGTGTATGTTCTGCTCAAATGAATCTGGATCATTTTTTTTAAAGTGTGATTTTTTCATTGGTTTTCACCCAAACCTCTCCCCTATGTGATATGGTAGTGAGACGGACTAATGCAGGTGATTCAGCACAGCAGATGTGGGATCTTGTTTCATGGCAGAGGTGGTGGTACATTAGCCCGGATGTTGAAGAAATTAGGGTTTTTTTAACCGGTCTGAATTGGTGGCACAACAATTCTGATCCGTACAAGCTCTAGAGCTAGATGGCGGATACTCTATTTGAAGAGTTTGGTTCCAAAACACGATAAAGGCCATTTTAAAAAAAAATTGAGTTTCCGGCAAAATCAGTATTGTATCTGGTCGGTATTGACAAGTCATTTATTAATTTTGCGCAAAATGCGATATCCGTCGTGTTATTCTGTAATGTTTTCCCCCTTTCTTTCCAAAATGCGACAAACGCCAGTCTCCTTTTTCTGCAGAACGCGATATATCCGCTCAACCAATCAAAGCGCACAATTCCACCCACTGTAAACATTGAAGGCTTTTTAAAAAGCCATTTTTAATACCAATGTACTCTGCAAATGTGTTTATTTAACCGTGCGTTGGCGCCAGATACTCTTTAATTGGTAATAACAAATAATTTATAACATTAACAAGATGACCCATTTAATTCATTTTGGGAGCGACAGCTGAATGTATTTTTAGTAAAATGCCTGTATATAAGATAAATATTGGCAAAGTTTAGACTTTCAAATATGTGAATCAACTTACTTTGTTGTGTATTTTCAATTTGAAAAATAACTTTTATATTGATGGATTAATTGCATTTTGAAAAAAAAAAATGTCATGGATTTATTGCATTTTGGGAAAAAAATAATATGTTTTTATAATAAACTTTTTTAAATCAAAATGTAGATTTGAATTTGTAATGTTTTTATAACCAAAAGATGGTTTTAAAATAGTGTTTTTCATCTTGCCGCTTTCTTTGTAAAGAAAATTCCTTTTTACTCAAATTAATCAAAATGCAAAAATGAGTTATTGCGTTTTGGAACCAAACTCTTCATTTGATTTATAAAAAATATATGTTTATGAAGTGATTCTGTTGTGTATGTGAATGTGACCGTGAGTTATATATATATATATATAATTCATCATTTACTTATCTGAATAGTTTTTACTCACTCTCATGTCATTACAAACCTGTCCAACTTTCTTTCACAAAACATAAATCAAGACATTTGAATTTGTATCTTCCATTACAATGAATGTTGACTGAAGATTTCATGCTTCAAAAATGACCCAAAACCAGCATAAAAACTGTTCTTTATGAAATTCTGTAATTCAAGTCTTATGAAGCCATTGTTTTGAGTTACATCTTTTTAATTAATATGTAGTCTGTGTGATTTGTTTGCGAACCAAATCAGTTCTGAAGTTCAATCTTCTGGTTTAATAAGTCATCAGAAGATTATCAGTGAAAAATAAATTCGATTTCGGTATGTTTCTCATACAAAGCTATTGAATAGCTGTAAAATATTTGGATTATATAGATTTCAGTTCTCATTGTATCTGCATGGAGAACAAACAACACAAGTTTAAGTAAATGATATCCAAATTTCAATTTTTGAGTGAACTATTCCTTTAAAAGAGGCCTCCAGCTTAGGTTTTCTCTCTGGAGTGCTGAAAACTCCCGTCACCTCTACACACTGATCTCCAGGGACGGAGGGTTTGCTGGAGCCATGGCAACACACTTGATCCCAACAGCTCCTGACAGAGGATGAGGTCAGAGAGAGAGGCATGCTCAAACCTTTATTTCACCCTAACAGACTAAGGGGGATTTGCTTTAAAAAGAGCCATATCATGAAAAACAGGATTTTCATGCTCTTTCGAAATGAGCGTGTTTGATGTCTAGGTAGACATACTCTAATATTCACAACAACACAAAGCTTCCTCTCCAGTCCACACAGATCATACTGAAACTATATTACAAGAACTACATTCAGAAAGTGTTTATGACATCACAGTCATAAGCTCATTAACATCTTTTCAGTATTCAGCCATTTTTGTTTTGCTCTGCTTATCATCCCTATTTCTTTTTTTATTTATGTTCTGCTTGTTTTACATCATTTACTTTTTGGTTCTGGTCCATGTTTATATATATATATATATATATATATATATATATATATATATATATATATATATATATATTGTCATGAATCCTGTCAAGTTCCGGACTACAGTTCCCATCATCCTCTTTGCCAGTCATCATCAGCCACATACACCTGCAGCACATTACATGGACTATAAAACACTCACACACACACCACCTTGTTGCTAGGTCTTGTTTTCCCAAGTGTTGCATTTCCAAGCGTTATTTCCTGTCTGCCTGTCCTGTGTTACCGTTCCTGCCTGTCTCCTGTTTGTTGACCCGTTGCTGCCTGTCCTGACCATTGCCTGCACCCTGACTACGATTCTGCCTGTTCCTTGTTGTCCCCGTTTACTCCCGTTTGACCCTGCCTGTATGACTACGCTCACTGTAAATAAAGCTTTGCATTTGGATCCCTACCTGAGTCCCGCCTCCGTTACATATATATATATATATAATATATATATATAATTCATCATTTACTTATCTGAATAGTTTTTACTCACTCTCATGTCATTACAAACCTGTCCAACTTTCTTTCACAAAACATAAATCAAGACATTTGAATTTGTATCTTCCATTACAATGAATGTTGACTGAAGATTTCATGCTTCAAAAATGATCCAAAACCAGCATAAAAACTGTTCTTTATGAAATTCTGTAATTCAAGTCTTATGAAGCCATTGTTTTGAGTTACATCTTTTTAATTAATATACAGTCTCTGTGATTTGTTTGCGAACCAAATCAGTTCTGAAGTTCAATCTTCTGGTTTAATAAGTCATCAGAAGATTATCAGTGAAAAATAAATTCGATTTCGGTATGTTTCTCATACGAAGCTATTGAATAGCTGTAAAAGATTTGGATTATATAGATTTCAGTTCTCATTGTATCTGTATGGAGAACAAACAACACAAGTTTAAGTAAATGATATCCAAATTTAAATTTTTGAGTGAACTATTCCTTTAAAAGAGGCCTCCAGCTTAGGTTTTCTCTCTGGAGTGCTGAAAACTCCCGTCACCTCTACACAGTAGACCATCTACAGGACAAGCCGGATTCCACCAAAGCTCCATTTTGTGTGAGTGTGTGTGTAACAATCAGAGTGTACGGGCGTTGTGCACCTGCCTATAGGTGCATATTACTAACGCTCCATTAAATAACAAAAAATAAATAAATATTGCGCCATTGACTTTAGAACAGGTTTCAGTTGGTCAATGGCGCAGTCTATTTCAGTTGCCTCAAAATAGCAACACGCCAACAATGCACCTGAACACACCTCGTTTTCAGACCAGCACAGCCATGGGCAAACCGATGGCCACGAGTGCATTGCTATTTAAACAACGTGGCGCAGGACATGAAAATGAAACTGCATCAGGCTGAAACTAGCAAAAAAGACTTGCATCGCGCCTGGTGCCGCATTGCGCCGCATTGCGCCAGGTGTATAATAGGGCCCAATAAGTGGTCCACAGGTGAAAATTGCTTGGTTCTATGTGAGTTACAGGCAGTGTTGGGTAAATTACTCTAAAAAGTAATTACTTACTAGCTACTAATTACATCTTCAACAGTGTAATGGACATGTCAGAATGTCAGAATTTGCTACCTACTGTTTGAATGGGAGGTAGCAGGGGGTAGCACAAATTGTCAGAACACCGGCATTTCTCCCCTTGGGTTTTAGGTTTCGGGAAGGGAAAAAATTCCACCACCCCAAACTTTTAGGATACCGGGTATCAGATTTACACAATCCCTACGCACAACTATTCGGCATGTTTCCCTCGCTCGAAAGCTTGACAGACCTCCCGCGCCTAGTTACGGTTGTTAAACCACGATTGGCCTGTGGCGGTTTTCGGGCGTGGCTTAGCGACGCTAACTAATTATTCTCTCTAAAATGTACTGGATTACTTTTTACTAATTACTTTCTAAATCCCATATCAACTTCAACCAGTTATAAAAGGACAGACACAAAACTGCACTTTTGATTCTTTCAAATAAACAATAAACAACTGCATAAATTATTCTTGAATTGACCAAAGTGTGTAAAGGGAGAAAGTTACATTAAAAACATAAATTTTAACATACAGTTTTGATGTTAAATCCACTATTGTTTTATATAGAATTGTTGTATAGTCTATTCAGTATTTAATGCAATTACATCAGAAGTAAATGTAATTAAATTACAGAAAAATTAAGAATAATCAAGAAAAATTTTAATTTAATTAAATCAAAGTAATTAAAATACTTAGTACAGCCAACACTGGTTATAGGTAATTGTTAGGAGGTTTTTCTAGGTTGCACAAAACAAAACAAATCAAAACAAAACAAAACAAAACAAAACAAAACAAAACAAAACAAAACAAAACAAAACAAAACAAAACAAAACAAAACAAAACAAAACAAAACAAAACAAAAAATGACATAAAATAAAATAATAAATATTGCCTAAAAAGAAACAACACTTCTCCACAACAAATGTTTCAGGATGAGGTTAATGAACTTTTGTTCAGATTCCTGACAATCAACAACATTAATTCAAAACATAATTAAGTGCATTATGTGAGCCTGGCACAACTCTATGAGAAACTTGCTCTAGAGATGTTTGGCACTGTTTGGGCACATTGTACATTTGATAGCTCATTTACAGAGATCAAAATCGCAGTCTTAAGGGTACATCAATGTTTCTGCTCTGAGCAGGATTCTTGAGTTTCACATTCTCAAATGATCTGTTCTGGACATGTACCGTTCAGCCCATCCAGTGTACTACAAGCACAAGTGTAAGAATTAATCACTGATATGCGAACGTGCCCCGAGTCTACCTTCAGTGTTTCGACTGCTAACACAAGTCAGTACAGGAGAACACGGCTGTAAACGGCTCTAAATGGCTCGTGTTTTCCCCAGAGGGGCAAACTGAGCTTGGGTTTGACAGTAACGGTTGTGCGGTTCAGGTAAAACTGCTCGGCTTTCAGATAAATCCGCTGCCACTGCCACTGGCCTGTCAGTTAAACGGGAAGACAACTGTGTTATGAGGGATTAGACTGAAATGTCAATCAATGGATTGGGTTACACACAAAAACAACATGAAAAAACTGATGAAAGAGTCATCTTACACCTTCACATTACTCACAAAATATTTTCAGGTATGACAACTTTCTCAGAGCTTTGAATGTGAGTATACTGAGCTGTTGAGGTTTGAAAAGTTTGAAAAACTGGGATATATATTGAATATTTCCAAAGTATGTGATATTATTTTGTTGGAGATATAAAATTAACCAACATATGTTGAGAAAATTTTTATTTTTTTAACTATCCTAAATTCTGTCAGTAGACTCATTTCAAACCCATTCTTTGTGTCACAAAACATGTATGAGAGCTTTATGAATCTTAAGATGTTAAGAGTGTCTTTTGTTTAAATAATAAATACATTATATTATTTATTTAGTTTATAAAAATATAAACAATATGAATTTGATATAAAGATAAAAACATATAATATAAAGTATAAACATACAGCTATGGAAAAAATTAAGAGACCACTTAACATTGATTTCTGAACTTGGAGTGGTCTCTTAATTTTTTCCATAGCTGTATATAAAGTATAAACGTATATAAAGTAAACATTTACTTTCAATGAAAAAAAAATTGGTTAAATAATTATGGAAGCTTGTTTCCGCCATGACATAGAAATAAAAAAAGGCAAGTGCAAGTTTATATCTCACAATTCAGATTTTTTTTTCTCAAAATTGCGAGCTGTAAACTCACAATTGCCAGTTATAAAGTTCAGAATTGCAAGACATAAAATCAAAATTGTGAGATCTAAAGTCAGAATTACGTCATATAAAGTCAGAATTGAGTTATGAAGTCAGAATTAAGTGACATCAAATCAGAATTACATGAAAAAGTCAGAATTGTGAGTTATAAAGTCATAATTACATGATATAAAGTCAAAATTGGGAGTTATAAAGTCAGACTTAAGTGATATAAAGTCAGAATTGTGAGTTATAAAGTCAGAATTTCATGATATAAAGTCAGAATTGTGAATTATAAAGTTGGAATTGAGTTATAAAGTCAGAATTAAGTGATATAAAGTAAGAACTGAGTTATAAAGTCAGAATTAAGTGATATAAAGTCAGAATTGTGAGTTATAAAGTCAGAATTTCATGATATAAAGTCAGAATTGTGAATTATAAAGTCGGAATTGAGTTATAAAGTCAGAATTAAGTAATATAAAGTCAGAATTGAGTTATAAAGTCAGAATTGTGAGTTATAAAGTCAGAATTTCATGATATAAAGTCAGAATTGTGAATTATAAAGTCGGAATTGAGTTATAAAGTCAGAATTAAGTAAAATAAAGTCAGAATTGAGTTATAAAGTCAGAATTGTGAGTTATAAAGTCAGAATTTCATGATATAAAGTCAGAATTGTGAATTATAAAGTCGGAATTGAGTTATAAAGTCAGAATTAAGTAATATAAAGTCAGAATTGAGTTATAAAGTCAGAATTGTGAGTTATAAAGTCAGAATTTCATGATATAAAGTCAGAATTGTGAATTATAAAGTCGGAATTGAGTTATAAAGTCAGAATTAAGTAAAATAAAGTCAGAATTGAGTTATAAAGTCAGAATTGTGAGGTATAAAGTCAGAATTAAATGATATAAAGTCAGAATTAAGTGATATAAAGTCAGAATTGAGTTATAAAGTCAGAATTGTGAGTTATAAAGTCAGAATTGTGAGTTATAAAGTCAGAATTGTGAATTATAAAGTCAGAATTGAGTTATAAAGTCAGAATTGCGAGTTATAAAGTCAGAATTGTGAGTTATAAAGTCAGAATTGTGAATTATAAAGTCAGAATTGAGTTATAAAGTCAGAATTGCGAGTTATAAAGTCAGAATTGTGAGTTATAAAGTCAGAATTGTGAGTTATAAAGTCAGAATTGAGTTATAAAGTCAGAATTGCGAGTTATAAAGTCAGAATTGTGAGTTATAAAGTCAGAATTGCGAGATATAAAGTCAGAATTGTGAGTTATAAAGTCAGAATTGTGAGTTATAAAGTCAGAATTGCGAGTTATAAAGTCAGAATTGTGAGTTATAAAGTCAGAATTGTGAGTTATAAAGTCAGAATTGTGAGTTATAAAGTCAGAATTGTGAGTTATAAAGTCAGAATTGTGAGTTATAAAGTTAGAATTAAATGATATAAAGTCAGAATTGAGTTATAAAATCAGAATTGTGAATTATAAAGTCAGAATTGAGTTATAAAGTCAGAATTGAGTTATAAAGTCAGAATTGTGAGAAATAAACTCAATTGCGTGTTATAATGTCCAACTGTGAGGGAAAAAAGAACTCACAATTCTGACTTTACAACTCACAAATGCATGTTATAAAGTCAGAATTGTGAGATATAAACTCAGAAGTGTGTGATGCAAAATCGCAATTCTGAGAAAAACAAATTCAGACTTGTGAGATATAAAGTCATAATTACCATTTTAATTTTTTTATTTAGTGGTGGAAACAAGCTTTCATAAATAATGACCGTTTTTATGTGTTTTAAAATTTATATAAAGCTGAGACAATGAAGGTCATGAGGGTAATTCTTACAATACAGGAAGTCTAGCTCGAGAGATGCTTTCGTTTTTTTGTTATACCAGGGGAATGCGCTCATTATTATCACCTCACACATACACACATCCAATCTCTCTTTCTGTCCTCAGAGGAATTGTGTCTGGAGCAGGTGTCATGGCAGAGTCCATCTGTGTGTGAGTGTCGTACAGGAGGGGGTGTCTTTGTCACATTATCAAACAGCATTACCTCACCCACCCTCTGGCTGTGTAAACCTAGAGCTGTGAATAATTCAAGGGAACTGGCCCTGGTTCACACACACACACACCCTCAGGACATACACATAGCACGGTGTTGTCGGCTGGCCTACGGGACATAGGGACCACTTTTAAACCTATGTGTCTCAATAACACCTCTCATTTATCAATGCTCGGCTGTGCTCCAGACAGTAAGGGATGGACGTGTGCTTTTGTCCCCTGCTATGTGCGTAATCCACCAAACTCGCCTTTAAGAAGGAAAAAGCATGCAGGTACAAAGCCGTCTCTTATTTCAGGTGCTGTCCACTTCTCCGCACCGAACAAGTTACTGAAGACATTCACGTCACATAATAAAACCCTTTATGGAAGTCTGGGTAGACCAAACCCCTGATATGAAACTCAACAAAGCTGTGATGTATTCTGAATGACAAGATGAAAATCTTAAGGAATGGGTAGAAATTGCACTGATGTAGACATTTTTGCCAATACAGATAGCCGAACTACTACATTATAATGAATGGCATTATTTTTTAATTATTTCAATTATCCAATTATTCAAAATGTGCATTATAATGTCTTATGATTATATCTCTTTATAAGTAACTGTAACCAAAGTTAAAATGCATTGTAATATTTGCAGATTCCTTGCTAAATCTAAAATTTGTCATGTGTTTTAATGCATTATAATTATTATATTATAATTATAATTATTGAATGCATATAATAACTGTTTCAATTACTTTTATCATTTTTTATTTTTGTATTTTCCATTTCCATTTTAATTTTTTATCTGTTTTGGTTATTTGTTTATATTATGTTTGTACAGTTTTTATTCATTTTTATTTTAGTTTTAGTTATTTTAGTACATCAAGTTAAACTTAATTAAAATGAGAAATGTTACTTTGGCAACTATCTGAAATAAAATAAGTTTTACTTTTTATATTTTATTTTATTTCACTTCACATTTATTTGATTAAGTGACAAATGTTTTTTTATGGTTTTAGTTTTAGTTAACTATAATAATTTTGGTGATGTTAGAGGTGCAGAAATGACATGTTTTGCTTTAATGTTATGGCTGTTAATCAATATGAAGCACAAAAAGTGTTACGACTTGAGTTCAAATCTTAATTTTACACATTTCAAATGAAATGGGACATTAGCAGAATGCAAAAAAGACTGAAGTGTCCAGTACTTTTAAAAGAGTATTATTTTTAAACTGGAGATAAAGAACTCCTGAAACTTTGCCTATGGACTCTCATGGGTACATTTATTGATTGGCTCTCCAAAAGTGCCCAAACTTCACAGAATCTGACCTACGCCACAGTATAATGAATGAGTGGGTCGTAACGGTCTGCTCTTTAATAAAACAGGCCTGATCGTACATTCAGCTCGAGTGCATTCCTCTGGCGAGAGCTTTCTAAAGTGAATGACAGCTGAATAGCGGGCGGAAGAAGATCTATGAACCGTAGAAATCAGCAATCATTCTTGATAAAATCCCTTGACATGAATTTCATCATCTTGACACTAACTCACCACTAATCTCCTCTTACACTAGACCAATTATCCCACTAGAAACTGAAGGTAAAACAACAAAAAAAAACAATTACGTGGACAATTGAGACAACTTTTGTACTTCAACTTATCCTGAGTGACTGGATGAATTGTATGTACTGTAAATGTCACATACTATGTTTCTTCAATCCATTGCTCTGTAGGGAAGATACGATACAAGTCTATAGCTAATCAGTCTGGAACTTATAGGAAAGAGAGAAAAGCATTTTTGTTGATCCTGGAACAACATTCCAATCAGATTTGAAGGAGTTTACAGTATATTTCAAATTTAGGCTTACAACTAGATATAGGTGCTTCTACATCAGTGTTATTCATTCGTTTCCATCTGATTTTAGGGAGAAGTTATGGGTAGGGTTAGGTTAAATATATATTATGCTGATAAATATGTTTATCCAGGAACATGTTTAACATGGCAAAATCATGGTAACCAATAAAGTAGTTGAAGATTTAGAAGTGTTAGAAAAGCTAATCGCCTGGAGCCATAGGATAATTACATCCTGACAACTGATTGGCTGACTGCCTTTCACTAGCGACTATCTTAAGGCAGCAGAGCCTTCCAAAAATCTGGTCACTGGAAAAACATCTACTTTAATATATAACAAGATATCTGTGGTTGTATTTTGCTTGCAAAACATTTTCTTTTGGCAGGATACACAGATCATTTGAATGCCGTAAATAAAGATGTTGTGGTAACACTTTAGTATGAGGAACAATTCTCACTTTTAAATAATTGCTTATTAGCTTGGCTGTTTATTAGTACTTATAAAGCACATATTAATGCCTTATTACGATCTATATTTACGTTTTAAAGTCATGCGTGTTCATTTAAATGCAATGTGTGGACTTTTTACACCATTTGTCCTATTTCTATTTAGCAAAACTCATTTTTTTATTAACGACTACATCCTCCCCACCCCTAAACCTACCCTTAGTGATTTATAGTGCACACTTTATGAGCACATGCATTCCCTGGGATCGTATTGTTGTATATTGCAATGCTCTGCCAATTGAGCCAACATAAAAGGGAACAATGCATTAAAGTGAAAGTGTCCTGCTATCGACAGGGGCGCAACTTTAGTAAACGTTCCTATGGGTCGTATTTCAGGGAAGTGACAAACGACCTATATAGGTGTATTGGTTGGAGAACATGTTGTTATTAATGGATAATCTGCCCCTGTAAACTTAATTTGAGCAAATTTGAGCGAAAAGAAACACAATTTTTCCAATGAGCCTATGTTGTAAAGTTCTCTGTCCTCACATATAGGATATGTTACACTTTAGGTTGGTCCAGTTAGCACAAATTCTCAAATACATCTCGACCTCAACATCAAAACCACACACTATTCAGTCAACTGCATCACGTCTTCTAAACGTGCCCTCCTTGCAAAGATTTAAAAAAAGCAGCTGTATAGCTGCACGGAGAGCCATGATGTCATTCTTCCTTCCTCTACAGGGTGTGATGTACTCGCTCGCTCTGTGTGTCTCATCCTCTCTCCTGTCCCATTTCCCGCTTTAAAGCATTTGGGTGATCCCAACACCTTTTCCATGTGGTGGAGACACACTGGGTTTCTATATGGAAAAGGTTTTACAATATTCCTACAGATATTAACCTTAACTGGCCTACATGGACAAAAATAGAAGATACCTGCATAATACGTCAAGCTCATTTGGGTTGAAATGACTGCCCTGAATATAAACTGGTGCTGTGAACAAGCCTCTTTTTATCACTCCATTTAAACTCCAGTATTTCTCTTACATTACAAATTCACAGAATACAGGAAAGAAATTGTCCTGATGTTGACACAATAAGCAACTGGTTAACATTTTACTACAAATGTAATTGAAGATTTATCAAATAGCCAATATTGCTCAAGATATACCAGCTTAAAGGTGCACTATGTAATATTTTCTGTCCGCTAGTGGTCGCTAGAGCCCTTTTTAAAACAAAGGTGTAGCTTGATGACGCCAAGTTTAAAAGCGGAATCTTGGGACATGTGGTCTTGAACTCAACAGTCGGTGGAAAAGAATAGGGATAGTTCTCGGGAAGAAATCATGTTCATGGAAGTGATTATTAACGTTACTGTAGTATGAAGCAGAGCAGGAGCGAGTGTTGTGGGAGCTGAACGAGGCCGCTGGAGCGATTGCACAACACACGCCTCACGACCAGCAGAACTTTTATTATGCCACAGTCGTCGGCGCTGCTTCGGCTTTTCCAATCATGAGTATGAGGTAACACAGCTCTGTTTATCATATTAGATACATTTGAGTGTGTTGAAAATTATGTTATAACGTTACTCTGTGCGTTTACTCGGCAGCTGCTGTGAGACACTGTTACACACTGCAGTAAGATAGATTGATTTTAGAATATTATATTAAATGTTGGATGGCTTTGTGTTGATAAATGGCATGCGATTAATTTTAAAACGTATTGTATAATGGAGAAAATTCTGTATTACTGTTACTAAAAAAAAGCTGCATCTGATTATGCTTTATTAGCTACTTCACAAAACAGTGTTTTTCTCGGAGGCATGGTAAAGCATGGTACTCGCAAAAAATCAAGAAAATTAGATTTAAAACTTTAAGACTAAACTTGTTGGGTTATATAACAAAAATAAGTTTTCTGTCTATAAATATATCAAAACAGTTGTTCCCTTTTCTATTAAAACATGTAAATATTAAAGCGTCTTGTTGTTTCCATGGTCTCTACAAAATAAAACAAACCGGAAACAGAGGGTAACGCGGGTATGGCACAACTGACTCATATGTCCCGGAGCCTTGTTTAAAATTGCAATTTTCTCACGATTTACAAATAATTGGAAATATTTGGGATATTGTAAGTACTCAAGTGAACAAAATATATAACACTGGCCTAGTGGTTTTTGTATATTTTACTGCAAAATTCTTACATATTGCACCTTTAAAGGCATATTCCCATCAAACACAATTCTTTCTGCAAAAACTTGTTGAAACAATATGATTCATCCCCTTCAAAGCATAATGCGCCTGCAGAAAGCATTTTTTGTCCTCTTAGTAGATCTTGTTTTCCCTAACAAACTACTCAAAAATGCTTTGATCCTATTGGATTAACTGAACTTGGGTATGTCAAAATCATTGGCCATTTTGTCTGTATGCAGTAACCATAAGTATACTGGGAATATACTGGAATTAATTTTCCTGACGGACAGTTCTTCAAAGTCTGCATTTCTCTAAACTCAATACTGAATACTCAAAAAGGCATTCAGCAGCACCACAGCACAAACCGATTAGTTCGATTCACAAACAAATGACTCAATTCTTTTCAATTAATCAGCCAAAAAGACTCATTGTTGGACTTGTTATTGGCTTGAACCAGTTGAATAACTCCCATACAGAATAGTTAATTTACTATTAAAACATTTGTTTAGTGCAACTGTTAAAGATTATGTCTATATTGTCTGCACCAATAATGTCACCAGAAAGAATTAAAAAATAAATAATAATAATAATAATAATAATAATAAAGACGGTTTATGCACAATGGTTATTCCTAAAGGAAGATCTAATGAACTTTAAATTGTTAAGAGGAAACAGAGCCCGATCGTAAATTTCCTTGTGACTCCCATCCCTACTAACGAATCTCTTTAGACAGAGATACAAGCTGTTGGAGAGAAAGGAAGCTCTGGGTCTGTATTCACAAAGCTTCTCAAACTTCAGGAGCTGATTTAGGATTTGATTGCCTCCTGCCAATGCTGCCCTTTTGTCTCTATATAACCGAGTACACAAGTGATCCAGAAACAGCCCTGGGGACCCTGAGACGCTTTGTAAATGCGGACCCTGAGGTCGGAGGGATAGCAGGAACCGCCACCGCAGAGCTACGCTAGGTCACTGTATACAGTACCTCCTTATGAGTGAGCTCCAGCCAGGCGGTATAGAGGTGGACGCTCAGCACCCCACTGGAGTCCAGCAGGTGCAGGCTGTCCTGCGTAGACCACGGGAGAGAAAGCGGCGATTAGAACGCATGATGAAGCCCTTAAACCCAACAGATGTTGAAAGCCCTTTTAAAGTAGCAGCAGACGCTAGTAAAACCAGCCCCAAAGCATTGACATTTAACAGAGATGTCTGTATGATGACCTTTGACTTTAAAGCCTACAAAACCAGCTTAATGAAACAACCAAGAACTGAGGACTTGGCATGAGTATTTGGTCCAACCAAAGTTCAATTCCAACCCCTACGTCATACTTTAGTAATCAAAAGCTACATTTACATGGACAAAACAATCCATTAATAAATGGATTGATGGCTCAATCGGACTGAAAAGTCTTTATGTAAACACCTCAATCAATCTGACTGAGCTCGATTCAATTGAAATTTCAATCAGATGAACCGTTTCAGCCACATAAACCCTTGAATCCAACTACTTTCTCATTTAGATTCAAAAATACCTTGTGAATCGGATTTCGAAGTTTAAGGTACATATAAAAAGAACTTTCAGAATCTGAATTAGGATTGGATTCATTCGTTCACTATTATGGGGTCCACATGAACCAAGCCCATCGTTTTAAAGGGGGGTATCACACACAGTTTCTGCCAATTTCATGTTAATCTTGAGTACCTATAGGGTAGTAGTGCATCCTTTATATCTCCATCAAGTCTTTAGTTTAATCATATTTATAAAAGATACATACGTTGTACCGAGTATTTCCGAAAACAGCCAAGCGCCTGGAGGCGTGCCGTGTGAACGGAGCTAAAGAGTGATGCAGCTTTTGCGTAGCGATCGTCTACAAGCGATCAATGGTCAGCTAAAGAACTGTATTTAAACACGCAATACACCATCACATTATCCATGTATAACTTTTGAATCACTATTAATGAATATAGCGTATGAATGATGAATAATTAATTAATTCACTACGTTCGTGTTGTTTATATTATATGCACTTAGGCGCCTATTGCCAACAAAACAGACATTTGGTGCAGTTTTACTCACCACCTACATTTCCGACTCATGACCGGGATCTTTATAGCTTTGACCACTCCATCTTTCAGTTTCAAACGATCTGTAAATCCAGCGTAGAACTGGGCCTTGTTTATAAAACCATAAGCGCCGATTCTGAGGGCTCGAGCAGCCAGGGAAAAACATGAGATATTCTCCATTCATTTTAACCAATAAAAAAGTCATTGAAACTATCAGTTTCTATGGTTATTTTAATAACAAATATCGAGAGCGTGTCAATGTAATGCGTGAGAACAAATCTCTGGGTTCTTTGAGAAGCAAGGTTATCTTTCCCTCACAACCAAAAACACACTTCTTTGGTGGCATTGTTGATTTTGTGCAGTCCTGAGACCTGTGCAGCGCTTCCGACGACTTCCGTAAACCCGAACGCGCGTTGATAAGCGTGATCTTGCACTCTCGCTCAGGTCGACGTTTGCGCGAGCGCCCTTCCGGGTGAAGGGCCCATACAAGTACCCCCGTTGACGTCACTCAGGCCGATACTCGGAAAAAAAAATCTGAATCCTGTGACGATTTGGAAGAGAATTTTTGGAACAGAAATACTCTGTCATACATCCAACTCATGTTTTAAAACTTTGGCCATGTTTAGCATGAGAATCCAACCCTTTAACCCTTTAACAGCGTAAATAATATTTCAGAATACAAGAAATAGCATTATATCTCCCACTTTAAGCAAACTCAGGTGATTTCACACCAACCAAGTCACGTGAACTTGTTCCGCTAGGAAAGCTTTAGCATGAAAACATCCAAAATCAATTTGAGTGACATGTAGATGTGTTAGGGATAAATTAAATAACACAAACTAATCCCAAAATCCTGATTTTAGTTTAGTTTGTATGAATATTTGAAGTTCTCATGAGAAAAAAGGGTAAACCGTTTACTCTTCCACAAAGGTTTGACAACTATCATCACTCACTGTGGTATAACATGCTCTGTTAAGTAAACGTGTCCACAAAGAAATGTATTTATCACGGACTTTTTAGCAAAATCTATTCACATTGCATTTGGTGCACCACTGTTTGATTTATGACTTAAACAACTAACTAAATCTGTTACTATGTGCAAAAATATAAAATGAGCAGTAAATTCCACAAACTTAACTTTTTTCCCCACATCTATAGTTCATGACCTCTCAGTAAACCTGCCCGTTTCCGTCACACCCATCCGTAAGCTAAATTAAATGTGAGCTGGTGTCCTTTACATTGACCTGCATGCTGCTTGCTTGCCTTCAGATCCTAAATCCACTTACTTTACTTCCAATATCGTCTTTATTAGATCAACTAGACAGTGACAAACTGTTTTTAGGTTAGTTGTTTTAGCATGCTGAAGAGTGAATGGTTTATTCCTTACTATCAAGGGTTTTTTTTCCCCCAGTGGTCTCGTGTTTGCTCACTGTGGGTGTAAGTATTACCACCCTGTTAAGCTGCTTTGTGATCTACTGTGCTTTGATCTTATTCTTAAATGCTACTTAGAAATGATGTCCAGTTGAAATGAGTTTAATACGGACTGTGTTAAATAGTTTTTATGTAGTGCACAATTATGTGCTTTTCTGGTTTCGTATATACACATATAAGTAGTTTTATGTCTGTAGGGGACTGAGTATAGACACATGATGTTATTTTTTTATTATTAATCATCATGAAATATTCCTGTCTTACAAAAATTGTCTTAACAGCTGAAACTTAGACACAAAAGTGAATAGACGTTAAAGTTGTATATGGGGACGTCTGGGAATTTAGATTAGTGTCTGTGATATATATCCAGCATGTAATGAGTACTAAACTGGAATCCAGTTCTAAGCTGCAGGAAAATTGAAAGGTCTGAAATTAACTGTGTGAACTGCAGTGTGTGCAGTCACTGTCAATACAGCAGCACACAATGACTCGGACATGGATTCAAATAGTCTGATGTTGCTACACTACTCAATAAAATACTCTAATAAACAAACTACTGTATATGTTCACTCAGTAAGACTGCGTGGATTTGATCAAAAATACAGTAAAAAGAGCAGTATTGTGAAATGTTATTATAAAGTAAAAAATAATATATTTTATAACAATATATTTAAAAAAAAAAATGAATTCCTGTGGTGGCAAAGCTGAATTTTCAGCAGCCATTACTCCCACCCAGTAGTGTCTATCACACAAAATATGGGGTAAAGACAGTGTTGCCAAGTCTGTTGCCGCAGGTTGTTTTTCATGTCTGCGGGTTGAAGTGACCCCAAATAACATGATATTTAGCCCCTGGAATGTGAATTTTACCTGGGGAACCCCGCCAAAAGCACAGATTTCCCCCCCGGAATGCGTTTTTTTTTTTCTGGGGGACCCCCTGAAATGCAATAGGTCTAGTTTTGAGTAGCAATTGGGTGGGTTTTGTTGTGAAAACCTGGCAACCCTGGGTAAAAAAAAGTTTTAATTAGAGTTTTAATTAGATGTAACTGTTTTTATCAATACTTTAAACAAAAATGGAATAAAGAATGTTTATAACTAACAATTCACTTGAATATATCTTGGTCTCATAACAATGCATTTTATGATTGCCTTCTCTGAAAATAAGGTATTTTAAAGGTGCCGAAGAACATGTTTTTAAAAGATAAGTCTAAGATGTCCCCTGAATGTGTCTGTGAAGTTTCAGCTCAAAATACCCCATTGTTTTTTTGGGGTTTTTTTTGTTTTTTTTTAACTGCCTATTTTGGGGCATCATTATAAATATGCCGATTCAGGGTGTGCGGCCCCTTTAAATCTTGTGCTCCTTGCGCTTACCTTAAACAACATAAAAAAAGTTCACACAGCTAATATAACCCTCAAAATGGATCTTTACAAAGTGTTTGTCATGCAACATGTCTAATCACGTAAGTACAGTGTTTATTTGGATGTTTACATTTGATTCTGAATGAATTTGAATGAGTTTGGCTAAAGCTAACATTACACACTGTTGGAGAGATTTATAAAGAATGAAGTTGTGTTTATGAATTATACAGACTGCAAGTGTTTAAAAAATGAAAATAATGTCAGTCTTGTCTCTGTGAATACAGTAAGAAACGACAGTAACTTTAACCACATTTAACAGTACATTAGCAACATGCTAACGAAACATTTAGAAAGACAATTTACAAATATCACTAAAAATATCATGTTATCATGGATCATGTCAGTTATTATTGCTCCATCTGCCATTTTTCGCTATTGTCCTTTCTTGCTTACCTAGTCTGATGATTCTGCTGTGTACAGATCCAGAGGTTACTGGCTGCCCTTGTCTAATGCCTTTCATAATGTTGGGAACATGGTCTGGCATATGCAAATATTGGGGGCGTACAACCCGACTGTTACGTAACAGTTGGTGTTATGTTGAGATTCACCTGTTCTTCTGAGGTCTTTTAAACAAATGAGATTTATATAAGAAGGAGGAAACAATGGAGTTTGAGACTCACTGTATGTCATTTCCATGTACTGAACTCTTGTTATTCAACTATGCCGAGGTAAATTCAATTTTTGAGTCTAGGGCACCTTTAAAAATCTTGCCTAAACATACTGTTTAGGTGCTCAGCTCACTATCAAATGTTGGTTTTACATGGTTTAAATACAATGCAAATGTATTAATAAAAACATCTCTCTCCTCAAAACGGACCAAACAGGAATTTTCTCAATCGCCTTCTTTATGTTGTTACCATCCATGGAGCATCTATTCACACATCATCATCTATTTTGTTATCATGACAGAACCCACACCCCCACCTCTCCCCACCTTTAGCAACAAAACTCTGAAACATCTAAAAAGAGAAACACAATAAAGTCATATTGTTTGGGAAATCAAACGCTTTGTTTTCATGCTTTGCTGTGTTTTGAAATGTATCAGAACACAATTCTCAGCATTGCCACAAGAGGCGCTATATCTGGCATTAGCATGTCTTCTTCTGTGGTCAGTGCTCTCTTTAGCTGCATCCGAAATTGCATATTCTCATGAGTAGGTACTTAATTTGAATAAGTCCTCTCCCGCATCAAATGTCCTCTCCCGTGGCCTCATGGGATAGTAAAGTGTCCATTGTAAGCACACTCATCTGGGTACTTTTTGCCTACTCTTCTCTGAGTACTGTGAGTTCGGACATGCTTCTGTCACATACTGGTTTTCTCCTACTATATAGTAGGGAAGTATGCGATTTCGGATGCAGCCTCTCACATCAACTACTGGCATGGCAACGCAACAGTTTGAAGAGAATTTTGCTTAACAATTTGGTTAAAGTTAGTTAAACGTCAACATTTTTATTGCTATAGCTACCTAAATAACATATTCTCATGAAATAAAACGTCAAAATGTCAGCATTTTGGTCACATTACATATCGTCACCTTCACACACTCATTTTTTCCCCCTCTATGTCCTTGAGACACACCACCCCCCTTGAAATGAATTGCAGCATTCTCTGACAGGGTAAACTTTAGTGTGTAAGCAGCCACAAGCTTTTATATATATTCACCCTCTGACCCCATAAATTCAGCACTGGGCATTAGGTATGACTAAGGTACTTTGTCTTTCTATAAATTCCTTTAAAGTGCAGCGGTACCTTAAAAGTTGTGAAAGTATGAGCAGATTCCATCTGAAATCCTCTGAGATCCCAACAGGCCTCTCTGGCGCTGTGCGGAGGTGATAATCAGGGGAAGCATTAACTGATTGTGGAGGAATGTCTTTAGATCTGGACAGTATACCTGCTCTTGACAGTTCTCACACTCCGCGAGACATGGTTCGAGACAGTTTCACCTCCGACTTATAGTGAACGTGACACTGATGTAGGTTATTGTCACAGAGACTGGATCTCCTGTGCCAGTGTGTGTGTTTAAACAATTCACCATAGTAAATCACCGCGCACACACTCAACAACAGCTGCAAGCTGTCACACACTTGCTGCGTCTCTGGCCTCCCTGTTACTTTTTACAGTGTGTGTGTTTGTGTGTGTGTTGGAGGCAGGTGGAGTATTTTTGACACAGCCGTGTGTGAGGACTCCCACTTGGCTGGTGGTCTAACACCTTCTCGGCACCCACTATGAGTTGCGTTTATTTAGTGTCTGTGTAAAAACGTGTGTGTGTATTCCATCAACAGCAACTCAGGCTGGACATAAAAGTACAAAAAAAAGCCAACACTACATAAACCATAGTATACTACATAGTGAACCATTTACAATGCATACTAAACAAGTATTTAGGTGCTTGAAGGTCCAAAACTCACTCACATGATGCTACAGTGTTTTGTATGGTTGCTATGTGGTTGCTTTACTGGTCAACGTCAAAACAGCCCATCTCGAAATGTATATAATATTCTCTTATTCAATGCACCATCCACCAAGTAAAAAAATCACAAGTCGAGTGCTTTAAAAGTGGAAAAAAAAAAAAAAATCACATAATTTGCCATGCCATTTTTTTGTACTACAAATAGTCTTTAATATGTGCTAAAACAATAATAATCCAATTTAAAATAGCCATATAAAAAAACATTTTCTGTGTTGTTGTATCTCGAGAAGAAACCAACAAAACACAAGTCTGAGATGTCATCATCAATTAATGGCTTTACAGAAAACTGCATTAGTCTTTTCGCAGTGCATTAAAACACAGTCGTAAACAACTCCCTTGAAATTCGAGACTTCCTCATTGTTTCCGTCTCCAACTACTGCTCACTTTATCCGAGTATAAGGATATGCTTGAAGACTACGTGGAAAACAATCTTTAAAGCAGGTTTATGAAACTCAAGTTGGAGTCTCTTACAAGCAGGAAGACTCTTGGCCCATCACAATGGCATATTTAGTTTCTGATGTTCTGGGCTTGGAACAGTCGAAAATCACAGGACTGAAATAAAGACGGCTGTGCCTTTTGTTACCAAAGCGCAAGAGTTTTTTTGAATCCTGTGGCCTCCAGTTAGTAGACTGTCTTTCTGGGACTGTCACATGGAGAAGGCAATGCTAGATAAACTCTAGTCATAATCTTCTTGCGGAAGAGTGAGCAACACATGCAAAAACATGCTAGTAAGACTTAATTAAGCAATCTCGTGCTAACACGCTGTTGCCTTTGGGTGTGGAAGCATTTGAAAACAAACTCCAGTTGAGTGAAATGCAATGCAAGTCAAACAGAGAGAATCCGATAAGTGCTATTAAATAATCTCCTGTCTTCCTCAGGTCAGATACAAGTGGAAAAGTAAGAAAACCATTGTGGGAACAAACAATATCTATGAATTGTTCTGTTTTTTTTTTTTTGTTTTTTTTTTCCAGAATAAGTGAGAAACTTCAGGAACAACTCAATTCCAACAATTAAAAATAAAGAGGGCTTACCTTGTTGTAGTAGTGAAGCTGAACCGAATGCCACTGGCCGTCGCTAACTCCACCTAGTACGAAAGGTGCAACAGTTGTTTTAGCCTCACCTAGGAAAGAAAGACAGAAAAATATTCATTAAAGAGATGGAAGAAAGGCATGTACATGTTGCCATCGTATATGTAAGCTACTGTACTTTGAAATTGTATTTTACCAACTCTTTTAGCCTTTTGAAAAAGTAGCTAACTACGTAGCAAACTATGATTAATCTATTTTAGGGGAGCAATATCTTTTTAAATACATATTAGATTGCATAATGCATTTTTGCAATGATTTTATGATATTTGTATTTATATTGACTTTATCTGACATAAAAAAATATCAAATTAGGGTGATACAACAACACAAAATACAACTAATAAAAAGAACAGCAATAAATGAGTTGAAAACTCATTTATTTATTGTTTTATTTTAGCAATATTCTTACAAAACAGGGGCTCAAATGAATCTGGGAATCTTTTTGAAACAAATCATTTGCATGATCTGAATGAAAAGTTGGTAGACTTTCTAATTATAGTACAGTATATTGCTGTAAATGTTCAACATGTTGCATTTATGAGTACACCATAAAAACAGACATATCTCAAAGAGTGTCTTTTTGGCATGTGATGAAGGTGTTCTTTTATATAAATGATGTCTTTGTCACCTTCGTTCCAATATAAAGTCACTTAATGGCTACAGCAGAAAGCTTCTAACATAACAACTATCAATCATGTTTAGACATTCTCTCTCATCAATGAAGTTCATTCAGAGGGTAGGGGAGCAAAAATGTACATTGGGTTTAGAGGAATATTTACCCAAGGCAGGATTCCCTACTGGCATTCATAAAGACCATTTTATTTAAAGTGGACTCATTGATAAACAATTGCAACATTGTCTGTGCTATTTTTTTTAAACATCTTTTTGATTAAATTTCATACATTTTTGCACCCTTTGATCACTGAAAAACTAAGAATGGTGGGCCAGCCCCTTGAACTGGTCAACAGAACAGTTTTAGTATAAGTGTCATGGGTTACAGCATGTAAAACAGGCTCCACAGCATGACACAGCATTGTTCTCTTTGTCTGGGAAAGATTTATGTGTGCTATAAGAGCAACAGTTCCATTATAGGGCTGTGCTCATCTTGTGTTATTTATAACTGCCTGTGAGCTAAAATGTTTGTGTGTGTGGGAGTGAGAGAGAGAGAATGCATGTTTACGCAAATGTGTCTTCCCCTTCACATGCATGGAGATGTTGGAAAGACCAGTTGGGGTCACGGCATAGCCTCATTAAGGTTTGGACGCTTTACGACTTATACATTCTTTGTCGTAAACACATCCACTTGAGTGCACAAATAAGCAGTTAAGCATGGCATGAAGTCACCTCAGATCACCGTATATTGTCAACACCACTGTCTGTTGTCCCAGGAGTACATTTCACATACAGTCCAAAGACATACTCTATATACGCACACAAATACATATGCAAATGCTTGGCTAAAACATTGGAAGGTGCATGGTCCATGCATAAGGTGCGTTACTGCTGCTTTAACATAGCTCAGTATTAAGGGAGTGAGAGTTATCTTCAATTGTTATAATGTCCCATTACACTGAGTATGTTATAATTTATGTAGCTAGCTGTAAACGTGTTCACAATTTGGCTAACATGCTCTACAAAATTCTCTTCAAATATCAGTATGACCATAGAAGGAGACATTAATGTTTGTTGTTTACACGAATGCTAAAGTGCTAAAATGCTAAGAATGCATACTTGCATTGGCTTATGAATTGTGGTATGACACACAATAGGGCTTTTCACACTGCGCTTAACCTTGGGTTACTGTAATTCTAAACACCGCTTTCAACCCCGGGTAAAGGAACTGTTCACACTTTTAATTTAGAAGTGGGGTTAGCACCGCTTTTTACCCGGGGTTATGAAACCCTGCTCTGGAGGAGGGTTATCACCGCTTTTGTGGAAAACCCCAAATTGTGGTGCCAAACTTGCACAATGTGAAACAATGCTGTGTTAAAATGTTACAGCTAGACGCTTAGCAACAGACTATCAATTGCGTACTCATATTTACCTGCTTTGGACAGTCACTGAAACACTACGCATTGTATATAAACAGTAAACTCAGCATTTGAGAGGAAAAATGTCAAATGCTGACCGAAAAAGCGACGATTTGAGTGAAGAAGAGGTTGTTTCATTCTTAGATTTAGAATCCAAAATGTCCATTCAGTATAAACTCGATAGTAGTCGGCAATACGAGGATGCGTAATGCTAAAGCTATGTAAACAGGTCGCGTGCTGCATTTATCCAGTCAATGATGCTGACGCCGCAAATATGTAAATAAGAACATTAACCCAGGGTGTATAAATGTACAATGTGAAACATGAGTTTATGAATACCCAGGATTAATTGTTTACCCCGGGTAAATTATGAGCAGTGTGAAACGTGAAGCAAGATAACTCAGGATTCCGTTTACCCAGGGTTTAGAATGAACCAGGGTTAACTATATCTATAAGTGCGAAAAGCCTTAATGACATGTAAAATCAAGCTTGCCTAACTAAAATAGTTTGTGTTCACATACTTGAGTAGAGTGTATTTTGGTTATGGATGCATTAAATATCTGTGCTATATCGTTAGATTTTTCTATTGTATTGGTAAATATTGGATTTATACATAGCAGTGAATATTGGATATTTATTTGTGCATGCTCATTTTCCCCATTTTTACATATAGATTCTCAGTTTATCTTCTATAAGATAAAAACAATCATTGGCTTATCATATCAGCTACATTTTTAATATCAGTGCATCTCTATTTTTTGATGCGAACTAATGTTGACACTAAGGTGACCTGGGCTTCCAGTTTGTTACAGTGGTAGGCCTGTCGTACCTGCTGAGAAGGTGAGTTGAATCTGTTCCTCTATGATCTCCACAGCTATGAAGTCGTGTTTCTCATTAAAACGACCGTTGTAGAGTAGAAGGGCGTTTCTCTCTCTTGTGGCAAACCTGGACAGAAAAAAACATTGATCAGAACAACCAGAACTTCAGGTTTTATTGAATGTCAACACTACCCCCTCATAAATATTAACTCTATCAAGGTTTGATTGCAGTTATTTCCTCATATGTTAGAATTCAAGACCTATCCCAATTGAGCTACAAGAAACCTCACAGCCAGACAGAAGAAATAACATCTATTAATCAAGGGAGGAAACGAAAAAAAAAATCAGAAAGGAAGTAAACGTAAGGCCAGTGGTCCAGAAACAGGAAGTGGTTTCTCTGCTTTAGGCGGCACATCCCACCTCTATCATGCCTGGGCCGTGGCACAGAGGGCAGAGGAGTCAGAGACCAGCTGCTCCACAGGAAAATGATACAAATAAAGAAAAACACTGATAAAGCTCTCTCAACACATAGCCCTTCCTGTTTTTAGACAGCACAGGAGCCCAAATATTTCTCTAGTGACCCTGTCTCAACATTTTTGCTTAATAAATCAGATAAAGCATCGTTTTCAACTTTACAAATTGATTTTAAACAAATTATCCGCATATTTCTAGCTTTAAAAGACTCAACAGGTAAAAGAAATTGTACATAAAGGGCAAAAATGACTTGAGCTTGACATCAGAATTATCAATGTGTGACCCAGAATGAGTAGAAGATGAGTCCAGGCATGCTAACCAGCCAGACAGAGCTCAAGGGCTCCTTATGCAACCTCTTCAACAAATTAGACTTTAAAGCATGCAAAGCTTTGGCCAGACGTGTCAGTGTAACAAGAAGATAAACGGGGCATGACACTGAGTTCATAAGCAATTTTCTTGTCAAATATAACCCAGTACTTACATGAAGGACACAGTGAAGTGGAATCTCTGTCTCAGGCCTCTGAAGGTAATGAAGGACTGTCCGGGAAAGCTGCGGGTTGTCATCTCACAGAAAGGTTTCTCATACTCTCCAGAAGGGCAGTTGCACGTAAAGCCACCCACTAGCAGGTTGACACACTCACCTCCATTTTTACAAACCCCAGGAACACAGCGGCCAGAGCGGGCATCTACTTCACAGTTCTCACCTACAGAGGATTGTCAGAAGTTTGTAAACTTGTAGTGAACAAAGTATTAAAAGTTTAGGAACACTAACATCTTTGATCACTGTAGCACAAGGTATATTGTTACAGAGGAATGTAGTCCAAGCTTCTATGATTAGACTACAAATGGTGCCTCAGGCTCTGTTTACACCTGGTATTAAGATGCATTTTGTTCGATCGGATCTCTGTCTACACCTGGTATTTAATCTGTCTATTTTGTCCACTTTGAACGACTTCTGTCTTGGTTTCTTCGAGGGGAGGGTCTATGGGACATGCTATTATTAACAATAAGTTTGAACAATTTACAAATGAACGCGAAAGGAGTTGACGGAAAAACACACGGAGAGCAGCTGCTTTTGTTTCTGCTCTGAAAGCCGTAAGATCACGCCGAACGCTGTGAGTGTGTGTTAGAAATCAGGAATGGTGAGAGAACATTGTGCTTGGTATGTTTTTCATCTTCAAACCAAACTTGGGTCTCCACAAAGCTTAAATCGCATCTGGCTACCGCTCTTCCCATAATGTTTATGCGTTAGCTCAGTAGTCGAAAGTAGGTGGTCTTTTGTGGCTGTTCGAATGCATTCGACCACATGAGCGTCTACACTACAAAAGCAATCCAGTTGAATGCGTTTTCTACTACCACTGGAAGTGGTCGAAAGTGGACAAGCTCAAAATGTTTTACCGTTTACACCAGGGAAAGCACTGTCGGATCACTGAGAAAGCATCTTCACTGATCCGACACTATACTGCAGGGCTCTTCTACCCTATGTTCTGGAGTACTGCTGAGTTTAGCTTAAACCTATCCAAAATCCAAACACAAGCCAACATGCTAATCAAGGTGTTCAGAATTACTTTAAATTAGAGACAGGTGTGTTAAATTGGAATTGAATTCTGCAGGACACTGACCCTCCACAACAAGAGCTGAAGAGTTCTTCTATTCTGGCCTTAAATCAAAATTTGAGCCCTGACTTAGTCTCAGCTTTCCATACGGAAGCACTTGACAATCCAAAAGTTCCTCTATGGCACCACCAATTCCCTTACCGAAGATGGACACACAACTCATGCAGTGTTATATATCAGCCATTATCCAGACAAGATCTGGACAAAGGGTGTTTATGTGTGGTGGGGGAACAGGATGGCAGTCCCTGTGCCTGTAATGACCCCTGATTTCCTTGGGATAATCTTTCTCTTGGAGGGAAATAGACAGATCTATTTCCCTCTAATGTGAGAAAGCCAGAAAGGGATAGATGTTGAGAGTCAGGCTGTCATCGCCATCATAATGGATGCAGAATACCTGGAGTTGAACTGTGACCTTCAAAGCATTGAAGGAGGTGATTAGAGGGATAATTGGCCTTGATAAAGAAGGGGGAGGTGTGTAGGAATGAGAGGGGAGCCTCCCACTTGGAGATTGATCCGATATAGCCATCACAGTCTTTCATGTTATATTCATTTTGTGTCTTTAAGACACAAAGCTTTATTTGACATGGTATGGCCTATCTGATCTTTGCTCAAGATTCAATAAGTCCCTCACAGGTGGACACATCATTCCTCTTGTTTGTCCACCTGTGACATGGACATCCTGACTTTTGGTTGCTCTGGTTGTTTCCCTATTTGTGGTTTACCCCAAATGACTGACAGTTCAAACCTCAGGTTCTCCAGGGCAGCATTCCTTCAGCTCCTGACATAACACTGCTCCTTAACCACAAACCACTCTACCACATATTCCTGCAAGTTCACAGACTAAACACACAAATGCTGTGTGCCATAACTTGTTTGCACTCACCTGTGAAGTCCTCTAGACACTCGCAGGTGTACCCTCCTTCTCGACTGCGGCAGCGGCCATTGTTGCGGCATGGCCCAGAGTAACACAGGTCAATCTCGGTCTCACAGTAGTCGCCGGTAAAGCCAGCAGGACAACGGCAGCGTAGCCCGTTAATGGGATGGATTGGTCTGAAGAGCACAGTGTCAGAAGCTATGAAAGGCGGAGAGCTGTCGAACTTTAATACAGAGACACATTTCATGTAGTTTTCGCAAGGTTCCCGCAGGCAGATGTTGTCATCAAACGGAAGGACACTTTGGCTGGAGATTTTCCGTAACAGAGTTCGGTTCAGGTAAATTTGCTCCTGAAGTTCTTCCGAAGGGAAGTAGCGATCCGGAGCTCCTCCAGGAAGCAAGGCGGAGAAGGTTACATTGAGGATGTTGCCGCTGACATCCGTGTCATTCTGGACGTTGAAGACGAAAACTCCTTCGCGACTAGTTGAGAGGACCGCTGCCACACCTTCAGCAAATAGAGAGAGCAGCGGGGATAGGAAGCGTTCCTGGGACATGTTCTCCAGTCGGACCGTGATGCTGTTCGTTAGCATCTCGTCAGTGATGATGGTCACACGGAGAGTACAGAAGGCCGTCACTTGGTGGATACCATCTAAAGAGGATAGAAACAACCAACCGTTAATAATTCAGTTTTGTATTCCGTGAAAACACAACCTGCCTCTAGTCTTAGAATGTTGGAACTGTTTCAGCTGGGAGTCAGCTGCTTCCGGAAGATACCAGTATACTCTTTTTACACTGAGAAAGTGTGAATATTGTTTTGGGTTGGAGAAGAAACCATGTTAACAGACAGGATTACTACAAAGTTGCACCACAATTAGACAGATCATCTTGGTATCTTGCTTCAGGACACAAACTCGTCTTCTCTGTTGAAACTAATGCTAAAAAACCTCAGAAATGATGGAGACTTGACAACCGTAAAACACTGTGAATGCTTTTTTCCACAAAAGTACAAAATGGATTGGAATGCTTATTATTATTGTACATGACCTTAACTACAGAGTTTCACAATGAATGACATTTAGCATGTACACATTTTCAGTTTGCTTCCACATTACTGATTTCATGCTTGTCACTGAGGTTGAGTTGCAGAGCAGCAGACTTTATGCTACAAGAAATTATGTATTTTGTTATTTTGCTTATGACATTACACTGTAAAACTGAGTTCCAGCCTTAGTCCAAAGGGATAGTTCACCTAAAAATGAAAATCATCATTTACTCAACCTCATGGTGCTCCAGACCTGTATGACTTTCTTCTGTTAAACATGAAGAAAAACATTTTTGAAGAATGTTTCAATTGTTTTTTTCTTCAGATAGAGAATATCGAACTATCCCCACTGAGCTGTCTGGAGTAATTTAGTCCAGGTCTGATTAAAGCAATCTTAAGTTGCAGAGCCATATCTGATCTCAATCCCACTATTTTCCTATGGATAGAATGGATTTGACAGGAAGCTCCCACAAGTACCGCACTGGCTTTTCTGTTTTGCTAAGGGAACAACTGCAGAACAGGTGGTATATCCAATTAATACCCCCGGCAAAACAATGCGGCTAAGACCTTTCAAATATGGAGGTGTCATGTATCTTTGAGTTGAGTTATGTGTCTCTAAATGATATCACAGCAATAAATCACAAAAGAAAGGAGTGTAGGACAGTTGCCATTCCCAGTAAATGAATCACATTCCCAACTCTGTCTGGTATGTACTGTAGCGCACTGTGTTCGGTCCACTAAAGTTGCGCAGGATGACATAAGCACATTGCTTTGACTTCAAAGCCCAGGCCTAACCTGGTACAATTTTTCAATGATAACATGCTGTTTTAACTGTTATAGTTGCTTTCAACTGTGCCTGCTTTTCTTGTGAAATAAATCTATAAGCTGACACACCATTTTGAAAGTGCAATTGCACACACATAAGTAAGAAAAATCCTTACGGTTTCTCTCACTGTAGTCACAGAGAACATCATTTTATCAACAAGAGTGGATGCTAATGAAAATGTCTGCTGGCACCCAGCCTAACAAAACAGGAATATCATATCCAGTTTTTGTGCTGTTCTGAGATGAAGGATGGATCTGACAGATTTGTCTTTTCTCTCAGGATAAGGAAATGTGTTTTTAAACACTGTATTCTAGACATCTCCAACAGCTCTTGCTACACAAAAATAATTCAAAGTCATCAGGAATTTCAAATAAAGTAATAGGATTAACTAGATTTCTTCTAAAGTAAGCACGTCTTCTTAGTTTAACCCACTCACTATATCAAAATATCAGTATTTATAAGTAGTCGAGACAAAAGTAAGACAGAACATGTTTTTTTCATTTTCCACCTGACATTGCAGCACGGTATATATTTAGACTGTCAGCTGTTCACTTAGTATCAATGTAAAGTTGTGTTGCTGTCAGTAACCAGGCAAAGGTTGTTGTCATGCAAAACGCCCTTATGTCCCTCTCATGGATAAATTAGCTCTGTTAACCCTTGTTAATAAAGAAGTACACTTTAACAAACTTTTAAAAAGTGTACTTATTACACAAGTAGAATACTTTAAAGGAATATACTTAAAGGATTAGTTCACTTTCAAATAAAATTTTCCTGATAATTTACTCATCCCCATGTCATCTAAGATGTTCAAGTCTTTCTTTCTTCAGTCGAAAAGAAATTAAGGTTTTTGATGAAAACATTCCAGGATTATTCTCCTTATAGTGGACTTCAGTGGCCTCAAAACGGTTTCATTGCAGCTTCAAAGGGCTTCAACCGATACCAGACGAGGAATAAGGGTCTTATCTAGCAAAACGATCGCTCATTTTTGAAAAAAATATGAATGTATATGCTTTATATAAACAAATGATCATCTGCCAAGTGGTTCCGCCAAAACCGCACTTTTGTATTCTTCAAAAAGCTTACACTGTATGTCCTACACCTTCCCTATTCTACTTACTGATCGAACGCAGCGCCAGTTCCATTTTTGCCGTAAGTAGAAAAGGAAGGGGTAGACCGAAAATGACAGATCGTTTCGCTAGATAAGACCCTTATTCCTCGTCTGGTATCGGTTAAAGCCCTTTGAAGCTGCACTGAAACTGTAATTTTGCCCTTAAACCGTTTGGAAGCCATTGAAGTCCACTATAAGGAGAATAATCCTGGAATGTTTTCATCAAAAACCATAATTTCTTTTCGACTGAACAGCTTGGATGACAGAGGGGTTAGTAAATTATCAGGAAAATTTTATTTGAAAGTGAACTAATCCTTTAAATGGAAATTTAATGTGAAATGTAAAGTGAATTTAATGTTTTTGGACACTTAATTGCATGTTAATTAATGCAACTTCTGAAGTTGTGATAATGAGCTCATCGCATTCGAATTGGGAGGGCGTTCATGTGCAATTTTTACCTAGTAAACTCGTATTTGCGATAATTCTGAGAGCATTTGAAGGCAGCATAAGTGTATAATGATTTAAATATATATTAAATTCAATTATTTGGACCTAAGAGTGCTTTTTTTCACCCAGTTAAGTGAGACTTAAGTGCATATTTATGTGTAATTTCACATTTACTTCTATTGTCTTTAAAATATGGATAAAGTGTACTGCCAAATGTAGCATAGTAACCTAAATGTATTTTAATGTCATTCCTATTGAATCTTGTATGACGTATATGTCATACTGAATAACACACTACAGTTAAAATTATAAACAGGTACTTTACATGTGCTTTAATATGTTAATCAACATCAAAATCAGGGTACTTTTTTAAAGCATGACAAAAGATTATTAAATTATAATAATTTAAAATTTACTTTTGACATTATTACAAAGTGCATTTTTTAAAAGAGTACTTAAGTGTTTTGAAAAAACATTACATTAGCACACCATTAATCAAGTTTATGAAGTATTATTATTACTTTATGATGCTGCAACAAACTATATGATAGCTTTTATTATTATACCCTCATACACACAAACATTCAGATAAACAAAATTAATTTAATATGTATGTGTTAGTGTGGTGTACGTTGATGTTTAACTTGAAGTTGTTGAGTGTGTGATACGCCTCACACTATCTTATCACAGGTATTGGAAGGAAGCCACAGATATTCCAGCTGTCATAATGATTGACAAGGGTTTCTTCCTCTCAGAGCAGTGTCTCATGTAACTCAAGCTGACTAATGTAATTACGTTGAGAACATGGAATAACAAACACTGCCATTAATGTTCCCTGTCATTATCCAAAACGGTCGGTCAAAGAGCGGTGATCTGACACAAACAGGATAGAGGGGCATCCAGTGTTTAAGAGTCTGTCAGGGGTGGATTGGCATGAAATGAGTTTTCCTCTTTTTGGCAAAGGATGACTAAAGAACTGGTATGCAAGACGAGACAAGCATAATTGCTCGTCCTAAACAGCTCTGCTCGATTTGTGGTTAAAACAGTTTAAAATCAATGATATTTCTATAGATGATAGTTTTGGATAATTTTGTCATCATTTACTCACCCTCATGTTGTTCCAAACCTGTATGAGTTTTTTGTTCTGTGTAACACAAAATAAGATATTTTGAAGAATGTTAGTACCAGACAGTTGAGGACAGCCATTGACTTCCAAAGTATTTTTGTCCTACTATGGAAGTCAATGGCTACCATCAACTGTTTGGTACTAACATTCTTCAAAATATTTTGTTTTCAACAGACGAAAGAAACTCATGCAGGTTTGGAACAACATGAGCGTGAGTAAGTCATTTTTGGGTGAATTATCCCTTTTTATGTCTTAAATTAGACATATAAGTAAACAATCATCACATCTTTCATTACGAGATGCTGCCCAGGGCAGCAATGTTAAAAACAAGTCATTAAATTTGTGAAATGAGATGTGGCTGTTGTAGGTGAGGGACATATCTTCAGGAGCCAATGAAAATCAGTTTGTGTGCCAATGTGACAGTCAACATTCTACGGCCCTCCCTCAAGTTCAAATGTTTGAATCATAACAAAGGAAGCAAAGGTGCCGCCCACTGAGCCAATAACACTTGAGGAACCCGCCCATGAATCTCTCCCGTTTCTACAACTCAGTGACCTGCTTTAGGAACGGTGAGACAAAACCATGTGACTTTCTATTGTCTTCCTCTAATAAATAGATACACACATACACAGGGTGTGAATTGCTAAGGACCCAGGAGTATGAAATCCAAACAATACTTATTGTTATAATGTGTTTTATGTGTTGCAAAACACCAAATATTACATCACTGCCATTTAACTGCACTTAATATGATTTTTATGATGTTTAAGCTATGCTTGCAAATCAAGATTTAATACGTGTAGTCATACGACAGTAAATTTTACCGTGATTTTGGTACCAATGCATACGCTGAGATACAAACATTTATGCTTTTATTGAAAGCGACTTGCACAAGCAATTTGTTCTAAAGAAGCTGTAACATGAAAAGTTCCAAAATTGTTAGAATACAGGATAGAATTTATATATATATATATATATATATATATATATATATATATATATATATATATATATATATATATATATATATATACATGTGTGTATAAATATGTATTATGTATTATAAGTATTAATTAAATAAATATAGAATAGAGCTGGAGAAAAAAACATTTATTGTAAAGTATTAAATTGGATTTCAAAAAGGTTTGAAGTTAGGTCACCAATGGGGTTGTCCTAAAGGTAAGACAGCTTTTAGGATTTTTTTGTCGAGTTAGGATGCTTCTATAATACCCATTTCCTATCCATAGTTAAGAGAGGATAATGCACTTAAGAAATGTCATTCTGTAATTGCTTTTGTAGCTTTTTCAGATAAGATTCTAAAGTTAAGATCCTTCTGTAATACACCCCCTGAAGAACATTTTAAAATGCATAATAACCAAAATAACTTGCCACATCTCTCTGTAATACAAGACTGTGATTCCAGTTGATCCCAATCACTGTTGTCCCAGGGAATAATCTATCTAGCTGAACTAGTTGCAGACAAACAAAATCTACTCTTTCAGTTGTTATGAGTATTCCTGTAGTATGAGTTGCTTTCAGTACAGTGCAGATGCCAATGAAGCAGTGATTTCCAGAAAAGTAAGAATGGACACAGCTGTTGAGCGTATGTCACAAATGAACTTGACGGTACGGTATTGATGATACAATAAAGTGTCAAGGGCAAGTCCACAAGTAGAATAACCATAGATGGGCCCTTTTAATTTAAATCCCTTAGAGAGACGTACAGTTGGGACTGTTGCTAGGCGTCGAAGGGTTCTCAGCGGTGTAAAACAATGAATGAGACTCTGATACTTTGCACAGTAAGGTGTTTTAAATAAAAACACGCCTCAGAGTCACTGATTAACCTGAAGAATGACACTGAGAGAGGGGTAAAAAAACATTCTCGGCCTTCCAGGAAACGACCTTGATGCAGAATTGTGGCAGTAATTTTCTTTGTCAAGAGTAATTAATCAGTTTTTGTGATAAGGACTTCACTTGTCATTGCCAAGCGTTTGTTGATGAAGGGTTAGACAGATGAGGTCCCTTTTATGCAAGATTTTGAGGGCCATGTTCAAACATGTTTGTGGTTGTTGTGTTTGAGTGGTTCTTTGTAACTCACACTCACACACAAAAACCAAAACCTCCAATTTCACACCTTACCCGTCTCTGAACCCCTCTGGCCCTCACTGCAGGGAACATGAGGGCGAGATGTTGTCAGATGTGCCCGGTGTTTCCATCAGCCAGATGGGACCAGACGTTTAATGAATGGGTAAAATGAGATTACAACTCGTTGACATCATCACCACCTTCTCTGGCTTCAGAACCAACAGATGGAGCAGAGGGGAGGATGAGCATTTATTTTGTAATGCATAGAGAACCATGTGGCTATTGATTTTTGGTAGAGACTCATCTGGAAGTATTCAACAATTACAGACCGGTACATCTCTCAAATGTTCTACAGGCAATTGACCCTTCGCTGGGAGTTTGATTGACAAGCGACCTAACCAATCATAATGCCGAATTCGCCATTTTGTCCAACAAAGCAGTCAGGAGTTAGAAGATTAACCTCGGTGGACTTGAACTTGAAAAATGGTGTGTATTTACGTCTTGCGAGTGACACAAGTAGAGTCTGTTTATTGGGCCACATCTGTGAAACAAAAAAAGCCTAATATGTCATAATGTTGTCTACCAGGTGAAACAATTCCAGTGGGCAAAAATGAGTACAGCATACGGTATATAACTACGAAACTTCATTGTTCATTTAGATCAAATTAAATACCGTATCTCGGCTAACTAAGTCTGTTACTGTCAATCTCCCTAAACATTTAAGAACTGCAGCCAGCTACCATATCAGGGTAATACAGCAGCGATAAGGGTGCCTGGGTGTAGATGTCTGCTATGACAGCTCTGAGGAGAGAGGGATGAGAGATAGATAATGGAGGAAAGAGGTGATGAGCCAGAATGTAGTGTATGCACCTACAGTAGTCACGAGCAGGCTTTGTTCCCAGAGAGCGCACTTGAGTTTTGAGAGTGTGCTTCATGTTGACTTTGAAAACTCTCCTGTTTGTATATCAAGAGTGGGTGACAGTAGCGGTGCACTGCTGCCAAAGCTAGACTTGTCCAACTCAACATCCTCTACACAGTGAGGGCAGCTGGAGTCATGGTGTCTTTTCCTGTTCCACTCTCCATTGAAAGAGATGCATGCCTCTGCTTGGCTTGCTGGGATTAGTCGGTTCTCAGAGAAGGACCGCATGCACACAAAAGACTTTATTCAGCCTGGGGAAGAGGGAGGAGGTGGGCAGACTACAGAAGTACATCTCTCTAGCCTGTAACAGGTGGGATTACAAAACAGACCTGGCTGCAGTGGGATCAGTCCTGGAGTGCGGGGGGGGGGGGGGGGTTTGATGAAAGTAGACTCCATGTCTTCTTCCAAGTCTCAAGACCCAGAGTAATGCAGTCTTAAGCTAAACTGACAGACTAGTGAACTAGATATTCAACAGTTAGTCAAGTGTTCACACTATGAAAATGAATATTCAACAGTTAGACAAGTGTTCACACCATGAAAATGAATATTCAACAGTAAGTTTAGTGTTCAGACTACTGAAATTGATTTTAATCAGTTAGTCTAGTGTTCAGACTACTGAAATGAATCTTCATCAGGTAGTTTAGTGTTCAGACTACTGAAATTGATTTTCAACAGTTAGTCTGATGTTCAGACTACTGAAATGGATTTTCATCAGTTAGTCTAGTGTTCAGACTACTGAAATTATTTTTCAACAGTTAGTCTGATGTTCAGACTACTGAAATGGATTTTCATCAGGTAGTTTAGTGTTCAGACAACTGAAATTATTTTTCAACAGTTAGTCTGATGTTCAGACTACTGAAATGAATCTTCATCAGGTAGTCTAGTGTTCAGAATACTGAAATGAATCTTCATCAGGTAGTTTAGTGTTCAGACTACTGAAATTGATTTTCAACAGTTAGTCTGATGTTCAGACTACTGAAATGAATCTTCATCAGGTAGTCTAGTGTTCAGAATACTGAAATGAATCTTCATCAGGTAGTTTAGTGTTCAGACAACTGAAATTATTTTTCAACAGTTAGTCTGATGTTCAGACTACTGAAATGGATTTTCATCAGGTAGTCTAATGTTCAGACTACTGAAATGGGTTTTCATCAGTTAGTCTAGTGTTCAGACAACTGAAATTATTTTTCAACAGTTAGTCTGATGTTCAGACTACTGAAATGAATCTTCATCAGGTAGTCTAGTGTTCAGAATACTGAAATGAATCTTCATCAGGTAGTTTAGTGTTCAGACTACTGAAATTGATTTTCAACAGTTAGTCTGATGTTCAGACTACTGAAATGAATCTTCATCAGGTAGTCTAGTGTTCAGAATACTGAAATGAATCTTCATCAGGTAGTTTAGTGTTCAGACAACTGAAATTATTTTTCAACAGTTAGTCTGATGTTCAGACTACTGAAATGGATTTTCATCAGGTAGTCTAGTGTTCAGACTACTGAAATTGATTTTCAACAGTTAGTCTGATGTTCAGACTACTGAAATGGATTTTCATCAGGTAGTCTAGTGTTCAGACTACTGAAATTGATTTTCAACAGTTAGTCTGATGTTCAGACTACTGAAATGGATTTTCATCAGGTAGTCTAGTGTTCAGACTACTGAAATGGATTTTCATCAGTTAGTCTAGTGTTCAGACAACTGAAATTATTTTTCAACAGTTAGTCTGATGTTCAGACTACTGAAATGGATTTTCAACAGTTAGTCTAGTGTTCAGACTATTGAACTGGATCTTCAGTAGCTTGCCTACTGTTTGGATTACTGAAATAGATTTTCAGCATTCAGTCTAGAGTTAGTTACACTTTCAGACTACTAAAAATGATTAAGTAGTTACTGCTGTAATGAATTTTCAGCTGAACTGATTTTTCAGTAGTCAATTTAGCCTCCAAACTACTGAAATGGATTTGTAGTCTGATTGACTACTGTAATGGGTTTTCAGTAGCTGGTCTATCTTTGAAACAGGCTCATTATGCTTCTGGTACACTGCACCAACCTGTTCTTAGGTTGCCTGTTCGTTTCCAACATGTTCAGCATGTTATGACAACATGACAAAACCCATTGGATAAGTATTTCTCATGGAGTAACGTTACTTATTCCCAAAGAAGACAATCAAAGCAGCACTTCAATTTTTACATTCACTTTCCATTTCTCTTTTTCGTCCACCACAAACAAAATGGAGATACAGACAACTCAATCTTTCTTTGCTCTTGTCTTTTAGCATGCCATGAGAAGTGGAAAGGTACTGTTGAACAGGTACTGTTTAATGGCTCTGTTTAAAGAGCTAATAGTTTGATTGCTTCTAGATTCTACATCTGTCACTGTCATTATTGACAAAATGTACTTACTGAGCTGTTCCCCGGGACAGTAGATCACATCAAGATAGAAGCACACAGTGCTGTTCTTTGTGCATTAGTGGAAACGTTTGGAAGGACTGAAAGTGGGAAATGCCATCTTTATTGGGTTAAAAGAGAGTGTCATGTTCATTTTCTATTAAATTAGTACATTTTCGATGGCGAGCGACATGCAATCTTCATCTAATGAGGGTTGAGCAACAGTCCCAATCCAAATAACACATATATTTAACATATGTTCTCTTACTAAAATCAGAAGAAAAAAATCACCAAGATACTTGGTAAGAAAAATTGTTTGTTTTATTTTATTTTATTGATACACTTATTATGTGCACTATATATGCACACCTCTGCAGATTCTCTTTATTTTGACATTGCCTATTTCCTAATATTGTATTTAATATTTGTAGGGTCACCATAAAATTGGTTCAAATAAATAAATAAAGTGTAAATGAAAAGTGAAACCCTAACTAAACATCATAATGTAAAATAAAATTTACTGGTCAATAAAACAAAATTATAGCCAGTAAATGTTCTCAGTTCTACCGCAATTGGCAGATCTGAAGACCGTTCACAATCCAGTAATGTAGCGCTGTCGTTGCAACATTAATTCTATTCTAGCCATTAACATCTTGCCACTGCCAAGTCAGAGGTATCTACAAACCAGGTTTTTTTCACCTGACCATACAGAACAAACTCGGATTGAAAAGGGCCAGAGGTCCAGCAACATGAGGGCGGTCACCGGACACTCTCATTCCAGTGAGAACCAAGTCAAGACAGTGTCTGAGAGATTTAATTCAAATAAGTTTTTACAAATGCCATCTTATTCAGCTCTTAAGTATCTAACACTAACCTGACTCATTTTACTGATAAAACATTATCTCAGAATCACGCCAACGCAATCACCTACCATGAATGAATTGCTCCTGCACGTTTCCTGTAAAAAATCTCCTGGTCTCTGTTCCCACAATGAAAACTACAGATTACTGGAATTCTGAATGAGATTTGAAATCAGATATTGAAAAATTAAACACGCAGCTGGCCTGTTGAAACGCTCAACAGGTGATACAGTAGTGTGGCATGCGGTGATGGAAAGATGCCCCCAGGCAAATAAACTCATTGATGTGACACTGAGGTAAAACCACCAGACTGAATCATAACAACGCAACACATATGTAAACATAAAAGACTTATCAGTATTTCAGTAAGGAAAATGTGCCTTCTGGAAGCAAGATGTATGATAAGGCATTAACTAAACCAAGTGAGACAATATACATCTTAAAACATTGTCCTGTTGTAAAGTTTTAAACCAGGGATACAACATTTATGCCAAGTGCACACTAAGAATGAAGCTTAAAACTGTCTGTGACCAGTCTGTAGATAGTTCAGACTATAAATTCTGTCTGGATAAGTTGAATTATATTATTGTAATGCAAAATACTACTACTACTAATAATAATGCAGAGATAATTATGTTGATATTATCCATGTGATAATGGAGGGAAAAAGCAAATATCTGAAAGTGATACTGTGGGATTTTCATTTCTAAGGTAATTTAGCAGCCAGGTACTTGTGTTTATCAGAGCGTCCGTCTGCAGTCGACTGCTCAGACACTGACAGGGCTCTGGCTCTGTCTGCAGTGGACATGAACACGCTCCTTTGTTCCTGCGAGCTCTGTGGGCAGGTAAGCGATGATAACCCATGTATCATGGGATGCTAAGTGTTTGAGTAAAGAATATGCAAAAAATTAAAACGACATTGTCAGAATCTGAAGATTTTTTCTGTTACCACTGTACCACTGTGAGGATCAAATATTGAGACTTGTGATTTGAAGACTTTCAAGGCTCAGATTGAAAAAGTGACAAACAGCTTATTATGTCAAGAATTAAGCATGCCAAAATGCTGCTGTATACCAAGTGGATAGTAAAAAAGTTGGCCAGCAAGTCTAAATTACTTTTTTGGCTGAAAGTAAAAGTTCAGATGAAGAGTTACTTTGTCAGTTTTGACATATATAGAGTATAGATGTGATTTTATCTCTGTGAAGTTGTTTAAAGGAACCTTTCTACATTGACAGTATGTTCTGCAGTCTACTGCCAAAGACACTCCTTTATTAAGTGAGGGTTTTTTTGTGCCGTAAATCTTTAACCTGTAAAGAAAAGAGCTGGTGGTGATAATCGCAATAACTGCGAGCAGATTTCTTGTTGTTCTAATTCACACCCTGCGTTTTCAACAATTCATTCCCTCCTATTAGATGAAACTACTCACACAGGTAGAAGACAACATGTGGCAACACGGCCCAACTTCAAGAGCACTTTACAATGAACAGAAGCAATAATTCACCTCAAAAGAAAACCGTCTTTTTGTCTTTCAGTCCTTTTCTATGAAGTGACAGAGCAAAAGTCTTCTAGGCCAAACACTTGAGTGATTTATAGCCCTACTCAAGGAATCCACCAGAAGGAAGAACAGAGCAGCAAGGAGTGTATTAGAAGTGGAAGGAATGCTCTCATCTTCCTGGTCCTCAACAGAGTGGAGCCCCCAATAAGGCAGAGAGCCAGACAGAGCTCATAAATGAGTGAAACATGGCATAAGTTCCTGATAATTTTTTGTGGGATTACCCAAATTCTTCCTCCAATTAAGATTGCAACAGGGCTAAACAGTTCTCTGGAACCCTTGGTGGAAGAGGGGTGAGGGAGGCTTTGATATCTTGTGCTCCTGGTAGGCTGAACTGATTCACTTTCATAGCCATAAACCAGCTTTACAAGCATCAAGTTGTTTCGTTTATTTATTTATTACTTTCATGAAAGTGCCGTGTGTGGAATAGTATAGATGAATAGTCCTGATTGAACAAACCTTGTGGTTTACAAGTGATTAGAAAAGGAAGCGAATTAAAGGATTAGTTCACTTTCAAATGGAAATTACTTCAAGCTTTACTCACCCTCAAGCCATTCTAAGTGTATATGACTTTCTTCTTTCTGAGCAACACAATCTGAGATATTTTAATAAATATCCCGACGCATCCAAGCATCATAATGGCAGTGAACTGGATCAATGAGTATGAGCTGAAGAAAGTGCTTCCATCCACATCCATCCATCATAAATGGACTCCACACGGCTCTGGGGGGTTAATAAAGGCCTTATGAAGCGAATCGATGTGTAGGTGAAAAGAAAATCCATATTTAACATAATTTATACGTTTTGAAGTAAAATATCTAGCTTCTGCCTTCCGTATTCAACTTCAGCTTAACTGACGCAACGCCAGTTCCGTTTTTTTTTTTTTTTTTAAGTTGAATACAAAAAGTGGTCTGGTGGAAGCTAGATATTTTACATCATAACTTGTTAATTGTGGATTTTTCATTTTTTTTTTTACACAAATGCATCACTTTGTTTCAGAAGGCCTTTAGTAACCCCCCAGAGCCGCCTGGAGTACGTTTATGATGGATGGATGTGGATGGAGGCACTTTCTTCAGCTTATACTCGTTGGTCCTGTTCACTGCCATTATTACGGAAGAGGATTAGGGCCAAGCAATAATAAAAAAATAAAACCATCTAGAGATTAAAGTTGTTAAATTTCAAGAAAAAAATCTTTAAATTTCGAGAAAAAAGTTGAGATAAAATGTTGAGAATAAAGTCATTAAATTATGAGAAAAAAGTCATTAAATTATGAGAACAAATTCATTAAATTACGAATTTGTTTTCATAATTTAACGACTTTTTTTCTCGTAATTTAATGATTTTATTCTCATAATTTAATGACTTTATTCTCGTAATTTAATGACTTTATTCTCGTAATTTAATGACTTTATTCTCGTAATTTAATGACTTTATTCTCAACATTTTATCTTGACTTTTTTCTCGAAATTTAACAACATTTTTCTCATAATTTAACAAATTTGTTCTCGTAATTTAACAACTTTTTTTCTCGTAATTTAATGACTTTATTCTCAACATTTTATCTCGAAATTTAACAATTTTTTTCTCGTAATTTAACGAGTTTATTCTCAACATTTTATCTCGAATTTCTTCTTGAAATTTAATGTTTTTTTTCTTGTAATTTAATGAGTTTATTCTCAACATTTTATTTTGAGTTTTTTCTCGAAATTTAACAACTTTAATCTCGAGATGGTTTTATTTTTTTATTATTGCTTGGCCCTAATCCTCTTCCGTACATTATAAAGCTCACATTCGTCAGGATATTTATAAATATTTCTCTGATTGTGTTCAACAGAAAGTCATATACACCTATGATGGCTTGAGGGTGAGTAAAGCTTGGGGTAAGTTTCATTTGAAAGTGAACTAATCCTTTAAAAGGATAAAGAAAGCAGCTGCAAATTCGACTGTAATCCATGTGTTTTTTACAATGTAGCAAAGTTAGAATTGCTTGTTTTCGTCTGCTCTCTCAACAACACATCCCACACTGATTATGCATCAGTAGGCGGTCTTTTGTGGCTTTGCAAATGCATTTGACCATATGTGCATCTACGGTACAAAAGCAATCCATTTGAATGTGTTTCTGACTACCTCTGGAAGTGGTCGAAAGTGGACAAGCTCAAAATGCTTTAGACCCCGTTTATACCTGTATTTAGCATTGTCTACTTGCATTTGGATCAACGAAAACCCAACTTAAAGTCCCCCTGTGGTGAAAATCAAGTTTTTAATGTTGTTTACATGTCTATATGGTGTTTTTAATATGCTTTATGATAAACCATGCGCAAATTCATAAGTCCATTGCCAGGTATCTTCCTTTAAAACTGCAGTGATCTAAAGATAGTTTCAAAAACGTGGTTTGAAATCACTGGAGTCACAAACTACCTTGTAACCAATCACAACAGCGTGCCAGCGGGCTTTAGTATTCCTTAGCTATTATCGCTCTGAAAAAGGCAGCTGCCTGACTCTGAGATCGCGAATTTGTGTAACATTAGCAACACATTATTAGCTGTTTGATAACGTAGTCAAGCCGAAAATACTAATCATATCAATTACTGTTATGTGTCCGACGTTGTAAAAGCGATATCACTGTGCAGCGTTTACCTCAGTAAGTTGACCGAGTGGATCTCTGCAGAGCTTGTGCGAGTGGGTGACGAGGCTAATTAACATTTTCATAGATCCATGTATAACAAATAAAGCAAGGGCTTAGAGTTACATTCAAGCTTTTACATTAAATTTTAGGCATGAGGAAATTTTTTCACAGGAAAAAAAACAATTCACTATGTCATTTTGGTGATCAAAGATGAGTTTTAAGGGATAAAATTATTGACTTACAGGGGGACTTTAAACAGGGTTTAAGGGGTCTTGAAAGCACTATTAAGAAGACAACCATTTAAATTCTTGCTTTTTTGTTTGTCTCACTCCTCTCTCTTTCCTCTTCCTTCCTGCCTGCCATGTGCATTTCTTCTCAACGTATTACTGAAATCACAAATCACCCTCCAGCACCTCTAACATGTCACTACTGAGCCTAATTAACAAGCTAGTCTTCCTGCAAATGCATCCGACTGGCCCAATAAAGTCTCAGGAAAGAGCGGCATATGTGTGCGAGGAAAGAACCCGGAGCGGTTCGCTGTGGTCTAGTGAAAAATAAAATGCACCTGGCTTGCCCTGTAGAGCCTCCTCTTGGCCTTAATCCACCCAGATCCCCCCACTCAAAACCCTTGTTTTGAAATCTTTGTTCTCCTCTCAGAGGGGTGGTAAAACTGGGGTGTGAGGGGCTCAGATGGATGTCTGCAGCTATCATGGTGAATTGGGTTTACGGCGCTCCACAGGAGTAAAGTACCAGATAAAAAAGAGAAAGGGGCCAAGCCAAAACTCAATTAAAACATCAAAACCTGAGAGCCAGCCTCAGGGCAACAATTTTAAGACATTATCAGGGACTTTTTTAGTGATTTCTGATAAATATAAAGGAATATTCCAAGCGGATAAAGATATAATGTCTATAATGACTTGTTTTGGAAGTATTAATGGAGTTCATTAATTGTAAAAAAACAAAAACAAAAAAGAACATAAATTTTGGACATCATTCTTAGGGTTAGAGTTTTAAATAAATGCATGAGCCTAATGATTAAACTTAGACTGCTAAGAAATAATACACATAGGGCTGTTTCAATTCTGATTTTTGTCTATGAATTGCATATGAAAGAAATTATCTTTCTGTTAATGTTGTAAATTATACAGCGCAGTGTTTTAGGTTGTTTCAAACTGGTAATTCGTCGTTTTGAACTATTAATTAAAAGAACCAGATCATAAGAGTCATTGTTTTGGGAATTGAGATACACTAGGGTTTTTTGTTTTTTTTTTGCTCACTAAAATAAAAACAGCCCATAAGACTCATTTGCTCACGACTGACCTTATAACTTTTAATATCGCGATTGGAAAATCAGGATTTTAACCCAGTATTCTATTTTTGACGCACTTGCGCAACTTTCGTTTTGATGTGTCCAGTTTAGCAGCCTCAAGTTGTTGTGGCACGGTGTGACACCTTCTGTTTAATTTCCTGACAGCTACATAACTTTTCTTAATTAATGTATTAATAAATTATTAAAGATTTGTCAGCTTAATTCCTATCTAAACAAAACAGAAAGTAAGGAGTAGGGAGAATTTTTACTTGTGTGTGTGTGGAAAGTGGTAACTGCTAATGCTATGACTAATTAGGTGTGAAAACTTCTATTATGACCACACTTGTACAGACTTTGGTTCATATTTTACATAGTTTCCGAGGCAGACAACAGATATTATGAGAGGAATGAGAGGTATGTAATTGTATATCAAGTCAGTTCTGCAAATAAACCACAAAGAACAAATTATACACAACACAACAAGCCAAAATCACAAGATTCTGCAAGCATACTCATCAACAACACTGAATGTCTCTCATGGCAGCATTACCACTGCTTCTATAATAAAGCAGTCAGCGGTGGACGAAGTACATCATTAAACAGTTTATGGGCGTTGGTTTTTCCCAACAGGCCGAGGGCAACTGAGTAACAGAGAGCTAGTACTGCCTTGTGTGCTCGTAACAGCTATGGAAATGTCTCCACATTGCCTCCTAATTCTCCTGCTTTTTCAAATGTACACAAGTTCCTGCTTTCCCCCAGCAACGCTTTTTTTCTCCTTTTGAAAAGAGCCAACCATCCGGGGGCTGGTAACTAAGCACCCTGTTTATCAGTAACCAGGCTTAACAATGTCCGTAACCAAACACCGCTGTGGCAAGAGCGAGAATGAGAGAGAGAAAGACAGAAAGAGAGAGAGAGAGAGATCTTATGACATTGCAACCGATACACTTGGCACTAAGAGTCATGAGGAGGTACATGGGTGGGTGACTTTGAAGACGAAACTTAACTATCTGTAAGCTACTAGGTCGGAAACGCACTATACGTACATTATACATCAACGCACTTTAAGCGCAATACCAAACTTATGTGCGATTGGGAGTTACAGTAGTGGTAACAATCTTCAATATACTCAAATAGCAGTGCTATTATTATATGCAGTGCTATCAGTGCTATTATTATGTTATTAACATCCAGGTATCTAGCTTATTATTTAGCTAGGTAGCTATAAATAGCTTTAGCTAACTTTCTCAGCAAGATTCTCTTCAAATACAGTTGACGTGTAAGAAAACCTGACAATAGGAGAAAGATGTTAATTTTATGTTAATGTACTATAGCACCCCTTGTGGTAATTCTGAGATTGCAACACATACTTATGTTGCGTTAACTGCCCTCTGACACATTTCCTCTTGGGCCCCGTCCACACGGAGACGCATTTTTTGTGTATACGCACAAATTCTGGCGCCGCCTTTGCGTTTTCGTGTGTACAGCCTATCCGTATATTTTGTGAAACGATGATGTTATCACCCCACGTGTCGACCCTAGTCAGACGCCGCTAACAGCACAAAACAGCAACAACAAAAGCAGACTCTAGATGCTTGTGTTCATGCTGCAGATGCTACTGAGCCAAACTAAAGCATTCATAATAATTATATAATGATAAAGGTTTATGCGCATGCTCCAAGTCTTATTCGCTGCTTTAAGTGTATCTCTGTGGCAGAATTACAGCGCCACATACTGGTCTGGCATGTATACTACATCGTTTTGAGTCGTTTTAGTGGTTTTGTGTGTATGCAGATATTTATTGAGACAATGTGAAAAAAAGATCGGATAGGCTTCGTGTGGACGTAGCCTATGTTCAGTTCACACCAAAATGAATGTTCGGTGTGAATGTTGGGATAAACATTTTAATTTGAATGAACGGCAGCAAATAAGTCTGTTCAGACCGTCACGAACATTCATATGCCATCATTTTTTTAAGGGAAGGGGCTCTAATGTCTTTTGCGGGGTGCAAATAAAACTGGCTAAACAAGAGTCATGCTTTTAGTAATGTGTCTGGAGACGCTGCTGTTATATAAAACTATGACTTGTGGCACTCACAAGCAGACTACTTTGCTAAATGACAGTGATTAACAGAGGAAGAATCTGGACTTCTTTCACTGTGCTCTTGTACTTGGTATTGTTTGATAAACACGAACATGACGAATAAAAAAATCTAAACTTTCTTCTTTATGACGAAATAGAAAGTTGTGCAGCTCTACCCTTGTTTGTGTGTGTGTGTGTGTGTGTGTGTTTACTCAAACATTTTGAACAGCATTTTTTGGGCATTCAATAATTCTCTCAGCATGCCTGTGTTTCAAGAACCGTCAACTGCCAACCCAGAGAGCAATATTAACCATTTAGTTGTTCAAATTGTACATATGATTCTTAAAAAAACTAAATTTGGGCATTCCGTACACAAAAAAAAGCTTTTTACTCAGGTTTTGAAACACAGGACTGCTCAGAGTGTGTGTTATACAGGTTTGGGCCATGTGAGTTTAGCATCTTAGTGACCGCATGGTCACAGTTCACCGGTGCTAACCTCGACTGAATGAGCGGTTAACTCCTGCCCTGCTGTCCTCTCCTCCTTAGGGATCTAATATCTCTCCATACCCTCATTCACAACTCAACCTTATCCGTTTCTTTCTATTTTTATCCCATACAACAGGAATGACTGGATTTCCGCATGAAAATTTATTTGTGGTACTTCAGCTTGTTTTGAAAGACACCTTTGGATGACAGAGTTCACTAAATGTTAGACTTGTTTAGTTGATAAAACTGGAATAGATACATTTATACTTAATATAACCAATAGAACTAAAAACACCCACATGTACACAACTTAACTGATAAACAGACAGATTTAACTAAATATTTATATGGTTGTGCATGGATATCTGTAATATCTTTAAGGCAGGTCAATAATTGGTCATTATAAAATTATTAGCATGCAGCCCAAAAACGACAGTGCTCATCACAACTACTGTCAATGCTACAGTTCAGATCTACTGACAGTCAGCCAATGAACAGCCAATTTTTGTTTGTTTTGTGTAAAAATTAGTTTTAAATGTAAATTTAAGATATTGTAACATATAATAATACAGTATATATAGTTATTTATTTGACTACACAGGTCTCATTTAAAAATTATATTATATATATTATATATGTACATATTATACATATTAGTCGAATTCTTTGAATCGGTGTCTTAAAACAAACCTTCCGAATGAATCAACTTAAATGAACAAAACGTTCCCAAGAACACAGGTCCACATAAATCCTGATGAGTCAAAGAAAGATTTTCTCACAATGAAAAGCCTTTTTTTTTTTTTTTTTTTGAGAACTGTATGGCAACATTTCACTTTAGTGTGATTCAGAGCCAACTCAGAGCAACTGAGCCAAATGACTAAGAGAGCACAGCAGTCACCATGACACTGTCCTGAGAGTGTGTGTGTGAGTGTGGGTGGGTTTGTAAGGAGGATAACAGGATGCTGACACATGCTACATTTAGTTCAGGGAAGAACAACAAAGACAGACAGAGAGAGGGGGGGGGGGGGATTGGCATGCAATGTGTGGTACTTTCATCATGGTAATAATAATAATGCATTTATTCTCGCAGTCAACAATAAAACATTGGGCCATGATGAAATATCTTGGTAGTTGTTCGGTATCCTGCTATATTGTTCCTTTTATTTATTTTTAGTATTTTTATATTGTACATTTTGCATTTATTAGAAATTATTAAATTATATGACCTCTATGAACTATGCACTATAAAACTGAATTAATCGCAGGATCATTTAAAATAAATTTGTGAAAAAATAATGTTGAACAGTTACAATATACACTGCCCGGCCAAAATAAAAAAGTCACTGTTTGGATTTAAATAGGCAAATGATTAAGAGTCTGTGACTGGATCATTATTACAGTGATTATTATGTTTCTAGCATGTTAAATGTTTGGTAACTGTTCTTTTAACCATAATAGACTGAGTGTGTAGCTTTTCATTTCTTAAACAACAATGTAGGAAGACACATTAAAACCGACACACCTCTTAATGAAAATATATGTTGTGATGTTATTTCCATTAAAGGGATAGTTCACCCAAAAATGAAAATAATAACAAATGAATCAGTGTGTCGAATCATGATTCAGATCGCGTGTCAAACTGAAATCACGTGACTTTGGCGCTCCGAACAGCAGATTCGATACACTGATTCATAACGCTCCGAAGCTTCCTGAAGCAGTGTTTTGAAATCGGCCATCACTAAATAAGTCGTTATTTGGGGTTTTTTTTGGCGCACCAAAAATATTCTCGTCGCTTTATGATATTAATATTGAACCACTGTACTCACATGAACTGATTTAAATATGTTTTTAGTACCTTTATGGATCTTGAGTGAGGAAGTGTCATTGCTCCCTATGAAGGCCTCATGGAGCCATCGGATTTCAACTAAAATATCTTAATTTGTATTCTGAAGATTAACGAAGGTTTTACGGGTGTGGAACGGCATGAGGGTGGGTAATAAATTACAGAATTTTCATTTTTGGGTGAACTAACCCTTTAAGAGGTGCATCAATTTTTGGTCAAGATCTTTTATTGACAATGCAAGAGTCCTGCACTCTGTGAAGTCTCCTCCAGCACATTCCAGAGACTTTCAATGAAATTAAGGTCAGGACTCAGAGTCGCCAATTCATGTGTGGAAATGATTCTTCATGCTCTCTCCCAACCATTCTTTCAGTTTTAACCCTAGTGAATCTTGACATTGTCATCCTGGAATATGGTCATGATTTGTCTTCCTAGATGGTTGTTTAAGAAATGAAAAGCTACACACTCCATCTTTAAGGGTTAAAAGAACTGATGTAAAAATTTGCTATGTGCCAATTACCCGTCTACACATCCTCATTCACACCCAGCAAGATCTGATTAAACCGCAGACAACTCCAAGACATCTGATAAACAAGAACATAATGTGAATATTAATACAAAAAAAAAAGGAGTAAGACCAAAGTCCACTGGTCCAATGTGGGTAAATAAGCCCAATATAAACAGAACACCCTCTGTGCAAACAGAGTTTCCTCCGTGGTGTGACACTATGGGTTTAAAACAATGAGTTAATGAAATCCGCAGTGTCCAAAATCACAAATGAAATCTCTTAAATATCTCAATTCTTTCTCCTACACATCAATTAGATTAAATAGAGAACAAAAGAAGTCTCCTGTTTCTCAGCTATTTCTCAGTAGAGCTCAGTAATCTCACCTTTGGGTCAGTCTCAGAATACATGTCAGTATGTCTCAAACTGACTCAAGAATGTCTTAAACTGTGTTCAGATGTGCCAAGATAACTAAAACATGAACATTTTGCTTCAAAATGTTTGTGCCTTTATATATTATTCTTGTGTCTCAACAATGAACTCAATAATTTGAAATTTTTTTAGACAAATCTGAGACATACAGTAGTTGACAGATAACTGAAACAAATGAAAGTCTCCAGAGAAAGAAAGCGCTCATGTAGGGAACATGTTTAGAAAGCCAATGCATCTGTTACATCTGTCGCTGTATAGAAAACTCATTCCTAACATCACAAAGATGACTGGGGGTCTGTTAAACTGCCTTGACTGACCAGACATTGGACACATGCAGAGGCATCTGCTTGTGGTGAAGGGTGGGACAAAGAAAGGACACAGCCATGGCATTTTAAAGAGCAACTGTATACATGACAGTATGCAGAAGCAAAGGTTTAATTTGATTGGTTGTTGTTGAAAAGAAATGCAATTAGTAAGGCAATTTGTTTTATCGTCTCATTTAGAGGCGTGAAATAGATTTGAACTAATCCTTGCTTAGTGTGACGTATGTCCTACAGTGAAACAAAAATAACGGCTTCATTTTACTCACTGGGATTTGATTGGATCATGTATGTTAAGCTATAATATTATTGGTTGATATCATTTTTCCCCGCCCACACAGCCCTGATTACATCAGCAGAAAAGAAAAGTTGTTTAAGGTGGAGAAATATATTACATTTTGATAAAAGATTATGACAACAAACTTTTTTGATAGAAAATAAAGTATATTTAATTTCCTGTTGACTTTAACAGGCATAAAAGACATCTGTCAGTCTAGAGCCCAAAATGCATAGTACACATTAAACCTAACGTTCAACAACAAATGATTAACACAGAGGTGATTCCTTTTAACATACTAAAGGAGAACCTGCAGACAGTCAACAAAACTTCTGACACCCCCTAAGTTCATGGCCAATTTAAATTTACCAAAACCATAGAAACCCTTCCAGGTTGCATGCATTGTCTTGTCAGTCCATTAACAGCTTTGTGAACTGAGACACCCTGACGAGTCCTCAACACCTTGAAAAAGTGTGGACAATGGGCCGGACCCTTACACCAGCTCCAACGACCCACATTCATTCAAGAGAAGCCTTTTGACATGGAACACCCTGTACCTCCCCCTCTCCTTTTTATAAGATTATTTGCATTGAAGAGAAGCCCACAGGACACTTCCGTAACGTGAACACAGAATTGTAAATAAAGAGGTCGGCAATGGTAAAACAGCGCAATCAAGGAGTCATATTTACATATATTATATATATATCTTCCAAGGGGTTTTTTCCCTCCTAGGACTTTTTTCCCAGTGCTAGCACGCTGGGTTTTTCTCCTAGGGGGTTTTTTCCACCCCTGGGAGTCAGCCGACATTGGACAATTACCAATTGTAAAAGCGCTATATAAATAAATTTGACTTGACTTGACTCATAAGGTTCAATTTTCTTAAATTAAGATTTATACATCATCTGAAAGCACTGCAAAAAAAATATTTTCATGATTTATCACATTTTTTGTCAAATCAACTTTTGTTCAGATAACATAATATTTAGAGTTTCTGTTGATTAAACCAATCGCCTTCATTATATTAACTACAATTTTTAATTTCAATGAACTCAATTTTAAAACAACCAGATAACTTCCCTTTTAAGTTAAACCAACAATTATTTTTTTACAGTGAGCTGAATAAGTAAGCTTTCCATTGATGCATGGTTTGTTAGAATAGGACAATATTTGGCCGTGATACAACTATTAAAATATCTGAAAATCTGGAATCTGTGTGCAAAAAAATCAAAATACTGAGAAAATCGCCTTTAAAGAAAGTCCTTAGCAATGCATATCCACTCACAAAAATCAATTTTTGATATATTTACAGTAGGAAATTTACAAAAAATCTTCATGGAACCTGAGCTTTACTTCATATCCTAATTATTTTTGGCATAAAAGAAATATCCATAATTTTGACCCCAACAATGTATTTTTTGGCTATTGCTACAAATATACCTGTGCAACTTATGACTGGTTTTGTGGTCAAGGGTCACAAATACCTTTAAAAATGATCATGCCCCAAATTATCATTACTTTAATGTGAAAAAAAAAAACACATTCTCGTAACTCAGTTTGCCTAAATTGTATTTTGTACAACAAAATACTACCATTATGTAAACACGTCACACTTCAAATAATATAATAAAAGCTTTCCAAATATTTTTTTTTTTTGATATTACTATGATATTTTTCACAGTAGAGTAATGAGAATTAAGGGTTAAATTTATTTGTGATGAATACAACCTTCTCGAAGTTTTAAAAATGCTAAATTTTACATATATATATATATATATATATATATATATATATATATATATATATATATATATATATATATATGAAGAGTTTGGTTCCAATACGCTATAAATCCATTTTGATTAATTTGAGTAAAAAGGTGTTTTCTTTACCAAGAAATTGGCAAAATGAAAACCACTCTTTTCTGTTTCAAACTTTCACATAGCATCTTTTGGTTATAAAAACATTAAAAATTCAAATCTAGATTTTGATTTTCAAAGGTTTATTATAAAAATTTATTATTTTTTCCCCAAAATGCAATAAATGCATGACACGTTTTTTGTTTTTTTCAAAATGCACTTAATCCATCAATATAAAAGTTATTTTTCATATTGAAAGTAAGTTAATTCACATATATGACAGCCTCTGAACTTTGTCAATACTAATCGTATGTACATGCATTTGACTAAAAATACATTCATTCGTCGCTCCCAAAATGAATTCAACGAGTCATCTTGTTAATCTTATAAATGAATTATGTCTCTGTTTGTCATTACCGATCAAGGCGTATCTGGCGTCACCGCATGGTTAAAATAAACAGTTCAGTTTAGGGAGCGTGATAGAAGTTTGATGCTGTCGTGAAACAAGCAACAGCCGGCATTTTTCCTCCTCCCGACTCGAGTGCCTCGCCTTCTTAATCTCCTCACGTAAATGATTTCGATGGCTTGCGTTTCTTCCCCACCGCAGAAAGCACCACAGGTTCAGCAATGTTCATCGAAATTATTCATTTTTCTGTTTTTGTTGATCACAAAGTACAAAGTAGATAAAGGATGCGGGGTGTATTCAGAGCGCCGCCATTACTGTTTACAGTGCATGGAATGGTGCGCTGTGATTGGTTGAGCGGATATATCGCGTTCTGCAGAGAAGGGAGACTGGCGTTTGTCGCGTTTTGGAAAGAAAGGGAGAAAACATGACAGAATAACACAACGGATATCGCATTTTGCGCAAAATTAATAAATGACTTTTCAATACCGACCAGATACAATACTGATTTTGGCGGAAACTCAAATTTTTTGAAAATGGCGTTTATCGCGTTTTGGAACCAAACTCTTCATATATATATAATATATATATATATATATATATATATATATATATATATATATATATATATATATATACATACTACTTTACTTCTGAAATTTTAGGTATAATATGACCTGGATAATTTCTTAACACAAAATCTTTTTAACTACGTTTATGATTAACATAGCTATAATATTTCTATTCATTTTATTTGTTTTGTCATTTTATCTTTAGTTTTTAATTCATTAATTTAAATTAATTAATTTATTTATTTTAAATAAATGATTTTATTGTCATTTTAGTTTTTAGCATCATTTTTCGGTTTTATATTCTGACCAGTGAACCAAATTGAGATGCATTTTATGTATGAAAGTTGCCCTGAAATTAAAATGTATTATTATTATTATTGAATGGTTTTTGTGAGAATCACCCAGACATAATTAAACGAAATTACATTAAACGAAAGACATTACTTTTAGGGTCAAAGCTGCCATCATAAGGAAAACATTTTACGTGTGAATGAGTTTTTCTTTTCATCAAATACGATTTCTGCACTTTTTTGAGTAAACAGCCTGTGTGTGTGTGTGTGTGTGTGTGTGTGTGTGTGTGTGTGTGTGTGTGTGTGTGTGTGTGTGTGTGTGTGTGCGTGCTTTTGTTTATATTACATTGTGGGGACCAAATGTCCCCATGATGTAATATAAACCTGAGTTCACCTACATCGTGGGGACCAGCCAGCGGTCCCCACAATGTAAATGGGTTTATAAATCATATAGAATGAGTTTTTGTGAAAAAGTAAAAGTTTGCACAGTTTCCTGTGAGGGTTAGGTTTAGGGGTAGGGGCAGGGTAGGGGGATAGAATGTACAGTTTGTTCAGTGTAAAATGCATTGAAGTCTATGGAAAGTCCCCACAATTCACAAAAACAAACATGTGTGTGTGTGTGCGTGTATGTGTGTGTGTTCTGAAAACACAGATGACCTCTCTGAAGCACTTGAGTGTCAGTATTGATAAGACTCTACACGGGCACTACAGTCATTAAACTGAACTGGTCAGGCCAGATGTGACCTCTCTGACCTTTTTAAGTAAATGTCATTGAGCAAAACAGAGGTTATTGCCCATGATCTGTTTTACCCCAAACCCCCAGAGCAGACCAAAAGCATAAATCACATATATAAAAACTAGGAAACAAGCAAAGATCAAAGATCTTCAGTATGCAGGACGTCCTATTATAACACATCCATCTGACTACAATAAACATTCATGAGCACACCTGTTTATCTCAACAAATATGTCACAATAAGTTAAATTATTTGCAAAAAGAAATGCATAAGGCTCAGAAATGCTTATTACAGTCAACTAATAATTTTGTTTTTTTTTAAATTAATAACTAAAAATGGGATAAGTAAATTTATAAACAAATGAACTATATTGTTTATTTATTTTATTTTGTTTGTCTTTTCAATATAATGAAAATTAAGAAAAATGGCATCTTTCAGTTCTCCTGCAGTGACCCCTGCTTACTAAACCAGATTATCATTAGGGAAGAGAGATAAATAAAATACCAGGCCTGGCCAAGGTTAAAGTGGTGCACAGATCATTTTTCCAAATAACACGGATTACGGACTGAACAGAGAATAGCATTGTGTGAGAATATCTGCCTCCATCCCGAAACAGAACCTGCTTTAATGTAAATGTCATTTGAGAGGGCGACTTCATGTTTAGTAGTGAACATTCAAGTAGAGAAGAGCTTTGTTTTCAAGCGTCGTTGTGAGGTGCGAAAGGCCGTGAACGAAATGGTTATATTGGCTGTATAATCAGGGGGAGGTGAAACCATCCCCCTGAAAGAGGTGACTGTGTTTCTAAAATGGTGGCTTGACACCTACTCTAAACGACAAGACAAATTCAATATATATAGGTTTGCTAAGCTTAGCCTGAAGGTTCGAAAAAGTACAAAGTGCATCTCAAAACGAAGACTAAAATGCAAATCACCCTGCAGGCCTCTCCTGACTTTGGTTAACCTACAACTTTTACTCGTTAGTGGCTAAAATGTCATTTCAAGAATTTCCATGCCATCTTGCTCAGATACTGCCTTAAAGGGATAGTTCACCCAAAAATTTAAATTTTGTAATTATTTACCCACCCTCAAGATCCAAACCTGTATGAATTTCATTGTTCTATGGAACAGAAAAGAAGATATTTTGAGGAATGTTGATAACCAGACAGTTGACGGTAGCCAATGACTTCCTTAGAAGGAAAAAATATTATTGAAGTAATATTATTGAAGTCATGACTGCAGTGGCTACCGTAAACTGTCTGATTACCAATATTCTTCAAAATATCTTCTTGTGGTAGACAACATTTAATTTGACATGGACAAAAACAAGGCTGTGAAAAAAAGGTAAATGTACTGTCCGTTCATTGGTCATCGGTCATTGACAAATAAGGTTTTTAAAAGTGTAAATAAACAAAAACATATAATTAATTTTGAAGTTTTATTAAGTGTTAACAATGAGATTATGTGGTTTTTATAATCAATTAACACTGCTTTTGTAATTTTTTACAAGATGGACAACATTTGTCACAAAAAAGTCATTCGGTTTAACCAAAATTTCGGTTTTACCGAATGACACTTTTACTTATACCGAATGACAATATTTTCAAACAATTTTAATAGGCTGATATCTTGCTAACTAGCTAGCAAAACGCCAATCAAACATTTTATATTTAGTATAAGTTTTTAAAATATTACATTTTCCATGTTTTATAACGGTTGTACCGAATGACCTGATGTTTCGGGACATGCGCGTGAGCAAGTTAAAACGTTACTTTTTCAAATAGTTAAAAGAGAGTTAGTTACTTTGCTTCATGACCATGTGGTCCTTTGCAGGTGTCTAAATCATGTCACATGATATTGACCGCATGACTTGATCCATGGTCCCTTTATATCGGTTACTCTGAATGACATCAATGAGATTCATTTTTCCGAACATTGTCGATATATGATGTTATAAAATTATGCCAGAATAAAAAATATATACATTTATTACATTTTAAGATATTTTAATCACAAATTAAATGGCTGTATTGGCCTTTGAACGGTTAAACCAAATGACCTTTTGACACTTCGAAATCTTTAAAATACCTTTATATGTAGCAAAATATAATCAAATCCTTTTGGGTTCAATAAAAGAGATCTAGTTGTACAACCTTGCATACTTTAAATGTCATATCTTTGTTTTTTATTATTATTAAGGCCTTTGGACAAAAAAATGACCCGTCACTTCATTGACCCATTTCTTGGTATGTATTTTCAGAATTGACAAAAATACTCAGACAGTATAATATATTGGTTCCACTGTCCAAAATTAACTTTTTAGCCTACAAGCCAATTTTTAGCAACCAGTCATATTTTAACACTCTGATCAAGTTTAAAAATTAACTGTTATTTTAAAGAACTAAAATTGTATTATTATTTATGAAATAGAATTACTTATGATAATTTTCTATTTGTACTAAACCCATTTTAAGCAAAATGATAATTTTTAAAAAAAAATATTAAAATGATGATTATTTTTAGAAAATATACCTAGAGTGGTTTTAATTTCGAACTCTAATTTCTTCTCATTCATGAAACATGAGCAGAACGAATTTGTGTAGCTAAATCATTTGTGAAAAGCCTTTAATACTGCATTGAAATCAATTATTTCTGCTTGTGTTTCATGAATGCGGGCTACGTCTGGTGATTTTTGTTTGACAACGTATGTTTATCAGAGCAATGTAATATTACCCACAATGCACAGCTTAAAAAGTATTGGACGGCCGCCAAAGTATCACATTTCTCGAAGTCTTTGCCCAAAAAATGACAAAACATCTCAACAGTAAGAACACGTCGCTCAAACTGTTGATTCGAACAGCAAAGTTTGCTACCAAATACATGCTTCCATTATATAGTGGCATTGTCATACATCGGTATTAACAATCCGATTGAATTACAGGCCAGCCATTGTAGAAAAGCATGTGCTAGTTCATGCATGCTGACTGAAAACAGGAAAGTCTTTGAAAGTAAAAAGAACTTTAATTTCCCTCATAATCCCTAAATGCTGTGCATGGATGGCCTTTGGAGTATATTTCTACAAACGTAGAGTCGGTCACCGTTGGACACATGTAATGTCACACTTTTTGGCCGTTGGCTGAAATAGATGCTTTTCTAGCTCCTTAGTGTTAAGGACAAAGGCATCTTTTATGTGCGGCAGAATAGGGTCGGGATAGAGCGGAAAGTGTGTCGTGTTACACGCGAACAGGTTCCCCTTCCGACTTCCAGCCGGGGAATCACAGATCTGGATTGCGTCTGATCCTTCGGACTAAATCTAACCCCTGAGAATGGGACCTCCACTTCACCCGAGCTCACAGGTCAGGCCTAGTCGGTTAAAAAACGCACCTTGATGACTACCCAACCTGTCCGGACTTCCCAACCAGCGATCTGTCTGAACAAACAGCCATTTAATCCTGGGCGAGAGTTCGCAGGGTTCTTAAAGAGGCTTAGAATGCCTACAAAGAGGCGGAAAGTTTATATATCATTCTTTATTGAACGCCGCCATTCAGTGATTCTTTGTAGGATTTCCTGTCAAGAGTGCTTTGGATTTCTGTTGAGTTTGAGGAAGTTGCTTTTAAGATTATGTAAAGACTAATCATTTTCTGAATCATCTTCACAGAAGGTATTCAAAGACTGTAGAACATCATCAAACATCTGTGACATTTCTAGAGACCACAGGTGGAGTTAATGTGTGTGTGGTTAAGATCTCAGTAGTATTGCCTAAGGGAGATGCCGTCTTCAGACAAGTACTCAGAAGGCGTTTCTTGAAAAAGAAGGCCTGTAATTTATGTTCCAAGTTGCCTCCACTGCACCGGTCAAGCTAGATGCGAGGCGTAGCTCCATAAGTTTTACAGGAAAATCCACTCAATTAAAGGAACTTTTTAGGTTCAAATCAAATTAAACTCTTTAAAATATATATACGACATAGAGACAGTAATGTCTCATCAATTTGTTAAAATTTTTTATGAAAATTACTAATGTTCTTACAACGGAAGTCTAAACTCTCACTGTACTGGAAAAAATGTCTTAGTCCCACTTTATATTAGGTGTTTATAAATGTATACTTACATAAAAAATGCTTAATACAATGTACTTACCGTGTTCATGTTTTTTTTTTTTTATAAAATATCCATTGAATCAAAATATTAATTTAAAAGTTAACACATAGTTAAAGGCACTCAATATAATGTGGGTACTAAATGGGTTGTGTATAAGGGTTAAGGTTAGGTTTAGGGGTAGGTTCAGGGTTAGTACCTTGTTATTACTCAGTTATTGCAATTATTATAATAAGTACATAGTATGTACATGGGGAACAGGACTGTAAAATAAAGTCCTACCACTAAATATTAAAATAAAATGAAACTACTTTGCATTCTGTAATGTGAAAAGTGGATCACATACCATTGTTTTCCAGCAAAAGTGTGATTATGAATCTTTAGACTTTTAATTACATTTGTTTAATTTCTGTCTGTAAACAAAATGACCAACACATTTTGTAAAGTATACCTAAAATTTCATTAAAATAATGTTAATATAATGCATTGCTAAATATAATAAAATATTTAAAAAATATAAAAGTAAAAATATAAGCAGGGCAATTAAAAATCAAAATGACCAGCCTGACTGACTTGATGAGCCCTAGCAAGTATAGCAAGATGCAAACATTATACATTTCAAACTGAGATTAGAATAATAAAGTCACTCTGATAACAGATTACTCTTAATTGTAATGTCAAAACATGCATTTTCTGTAAAGCTGCTTCGAAACTAAATGTATTGTGAAAAGTGAAACTTATTAATCTTGTCTTTAAGAGTTATATTTAATCTTTCACTACTGTTATGTTCATGTGAAACCGGTAAAAGCCAGTATGATTCGTATGCACAATATGTGTAAGGATACCAAATGGGACATAACTACCCGCAAAGTGCTGTTTACATTGAGCAAACTCCACCCAAAAGAAATGCGTTGGTAGTTCATATCCAGAAAAGTTTCAGCTCAGAACAGTAGCTCCACTGCTATAGAAAGAAACGATTTAAGCTCTTCAGCAAAAACATGGGCAGCATATTTCTGATTTAAGCCCCTTGGAATGACTTACACTTCCATAGTAAACTTCCATTGTAAGTTACTGTAAACAGACTTTTTGTTTCTTTTGACAATCGGAGCGAGTTGAAATTGTTTTCAGTAGCAGAGCACAGATTATTCCTTTACAACAAAAATTAAAAGACGACCGATATTCATTATCACAAAAATTCCCAGCAGTCAAGGGCAAATGAGGCCTGAAAACATTACAGTGTAAACAAAACCATATAATTAGCTTACAAAGGCTCTTCTTAAAACACAATACTGAGCCATATTTTCATGTAAACTACCCTCGGATGACCCAAACCTGGAGCCGTTATTGTGTGCCCCTCTTGGCGCTGGTTTGAGACCTCATCACTGTCTCTGTCTTCTCTCTCCACCTTCAAATGAGTTTGCAAGATTAAACATGAATCAAATTCCTTTCCTGCTCATTTAACAGAGATGCAGACAGCTCGCACTGTTATTTTAGCTTAATTAATGTTCAGGTTTCCCGGTCTCGGGCTGTATTCTGCTATCAGAGTGCAGGAATGTGAGGAGGAGGATTTCTGATCTTCATCTCTCTTACATAAAACAAGGTTGAAGACTTTTAGAAACATGAACAAATTCTAAAGAAACCTGCGGTTAACCAAAATTGCTAGTATCAGGTACATAGAGGCCATTTGCCTGCCTGTTAATAAGGGCAATGTTCAAGAGAAACTTAAAAAAAAAAAGATGGGTTTAAGAGAACAGTGCTGACACAGTTTGCCTCAGTAATCTAATAACAGTTTTAACATACACTAGAGACAGATGTAGCATTGCAAGTAAAGTGAAAAGTTTCAGTAAAACTTACTTTGTTTAAACTACACAGACCTTGAGTCTTTTTGTTATGTCTACTCAACTTCAGCAATGAAACTGGGTGTTCGCATTTGGAGAAAAGAACATCCAACACAGTCTCATGGCTATTAACTCTTTTACATTTTGGCGATTTAGAGGCAAAATCGTACAATTTCATTCATACATTTTCATAAGATCAGAACACCCTACACAGCAAAATCCCCAGAGTTAAATCAACTCTGCTTAGAGTACATATGGTCCCTCTCTAAATAGTGTTAAAGTAACACTGAAGCAGAGTTAAAGTCAGTTGAAGTTCTTGTGTTTCTCTTTTCTTCAGTGATTCTGCTTGTTAACAGCAGGTGTTCATCACTAATCCTCAATCATCATTAATCAATTAATCTCTTAATTATCTTATTAACATTAACTCTGCTTCAGTGTTACTTTATTTAGAGAGGGACCATATGTGCTCTAAGCAGAGTTGATTTAAGACTAGGGATTTAGCTGTGTACTGAGGGTTAGGGAATAGACCTTCATGTTTAGATATTTTCTAAAATGTGTGTTTTCATGTGACTCACATCGTACAAAGTCTTACTAATTCTCCACCAATTCGCCAAAACATGAGACTGAGTTGAAACATCAAAGACACTGGGTGGAGAAACAGTGATATTAATATCATTAACTAAATGAAAACATTATCGTTGATTGATTTTTTTTTTTTTTTTTAATTATTGTTATTTTCACAATTTCTATTAAAAAACATTAAAAATTATGTCTGATTTGTTGGAATTTTGAGAAAAATCCATTTAAAGTTTGTGAAGGATCCAAAACAAAATCACCTAGCAACCATACCTTAAAATCCCTGTTAATAACACTTAATTTGGCACACACTTCATCAAAACCAAATATCTATAGGAAAATATATATATTACTTTTTTTTCAATATTTAACTTCAATATTTTGAAGTACTGTAATTTGTTTATATGTGAATAAAGGGATTGCGTGCTGCCTGAGGCGTCTTTCTGTGCGCACTAAGGATCTGTCAGTCGTTTTGTTTATATCAGCATGAGTGTAAAAAGCACATTTCATTGGTTCAGACTCATTCCATCAAAAATTCGCTATGAATATTCACAAACTTGGAATGCTGCACTTTAAAACGATACCAAACTTGTACTAATGATGAAGTTGCTGAGAGGAAGTGCCAGTCGTCGAGAAGCGAGCAGAGAAAAACGGCATTTTTCAAGGACAAAGGAAAGGTACTCCTCTCAGAAAACATACAAATAATGATATAATTGCTATTTAATTTCTTTAATTTGAAGCATCTAGATCGCTATATGTGGGCTTAATGAAATTTTTTGAAAACCTCAAATTTGACAAAAATATATATATATATATATATATATTACTAATATTACTGGGGAAAAAAAACGAAAATAAAATGTATTTCCACGACTTCAAAACTAAACTGCAACAAAAATGGCCTAAAAATTAATTAATTACTTTTTTTTATACCTTATAAATCTTGACAATATTACTGTCTGCAATAAAGGTGATAAATCTAACGCTTTAAACATTTTTTCAAATGATACCAGTTAGCACAACATTGGCAGCCCTAAAATATTAAAGCTAAAATAAAAACCAAATACACTAAAACTAGAAAACTGAAGAAAAAATAAATAAAATATGTTTAATTAAAATTTGAAAATATAGCAACCCAACCCTGAACATCTTTAGCATAGCTATACTGTAAAAACTAATGCAACCACATAGCAACACAAACAGCTTAGCATATTGCGGTGGTGAGTTTTGCATGTGAAAGCATCACTCGTGCCTTCTTCATAAAAAAATAAAAACATATCTAAACATTATTTCATAACACTTTCTATTACTACTTCAGGCTCATTTATGAATGCTAAGTGGGATTTGTCCTTATAAACAAAGTATGTTTGACAGAGTGACACCCACAGCATGTCTGTGACCTCAGAGGTCAGAAGGTCATGTGTAGATGAGGCAGAAGGACAGTCACACCTGGAGTGGAGATGTCCTCTGTTGATGACATGTAGATGACAGGGGACAGGCAGTGCAGTGCTCAGGGCACTTCTACAGTGATTAAAGTCTCTGTCTGTCTCTCTTACAGCTGCTGTGTGCATGTCAGAGAGCAGATTTGAGGACACAGCTGGCCAGCCCTACTCTGACCCCGTCTGCTCACACAACACATACATGAACCACACAGAAACAGCTTTTCCAACTTAAGCCAGTTCACGTTAACTCACGTTGACTTTTTTTCGGCCACTTAACATACCAGCTTTATGAATTAGTTCAAAGGGTTTTACATTTAGCCTACATATCGCAGCACACCATTCATAACAGTCATTGCAAACAAATTACTCAGCTCATTACCCCATTTACTCACAGGTAGGCCTGAAGGGATTCGACAGCTGCAGAATTCCATAGAAAGCCCTGCCGACTTCCATCATTCATAGAGTTCTACTTGCACAGCCTCATGTGTTTTCATTGCAAAAGACACACTGAATTTAATAAATTTAAAAAAAAAATACAGATACAGTTGCCTTCTTTATAATTATATGAAATATGTTCAATCTTTTACATAAATACAGTATCTCCCAGAAGTGAGTACACCCCTCACATTTTTGTAAATATTTTATTATATCTTTTCATGTGACAACACTGAAGAAATGACACTTTGCTACAATGTAAAGTAGTGAGTGTACAGTTTGTATAACAGTGTAAATTTGCTGTCCTCTCAAAATAACTCAACACACAGCCATTAATGTCTAAACCGCTGGCCACAAAAGTGAGTACACCACTAAGTGAAAATATCCAAATTGGGCCCAATTAGCCATTTTCTCTCTGTCACAGTGTTACAAGGTCTAAGGTGTGAATGGGGAGCAGGTGTGTTAAATTTGGTGTTATCGCTCTCATTCTCTCATACTGGTCACTGGAAGTTCAACATGGCACCTCATGGCAAAGAACTCTCTGAGGATCTGAAAAAAAGAATTGTTGCTCTACATAAAGATGACATAGGCTAGAAAAAGATTGCCAAGGCCCTGAAACACACATTAATGGCTGTGTGTTGAGTTATTTTGAGGGGAAAGCAAATTTACACTGTTATACAAGCTGTACACTCACTACTTTACATTGTAGCAAAGTGTCATTTCTTCAGTGTTGTCACATGAAAAGATATAATAAAATATTTACAAAAATGTAAGGGGTGTACTCACTTCTGGGAGATACTGTATATTGATCAGTTAATAAATTAATAACAGTCTTCAACTACATATTTTGATTAAATAATGTTGATTACGCATTTTTTAAAAGATTACATCATATTCATAACCTGTTACAATTAGCCCCGACCTCACAGCCAAGATAAAATCATACACAGTAGCTATTAGTAACATTTTTATTAATGTTTGTTTGTTTAAATTTAAACTCTAGAGGTATATATATACACATTTAAAAGATGCTGAGACAGCAATAAATACACAAATAAAATACTAGGGCAAAAATATTTTTTTATATATTTTTAAAATATTATTATTTTTAATTTTAAGTTTATAATTTAAAATTTTAAAAACTTTCCTCTTGCAGCTCAACTTCATCTATTTTACTGTTTATATTGGCTTTGCAGAATTTCACAGATTTTCTTTTGAAAATAATGTAAATAAGAGGGGGGGGGGGTGTTTACACAACACCATTAACAACTAAAAATGTAAAACTTTTTTTGGCCGTTCATTTACACAATGCGTTTTAGGGGCCTGAAAACGTTTTTGAAGAGGGTTTTTTAAAATGCAAGTTTTTGAAAATGATACCGTTACCATCTCCTTGTTAGTTACAAAAACGTGAATTTGTAAAAACAGTGTGCGTGTGTATAGAGGGTATGCACGTGACGTCACAGCCGACCGTTACGACTGCGGTCACGTCCACTGAGTGGCAAAAGACTGAGCGGCAGCATTGGTTTTCAGCGTAAATGTCGCGAAAAACACACAAAACACATCCAAAACGGGAAAGAGCTTTGTGATTGACTGTACAAATAGCTTTGACACAAACCCTGTATATTCAAAGACCGCCGAAAGCTACAGAAAAAAAGAAGCAAATGGATCACTGCAATTCACAGAAACAACTTGACTCCAGCAGATAAGCATGGATTTAATCATTTTGTGTCAAATTGTTGGATTTTGAGGTAAAATCATACCGTACATATTGTATTGTTATATATTATGTTGACAACTCATCAATTAAATATTTTCCATCTTATATTCTGCATAATTGGATGTTTTTAAATAAACAACACTGACAAAAACTATACTATAAAACTATATATGTTTTAGGGCTGGACAATATGACGATGTAAAATTGATATAAGTGATTATGCGGATTTAAACCTACCTATATTGTAGTTATAAAATATTCACAGGCAGATTTGCTTTATGTATTTCCCCACCGTCGAAATCAGGCGCATATAAATGTCAGGAAACACAACTCCTGGCTGCATGCAATATCCATGGATTAGGTTTATTTGACAAGTTGTAAGGAACACATTCAATTCCAACCTTTAGTGTGTAATTGGTCAGTTTTACTCGCATTTTCGCAGTTTCCTCTATTAAATCCAGTCACGCAGCAGCTTCTTTTGCCACTCAGTCCAGCTGAGGGAGCGCGCTTTCGGCGGGAAAGTGACGTCGATGCACACGTGTTCAGTCTATAGTCGCATTGTGTTTCATTAAAAAGTGACATCGCCAACTACTGGCCTGGCACGAATAATACAGCATTTTTAGTAATTTTCGCATATCCGTGTGAACAGGAATTGTTTTGACAATCTGCACGTGAAAAATGCGAAGGAAAACTTTTCAATTTTCAGTACATCGTTGTCGTGTAAACGTACTCTAAGACAGTTTATTTGAGATCATTTTACAAGAAAAAACTATTTCAGTCTTTCTACTTCAGAATTTCATGTTTAATTCAATGTGTTCCTTGCCATTTCTTTGTAATTATTTATAAAAATCAACTAACAATTTCTAAGTAAAAATCTTACACCATTGTTTTTTCAATGGTTTTTCAATTTTTACAAACCTCAACCATCAAATTACAAGAATTTTTTTTGTAGTATATGAAGCTAAGTGTTCAAGTCCTAACTGAAATACAAGTTCAGAGAGTTTGGCAATGCAATGTAGAATAGTCAAGGTATGCGAGTCCCGCAGCGCTGAGTGGGCTACAGTAAACTACATGAGGCGCAGACGCAGTGGCCCACAGGCAGAAGCTCACCCCACTAAAAGGGTCTGCGTGTATCGGCAGGCTCCGCTCACTGACTGCAGGGGGAAGAGAGGAAGAAACTGGCTAGAAGTGATAAATTACCTCCCCTCCTCTCTTTGGATGTGACATGGATAATCGAAAGATAAAGACATCAAAAAAGTTGGGAAATTCAGTTTCACCAGTACAAATGACGGCTGGCTCCATCTATCTTGAGGCTGCGACAGATGGCTTATCACCCATATTGATCCAGTGAAACAAAGCACAAAGGTGCAGGGCTAAAAAAAAGTGGCATAATTTTGCAGAGGACACCCCTCAAATCGGGAAAAGCCTTGTTGAATGTTAACAGACACAGATAAGAAAGATTAGGTTACTGTTCAAACACACAGCCCTCACTCCGTTGTGTTTGCTGTGCAAACTGCCGTTGTTTTAGGCTAGAATGGCCCTTGTTTTGACTAGAATGTTAACTTGCTTTTATCAGGGACATATCTGGGACTTCTTGTGTGTCCCCAAGTGCTTGGATAAATAATTAAAACTTAAGTCGATAAGGAAAACACCTGTTCAGGAGAGAACGATAACAGTGTCTGTCTTCAGAGTGTTCCATTTGTGAAACAATCTTAAAATGAGTCGTGTGGAAACACTTAAAGTAACTACATTAGGTTAAACCAACAAAAGTCATTTTTTGAGGGTCAGATAAGGTAGAAAATTATGCAAATTGAACATTTAAATTTTTCACAGTGTAAAATATATAAAAATGTGGTAAAAACTATATTTTTACATTTTGTGAAGACCGTGTGAGAGATGTTTGCCCATGCAAAACTCACTAGCATGATTCTAGGGCTCAGTGGGGGGTTGCTAGGGCACTGCTATGCATTTGTTTTGACTGGTTTTTAACTTGTTGCTATGCGGTTACTAGGGTGTTCTGGGAGGTTGCTTTCTGCTTCAAGTCAAAAGAGCCCATCCCCAAGTCTCTATATTTTGATCCCTAAGATATGCCTTGGGTTCCTTGGGTTATGTATGCCTTTTTTATTGTTTGCCAGGACAAAATGATACATTTGATTAGTTAAAAGTAAAATCAGTGTTTACTACTTAGGCTTAGTGGTGTAAATAAAACCCTAACCTTAAAGGCCTAACCTTAAACACTAAACTTTAGTTCACCAAAAATGAAACCCTTACCCTCATGTTGTTCCAAACCCCAAAAGACTTAAAATAATCTTCAAAACACATATTAAGAATTTTTTTGTGAAACCTGAGAGATTTCTGTCCCCTCTATGCTAATCACATAAGCGATCGTATCTCCTCACAAGACCACTCCATTCACATGGCTTCATTTTATGACAAACTTATGACCTTTTTGGATCTTCTAAATTTTGGTTACCTGGACTTTCAATGGATGAACAGAAACCTCTCAGGTTTCATTAAAAATATCTTTTTAGAAAAAATACCTTCTTTCCAAAGTGCTTGCGCTCCCGTGGCATCTGTCGTTGCTATGTAACCATGAACTGTGCTCTCCATGAGGAGTAGGAAGTTTCAGCAAAAGATAAATTGATTTCTAGCCCTTGCATTAGCTTTACTACTAGATATATTTATGGAGATGAGATGTAAAAACCACCCTGTACAGCTATGATAAGCTGTTTGGCTGAGCTTTCGATGTTTTGTTACGGAAAGGCTGAAGCTGATAGGTTGGTTCTTGTCACATGACCTGCGGTGCGCTTGCAGCATTCTGAAAAGTTGAGAATTTTTCAGCTCGATGCGCCTGGAAAACGCAACTCATTTCCATTCTGAGCACGCCTGCCGCGCGGCTACATTTGAAATAACTGACTTGCGCGTGAAAAAGACACGATATGTGAAGGTTTCGAAGACTGACCAAAGTCTTATGGGTTTGGAACGACATGAGAGTGAGTAAATGATAACAGGATTTTAATTTTTGGGTGAACTAACCCTTTAAAGTTTGACCAATAGCAAACAGTAACAAATTTCTAAACTGATATATCTGAAGATAGCAAATAATAGATGGAAATACATAATTGAACTAAATTATTTCTGTCCAAGATGTCTCCTTTAAGCTCTTCTAAAACTTAAACATCGCATGATCGAAAAACATTTGCTACATTTCTGAAGATGGCTGAATTTGAGACACTTATAGACCAAAGTAGACGTTAAAATCTAGCTAAGAGCTCTGTCACATGTTTTCCCTTAAGGGCCGTTTCCTTTCCCCTGGGCTGGAGGTGAAGAGGTCACATAAGTAGTGTTAATGGTTACCTAACATCTGACATGTGGGTATGTCCAAGGAATAAAATGCATTAGTTTATTAGACAAGAGAGAAAGAGATCTGTGTGGGATTTGAGGGGGTAAAAGAGGGCGGGAACTGCGATGAAAACCGATGTGTCTTTGTCATGAATGAGAGAGCATAGCATGAATGCGGCTCATTACGACCCCAACAATGACCATGAGCATGCACATTCAGATGAGGACCGGCAATCAGACCAACAAAGACACGGCCGTAAAGCCACAGAGTACAGACAAGAGAGCTGTATTCTGTGAGATGTATTTGAATTGCAAGTTGCAAATTAACAGGAAGGCCCATGAGTGGGAGGAAGAGAGAGAGAGAGAGAGAAAAGGAGGACAGAAACAGAGAAGGAAGAGTGTGAGATATGAGAAGCTGATGCCATTTGAAGAGGCTGGCTGTACATGTGAGCATGGTATAATCTTAACACTGCCACAGATATGGTCACAATAAAGCACTGCAACAACACGCTAACGTGCCATGCAGTTCGTTTAAAGTGTCGTTTAAATCAATTTTAAATCCATTCACCGCTAGTCAATTAGTCATATATATTGGTCAGGTTGATTAATCAGCTGATATTTTGTCATTTTTATATTATTGGCATTGGCCCAAAACTGTGATTGTTGGAGGATTAACAACAATCTGACTGGATAAATTATTACAGACAACAACCTGTCAGTGAGTAGAAAACCTTCGTTCATCTTCGGAACACAAATTAAGATATTTTTGATAAAATCCGATGGCTCAGTGAGGCCTGCATTGGCAGCAAGATAATTAATACTAAAAACGTTTTTAAAACAGTTCATTTGACTACAGTGGTTCAACCTTAATGTTATGAAGCGACAAGAATACTTTTTGTGCGGCAAAAAAAACCAAAATGGCAGTTTGATTCACGCTCCGAATCACTGATTCAAAACAAAAGATTCGTAAAGCTTCGAAGCTTCATGAAACAGTGTTTTGAAATCTCCCATCACTAGATATTGTTGAATAAAGTCGTTATTTTTGTTTTTTTAGCACACAAAAAGTATTTCCGTTGCTTCATAACATTGAGGTTGAACCACTGTAGTCACATGAACTGTTTTAAATATATATTTAGTAGCTTTCTGGGCATCTGAAAGTGGTAATTAACTTGCTGTCAATGGAGAATTCATCAAAATTATCTTACTTTGTGTTTCTGAAGATGAATGAAGGTCTCATGGGTGTGGAACGACATGAGGGTGAGTAATTAATGACAGAACTTTCATTTTTGGGTGAACTAACCCTTTAAGAGGCACCTACTTCAACAATAATAATGTGTTGCTCATCTCAAACATTTCAAAACAGAACACTAGCAGGGATCTCGATGTGAACCGAGTCAACCGAGAACTTATTCTCACACAAACGGTTCTTGCCTTCTTCAGCATATCTAACAAACACCTCATAAGCAGAAGAACAGGATTGTGATTCAGCCTGCAGCAAATGCACACCGAAAACATGCAGTCCTTCGGAGCAGCAGCTCCATCATTGACATCAATTGACATAATAAACATTAGTTTGTATCAAATTAGTCCTTTTTTAACCTTGTTTTTTTTTTTGGTAACACTTTACAATAACGTTCCATTAGTTAACTAATTAAACATGAACTGAGATACTTCTACAGCATTTATAAATCTTGGTTAATGTTTTTACTAATACATTATGGAAATCAAATGTTGTAGCTGTTTGTTAACATGAGTTAATGCACTGTGAAGTAACATGATGAACAGCTAGATTTATATTAACTAACATTAACAAAGATTAATAACTGCTGTATTGCTCATTGTTAGTTCATACATTAATTAATGTTAACAAATGAGACCTCATTAGTGTTACCACTTTTTTTACCCTGCTTACCTTTGTTCACTGCAAAATCTCAAATTTGAGGGACATTACAAGCAAACACAGTTAATTCAAAAGATACAAAGGGAAGTTAACTGACCTGTGACAGAAACTTTCATGGTGGCCTCCAGAGGTCTGTTGTTATCCAGATCTTTGCTGAGTTTTAGCTCTCCAGTATCCGGGTTTAGAATCAGCAAATTCAGCTCATTTCCTTCAATGAAACTATACTTGAGTTTATCTGACACATCTGGATCATGGGCTGGTACCTTTCCTATAATCCCAGATGGAAAGCTGTTGGATTTGTTGGTGACGTAGTTATTGAAGATAATCTCAAAATTCTGCAGGACGGGATCGTTGTCATTGACATCAACCAGACGAATGTGGACCGTTGCTCTGCTGACCAGAGGTGCGGATGTGGCCTGTACAACTATGACATACTCCATTTTGGTCTCGTAGTCCAAATCCACAAGCGCTTTTAAGTCTCCGGTGAATATATCCAAGTCAAAGACCTCAGGGATGTTTCCTTCCACAATTTGGTACAATATCTGAGCGTTGGTTCCTTCATCGGGGTCCATGGCGGTGATCCGGGCAACTACTGAATCAACAGGACTGTTTTCTTTGACGTCGATGTACAGTTCGTCCTTCTCAAATACAGGAGCATTGTCATTGATATCCAACACAGATATCTGGATCTCCACTGCTGCTTTGAGAGGAGGAACACCTCTATCTACTGCAAAGGCCTTCAGGTTATAGACTGGAACATTCTCTCTGTCCAGCTTCCGGTGGGTTCTGATAATTCCAGAGTACGGCTCAATTATGAAGTCTCCTTCCCCATCGTCCCCTCCTTGAAAGGTGTAGCTCACACGTCCATTAGATCCTGAGTCCCTGTCTGAAGCAGATATCTGGAGCACGCTGGTCATTAGAGGTGCATCTTCGAACACAGTACCCTGGTATTTGTCCCTCCCAAACTGAGGAGTATTATCATTGGCATCCAGAACAATGATTTCCACATAGGTGGTATCAGACTTCTGGGGGATTCCATTGTCACGGGCGATGATGGCCAGCGTGTAGGACGCTTGATCTTCATAGTCGATCTCCATCTGTGTGGTGATTGCACCTGTGTCTGGATCAATCTTAAACTGCGGTACGTTGTCCTCCATCATGTAGGTAATACGTGCATTCTCACCCGTATCCTCATCTGTTGCACTGATTACCACAACTGTTGATCCAATGGGTCGGTCCTCGCTGAAGGTCTGATGGTAGCTGGCGCTCTGGAACACGGGTCTGTGAGTGTTAGCGTCAGTTACGTTGATGAACACCTGTGCGGTGTCAAAGCGTGTACCGTCAGAGGCAGTGACAGTCAGAACGTACTGCCGTTCCTGTTTGTAATCCAACGGCAATGCCAGGGTGATGAGTCCACCTCCGCTTTGACTGGTTATAGCAAAGCGGTTCCGCGTATTACCGCTGGAGATCTGATAGGTGACCACACTGTTTACATCACGGTCCAGAGCTGTGACAGTTAACACACTGGTTCCTACAACGGCATCTTCATTGATTTTCAGAGAGTATGATTTTTCGGTGAACGTAGGGATGTTGTCGTTCACATCTAGGACGGTGATGCTAATGCTAGCCGACGACGACATTACCGGAACTCCGTTGTCTCTGGCTTCAACTCCAAAGGTGTAATACTCAGTGGTTTCCCTGTCCAGCTCAACACTGACTGTTATCCATCCAGTGCTGTTATTGATAGTGAAGGGGAAACCTGGAGCGGTGTCTGTGAGGCGGTAATCCAAACGGGCATTTTCGCCAGAGTCAGAATCGATGGCCTGAATGTGAATCACAGAATATCCAATGGGCACGTTCTCTAAAACGGTGGCTTGGAAAGGAGTGCTTACAAACATGGGAGCATTGTCGTTCACATCCACAACTTGGACGACAACGATTCCTGTGCCATTAATAAGAGGAGGCCTGCCTCCATCCTGTGCCTTGATGCGTAAATTATACTCTCTGATCACTTCGTAGTCCAGAGGGTTTATGACATCGATGGCTCCGTTAGGGGTGTGAATGAAGAACTGACCTTTGACGTTGCCGCTGATTATACTGTAATGAACCTTAGCGTTATTGCCCTCGTCTCGGTCTGTGGCTTCTACCTGGGCCACTTTAGTGTTAACTGCCACGTTTTCTGGCACTTGGACTATATATCTTTTCTCACTAAACTGAGGGTAATTGTCATTTTCATCTTCAACCGTGATGTACACTGTCGCAGTAGCACTGCGAGGACCAGGGTCCTTTCCTTGGTCATTTGCCTCGACTATCAGTTGATACTGGGCCATGGTTTCTCTGTCTGGACGCACCCGAATCTTGACCAGTCCATTGCGAGAATCGATTTCAAACCCAGAATTGACACCTTCACCGTTTACAATCTTATATATCATGTTTGCATTGGATGGTGCATCTCCATCTGTCGCCCTGACTGTAATCACCTCAAAACCAACCTCCACATTTTCTCTCATCCTAACCCTATATTCATTCTGCTCAAAAACGGGTCCGTGGTCGTTGGTGTCGCTAACTGTAACGGTTAGGTATGACGTGGCTGCGCGTCGCGGCGTGCCATTATCAGTAGCTGTGACTTTTAAAAGGTGTGAGTCTTTAACTTCTCTATCTAAGGGCTGGACGGTCTCAATGCTGCCGGTTTGGGGGTCTATCCGAAAGAAGCCGTTAGAACGGCTGTCGAATAATGCCTCCATGCCATACTCGATCCTTCCCGCCTCTCCAGGGTCGCTGTCAGTCGCTTTGAGGGTAATGACGCGCGTACCCGCAGGCTCGTTCTCGGGCACTGAAACCTGGTAGTTCGGTAACTGAAACTGAGGCGCTGAATTCGCCGCTCGCTTTACTCTCGGTTTCCATTGATTTGATACGTCTTGCATAGAGTGTAATAATGAAGTTTGGACTGAGGCGAATCGTAATGTAAGGCACATAGAGAAGGGGTCACCGTTTGAATCACGAAACAAACAGCGAATAGTGTCTTTGAAGCGTGTCTCCAAACAGTACGCGTCCTTCACAAGTAACGTCCCGTTACGCACAAACACATTCAGGTGGTCTGAGGTGCAAGAAGAAGCAGAGTCTCTTGTGAAGACAGGTAAATAGTCCTTAAAACTAAGAAGTACATCACCTGGAGAAAAGCAGGAAGTTAGTCCCAAGTTATAGCTGCAATCCACGTTAATGTCAGGCTTACTCACTCTCTTCCTTTTATATTTGAACACGCAATTGCGTCCGTGTACGAACACATTAAAATGTGCGTTAACTAGTCCTTCAGTTGTTAATGATTTCATTTTAAAATAAAGAGGCAGCGCGCTCTTTGGGGCGCGCGCACAGTCCACCTCTCCATTTAAACGCACTACTCCATCTCTCCAATCCACTTTAATAAAGTTCCCAATGTACTTGGAAGTTAAAGTCCTGTCTATTTTATAAGTCCAACCAGGTCCGAGTGACAAATTGGCAAGAACAGCTCCAGAATGTAAAGTCTCCGAGAGGTGCAAGTCAAAACATCCCATGAGAGGAGTGCAGAGGAGAAGGTGAACCCATAATAACCAACACATTACTAAATCCATGGTGTAAAACTCCACAAAACATGCAGAAAAACACGTCAGCTCTCCTTCTGCCGGCACGTCGACCTTCTTTTATCCTTCATTGTAGCTTTTTAACAGCAGAAAACACAGTTTATCAGGGTGGTATCCATGGAGCCAAGTGACAGTATCCACGTTAAGTTTTAAATGAGGACAAAATGGCTCCGTGCGTGCGCGTCTCTCCCCCCCCGCACACACACACACACACACACAGTCATTAACATAAACCTGCACCTCCTCTCAGGACTAAAGAACTCTCATGGAAATTCAACCATTGTTATTCACCGCTGCATATTCCTTGGTTCTTTTGGGGACTTTAAAGTGAGCGACGCGGCGCGTCAAACAAGAACTCTCCCATTATAATAAACGAAGTTGCGCGATTAAACAGTTTCACGCGACTGCCCGCACGTAGAGTGAATGCTTCCATGATAAATAAACGCTAAAATGTCATTTATAATGGATATTTTGTGTATTTAATGTGTTGTGTTGAGTCGCTCGCTCGCAGGTGATATACACAGATAAAGTTTTCTGATTTCTGTCTATTAAAGTGACGTGAATCCACACCACGTGTTTAAATCACTCAGTTGACAAGCGGCTGTAAAGAAATAAAGAGTTATCAATGCTGGATTCTCTATCTGTTATTCGGCTACAGTAAAACTAAACTGTGCATGAATACATTATTGTTTATTCTCTATTCAAACTATTAAAAAAATACTACGGCAGCCAGTATTTTCGACAGAATGTCGTAGTATTGTCACCAAAAAAAAATATATATATATATAAAAATTTAAAAAAAGATTAAAAAAACGAGATCGTTTGTTTTTTAACATTAAAATAGCGTTTGGCGGATAATAAAATCATTACAACGATGTGTTTAACTTTAAAATAAAAAAAGATATATATTAAGATATAAAAGACAGATGTATAAAGATATATACTGCCCTCCAAAATTTTGGAAACACCCCTGGCAAAATGTGGTTTTAGACGATATCATCATAAATCCTTATCATTTATTTTTTGGGTGCAAATATATTAAAGTAATTTGACATTATCATTGAAGACCAGCAATAATCATTTTCATTCTGATTACATAATAATGGCAATATATATATATATATGTCAAAGTCAGATATGCCCCTTTGCCAGCTGTGATGCCTTGTTACTGGTTTAAACTTGGCCCAGGTTTGTAAAAGATTTTGGGTAAGCACACCTTAATACCAATTAAGTTTAGAATACAATGAACCAAGTAGAACCCAGTTTAGGTCAGATAGCTGCTAATGGTGGATATTTTATAAGTTTTTTTCTATGTATAAACTGTTTATGTAGTCAAATATGTTTTCGTAGTTTGTGTTGTCCCTTATCAGTGCAAAATTATCATAAATTAAAAAGGTTTCATGCCAATATTGTCCAAAACTACACTTTTCTAGGGTGTTTCCAAACTTTTGGAGGGCAGTATACACACACACACACACACACACATGCACACACACACATATATATATATATATATATATATATATATATATATATATATATATATATATATATATATATATATATATATATATATATATATACTATATGACCCAGTTAAAAAAGGAAAGATAATAAAATGATGTTTGTCATTCAAAACTTAATTTTCTCACACATAGGCTACTGCAACACAAATAGGATATAATGCAAATGTTCTTTGACCGATATTAGAGTGATTTTGAATGTAATTTCTTAGCCTTATACTTGTGCTTTTGTAGGCCTATTTATAGTTATACATACTATGAATATGGTAATTTTCTTTCATCTTATTAAATGTAGAGTGAATTCAGCTAAAATGGGCCACGTTTTGGTAAATGACTTATAATACCATCAAATAAGCTATGCATAAGATCTAATGATATTTTTACAAATTAGCATGAGTCTCTTATATATATATATATGAAGACTCCAGATGCAAAAGCCTCTAAGTGCCATCTGAAATTTTCTTCTAAAATGAGCATTTTTATCAAGCTTATATGTTTATGTTCAGTTATTTCACTTTAATGGCAATGAAAATTACCTCTTAATTGCCATTAAAGTGAAATTACTCAACCTAAACATACATAAATATATTTAAAATGTGAAAGTTGTTTTAAAATTATGAGAGTTAGAGTATCAGCAGGTCCCTTTTCGACCCATGTCACAACAGGTAAAATGAGCCAATATAAAAGAAATGAGATCAACACAGGTAATTTTGGCTGAAATCATTGTATTTTTAATAGTAAATTGACACTATTGTCTTTAGTGTGCCATAGCAACAACACTATACATTTATTTCATTAAACAGAAAGTTGAACGAATATTTCATAAAGAAATGCAATTAAAAATGAACTGATCATGTTGTACCGGTGTGTGTTTCTGTGCATTGGTGTCTTTTGTGTGCATGTATGTGTGTACGCTTGTCAAATAGCTCTCAAATGTTTTGTTAAAGATTAGAACATTTCCTGTAGCTATAGGTCTTAACATTGTACTTGTACTAACATCTTCCTTTCTTTCCCTTTCTTTTCTCTTTTTATCTGTTTCTTTTCTTTGCTTGTACTCCTGCCATACTCTCTGCAATGCAATTAAAAAAAAAAAAAGCCTGTTAAGATTTTATATGGATAAATCTATTCATATAAACCTATTTGCACCCTCAATTTCTGTGTAAAAGTGTGTGTGTGTGTGTGTGTGTGCAGCCCATTTTAGCTTAACCAGCCATTTTTTAACTAAAATGAACTTTTTTAAATTAAACTTTTTTATTTGAAAGAGCACGCCAAAATTATTCATAAACCTTTGCTTTGTTGGTAAGTGTACTTAGAAATGCTTTAGTACCCTTATTAGTGATGAATGAAATTTACTAAGTCAGGCTCACTTTCCTTACAATTTCTCTTACAAGCTTCATTTAACACTCTGCCCGGCCCACCTTAAAAAACTCAGACCAGTCAAAACTATTGTTACATGTCAACAAGTGTTGAAGCAACAATGCAAGATCAGTTATTGTGATTGGCTGTAAAAATTTAAAGAGATATGACGCTACAACCTTATTTGGCCCATTTTAGCTGACTTCATCCTACACACTAAAAACTCTTGGGACAAAAATAACCCATTATGGGTTATTTTTGACCCAAATCCTGGGTTAAAAAGGGACCAACTCATTTCTGGGTTATTTCAACCCAGAAAAATGGGTTATTCTTTTTGACCCAAATTCTGGGTTAAATACCCGACCCAAATTTTGGATTAAAATAACCCAAAATTGTAGTTAATATAACCCAACGTCTGGGTCAAAAGAACAACCCCAATATCTGGGTTAAAATAACCCAGAAATGAGTAGGTCCCTTTTTAACCAAAGGTCAAAGGTCAAAAATAACCTAACTTGGGTTTCTATGCCAGTATGCCTTATTTCAGAAAATAAAACTTCAGGCACTTACACACTTCAAGCACTTTTACATTTTTATTGCATTAAATTAAATTAAACTCTACATAAACTCTACACACTTGGACCTATTTATCTTAGGTCACACTGTAATAACATTAGAAAAAAATTGAAAAATAAACAATTCATTCTCTCTCAAACATTTGACAACATTCAATAACTGGATTGAACTTGAGGGACAAGAGTTTTGATAGTGTCCTCATCTAAGAGAAGAAATGCCTCCTCATCTCTGTCTTCACCTAAAGGACAGAAAACAAGACAACATGAGTATTGTTAATAAGTCGAGACAATTGTGAACCACTCACCGGACACTCTTTGATTATCAAGCTAACAAATAATCACTTTTTGTAAAAAAAAAAAAACAACAACAACAAAAAAAAAACATCGCCCAATTTGCTAAGTTAACTAATGTGGTTCTTTTGCAGCATTGCCCATTTTGTGTGAATGACAGTCTATACTGTCCATCTTTTCTTTCATTAACAAGTGTAATAATGCAAAGGTGAATATCTGGCCCAATATTATGCATAACAGCTTAAAGACAAGGCACAAGTATCTTTTAACTATAAGGGTTATTATAGAGATGCATTCCCCACTGTCGAAGAAGTTGTGACTGTCAGAAAATATTTAGGTATAGAGAGATGATATGAGGGCAGTTAAAGGGATAGTTCACCCAAAAATGAAAATGTGATGTTTATCTGCTTACACCCAGAGCATCCAAGATGTAGGTGACTTTGTTTCTTCAGTCGAACACAAATGATGATTTTTAACTCCAACCGTTGCCGTCTGTCAGTCTTATGATGCGAATGAATGGTAACACAATTTATAAGAATCAAAAAATATGCTTAGACAAGTCCAAATTAAACCCTGCGGATCGTGACGATACATTGATGTCCTAACCGTGCGTTCACACCGCCGCCGGCGAGAGCGTCAACAGTCGCCTTGCATTAACCAATCGGAAGCCTCTCAAGCGAGGACATCTACATTCCGATTGGTTGCCGCCGAACCGCGTCATAGCTCATTACCATAAAGTTAACCTGATTTCAACTCTCCTCGCCGCTCTCATCGTCCAAAACGCGCCGCGCCGCTCTCGCCGGAGCTCGCCGCCGGGCTCTCATTGAAAATGAATGACTTCCTGTCACTTTGACGCTCTCGCCGCCGGCGGTGTGAACACACAGTTAAGACACAAAACGATCAGTTTGTGCAAGAAACCGAAAATTATTTATATCATTTTTTACCTTCTAAAACACCACTATGTCCAACTGACATAGTGGTTTCTCGGACAAACCAATCGTTTCGTGTCTTAGGACATCAATGTGTCGTCACGTGCCGCATGGTTCAGTTTGGATTTGTCTAAGTATATTTTTTGACTCTTATAAATTGTGTTACCATTCACTCGCATTATAAGACTGACAGACGGCAACGGTTGGAGTTAAAAATCATCATTTGTGTTCTACTGAAGAAACAAAGTCACCTACATCTTGGATGCCTTGGGGTAAACAGATAAACATCAAATTTTCATTTTTGGGTGAACTATCCCTTAAAAGAGTAAAACGCTCACCTCTAAAATTCTCTATCAGCTCAGACATCCGCCATCAGCGACAAAGCTGTCCATTTAAAATGACCTGGAGAAAACAATAAAGGTTAGCAACAATTTGAAGACTTGACACGCTTCTTTAACTCTCACTACTTAAGCCCGTAGAGCACGGTATAATATGATAAGCACAGCGCAGCTGGTTATTCTGTAGCCTCGTCGCTCTAGCCACGGCTAAAGGGGGTCGCACACCGGAAGAGAAGTGTATTTATAATTCAAACACATTATTCTCTATGAGTGTACACACACCGGCGGCGCCCAGCAACAATTCAGGACCTTGTTCAAAACCCTGCAGCGCCACAGCGTGCTATGTACATAGATTTATATTAAATTTACACTTATTTGTTTCAAATCGTCGTTAATGTATATAACTGACTTCACCATGTGCTGCAATATAAAGTTAGTTTTACATTAATTTACAGAAATCAGCTGCATGAATACAAATTGCTGATGTTATTGGATTTTCAGGTGATATTCTCAATTCATTCAGTAAACGGACGCTCTGAGGTAACTTAAAGTTTTCAGACTGCAGACTCAGCAACGGTTGTATTTAATTATACAGTACAATCATAACATACTGACATTATCTTAATTCCACAATGTCCTAAAACAACAATATTGCTGGCCATAAACTGAGAAAGTACACGATACCTCGAGTTGTCCTAGACGCGGCGCGGCGCTTCTCGTCCGGGGTGCAACCCCTTAACGCGGCATGAAGTCGCCACTAGCTGCACGTACCTATCGTATTACCAGTATTATAACAAAGATAAGTACAGCACAGTTGTCATTTTCTTCTAAACACATTAAATAGGTCACACGTTTCTCAACGATGTGTAAAAAGCATTTCAACCATTTTGACACCTAATTTCATGAACTTATCGTTATTTTTAATCATTCAAATTTGGCTGGGTGGTTAATAACACTTTCTTATTTAGTCTGACAAACTCAAAACACATAACGTTATTTATTTTGACTTTACACGGACTTTAAACTAGTTAGATGTTGTCGCGATATCCGCAGGCGGCTAACGTTAACGTTACATGCTCACCACAGAATTACCACGGTAAGCCATGGTCATTTTTTCAACAAATGGTGCTAAACTAGCAACGGGGACATGGACACAGAAAAGTTTACGTTACATTGACACTGAAAATACTTGCTTACCTTGAATACGCGACGAAGTTGCACCGAAGAAGCCCAGGCCAAAACGGATCGAGTGCGTTCAAGTTCAAGTGACGGTTGTTTCAAACGACTGCTGTGAGAAAATTCCAGAACAACAGCGGGGGGCGGGGGGGAGGGGCGTTAACCCAGAACATGGGTTACTCTTTGAAAAATAACCCAGAAACCTAAACAACCCAGGAATTGGTTTAAAATATTAGCCCTATAACCCAGAAAATGGTTACTCTCTGAAAAAATAACCCATAATTTTAACCCAACACAAATAACCCAGAAAATGGGTTAAAGAAATAACCCAGGAGTTTTTAGAGTGTAGTGTTTACTAAATGTGAAAACATGCACTGACTCCCTATAAAGGATATAGAAAAGTGTATTACTGGTAAAAAATATAATCACACTCTGCTTCAAAAATAATTTTTCTTAAAATATTTATTTACAACAAATGCTAATTACAATATATACACACATACAATTCAACCAAACTGAAAGAGGAGACATTAAATAAACCCAGAAGAGGAATCATGACCAAAACCGCAAAGACCGATGTTGCAATTATCTGATGACGTATAGTATAAATACGTTCATTTACATTTAATTTAGTTAAATGTGTTCAGCAAAATTGTCTTTAATAAAAACTGAGGAAGATTACGTTTGTCCATCAACACCAGCTATATAAGTGATGCACTCACGCCCTCTATTGGCAGAGAAAAGAACTCCAACTCAAAGTCAACCCGTGGCTTAATATTTTGCATAGTTCAGGATGTGGTGCACAATAAAAGGCACAAAAAACATTTACATTTATAAAATCTTAAAAAGAAAAAGAAAAAATGTAATTCAATAATCAATACATACAAATAAATTACAATTCCCAAGTTAATTACAATTGAAATAAAAATACATACAATTCAAAACACTATCAAAGTTTCTATACTTTCTCCCGGCCTAAATGTCTGTAAATACTGAGAGCATCTTTCCACAGCACAAGCCTGCTGAGATCTTGTTATTGTGCTTGTTTGTGTCTCAGCTGAGAGGTTCTGGATGTTGTTGGTTTGTGTCTTTAGGGTGGCAGTTCATGCAGTTTTGACCTTTCTGAAGAGTGAATTTTGTGGGTCCCAGACGAATGATCTTCCCACTGCCCAAACACTCATCTCCCTTATAGAGCACAGCAAACTGCAAAGCAAAGACAATGGAAAATAATCAGCACCCAAATTCCCAAAATACCCTGTAGACTAAGGTCTGCAAAGTTTTAAAGATCAAAGTGCATAACAAATATGGTTATTGTCTGCTAAAAGAAAGAATTGATTCTGAACTATCAAAACGAGATGTCAGCAATTCAATCTCACTTCCTGTTACGTACCTACATAATAATAATGTGACTAATTTGCATAATGTCAGCCTTCATTGGCGGCCCACGAATAATGTCTACTTTGACCCTCAAACACTGTAGTTGTAGCTGAGGCCTGAAAGAGTTTGGAGTGTTGTTGACATGTCAAGAAGACGCTGTTTTTTACGCCACTTTGCATGCATTTCAAAAAGATTGAGAAAAACCAACATCATCATTATTGTTCATGTCATTGTTTATGAAACTGAAGAGCTGAAATTCAGATGTGGTAATGGCCGTTTTGTTTCCGACACCTGCTGTAAGCTGTAAACCAATCACGACAGACTGGACTGTCTGACCAATCAGAGCAGAGCAGCTCTCAGAAAGGATGGGTTCTTTGACTGAATCTTTGAACAAACCGTTTTCAGACTCTTTGAGAAATGAGGTGATGTGAAATGTATATTATGAGAAAATTTGTGGGGTTTTTTTTTTTTTAGCTTGGGTGCATGTATTGTAATGTTTGTTGTAAGAAACATCCAAAACAAAATCAGGAACCTTTAAAGGATTAGTTCACTTTCAAAATAAAAAATTCTGATCATTTACTCACCCCCATGTCATCCAAGATGTTCATGTCTTTCTTTCTTCAGTCGCAAAGAAATTAAGGTTTTTGATGAAAACATTCCAGGATTATTCTCCTTATAGTGGACTTCAGTGGCCTCAAAACGGTTGAAGGTCAAAATTACAGCTTGTGCAGATTCAAAGCATTCTACGCAAAATTGTATACATTTTAACCATAAATGTTCATCTTGAACTATCTTTCTTCTTCTTCTTCTCTATTTGAATTACAGCAGTGTAGACACTGCTAAGTGTATTACTGCCCTCCTCAGGTCAAAGTTTGAACTAAAATTGTCATATACAATATGTTAGTGCAAGTATATAACAATTAGTTCAAACTTTGACCTGAGGAGGGCAGTAATACACTTAGCAGTGTCTACACTGCTGGAATTCAAATAGAGAAGAAGAAGAAGAAAGATAGTTCAAGATGAGCATTTATGGTTAAAATGTATAAAATTTTATTAAAAAATGAGTAATGGTTTCTCTAGATAAGACCCTTATTCCTTATCTGGGATCGTGTAGAATGCTTTAGAAACTGTAATTTTGACATTCAACCGTTTGGAGGCCATTGAAGTCCACTATAGGGAGAAAAATCCTTTGAGAAAAATCAAAAACCTTAATTTCTTTTCGACTGAAGAAAGAAAGACATGAACATCTTGGATGACATGGGGGTGAGTAAATGATCAGAATTTTTTTATTTTAAAAGTGAACTAATCCTTTAAAGGTGCTCTATGTAAGAATGACAGCTAGTGGTTGAAATGGGTACTGCAGTCCAAATTCAAAATATTGTTTGCCCCGCCCCCTCCTCCTCAGACTTGATGCTTTTGCGGGTTGCCAGTTTGAGGACACGCAACAGGAGCGAGTTCAATTGACATTGGAGGCGAGGAGACTTCCACACTGTAAGATAATTAGTTGATTTATTGATTTATGATGAGTTGATATTGCGTTTTAATATGCTCCCATTCATAGAGATTTTTAGATGGATACTGAGGCTTTTTAGGTCGGGTAGAATGATTCATTTTGTTCGCTGGCTTTCATGGCTGCAATTCACTGCATGTGTTTTCCGCCAACTGGCAACCCGGGGTGGCGAAATACTATTGGGTAAATTTGCAACGTCGCGGTCTTGCACAGACCAAAACAAAAACAGAAATTCTGACACGGAACGCAAATTCCAAAGTGAAATAACTGGCTGTAGCAATGGTTTTCAGAGAAACAAGTATGTGAACTGAGCATGTTTAATAAATATCTGCAAGCATATTATGGTATTTTAATGCTTTAGTACAGTCAAAAACGTACAAAGAGCACCTTTAACATATCATAACAGGAGCACTTTAAAGTGCTCAATATTCAAGATACATATTAGATAGATATTTCTGGATTACCTGCCCAGGTGTCATTGCTCTTAATGGCTCTTTTACCATTACCCACACTGAGCCATCGAGATTCAAGGTTACAGTACATGGAGCTGAAAGAAACAAGATTTTTGTATAAAAAGATTTTTGTATGTGAAAAAAAAAAAACTTCTAATTTTAAATGTTGCTTTGGCCCCTAAATGAAACACAATAATATGTAAGTGGAAGTACCAAAATTACTAAACTAAAACTGAATAAAAACAAAAATGTAAATTAAAGTAAATAAAAAAATAAAGCTAAATAGAAATATAAAAAACAAACATTTTAATGACCAAAGAACATAACAAAATCACTAAAACAAACTAAATTTAAAATGAAATATAAAAATAAAATAAATGATACATAAAAATAAAAGTAATAAAAGCTAAATATTAATGAACACTATAGAATATAAATTATACTAAAATAACACTGCTGTAGACCATGAGTGGGGAACGTTGATCCTGGAGGGCCATGGTCCTGCAGAATTTAGCTCCAACCCTAATTAAATACACCTGAAGGTAATCAAGGTCTTCAGGATTACTAAAGTAACAGGCAGGTGAGTGTTTTTTTCAGGGTTGGAGCTAAACTCTGCAGGACAATGGTCCTCCAGGATCAACGTTCCCCAGCCCTGCTGTAGACAAAACAGAGACAAATATTGGCTACTGGTTGTAAAATGTGGTGGCACTATTTCAACTGACCCGATTTCTAACAATTCCAGCTAAAAAAAAAAGAAAAGAAAGGAAGACGACTCACTCAAAGGCATGCGGTTGTTGAAACGGAAGTGACATTCCATCATCTGAGTGCGGACAAGTTCAACAGGCGGCTCTTCTGTGATCCAGTGGAAGCGGTCTGTCTGTAATGTGTCTCGTAACAGTGCTGGGTGGTTAGTGGTTGGACCCTGCAAGAGTTCCATATTTTACAAGGCAATCGACCTGAAAAGTCTTATGTGGCTATTTTTAGCAAAATAAATGTAAAAAACTATGGCAGCGTCCCAAAAGGGAACCCTAAACCCTCACGGTCTTCTCCTGAGTCGGCACTTTCATGAAATAATGCTGGGTAAAGTCCTCTGCGTAGCTCGCGAACTTGCGGGCTCAGCAGAAGTGCACATCGAGAGGGCGCATAGCTCGCTCTCGCGAGCACCCTTCTGAAACCTAAAATGATGAATGGGACACCCTACGGTCTTGTGCACGCAGCGGCCAAGTATGTCCACAAGACCGAAAGTGAACATGAAGTGCACCATTTGGGACGCAGCCTATGAAGTGTCCAAATTGTGCAACTCACCACAAATACATCACCGGTAGTGATATCTTTATCAACTACAAACCAAGGGTCTTCTTGTCCTCCTATTCTTGCCCTCTGACCTAGTGTTAATGTGAACCAGCCTGTGAAATATAGCATTGTGTGTATCAGTCATGCAGTATCACAGACAAAATGTAGGAAAACATCAACAAACTAGATGACTAGGGTTTGATGATGAACTTTGATGTTGGCTTGGCAAAGCCTTTTCTGAACGTTTGAAATAACTTTAAAAACTTGAAGATTTTAATTCATTAAAGTGCTATTACAATGTTTTAGCACATTGCTAACATTTTATCAAGTTGCTAGCACATTAGCACATTGCTAACATGTTTTAGCAAAATTTATCAAGTTGCTAGAATGCTTCTAGCATGTTGCTAACACAATTTTTTCAAGTTGCAAGCATGTTTCTAGCATGATTTAACACAATAAAAGTATATGGAATTTGGGAATGCTCGGAAGTCCCATATGGGAATTCCCTAAGTCGGATTATTTAGAAAAGATATAGCAACCTGAGTCAGAATAGTCTGATGGTCTTACCCATCTTTGGTGTAGCTTTAAAGCTCAGAGGATATATTGTTTAAAAGTGTGTCTCACAAAAAGAAGATGAATAACGTTAAATAGTAGATCAGTATTTTGGCTTTGTCAAGCCAACATAATTAATATCCACCTTTATGCTGCCCCATGATCTTCCCATCTTCAATGGAGACAAAATTTCCTGGTATGGGTTCCAAGTACTGTAATAAATTTGACATAGGGAAAAAGTACAATGTTAGGTGAGTGTAGTATATACACTGAACAAAATTATAAACCCAACACTTTTGTTTTTGCCCCCATTTTTCATGAGCTGAACTCATAGATCTAAGACTTTTTCTATGTACGCCTATTTCTCTCAAATACTGTTCACAGATCTGTCTAAATCGGTGTTAGTGAGCACTTCTCCTTTGCCGAGATAATCCATCCACCTCACTCTAAAAGAGCTGTTTAATTTCAATTTATTTTATATGAGGTTTGCCTTTTTTTTCAACCCTGTTACCAAAATGTAGTATATGTTTGAATACAGTTTAAATGTCAGATATTTGTGCAATGAACATAAATGCTCAACAAAAATAATAAAAAAAGATTTAAACAAAATAGGTAACAGGGTTAGAATAGGTCAGAATAAACAAATTAAGCTGTAGGTGAAGGCTGGAGAATTTAGGACCAAATTTGTTATTGATGAATTAATATTTCCTATATATTAAAGAACAATATGTGTTATTTAGCATTTTCTTTTATCATTCTTACAATAACTTTGGTAACAGAGCTGAGCTTTTGATAAAAATTGTTGAGTTGACTTGGATGGGGGGAAATTTTATTTTATTTTCTGTTCAACTATTACTTCAATAACTATTGTGTTTTTTTATTTATGCCCATTTGTTAGAATATAAGTTTTGTTTGCATTTTAAAAAAGTGTAATTACAATAGACTTGCTGTTAAAATTTCTAATAAAAATATTTAAACAAAAATTGAGTTGAACTGTTGTAGTTTTACTACAGAGAAGATGCGATTTGTGTTTTTATTGCTTTAAATAAAAAATAAAAACATTCCTTAGAGAGTTGTAAGCTGCATCAAAAGAACTGAACACACCTCAAGGATAAAGTCCTCAAAATCTCTTTCTCCAATGAAACAGATTCCCATGCTCTTCCAGGGGAAATAAAGCAGATTCAATTAATTGCAGTTACATTATATGTAGCCATTTAGCAGACATTTTGGTCCCACTTTATATTAAGTGGTCTTAACTACTATGCACTTACATTTCAATTCATCATTTGATACAATGCACTTATTGTGTACATACATGTCTTTACATTGTACTTATATTTTAAAAACACCTGCATGTAATTACATCTGTAATTCATTTCTGTAATTACATTCATAATTACACTGTTGACCCATCCCTTACACCTTACCCACACCCTTAAACCTACCCATACCACCACAGCTTTCCCTAACCTTACTCGTACCCCACCTCAATAGCAATATGTACCTAATAAGTACATTGTACTAATTTTTGATGTAAGTACATAGTAGTTAAGGCCACTTAATATAAAGTGAGACTGACATTTTTGTATCAATCAATCATTAATACAGTGGATTATATTACATTTAATATACTGAACACTACTGAATGTCAAACCTCTTGTGACTCTTATATAGAAGAGTCATTTTATTTATAAAAGTACCTCTTTTTTCTTCAGAACATGTTGGAAGCCGGCCTCAGCAGCTATCTTCTTCACAAAGTCTTTGGTTAGCCCAGCTAAGGGGAATAATGTGCGCCGCAAAGCATCTTGGGGAATTTGACTGAGGAAGAACGTCTGGTCCTTCAAGCGGTCAGCTCCCTGATAGAGCCGCACGGCTAATAAGATTTAGAAGGAGATTAAAGATCAGTTCTGAAACAAATCACATATACAACTGACATCAACAGTTTTTTTAAATCAAAAAAAAAAAAAAATATCTAAATATTTCACTCCAAAAATCAAAAGAAAATAATATATATTGCATAAAGAAAAGCCTTTATTTGTTTCATTGTGACATTTTTTCCCCATTACTGTAATGAAAATGCATATAATAAAATTTGTATATCATTTTAAAGGGTTAGTTCACCCAAAAATTCTGTCATTTATTACTCACCCTCATGTCGTTTCACACCCGTAAGACCTTCGTTAATCTTCGGAACGCAAATTAAGATATTTTTGTTGAAATCCGATGGCTCCGTGAGGCCTTCATAGCCAGCAATGACATTTCCTCTGTCAAGATCCATTAATGCACTAAAACATATTTAAATCAGTTCATGTGAGTACAGTGGTTCAATATTAATATTATAAAGCGACGAGAATATTTTTGGTGCGCCAAAAAAAATAAAAAAAATAACGACTTATATAGTGATGGCCGATTTCAAAACACTGCTTCATGAAGCTTCGGAGCGTTATGAATCTTTTGTGTCGAATCAGCTGTTCGGAGCGCCAAAGTCACGTGATTTCAGCAGTTTGGCGGTTTGACACGCGATCTGAATCATGATTAGTTTCGAATCATGATGATCATGCTTAATAAAGAAGTGTTTTGAAATCGGCCATCACTATATAAGTCGCACCGAAAATATTCTCGTCGCTTTTGAACCACTGTACTCACATGAACTGATTTAAATATGTTTTTAGTACATTAATGGATCTCGAGAGAGGAAATGTCATTGCTGGCTATGGAGGCCTCACGGAGCCATCGGATTTCAACTAAAATTATCTTAATTTGTGTTCCAAAGATGAACGAAGGTCTTACGGGTGTGGAACGACATGAGGGTGAGTAATAAATGACATTATTTTCATTTTTGGGTGAACTAACCCTTTAAGTATACATTATGGTAGCATGTTATTTTTAATTGTAGGATTATATTTATATAAATATATATCTTTATAAATAATAGAAATTAAATTAAAATATATATTTTTAAATTTAATAGGAAAAAAATACAACTTGTGTCTGGACAGGATGATTTCTATTACTAATTTAAACATTTTGATTCGATACTTAAAAAAAAAAAATGTTTTCTTTCCCTGTGCTCTACATCACATGGACAGATGTTACACTTACGCTTTCTAATTTCAAAGCGGTCTCTGAAGAGAGTTCTGGGAGCAGGAACATGCTTCTGTTGAAAAACATCCTCATCCTCCTGGGATGTCCGGGCATAGTGTCCCGTTGCCATGGCATCAGCACCTGTTGTCAAATAAGATTGTTTTAACAGAAAAATCTCCATGGACAACTCCGAAACTTCAGCAATTCTTCTTAACTTACCTAAAGTATTAACTGTATACTGATAGAAGTGCTTAAACTTGATGTGTTTGTTACACATTATGTCTGGATTTGGTGTTCTGCCCTTCTCATATTCCCTGAGAAGATTACTGAAAACATAAAGAATAAAAATGAGAGAATATGAACAAACTTTGCACAACATTTTGAATTTAATCAACTTAAAATGGCTGCAATATTTACCTAAATACTTCATGCCAGTATTCTTTAATGTAAGAGACCTGGTGGAAAGGCATATCCAGCATCTTACACACTTTATAAGCATCTTCACAGTCTCTCTCTGATGAACAGACGCCTCTCTCATCATGAGAGTCCCAGTTCTTCATGAACACACCGGTCACATGATAGCCTGATGGCAGACAAACAGAGATCAGATAACATGATGATAGACTGGAAAGCCAGAAAGTGTCTTTTTTGTCTGTCTAATAAACACTGTATGAATTGTTTTAGCATTTTAAACAAACTACGGTGGCTGAGAGAGCTCACCATGCTGCAACTGAGGAAAACTCATGCAAAAACTCAGTAAATTAAGAAAACATCTTCATCAGTTTGACAAACAAATGTGCTGCATATACTCACAACGCCAGGTTTGTCCATTGTTGTGAGTATTAGTAATGCGTTTCTGTATTTGAGTGTGTTGTGAGTATTTGCAGCACATTTGTGAGTGATACCGATGAAGATGTTTTCTTCTTTTTTCTATTTGCATGTGTTTTCCTCTGTTGCAGAGCATTGAGCTTTTTATGTCTATGTAAAATAAATGCAGCTTGCTTTAATATTTTCTAATTCAATGACAGTCAAATAATAGTTAACTTTACATTCAGAACCCACTACCGGTCAAAAGTTTGGACACAGTGAGATTTTTAATGTTTTTAAAAGAAGTTTCGTCTGCTCACCAAGGCTGCATTTATTTAATTAAAAATACAGTAAAAACAGTAATATTGTGAAATATTATTACAATTTAAAATAACTGTTTTCTATTTGAATATATTTTATAAAGTATTTTATTCCTGTGATTAAAGCTGAATTTTCAGCATCGTTACTCCAGTCTTTAGTGTCACATGATCCTTCAGAAATCATTGTAATAAGCTGATTTGATGCTCAAGAAACATTTATTGTGTACAATTGTACAAAATATTTGTGTAAAATATTTTTTTCAGGATTATTTGATGAATAGAAAGTTCAAAAGAACAGTGTTTATCTGAAATCTAATCTTTTGTAACATTATAAATGTTTTTACTGCCACTTTTGATTGATTTAATGCATCCTTGCTGAATAAAAGTATTAATTTCTTTCATTTCTTTTCAAAAAAATAAAAATAAAAATTCTGACTGACCCCAAACTTTTGAACGGTAGTGTATAATGCTACAGAAGCTTTGTATTTCAGATAAATGCTGTTCTTTTGAACTTTCTATTCATCAAGGAATCCTGAAAAAAAAAAAAGTACACAACTGTTTTCAACATTGAAAATAATCATAAATGTTTCTTGAGCAGCAGATCAGCATATTAGAATGATTTCTGAAGGATCATGTGACACTGAAGACTGGAGTAACGATGCTGAAAATTCAGCTTTGATAAAAGGAATAAATTACTTTATAAAATATATTCAAACAGAAAACAGTTATTTTAATTTGTAATAATATTTCACAATATTAGCGTTTTTTCTGTATTTTTAATTAAATAAATGTAGCCCTGGTGAGCAGACGAAACTTCTTTTAAAAACATTAAAAATATTAGTTTCCAAACTTTTGACTGGTAGTGTATATAAGTGTTTACTTTATTACTAAACCGAATACTTTATTATTATTGCTACAATACAATCTAATTTACAATCCAGTACAGAATATAAAAGCACAACATTATAGCACATATCCATACAAGTTAAAACGGGGTGACTGCAAACATTTCATTATAGTAACTTACGAAATGTGTTGATGCTCATACTGTGCTCTGTGAACTGGATTGTAAAGTTAATTTAATAAAAATGAGTAAAATTGTAATTACATTTTAGTACACTGAAAACTTACCCATTCTTTTGAGTAACAATGCACTGACAGAACTGTCAACCCCTCCAGACATAGCACACACAACATGTCTAATTACACCCATAACACCTATTATTAATATGTGCTCAAATACATTTAATTATACAAGTAAAGAAAATTTTATAGACATTTCACGCCTGTGAAATGAAGGTCGCCATAGTTAAAGTTCTTTTCAAAATCTTGACCGATCGGAAACAAAGAAAAACACGAACGAAATTATAGTTCCGGGCTTTTGAACACTTTAAACCGTGACACTGCAAGAAGCGTGTTGCGTTTAAAGTCCACAGAAATATAATAAGTAGAATGGCCAAATAGAATGACTTTGTTGCCCGAAAGTTTCTTTTAAATTAAATTTCAATTTAAATTAAAGGGATAGTTCACCCAAAAATGAAAATTATGTCATCATTTACTAACCCTAAGGTTGTTCCAAACCTGTATACATTTCTTTGTTCTGTTGAACACAAAGGAATATATTTTGAAGAATGTGGGAAACTGAACAGTTCTGAGGCACCATTGACTTCCATAGTATTTTTTTTTTTTTTTCCCTACTATGGAAGTCAATGGTACGAGCCTCGGACATGACATGCAGAAAAAAAATAGCAGAATAAATTGTGCGCACAATTTACTAATTTGTTGATTTACTAAAACATGCACACGATTTATTTGGTTAAAGAACAAAATAGTAAATTGTTTTGTTTAAATTATTTTGTTAAAGAACGAAATAGTAAATCGTGTGCACGAATAAGTAAATCGACGGAACGAAATAGTAAATCGTGTGCACGTTTTAGTTAATCAAGGGAACGAAATAGTAAATTGTGCGCACAATTTAGTAAATTGAGGGAACGAAATAGTAAATCATGTGCACGAATAAGTAAATCGAGGGGAAAAAAATAGTAAATTGTGCGCATGATTTAGTAAATTGAGGGAACAAAATAGTAAACCGTGTGCACGAATAAGTAAATCAAGGGAACGAAATAGTAAATCGTGTGCACGTTTTAGTTAATCAAGGAAACGAAATAGTAAATTGTGCGCACGATTTAGTAAATCGAGGGAACTAAATAGTAAATCATGCACACGATTTAGTAAATAGAGGGAACGAAATAGTAAATCATGCACATGAATAAGTAAATAGAGGGAACGAATTAGTAAATCGTGCGCACGAATAAGTAAATCGAGGGAACAAAATAGTAAATCGTGCGCACGAATAAGTAAATAGATGGAACGAATTAGTAAATCGTGCGCACGAATAAGTAAATCGAGGGAACAAAATAGTAAATCGTGCGCACGAATAAGTAAATCGAGGGAACGAAATAGTAAATCGAAGGAACGAAATAGTAAATCGTGAGCCCGAATAACTAAATCGAGGGAACGAAATAGTAAATCGTGAGCCCGAATAAGTAAATCGAGGGAACGAAATAAATTGTGCGCACGATTACATTTACAAAAAAGCGGCCTGGTTACAAACTTCCTTCAAAATATCTTCCTTTGTGTACAGCAGAGCAAAGAAATTTGTACAGGTTTGGAACAACTTGAGGGTGAGTAAATGATGACAGAATTTTCATTTTTGGGTGAACTATCCCTTTAATGAGATATTCCGACTTGATGTAATCGGTATACTCACGTGGTACCTGATGATTTTTTTTCTTTGCGCTGACAGAATCGACAGTTTGTTTGATAAATCCGTTTAAATAATACTGAGATAATTTACTGAGATTACACACTGATTTATGTATTTGTTTGAACGATTATACTTTAAAAGTATAGATACAATTATAAAACATCAACATGATGTTAAATGGGATAACATATTCATTTATATGATATATCATGTTTGTTACTGTACTAATAATTGAAATTCAGATTATGGATGATTTGTTTCCTGAGCCATCGAGCTCCCCCTGCAGGAATAACATGTTTGTGCCACAGATTTATCAATAATATCCTGGTTGTCTGCCACACAATGATTATTTCAAAATGATCAACGGGACACCCTTGTTTGGTCGTGCTGGAAACCCTGAATGAAATTTCTTAATTTGGAAAAGTAGCTTCATAAAACCCAGCATTATATTTTTGGATTTCACTATCGTTTTTACGGTAATACTATCGTCCAGAAATACTGCAAGCGTTTAGCTACAGTGCAACTAAATGCAATTCAGTTGAAAACTTTCGAGCTGTTAGGTTTAATAGTTGGGTTATACCAAAATAAACAAGTATTTGACACCATTGAAAACCTCCATCTATGTCGTATGGTTGGATTTGTTTACTTCTCCGTTTTTTTTTTTTATAACACAATCGAAAGCTCTGCTCAATGAATTAGCAAACAAACTAGTTTTAAGTCAAAAGATTTGTTAATAAAAACAACAAAAATCCCAAGATATAATAATTATTTTGAATAATAAAGTATAAATTATAGGATAGAATAAATAAAAATAATTTAATTATTTTGTACATTATTTAGCAATCAAGTGTTCGCCCAAGAACAATGGGAGAAGTGTCAGCAGACAGCATCACAGTAGAGATGCTCAGAGAGGCCTGTGGGACTGTCAGGCGCAGCCCGCTGGATGTGATCAACACACCAATGATCCCATGGTGCCAAACCACACTGCCGCTCAAAACATCCAGCAACATTCACATCAAACTGGAGAACATGCAGAGGACGGGTCAGTTTGTGTCTGTTTTATCTGGTTATTATGGCTGCTTATGAATTTTTCAAACTTGTCTTTCCTCTTCCTGCAGGTTCTTTTAAGATAAGAGGTGTTGCAAACCAGTTTGCCAGGAGACTCAAAGGGGACAATTTTGTTACCATGTCTGCTGGGAATTATGGGAAGTCATTTGCGTATGCATGTAAGCATTATGGATCCAAAGGCAAAGTGGTGATGCCAGAAACTGCTCCCATCTCCAGATCTCTGCTGATACAAGTACCACACTCTCATTTATACACTTTACAGAGGCACTTTTTTCTTTATTGAATGTTTAACAAAAAAAAATTGTGTCAAAATATGTAGAGTTTGGGAGTTGAGGTTGAACGAGCGCCAACTACTCGTCTCATGGATGTTGTTAACCGGTGTGTTCAAGAGGACAGCATGACCTTCCTACATTCCTATGATGATCCGGACCTTATCGCTGGACATGCCAGGTTAAATACATTTACATTGGGGTTTAAAGAAATAGTTCAAGCATGAAAATCCTGTCATTATTTACTCACCCTCATGTCAATCCAAACTTGCATGACTTTCTTTTTTTTAACACAAAAGGAGATATCTTTTGAGGAATCTTCACTGCTTTTGCCACTATAATGAAAGTGAAGGGTGACTCTCTTGGGGAAAGTTACTTTTAAAAGTAATGAGTTACAATATTGTGTTACTCCCTAACAAGTAACTAAGTTACGCAATTAGTTACTTGTTAGGGAGTAACGCAATAATGTGCTATGTTATGTTTGTGTTACTTTTTCCCACTCGGACTGGGCTTGCCTGTTTGTTTGTTGCAAAAAGTCAAATGAATAAACCTCAGGCTGAAGGAAATGCAAATTCACGCCTGTACAGTAGAGGGCGCAGCTCAAACACCTTTCAGCTATGCTGCCTTTCTGGACCACAGAAGAATAGGATGAAGGAGAAAAAAATTCAACACTCTTACTTCAGCAATAAAACTAAAAATGAAACACAAATGTGATTTTTATCTAAAGGCATTTTTGCTTATTAGTATGGTTGAACTGAACCAAAGAAAGTCAGCAGCAAAGACATTGGTTAATAAAGTGAAATTAAATACATACACAGCAAAATCCTCAGAGTTAAATCAACCTTCTCAGAGTACATATGGTCCCTCTATATAGTGTTAACGTAACACTGAAGCAGAGTTAAAGTTAATGAGATAATTAAGTGATTAATTAAGTGATGATTGAGCATTAGTGATGAACACCTGCTGTTAACAAGCACAATCACTGAAGAGAAATACAAGAACTACAACTGACTTCAGCCACAGCCTAAGATGAACTCAACTGAAGATAAAAGACATTAAATCTCTCCAGATCTGATTAAACATCTCCACAAACAGCATATTATCTCATTAACTTTAACTCTGCTTCAGTGTTATTTTAACTCTATGTAGAGAGGGACCATATGTTCTCTGAGCAGAGTTGATTTAACTCTGGGATTTTGCTGTGTAAAGTATGTTTGTGTTATTTAACATATTTAATTATTTCATACTTCAAAAAGCACTAATGTACCTGTTAGTGTTTGCTGATAGAAACACTGAATGAAACAAAATCACATCTTATGATTTTAAAACATATTTACTTTAAATTTAGAAAACAGCAACATTACAAAAACAAATATTGAAAAACATGAAATGTTTCACTGCAATATCACTGCTACATCAAATATTTCATATATTATTATTATTATATTCTTTCATATATATTTCATCTATGTTTCATATATATTCATCTATATTTCATCTATATTTCCCCCTCACCACTGGAAAAACTCGAAGAATCACAAACGTATGTAAGTGGCAGGTGTATTGTGAAAAAAAATATAAAGATTAAAAAAAGGAAAAATTAGGAGAATCAATGATTTGTGAACAACTTATTGCCATTGTATAAATAATATGTAATCCATAAAAAAGGTAACTGTAGTCTGATTGCGAGTATTTTAAAAAGAAGTTTACTCTAATTACAAGTACTTGATTTTTGGAATCTGATTACGTAATCCAGATTACATGTAATTCGTTACTACCCAGCTCTGGCTACTTTACTCCTTACTTGCATCACTAATGGAATGTATTACAATTGTTTGACTCATGCTAGTGTCGTTTTCAATGATAGCTTAGGTTTTGAGATCCTGGAGGTTGTGCCCTGTCCAGATGTGGTGGTGGTTTGCTGTGGTGGAGGAGGGTTACTTGCTGGTGTGGCAGCTGCTATCAAACTGTCTGGCTGTGAGAACACAAAGATCTATGGAGTGGAGCCAGAAGGAGGTGAATATTCCAGTCCCCTGTTAAAGTGATGTCTGAGAGTCGTCCTCAAGAAATTATGCCATTTGTACATGAAAACTTAAATTTAATTAGCATCTCATTTGAAAAGGTTACCACTGAACCAGGATCATTAAAGGATTAGTTCACTTTCAAATAAAAATGTCCTGATAATTTACTCACCCCCATGTCATCCAAGATGTAAAAAAGTAAGGTTTTTGATGAAAACATTCCAGGATTATTCTCCTTATAGTGGACTTCAATGGCCTCCAAACGGTTGAAGGTCAAAATTACAGTTTCAGTGCAGATTCAAAGGGCTTTAAATGATACCAGACGAGGAATAAGGGTCTTATCAAGCAAAACGATTGGTCATTTTCGAAAAAACTGTATTTGCTTTATATAAACAGATGATCGCCTTGCACATGCTTCCGCTTTCCGCATTCTTCAAAAAGCTTACACTGTATGTCCTACGCCTTCCCTATTCTACTTATGGAACGAACGCGGCGCCAGTTTCTTTTTTTTTTCCATTTTTATTTGAAAGTGGACTAATCCTTTAAGATACTTTTATTTAATTAGTATAGTTTTTTTTGTTAATATTTTAAATTAGATTATATTTTTTATATTTTCTGTTTTAATTTTAGTTAATGTTTTAGTACTTTTGTTGTGTTTTTTTGCCATTTTATAATTATTTCAAATTTTTCTATATAACTTTCTATTAACTTTTATTCTTAAGTTTTAGTTATTTTAATACTTATGGAAGCTTGTTTCCACCATGGAATAAAAAAAATGTAAAAGATAATTGCGACTTTTTATCTCACAATTCTGACATTTTTCACAATTGCCAGTTTACGTCCCACAATTCAGACTTTTTTCTCACAATTGTGTTATAAAGTCGTAATTGCAAGTTATAATGTCAGAATTGCGAGATATAAAGTTGCAATTTTGACTTTATATGTCACATATCTGACTTATTTTCTCAGAATTGTGAGATATGAACTTGAAATTGTGAGTTTAGGAAAAAAATACTGACTTTATTTCTCGCAAATCTGACTTTATAACTTTTATATAGTATAACTTCAATTCTCAGAATTGCGAGATAAAAAGTCGCAATTTACTTTTTTATTTTTTTTTCCATGGCAGAAACAAGCTTCCATATACTTAAACTCAAAGTGACCGAAAATGAGAAATGTTGCCTTGGCAAATAGCTGAAATAAAGTAAGTTGTTGTGATGGAAAGGGCTGCTTTTTGAAAATTACACTTCTGTTTTACTGATATGTGCACATTATTAAATAAACCCTCTTGATTTTCAACAGCATGTACGATGTACAAGAGCTTCATTGAGAAGAAGCCTGTTGGTATGGATGCGAAAAGCATCGCTTCGGGGCTAGCGCCACCGTTTGCAGGTATGAAATCTACTTTAAATGAAACTTTATGGCAGTGTTCCTTATTAAAACTTTACATTATTTAAGATTCAGGATTTTTATTTGGGCTAACCGAAACTTGTATACTGGGATTCAACCTCAGGTACCTTGCCGTATGTGCTTTGTCAGAAGTACGTGGAGAACATTGTGCTGGTGACCGACGAGGAGATCAAATCTGCCGTTTCCACGCTTTATAAGGCTGGTCTTGTTGTTGAACCTTCAGGCACTGCAGCGTTTGCTGCCGTCACGAATGACAAAATTCCAGATATCAATGACAAGAATGTGGTGGTCATTCTCAGCGGAGGAAACATTGGCAAAGACGAGCTTTGTAACTTCCCGGACTAAGCTCACTCAAATATTCTGTCATCATTCACTCACCATCATGTCATTAATGACAAAATCGTATCCCACCCCACAAATGTAGTAAATTCTGTACAAAATTTCTCTTTTTGTGTCCTCAATCATAATAAAATAATTCTGGGTTAGAAAGACATGAGGGTAAGATAATGACGTTTTCATTTTCATGTAACTATGTATTGTTGTTTTTGTTTTTTGGTAACTCGATGAATTTTCACCTAGCCACAATCGCTTGTTTTTATGATTGAATTATCATTTTAGTGCAAACACTAAAATTATTTGGTTACACTTTATTTTACAGTGCCGTAGTTACATTGTAATTACTCAAATGAGTGCTGAGTACTATTAATTAACTACTGGTACTTACTATAGAGTTACTGTTAGGGTTTGGTTTAGGGTTAGTTACTTGTAATTATGCATAATTTACTGTTATAACTATAGTAAGTACACTACCGTTCAAAAGTTTGGGTCAGTAAGAATTTTTTTATTTTATTTTTTTTTTAAAGAAATGAAGGAAATTAATACTTTTATTCAGCAAGGATGCATTAAATCAATCAAAAGTGACAGTAAAGACATTTATAATGTTACAAAAGATTAGATTTCAGATAAACACTGTTCTTTTGAATTGTATATTCATCAAATAATCCTGAAAAAAAATATTGTACACAAATATTTTGTACAATTGTACACATTAAATGTTTCTTGAGCAGCAAATTGACATATTAGAATGATTTCTGAAGGATCATGTGACACTGAAGACTGGAGTAACGATGCTGAAAATTCAGCTTTGATCACAGGAATAAATTACATTTTCAAATATTTTCAAATAGAAAACAGTCATTTTAAATTGTAATAATATTTCACAATATTACTGTTTTTACTGTATTTTTAATTAAATAAATTAAGCCTTGGTGAGCAGACGAAACTTCTTTTAAAGACATTAAAAATCTTACCGATCCCAAACTTTTGAGCGGTAGTGTACATGTAGTAACATGTAACTATGGCACTGTAAAATAAAGTGTTACCAATTATTCAATATCCAATAAATAATGTACCTGTTAGATATGAAAAACTGTTAATAAATAAACTCCAATGGTCATCATGAAAAATCTATTCTTTTCAAAGCAGTAGCATAAAATATGAGATTTTAAATCACATCCCTTCTGCTTTACCTGTGCTAAGTTTCTTTTCAATGTTTAATTTTTAGTTTATTTTCAGTGTGATTAGCTAACTTGGCTAATATGCATATAGTGTTGTTTAATCTTTTTTTAACATTCGTACCATTATTAATATTGACTACAGTATATTTTACATACAGGAGGTATGCAATAAGAATACTGTAATTTGAGGTCCTGCTACTTTTGCTTCGGGACAAGTCCGTGGAGGTCACACCTCTTGAATTTGGCTTGACCAATGAGAAAGGTGTAATTTTCAAGAGTGGAAAGGTTTGTTTGTTTGGAAGCTAACTCATTTGCAAGTTTGTGTCCCTTTATGCTCTGATTAATATAAGAAGCATTCAATGCATGCTGCCGCTGTTTGGATTTTAATAGGCAAATACTTAAGAGTCTATGGATGGATCATTATTACAGTGATTATTATTTTTCTAGCATGTTAAATGTTTGGCAACTGTTCTTTTAACCCTAAAAGATGGAGTGTGTAGCTTTTCAATGTCAAGATTTGTCAGGCTCGAATTGTGAAGAATCATTTTAACACATGAATTGGCACTGACCTTAACCTCAGTGTAAGTCTTTGGGATGTGCTGGAGGAGACTTTACAGAGCGCTCACCTCTTGCATTGTCAATACAAGATTTTGACCAAAAATTGAATTGAAATTGAATGAATTATTGGAAAGAAGTCCTTTTTATGGGCCTGTGTCTGTCTTTCCTATATGGCCTGTGCAATTTCAGCTGAGGTTTTACTGATGGGGCAGTAGTAAGCAGAAAGAACAGTGAGGATAAACATCTCACTGGAGGCCTTGAAAGCTGGGGAAAGCAGGAACAGATACCTGGACCCCCATTTCAGGATGTTTCCAGTGATCCAAGAGAGGATTGGCAAGTGTTGAATCAGCCTGGTCTACCTCAGTTGTCGAGCTCCTCAGAACCAGGAGGGTGATTTCCTCACGGTGGAGACATCTGACTTGAAGGGTTAGTGGCGAATAATTCAGTTATTAGGAGTGGTAACATAACTCACAGCTGACTTCAAGGAACGAACGGGACATGTGGATATTACGTGTCCCCCGTCTCCACAATACAAACACAGTCTTTGTGTCAGCTCTGTGTCGCTCTGCTGAAAGACATTCATCATTGTTGAGTTAAAAAGTGAACCAAAGGTTTTAGATTATGAAAATGATTTATGAACATTTTTTATATAAAATATATACATGCTGAACTCAAAAAATGCTAGAAAATCAAAGCCATAAATCTAAACAAGTTGTGTTCCAAATTTGAGATTGATATCTCAAAAAATTAGCTTTCAGTAAGATATTTTTTAGGTGCAGTACCAAACTTTTTCCATTAGATGCCAGCAAAGCTCCACTGGTAGAATTAAAAACTGCAGTTTTAATGAGTTGCACTAGTGAACATTTTTGTCCTTAAAGCATTAGCTCACTTTTAAATAAAATTTTCCTGATAATTTTCTCACCCCCATGTCATCCAAGTTGTCCATGTCTTTCTTTCTTCAGTCGAAAAGAAATGAAGGTTTTTGATGAAAACATTCCAGGATTATTCTCCTTATAGTGGACGTCAATGGGCACCAAACAGTTAAAGGTCATAATTAGTTTCACTGCAGCTTCAAATTGTTCAACACGATCCCAGATGAGTAATAAGGGTCTTATCTAGTGAAACCATCGCTCATTTTCTGAAAAAAAATTGAAAATTATATACGTTTTAACCATAAATGCTCATCTTGAACTATCTCTCTTCTTCTTCTCCTCTATTAGAATTCCAGCAGTGTAGACGCTAAGTGTATTACTGCCCTCCACAGGCCACAGTTTGAACTAATTTTTATATGCATTATGCTAGTTCAATAGTATATAACAATTAGTTCAAACTGTGGCCTGTGGAGGGCAGTAATACACTTAGCGTCTACACTGCTGGAATTCTAATAGAGGAGAAGAAGAAGAGAGATAGTTCAAGATGAGCATTTATGGTTAAAACTTATATAATTTTCAATTTTTTTTCAGAAAATGAGCGATGGTTTCACTAGATAAGACCCTTATTATTCATCTGGGATCATGTAGAACAATTTGAAGCTGCAGTGAAACTAATTATGACCTTTAACTGTTTGGTGCCCATTGAGGTCCACTATAAGGAGAATAATCCTGGAATGTTTTCATCAAAAACTTTAATTTCTTTTCAACTGAAGAAATAAAGACATGGACATCTTGGATGACATGGGGGTGAGTAAATTATCAGGAAAATTTAATTTAAAAGTGAACTAATCCTTTAAGGTCCTAACTATTTTGTGTAGGCCTACCTAGTGTAAAATAGTTTTTTATTAAAGGAAATGAGGGTGAAATGATAAAGCTCACAGGTCCATCTTGCAGCCAGATAGTTTGCACCCACTGTAAAGCTCTGTCAGTAAAGAAAGAGATTTTAGAGCATTTGGTGGGGAAACAATGCAGTTGCATCTCGAGGGCTAGTGAGCATTGGAGAAGAAAGGTTTTTGTCGACATTGCTATATGTATCAATATATAACCATGGCCCATGCATATACTGCAGTATATTGAAAAATATATGCGCAATAGTTTGCCATATATGGAAATGTATTATGTAAAATAATATTGCATTATATAATATTGCCCTATATTTTTGTTTCATAAGGGGTTACAAAGACCTTTTTCTATACCTCCATCAACAGAGAACTACTTGAAATTGTACTGCATGTTGTGATGAACCCTATAATTTCCCATGTTTCTCAGAAATGATCTGATGGGTCATACTGATAAATTTGGTCATTGAGCTGTAGGGTTGCCAAATCTGACCAAACAAAACCAAAATTCAAAATATGCCACTCCCATGTTTAAAACGTATATTTTATTGATTTTCAACTCGAAAAAGTTGTTCTCTGTATAGTATCAATCATAAACATAGCCTGTTTTCATAAAGGAGCTTAGAAAAGGCTCCCAACCCTGACAAAAATCTCCTTACTCTGTCACTACAGTTAAAAGTAGCCCAATAGTAGACCTGGCAACCATATTGAGCTGCGGTGATGTCTGGCATGTGGAAACTGAAGGGTCGCAGAACACAGGACCCTTTTAATATCATGTGATTGCTGTCTTGACATGCATTATTACGCTTTTTCATCCAGAGAGTCACATTGAGACGCAAAAACCCTGATTTTCTTCTTCTGGGTAAGTGAATGTGTTGATTATTTGATTACTTATTTTCTATCATATTTTTATATTTACTACCTGTAATACCTGTTTGTAAAATGTGTCCTTGTACACTATAATATCTTGGTCTGTGGTTTTTTATTAAATTACTTACTTAAATAGATGGAAAACATGGTCATTGTGTCATTATAATTGGATGTTTAAATATATGTCTGGTGTTATTATAGATTCATATAGAGTCACACTTCTATAATGCATTTATTATGACTTTTCAAACGTTAGTAATGTAACACTGGATGTGTAGATTTCATGTCTAGACAGAATTTCTTAAATCTTAAATGTTAAAAATGTTAAATGTTATTATATCATGTTTAAAATATTATTGTATTATTATACATTTTTAATAAAATTATTGTCTGAAAAAAAAATTAAATCTTTTTTTTAATTAGCCAGTGACACCCCTCAGTACTCAATAAAATTGTGGCAACAGATAACAAGCAATATCATTAATTAAATTCAACATATAAGAATCAATCAAATTCATTCCTTAAAAGTCAACCATTTAAAATGTGTAAAATTAGCAAACACCATTACAAAAACCCAAAAACTGACATAAAAAGCAAAGAGTTAAACTGCCCAACTAAAAGAAGCACTGATCACCATAATGGTGACCAAACATTTTCAATAAAATCAACATCTAAACCTCTGTTAAACCTCTGTTAATTTCTCTTTTCTTCAGTGATTCTGCTTCTCATCATCAGGTGTCTTCAATATTGGCAATAAAAAATAAAAAGTTGTTAATTTATCTTTGATTAAGTTATTTTTGTTTAAATTTTAGTTAAAATTTACTCATTTAAATGGTTGACATCTAAGGAATTAATTTGATTAATTCTAACTCAATTCTATTTGTTGAATTTAAATAATAATATTGCTTGTAATCTGTTGCCAAACTTTTATGGAGTAGATATAGCGTATTACTTTTCACAGTAAACACTGCAACAAAATGAATAAGGTTTTTCAAATGTTACTGTATTTGTTTACCAACGAGACAGCAGTGTCAGTTGAGATTAAATGTAAGATTTTTGTAAGATACTTTTATGAATTGTAAATAACTAAATTACATTTAAAAAGTTATTGTATGTACTTAGGATCATTTATACACTAACTATGGAATTAGCTTTATCAAGACAAGGAAGTCAGACATTTTATAGCAAAAAATATTCAAAACAGAATTTTCTTCTACATTTTACTATGCACAATACATTGAGACATGTTGAAAATGTTTAATAACATTTTACAGAATTCTTCTGTTGTGTGAAATGTGTGTTTTAAGAGAGTTTAATTCTTTACAAGTCCACAAAAATAAATGCTGCACTTTCTCTGGTCTCGCCGCAGTACACTAAGTAGGTGGCACTAGTGACACTTGCGAAGCTCCATACAAGCGAAGGAAGAAGAAGATATCATGAAGCAACAGATTTCCACCAATCGAGGTAAAGCACTGCTTTGCCCTCCGCCAATCCCTGTGCCGCATCTCTGTGTACTTTATCCTGGTAGGTCAGATTTCGCTGTTTGACGAGTTGACCGGAAATCAGTTCACTAGTTCACACAGACCTGTCTTGCACACTTCCAAACGTGGCTGTATTTCAGGAAACATGGAGCAAATGGGGAACAAGTATTTGTGCCAGGAGTATTTCAGGTGTTGTTTGTTATAGCTTAATATTCATTTTAGTAAAGCATGGTGTTAGAAGCTCCCAGGTGAAGTAATTTATAGTAAATACTACAGTGTTTTTGAACCATACTTGAATTAATTTGTTGTGGTAATTCTATAGTTGCTGTGGTAACATAACAACTATAGTAATATAAACAAATTACTTTACCCAATACTGTACTAACTATAGGGTATATTATACTACAAATACACCACAGTTTACTGTAGTAAAAACTAAAGTATATTACAGTTGATCAGTTCACTATACAGTATGCTGTAGCATTCATTAACAAAGTGTTGTAAATACTATAATATATACATTAAACTACAATTTACTATAGTATGGTTCAAAAACACTATAGTATTTGCTAAAAATTACTATAGTTTTTTTTTCTTGTACACAACCTTACAAAAATGTGCTATAACCATAATGTCTAACTTACCATAGTTACTACAGGTATGTTTAATGCAATACACTTATAATAAATTATATTATAATAATTATGATATATTAGGATCCCATGTTATAAAATAGCTCTCAAATTATCTGTCAGTTTGTTGATTTTTATTACTTTGGATGATGACAGTGATGAGTAAAATGAGAGTAGTAATTATTATATTTTGACAGAAACTATAATTAAGTTTCTTCTCCACAATACATACTGTCTCAGAGGAGCTGTACAGTAAATTAGTGTTATAGATTTTTGAAAAAGGATGGTAGCATTTAGAATTGACTTTAACACAATCATTTTAACCCTGAGAAAATAATAAGCAACATTTGGTTGACATTTGTTTTGATTTCCTCCACAGCTTTGCGCTCTTCGATTAACATTCAGTTTGAGGATGGTATATTCATCAAAGATTACATCAGAATGATGGCGTATATGGTTGTGTTGTGTTTCACACTGGCGATTTCATTATCGTTCTGGGTCCTGTCTATAACTGCCAGCACTTACTACGGTGAGAGCTCACTTTCTCATGATATGGACTTACATTTAGTCGTATATGAATAATAAGGGCTGTGTGTGAAACCAGCCTTATTACCCAGTCTGTCAGTGTGTGTGTATGAAGGGGCCTCCTAAGGAAACTGGTTTCAGACATCTTAGTTCAACCAATGATCTAAAATGAATTCAACTTAAAGGAACACTACACTTTTTTTGAAAATAGGCTGTAGTTACATCATGTACTAAGACGACTTTTCATTTTCCGTCGGTCTTAGTACATGATGTAACTACAGAAGAGTCAAGTATTAAATAGGAAAAATATTGAAACTCTGGTTATTTTTGAGCAAGATGCTAACGGTCTAATCAGATTCAATGAACTATGCTAAGCTATGCTAAAAATGGTACCGCCAGACCCGGAGATCAGCTGAACGGATTCGAAAACGGTAAAACTCAACTGTTTAACTCTGTCACAGTCTGTTTAGTTTCAGTTTCAGTTTATGGACTTTCTGTTTGCATTCTATGATCACATGTTCTGTTTCCCGCCTTCATTATTAGTTCATCTGTATCACCTGTGTCTTATTAATCATCCTTGTTATGTTTGCTATTTAGCTTCCCCCTGTTCACTCAGTCTTTGTCCGTTCACCGTTTGAGTAGGTTGTGTTGTATCTATATGCCTGTTACCCTGTGGATTATGTCATTAAAGTAGTATTTGGATTTATTCTCCTCGTCTGTGCTCCTTCCTGCAACCAACCGTAACAGATGAACGGACCGCCCAACTTTGATGAACGGGCCAAGTTCATCACCGTGGCCTGGGAAAGCCACAATTATTTCATTTTGCCACAAACTTTTGTGTTTTGGCTAGACAGAGCTCATTGGAGGATGAAACTCTCAAAGACCTGTTCTGCCTCTACCATGCCACCCACCTTCCAGACACCACCGGACTTAGTTGGATGGAAGCCGTATTTTGGTGTCTGGAAAGTGTGCGGTCCCGATTCAGAACCCGGCCAGACCCAGAGCCCAGCCCGTTCCAACTGCAATTGACGACGCCTGAGCCACCCGCAGACTGGAAGCTTCCGCCTGCCGCGACGCTAGAGCCAAAACCCAAGGATGAAGAGGAGGAGCTCAACATCGCCCCAGAGCCGAAGCATCGCCATCATGAGTCTAACCAGGGGTGTGAGCTGACGTCATCGTCTATCGCCGTGGGAGTCCTAGTGGAGTTCGAAGGGATGGATGCGAGCCCTGCCCAAAACCCCAGCACTGAGAGCGAGCAACATTTGAACTTTTTTTGATACTTTGTATCCCTGCATTTCTAATGATTCTGATTCTTCGACAGTTCTATCATCCACAGCCAACCTCCCTCTCCCACCACCTCAAATAACTGCCATTAAGGACATTTCATCTTTGGGTTCCTGTGCCACTCCTCATTTCCAGAGCATCGTCAAGCCTGTCACTCAGCCATCATCTCCTCCCATCATTCCCGTTGACTCACCTCATCCTCCTCTCAGTGGCGAGGCCTCATCATGGTCCTGCTGGGAGGTCACTCTTTCTGGGCATCAGGAGTCCGTGGCTCCGCCTCCTACCCCGTCGTGCTCTGTCCTGCCTCGACCCCTCGACCTGGCTCCTGCACCTACACTCCTCCCCTCGACTCCGGCTTCGACCATCGAGCATTCAGACTCACCGAGCTCCCTCGGTACGTCGGCTCCCTCTGGGTTGGACGTTGCCAGGCCTCTGCTGCGGACTTGCGGGCCGTACGCTGCTCTCCAGGCCCTCTGCCCCCTCGGCTTCGGCAAGCTCCGCCCTCCCTCAGGCTCCACCTCCCCCCTCGGTTGCTCCAGCTTGTCCTCTGCTCTCCGGATCTCCACCTCCTCCTCGGAGAGTCATCGCTACGGCTTTGTCGCGGCCGCCAATCAACCATCACCGCCTTGGACTTTTGTCTGCACGGGGCCTTCCAAGGCTCCGTCACCGTTGGTCATCTCCACGAGTCCATCACCATCTAGGCTCCTACCACCGTTGACGTCACCTTGGGTCATTTCCACCTGGCCACACCTACCTCCTCCAATCCCGCCTTGGTCGTCATCCTCCATTCTTCTGCCTGCCTCCGGTTCCTGCTCCTGGCCACACCATCGTCCTCCTCCCAAGCCACCTCCCTTTTTTTTTTCCACAGCGTGAGGACACCTCCTTTTTTTTTCACGCCGTGAGGACACACCTTTTTGGAGGGGGGCGTAATGTCACAGTCTGTTTAGTTTCAGTTTATGGACTTTCTGTTTGCATTCTTTGATCACATGTTCTATTTCCCACCTTCATTATTAGTTCATCTGTATCACCTGTCTTATTAATCATCCTTGTTATGTTTGCTATTTAGCTTCCCCCTGTTCACTCAGTCTTTGTCCGTTCACCGTTTGAGTAGGTTGTGTTGTATCTATATGCCTGTTACCCTGTGGATTATGTCATTAAAGTATTTGGATTTATTCTCCTCGTCTGTGCTCCTTCCTGCAACCAACTGTAACAAACTCTAGGGGAGTTGGAAAATAAGCCTATTTTCAAAAAAAGTGGAGTGTTCCTTTTAATAGATTATTTAAATTTATAGATGGCCTAGAATACATATTTCGAGATTACAATTCTTATTTCTTACAAGACATTGTGACATTGATAAAAACAGACAGCTTTAAGCTTTTGCAGCAATTTTACAGCTTTTAGACTTTTCTTAGAAAAGATGTTGTTAAAATGTAAGGATTACAGTTTGCGTTTCTATACTAACCCTAACTTTCCTGGAAATATCAGGGAATATAAAAAGTGTTGTTTCCAGGCCTAGAAATTTTGAAAGGTAATGTTAAAGTCAGAGGATTCTGACTTTCATATGCAATTCAATGTATATAAAATGCTGTTTTGCAGGTACTCTGCAGCCTGTATCACCATGGCGGTGGCTGTTTTCAGTGCTGGTCCCTCTTTACATTACATTTCGAGCCTTTAAACGTAGGAGTCTTGATCATGGTGGTGCCATAGGAGGTGAGGAATATATTTTAAAGCACAAATGGCCTTGTGGGTTCATTTTAAGTACACATTTTATTGTTTCAACACTCGTTACAGGTTGTAAAGAGATAGTCTACTAGAATATGTCCCAAAGCAGCGCTTTCTTACAAACATTTCTACCAGTTAAACTGAGCACACACACACACAAAAACCTAAACAATCTAAACTAACCTATCCTTTTGAAACGCACACTAAGATATAACATCAATTAATCCCTTAACAAAACCTAGGTTTTAAGTGCCCAAGACATTTTTGCCTATCACAGCAAAATCCCCAGAGTTAAATCAACTCTGCTCAGAGTACATATGGTCCCTCTCTAAATAGAGTTAATATAAAACTGAAGCAGAGTTAAAGTTAATGAGATTAAGTGATTAATTAAGTGATGATTGAGCATTAGTGATGAACACCTGCTGTTAACAAGCAGAATCACTGAAGAGAAACACAAGATATATAGCCTAAGATGAACTCAACTGAAGATAAAAGATGTTAAATCTCTCAAGATCTGATTAAACAACTCCACAAACATCATATCTCATTAATTTGAACTCTGCTTCAGTTTTTTCTCTTTTGTGGCCAGCAGTATAGACATTAATGGCTGTGTGTTGAGTTATTTTGAGGGGACGCCACATTTACACTGTTATACAAGCTCTACATTCACTACTTTACATTGTAGCAAAGTGTCATTTCTTCAGTGTTGTCACATGAAAAGATATAATAAAATATTTACAAAAATGTGAGGGGTGTACTCACTTCTGTGAGATACTGTAGTTCCCATTTATTGATTCATTTGGTGTATTTTTATTTGTTTTCAGTTATCTACTTCATATTATCTCCTTCATGGTTCAGTTAATGTTTGTTGCTGTCAGTACTGGTAGCTGTTTGTAACAAAAAGCACAATAAAGTATTGATCAAAATAATAATAATTGTGAAATTCTGCAAAAGTCCTTGATTTTTCACTCAACCTCAACAAAAATTCTCTGAAATCCCTAGGTCAATAATTATCAGAAAAATGTTAAACTATAACTTGGTCATTTAAAAAATATAGCTGTGGCCGAGAGTACCAAAAAGTGTACTCTATAATTCGTAAACATAAACCTCAGAACTTAACGAAACTAGGTATAAAGACATGTCGTATGATTCTAAAAATGATGCAAACATTTATGGAGATCTGGGCGGTGCCTTTTTTATTATTATCTCTGATTAAGGTGCTTACAGGCTTGCTAAAGAAAACATAATAAAAACTATAATAAAAATCTAATTTAAAAAAAAAAAGGTATTTTTTTATGACAAATGGTGAATATGTATGTCTTTTGCAAGTTTGGAAAAAACTTAAAAAATCTTAAGTAAGTGAATCATTTAGGACGGAAATGTTTTGCTATCCCGTAGGATGTATTAAAGTCGGATGGTACCGGTTTGGATGGCAAATGGTATTGTACTGTTGATGATGTGACTAGATTAATAAATTGCAAAATTTAAAAAAATGTCCTTCTCTTTGCAGCAATGCTGGTTGGCTTTGCTCTTACTATGGCCAACATGAGCTTTTTTGCAGCTTTGTTAACCTTTTTCATCACATCCACCAAACTAACCAAATGGAAGGGGGACATCAAAAAACAAATCGACTCCGATTATAAAGAAGGTAAGTGGCTACTGAACTATTCAGATGTTCCTATCAAATGGATTACAAAAGGTTAAAAACTACTCTGCTCTGATTGGCCCTCATAATTCTCTTCACCATTTCTGAATTCTGCAGAGACTCCGTTGGTCCTATCAGCTCTAGTGCTATCATGACATTACATGTTTGTTGTGTTCTGAAAATCTAATTTGGTCAGAGCCATATGGCTCTCATTTTCAAATTCAAAAATCCTAAACGCTCTTAAAAATCATTTTAAAAATGAGTAAGCTTTTTAATTCTTGTTTGCTTGTATACACATCTTTCCAGTGCTGTCTAACCCAACTGATTTTCAACACGTCTGAATTGATGGCAGATGTTGACTTCTCTGATGTCTGCAGGTGGCCAGAGGAACTGGTTGCAAGTTTTCTGTAATGGTGGAGTTCCTACAGAATTGGCGCTGCTTTATATGATTGAATCTGGTCCTGGAGAAATACCTGTGGATTTTGTGAAGCAATATTCTGCTTCATGGATGTGCTTATCCCTATTAGGAGCCCTGGCTTGCAGCACAGGGGACACCTGGGCTTCTGAGGTGGGTCCTGTGCTTAGTAAGAGCAAGCCCAGGCTCATCACCTCCTGGAGATATGTCCCAGCAGGTATACAGAGCACAACATTGAAATTGTGGAAATTAACAAAATATTACAATGTTCACAGTTTAATTAACAAAATATGTGGCATCATTTCATGTTTAAATACAACACAAACTGATGGTACAGACACTGTTAATGACCACAGACAAGAATTTGGCTACAAAATTAAGTTACCTGCCATTCAGAACTTCTACTATAGCCAAAACAAAAATATCAGAAATAAACCAGCTAAGATTTATATATATATATATTAAAAATGGACATATTTGCCTTTTATTTAAATATATATATAATATTTTAAATCTAAAGATTTTTAGTATTTTGCTTAGTTGTGCTTGGAGTTTTATTTGTGATAACGTCATGAAACATGTCATATTGTGCAGACATAATTGTTTTGCCAGGATGTCATACAAAGAAATTATGAACACATGCAAAAATAAGAGAAATATCAATAACTGATCATGTTATGTTGAATGTTTTTTCGTGTGAGCTTTTTGTTTTTCTATGTTGTTTTTTTCCGCATAGTAAAATTAAACATGTAGCTGTAGTTTGCCTTTGTTGCAAAATCATTTTGTCAGGTAAATAACCTTGTTTTTTCTTTAAATTTTTTTTATATTAAAAAATATAAAATATATGTTTGATTGATTAATCAAACTTGTAGGGTCATGGAAAATAAATATTCCCTCTGGACATTACTTTTGGCCGCTTCTGTACACTACCTGTCAAAAGTTTGTAATAATACTTTTTTTCCCCCTATGTTTTTGAAAAAAAGTAGCTTATGCTCATCAATTTATTTGGAATTATAATAATATTTCTCTAAATTACTGTTTTTTACTATATTTCTTATCAAATAAATGCAACCTTGTTGAACAAAAGACACTTTCAAAGACAGAGAAAACAACAAATCGTAATTATTCCGAATTTTTGCCGATAGTGTAGCTCCAATATGAATGTTTAATGGTAAACATGTTAAAGATTAGTAGACAGGCTGTCAATTCATCAGCTGTGATCTGTGGTTTCCTCACTGAAGTCAGTGTACTGAACTCAGCTCTTTGAACCCACTTTTCCATTGACAGCCATTAAGAACCAACCCGTGACTCTCACTCCTAAGGCGCATAACAATGCTACTGATAATCATGCCCCAAAATATCACAATGACAATATTTTACTCCACCAATATAATTTTGCGATGATATAATTATCATGGCAATTATACACAGCAAAATCCCCAGAGTTAAATCAGCTCTGCTGAGAGAACATATGATCCCTCTCTACATAGAGTTAAAAAGCAGAGTTAAAGATAATGAGATAACATGCTGTTTGTGGAGTTGTTTAATCAAATTTTGAGAGATTTAATGTCTTTTATCTTCATTTGAGTTCATCTTAGGCTGTGGCTGGAAGTCAGTTGTAGTTCTTGTATTTCTCTTCAGCGATTCTGCTTGTTAACAGCAGGTGTTCATCACTAATGCTCAATCATCTTATCACAATCTCTTAATCTCATTAACTTTAACTCTGCTTCATTGTTCATTTAACACTATATAGAGAGGAACCATATGTAGTTGATTTAACTCTGGGGATTTTGCTGTGTATCGACAGCAAATCTTTCTGATTTAAAGCAATGGGTTTACTGGCAGTGTTGCAATAAAGATGCCAGAGGGCACTTTTGATGACTGTATAGTAACACGCAAATGTAGAGCATTTATGAAATGGCTATGGAGAGAGAACGGGTTGAAATGAAAAATAAGTCTCTTTGTTTTGCTAATGTTGGAGGCTCTGATAGCGTTGGCGTGCAAATTGACAGAACATAACCATAGCCCCCAAATTGGCTACTGTGACCCGTTTTTGGCGAGTGTTAATTTTAAACCCTGATTATGTACTCTTTGAATTGATCAATTTCAGCAAAATGCCTTTGTCTTCACTGGTTTATAGGTACCAATGGTGGAGTCACTGCTGTTGGATTGGTGGCCAGTGTTTTGGGTGGAGGCGCAGTGGGTTTAGCGTACTTCTTCATGCAACTCCTGCTGGTAAAAGATTTGCATTTGGCAGTTCCTCAGTGGCCTGTCATCTTATATGCAGCAATAGCTGGGCTATTTGGATCTTTGCTGGACTCATTCCTCGGTGCAACTATGCAGTATTCAGGTAATCTGGCTGATTAATATTATAAAATCAAATTAAGCTAAATAAATGCAAACATTATATGGTAATTAAAATGAAATTAATTTTACTCAAAGGTATCATATCATATTTTTCCCTTGGGGGCCACTCACAATGTTATTCCAGGTTTCCTGTACCAGAGTGGTAATTTACTTTTTATACTCGTACTGGGCATGCCAAGTTACTGAGCACTGAATTGGCATCATGTGTTAGTAGGCTCATGGGTGTGATGAACTGGGTAAAAATAAGATTTTCTGATACATTATGGATTCTTAAAATCCCAAGATACATCTTTTAATCTATGTATGTGACTGACTAAAATTGTTGCTTTATTAACACCATTTGTAGCACATTATTTGTAACTAACCTCCCATCCTGCAGATGTCACTACAGATGGACTCTCAAATCATCTTACCATAAGAAAAAGCCTAGAAGCGAAGTAGGGGAGGAAGGGACAAATGTTATGTTAAAAGTGCAAAATAAAAAATGAACAAATGTGACTTTGTTTATTTATTATTGTTACGAAGGGAGACTCAGGCAGGGGATCCAAATGCAGCATTTTATTAGAAGTGAGCGTGGTCGTACAGGCAGGGTCAAACAGGAACAAACAGGAGCAATAAGGAACAGGCAGAGTCGTAGTCAGGGTACAGGCAAGGATCGAGGCAGGCAGCAATGGGTCGTAAAACAGGAATCAGGCAAGATCAATCACAGATAGACAAACAGGATACAAGGTAATGCTCAGAAATGTAACACGAGTGAAAACAAGACTTTGCGGTGAGGTGGTGTGAGTGAAAGTCCTTTATAGTCCTGTTAACAAGCTGCAGCTGGGTGTGGTGATTAGTGAGGAGTGTGTGCATGGCTGTATGTGGCGACAGGTGATTGGTGTAGAGTGAACATGTGACTGACAGAGAGAATTATGGGAAGCATAGTCCGGGGAGTGAAAGGAACAAACGGTGATCGTTACAATTATGTTATTATAAAGATTACTTTCTTGCTTTGGATGACTCTTACAATAGGTTTACATGCATTCAAGGTCAAATAATACCTAAATCTTCTCATAATATACATTGCAACATCACCTGTTTTCTCACAGTGTCTGTAAAGGTTCTTTTTCGTTCTTTGTTTAAAGGGTAAAACGAAGTTCGAAATGCGTGAGCTGCGGTATACTGTAAATGAACATCTGACGCCGCCCACACTGCTTAGATTGACAGTAAGATGAATATGTAAATGTGTGCTGTTCACTTTCTTCTCAGTAACAAAATAAACACAACAAAAATGAGAAAACAGCAAGTATTTATTACAGAAAGCATAAGAAAAGCGTCTGATCATAACATGGCATGAGCATGAGCTCTGCAAATTAGCACGTCTTCATATCACTTTATTCAATAGATTGCTTAAAATCAAGCAGCTTTACAGTATCAAACATGAAAAACAGTGTCAGTGCCTCATTTTCACTTCATTTTGTACTATAAAGGGGTGTGTTCAGCAGTGTTCAATGTTTTCACCCGCAGAGATCTTACCTCAACGAACTCAAACACACGAAATGATTTAAAGACACGTTAGATGCAAGTGAAGGCGGAGCCTCGGCGCACACCTCCTGCTACATTATCGTCACGGACCAATGGTAGTACGAAGGTGTTTTGCAGTTGGTGTGAACTTTTCCTGAAAGTTCGCTTTAGCAAGCCGTTTCAAACTTGCAAAAAGAACACAAAACGAACTTCATTTTGGCCTGATTTTGTTCGAAATGATGTCACATCAGTTCATCCTTCGATTTCGTTTGAAGCCTTAACGGTTTGATCAAGGATCCAGTCTCGCTAAACCCCTTCTTTCCGAGAGCTTGCTCTGCTTTGATCGGTTAAATGGTGATTGATCTACCACTTACGACACATCGGAAACTAAATGTTTCCATATCCTCAGCACTTGTATACACAGTGATAAGGACTTTGTAACTATGTAATAACTATTAATAGTAACTGTGGTGTTGGTTTGACTGTATCAATTCAAGTCCTCATCTTTTTGGAAGTGTTTCCAATGCTTCCAGGTCGACAACACGAACCAAACTCTTCCAGGCCTCAGCCACAACTATGTTTGAGGCTAAAAGTAGATGTTGTTCTCAGGCAGCCAATAAAGACCATAGGCTGACATGCAAATTTGTTACAAACCTACATAGTTTCAGCAGGACTTGACTCATTTCAGGCAGTTTAAAATCTATTCTTTCTATTGGGAGACAAGAGGTCCATTTATCATGTGCTTTGATCTAAGAAAGTTTGCAGACCTTTTACATTCACAAACAGCTATATTACACACTACATGAAAGGTAATCTTCAAAAAAAAGCAGTTTTGTTTTAAAATATATAATGTTTGTTAGGGCTGGGCGATGTATCGAATGCTTTTGTCACGCGCATTTCTTCAGTAAAGCCGGTTCCCTGATTACCGCTAAATCATCATCACCTGCTTTCAAATGAAGCGGCATTTAATAGACAGAGCCGTAGTTCACTGACAAGCCACGCAATATCGCGTTCAATATCGACGGCGATTCATATCGATATTGAACGCGATATTGCGTGGCTTGTCAGTGAACTATTAAATGCCCATTTGAAAGCAGGTGATGATGATTTAGCGGTAATCAGGGAACCGGCTTTACTGACGAAATGCGCGTGACAAAAGCATTCGATATAACGCCCAGCCCTAATGTTTGTGGGGGAAAAGGTCAGTGTGTCGTAGCCAATATGCAATGATCTTCTATTATTTGTGATTGACCTATATGCTTATTTTTCTTTGAGTATTTCTTTTAAATTATTCTTGATGATTGACCATTTTTCCCTCTCCATCAAGGATACGATGAATCCATCGGGAAAGTCGTGAGTTACGAGTCGCCAAGTGTTAAACGAATATGTGGGAAACCCATCCTGGATAACAATGGAGTGAATCTGTTCTCTTCTGTCCTTATAGCACTGTTCCTGCCTGGGTTTGCTTGGATATTCTGGCCTAGGCACTGAATCATGTGATTTTATTGTGCGCATGACAGTTTATGCAAAAAACAATACCATTATTATACATTATTATGACTTTTTAAGCATTTAATCAAGCACAATGTGAACTCAATGTCTTTCTTTCTACTAATTATATTGAGATTTTGAATGGACTTTAAAGGTGAAGTGTGTGTGTTTGTTTTGTTTTGTTTTTTTGGTTTTTTTGGATGTTAAATACTTGAACATATTAGGAGAAATATGGAAATGAAATCCCTTGCTTATATTCCCAGCCTTAATATAAGCCATCAAATAGGTCAATGCATTTAACCCTAACAACATAGTACAAAATACTGTAAAATCATAGTTTCCAGCCCACTACAGTTCAGATCACTTCATTACATGCACACTATGCAATTTTTGTAGTCCATTTCTCAGATTACTAAAACATGCTTTTCTGTACTTTTACACAGAATGTAATATGTCTGTCTATGCCACTTATGTCGACTGTACTGCTGTGAGATCTGTTGTGTTTATCTCTGACATACACAGAACATTTCAGTATGTCGTTGTAATGTATGTGTACTTCATGTAATAAAGTACCCTTACATACAAAGCATGCCAGGTTCTAAAGCCATTCAACTGTCCATTTCTGTTTATTGTCTTGATTTCAAAATGGCATTTATGATTAAAATGTCTCAAAGCATTATCTTCTATATTTTATTAAGTATTTACTGTGCTCAGCGTAAATGAGAACACCACCTTTGAAAAGTAACATTTTAAACTATATCTCAATTAACTCAAAAACAATTTCCAAAATGAAAGTTAAATATAACATCTGTTTAACTTATAACATGAAAGTAAGGTTAATAATATAACATTGATTACACATTTTTCAGTTTTACTCAAATTAGGGTGATGCAAAAATGAGTACACCCCGCAACAAAAACTACTGCATCTAGTACTTTGTATGGCCTCCATGATTTTTAATGACAGCACCAAGTCTTCTAGGCATGGAATGAACAAGTTGGCGACATTTTGCCACATTTTCCATTCTTCAAGTATGACCTCTTTTAGAGACTGGATGCTGGATGGAGAGTGATGCTTAACTTGTCTCTTCAGAACTCTCCATTAGGTGTTAAATTGGGTTCAGATCAGGAACCACTGAATCACTTTCACCCTGTTCTTCTTCAGAAATCCAACAGTGGCCTTAGGTGTGTGTTTAGGATCATTGTCATGTTGGAAAAGTGCACGACAAGTGATGGTAGCATCTTCTCTTTCAGTATAGAGCAGTACATCTGTGAATTCATGATGCCATCAATGAAATGCAGCTCCCCGACACCAGCAGCACTCATGCAGCCCCACATAAGGACACTGACACCACCATGTTTCACTGTACGCACCATGCATTTTTCTTTGTATTCCTCAACTTTGCGACGCCATACAGTTTTGAAGCCATCAGTTCCAAAAACATTTATCTTGGTCTCATCACTCCAGAGTATAGAGTCCCAGTAGTCTTCATCTTTGTCAGCATGAGCCCTGGCAAACTCTAGGCTGGCTTTTTTGTACCTGGGCTTTAGGAGAGGCTTCTTTCATGGACGGCACCCATGCATGCCATTCCTCTGCAGTGTACACCGTATTGTGTCACGGGAAATAGTCACCCCAGTTTGGAGTGAACTTGCATGCCAATTTTTTTCAACCCTTCTCATCAGCTCCTGTCAAGGTGTTAACTTCCGTGGACAACCTGGATGTCTCTGCGAGATGGTTGCAGTTCCATCTTTTTTACATTTTTGTACCACTTTTGTTACAGCATTCTGACTGATAAGTAAAGCTTTGCTGATCTTCTTGTAGCCTTCACCTTTCTGGTGTAAAGAAATTCATTTCTTTCTCAGGTCATGTGACATTTCTCTTCCATGTAGTGCCATTGCTGACAGCATGAAATGGGAAGGGCTTTTAACACCCTTTTATAGTCAATGTAATGAATAATTTGACTCACCTGTGGTTGAATTATTCACACTGAGCACTGTATAAACATTGATCAGCGAACATAAACAGAAGCTCAATCGAACCTGCTTGACAAGCAATAACAAACCTCTTGCAGAAGCTCAGATGCGTTGTGTAACACACGAGAATGAACCTCATTGGTTTTTGCACGTCAAGCGAACATGCTCGAATTTCCATTTACCACAACTGATGTGTGCGTTGATGAATGTTTATATGTGAATAAAAGCCTAAATTTAATCTGTTCAGCATTCAGTGTCAATTGAGGGATAGAAGCTCTCAGATTTAATCAAAAATATTTGTGTTTTGAAGATGAACAAAAGTCTTAACGGGTTTGTAACGATATGAGGGTGAGTAAATGATGACAGAATTTTCATTTTTGGGTGAACTAATCCATTTATGTTTCTGCCTGTAGATTAGGAGAAGATGAACAAGGCAGTGATCAGAGAGTCCCAAAGCTGTTCAGGGAACAGAGTGTCCTTTATTGTGCTATAGCAGTGATTCAATATGTTTTTTGGATCTAGTGGGGCATGTAATGTAGTTCAAGGGTAAGTCTTGCATTGTTAAAGTCCCAAAGAGTAATAATAAAAAGGAACATGTGTGTTGTTGCTTCATGTCTATGATTTGATTAAACCAGCTTTTGCAGCGTCATGCTTGGAGGCTTGAGAGGGAATGTAAATATTTACCAGAATAAATGAGGAAAACTCACATGATCTTCTTGAATGTTGTGATATATGTACACCAACATTCTTTATGTAAAAACCTACTCGAAAATAATAAAAAACCAGTGACCTTCATAGTTATTGTTAAAATAATAATAAAAACATTTTAGGATCTCCGTCAAACAATGTATTATTGTTTCTTTTATTAGTTTACTTTCTTGTTTTTTTTTTTCTTTTTTATGACAGTGGTGGATAAAATTAGTTGTTTACAGTAACTATACACTAGTATTAAACTGTAGATGGCAGTACATTGTCGTTGTGTGCAGCACACAACTGAAAGAAAGAAGATGCGAGGAAGGTTTAAAGACACATGTGTGCTGTTTGACACTAGCCTATAACAAAGAACAGAAAGTCTTTTTCCTCCAGGGGGTGCCTGATGGCTCATGAGGCGGCGTGTCAATAGCACCTCATTCAAATCTCCAGAGTGTTTTCGTCTCACTAGAGATATTTATACACTAAACGAATAATCTTTTAAATCAGATTGATGCACAGATTGTCACCTGACAATCTGGCCCCATTAATCTGAATAAAAATGATTTTAAAATACATCCGAATCCAATAATCACAAAAGACTGTGATTGGTCCACCTTTAGCTTCGCTGAGAAAAGTAACATATATCACGTGACAGACGCTTATGCGCTGCTTCAGAAAGTAATTTGGATAATATATTTTACTTGAGTAATGTCATTTATGACCTTTAAAACATATATTAAAAAAAAAATAGATGCAAAGTGAAAGTAAAAATTTGATAATTATTATTCGCAACCATCGCACCTGACCAATCAGAGACAAAGCCAAAGCAGATAACCCCGCCCCGTTAAAAGTGCACCTTCTTGCCTTCTTTGCCGCTCTTGGTTCTATTTCATGCGCATGCGCAGTGTGTAACGGAACGAGTCAACGGACGAAGTTGGAAACCAGACTGTTTGTCAGTCCAAATATTTTTAAAGAAAGAAGCAATGGGTGTGTATAATTATCTACCTTGCAATGATTTAAATTATTTGTAGCATTAGATGTATAATGCTACAGTATTTCTCACGGCTAGACTGATGTAGAGTATCATAGCTTTGAAGTACACAGCTAGTACATCATGTTGGATGAGACTGATAGATTATTTTCTGGCATGTAACGTTATTATTTGTCGTTTTGTTACAATATTTTTTTTTAACATGTAACGTTAAATGAATATACATTTTTAATCATTTTAATAAATGTATATCTCTGTAGAGTCTGTCCCCCCTCTCTCTTCACTTCGCCTGCTGGTTTCTCCCCTTCGTCTAACATCTGCCTTCATGTGGCAAGTTGTCCAGGAACAGAATGTGGAGCAGTTTGGAAAACTGGAAGAATTTGTTTCTGTGATGACAAACCTCGTGCCAGAACTGTTAAGCAGGAGGCAGAGAGCCACTTTGATAGTAGGGCTGCGAGCTAAGGTTAGATGTGTTTATGTAACGTACAGTATTTGTTACCGTTTTCTTTGAGGTTTGCTCTCCTGACGCAGTTACAGTGGTGAAATGTGTGAGTCCAATGTTAGATAATGTGTTGGTGCTGGATCCTTCCACATGCAACACATTTCCTGACACCCAGACTTAAAGGATTAGTTCACTTTCAAATTAAAATTTCCTGATAATTTACTCACCCTCATGTCATCCAAGATGTCCATGTCCTTCTTTCTTCAGTCGAAAAGAAATTAAGGTTTTTGATGAAAACATTCCAGGATTATTCTCCTTATAGTGGACTTCAATGGACCCCAAACGGTTGAAGGTCAAAATTACAGTTTCAGTGCAGCTTCAAAGCATTCTACATGATCCCAGACGAGGAATAGGGGTCTTATCAAGAGAAACCATCACTCATTTAAAAAAAATAATAATAAAAAAAACTCTATACGTTTTAACAATGCTCATCTTGAACTAGCTCTCTTCTTCTTCTTCTTCTTCTTCTTCTTCTCTATTTGAATTCTGGCAGTGTAGACACTGCTAAGTGTATTACTGCCCTCCACAGGTCAAAGTTTGAACTAATTGTTATATACTTGCACTAGCATATTGTATATGACAATTTAGTTTAAACTTTGACCTGTGGAGGGCAGTAATTCAACCATTTGGGGTCCATTGAAGTCCATTATATGGAGAATAATTCTGGAATGTGTTCATCAAAAACCTTAATTTCTTTTCAACTGAAGAAAGAAAGACATGAATATCTTGGATGACATGGGGGTGAGTAAATTATCAGGAAATTTTAATTTGAAAGTGAACTAATCCTTAGATACAGTTAGTGTGTGTGAACAAGACATGTGTGTCATTTCAGGAGAGCACATTCTGAAGTAAGAAAGAAATTACAGTAATTACGGCTCATAAGAGCTAACAGACAACAAATGTGACCTTCGCAGCCTTTGAAATGAGACCCTAATTACTTTCAGAACAATATGCAATATTTAATAATTGTTTAATGGTTGAGCATACTGCTGCAAAAGAGTTTTTAATTTCCAAAAATATATTGCAAACAGGCCTAAAGTGCTGTTGGAGATGTAGTTAACTTTAAAACCTATTAAATGCTGTCCATTGTGAACTAATTGTTGTATGATTGTGTGTTTTGTTTGCTGTGTATAATCTTTTAGATGATTCTTGAGATGTGTCGAGGCGAGCTTCCCGCGGACATTCACACTGTCAAATCACACATTCACCAAATTCAGACTACTGATTTATTAAAGGTATGTGGAGTCTCAATGTTTTTTCATTTTCTATTACACATTTTTATTTTCCTGAATATTAAATCCTAATTTTAATTAGCAAGAGCTGACGTTTGAGGGCAATGAATTATACATGTTTAGAATGGCCAGTACTGATCTACTGATTTTAATAAAACTCAACTGAAGCACTCAAAATGCAAATGTGTATCTTCTCGATGCAACTGCATTTACGTTTACAAGATGATTCGGATTAATATCAGAATACTCTGATTATATATAGTACAGTCCAAAAGTTTGGAACCACTAAGATTTTTAATGTTTTTAAAAGAAGTTTCGTCTGCTCACCAAGGCTACATTTATTTAATTAAAAATACAGTAAAAAACAGTAATATTGTGAAATATTGTTACAATTTAAAATAACTGTTTTCTATTTGAATATATTTCACAAAGTAATTTATTCCTGTGATGGCAAAGCTGAATTTTCAGCATCATTACTCCAGTCTTCAGTGTCACATGATCCTTCAGAAATCATTCTAATATGCTGATCTGCTGCTCAAGAAACATTTAATGTGTACAATTGTACAAAATATTTGTGTACAATATTATTTGATGAATAGAAAGTTCAAAAGAACAGTGTTTATCTGAAATATAATCTTTTGTAACATTATAAATGTCTTTACTGCCACTTTTGATTGATTTAATGCATCCTTGCTGAATAAAAGTATTAATTTCTTTAATTTCTTTTAAAAAAAAATAAAAATTAATAAATGCTGTTCTTTTGAACTTTCTATTCATCAAGGAATCCTGAAAAAAAAAAAGTACACAACTGTTTTCAACATTGAAAATAATCATAAATGTTTATTGAGCAGCAGATCAGCATATTAGAATGATTTCTGAAGGATCATGTGACACTGAAGACTGGAGTAACGATGCTGAAAATTCAGCTTTGCATCACAGTAATAAATTACTTCGTCAAATATATTTAAATAGTACACAGTTATTTTAAATTGTAATAATATTTCACAATATTACTGTTTTTTAATGTATTTTTAATTAAATAAATGTAGCCTTGGTGAGCAGACGAAACTTCTTTTAAAAACATTAAAAATCTTAGTGGTTCCAAACTTTTGGACTGTACTGTATGTCTGTTATGATTACATATAGTCATTTTTCGATTGTATGCAGTAAACCGATTCCCCTGTAGTAAATGACCTCATGGTGATCCTTATGTCTTAAAATGTAAAAATAAGTTTTAATGTAAAAATTAAGGCCTTAATTAGCATTAAAATGTCTTCAATTCACTTTTCAAAGGTGTTAAAAATGCAACTGAATTGACACCACAGTAATCGTAAAATAAATCATACAATAATGCATACGTGAATTCAAACAAAAATGTTTTACTCTTGTTATATTTTTGTATCCCCAAATAAAAATGCATTATTATTTTTATAATTTATATTTTCAGTCCAGTATTAATATTACAAAACAGATTTTTTTTAAAGTCCATTATTCATTTGTAATGTTCGTCTCTGAGCAGGGTGATTTTGTTTGTTCGCATTGAAGCCAATGGAAGTGATGTGCAGGTCTTAACTTTTTGGAAAGGTCTTGAAAATGGTATTAATGCTGATACCTGCAGATACTCTGGACATGAATATTTTTCAATGTTGTTCAAAGGTTTTGTAAAATTGACTTTGTCCATACTAGAGCTGCACGATTAATCATTAAAATCTCGATTCAGACGCTCACGCAATCTTATTCCTCTATGACAGCGATTCAGCTGTGTCTATTAAACTTTGATAAGAGTGATCACAGCAAAAATTAAAATCTGTTTTTGCTGGGTCAAAGAGAGCAGTTATCACACCCGTAAGACCTTTGTTTATCTTCTGAACACAAATTAAGATATTTTTGATAAAATCTGAGTTTTTACTTTTAATTTTTTTTTATCCCCCATAGACAGCAGTTCAGCGCTTCCGTGTTTACATCTGAACGCCGGCTCAGTATTGTCCGGCTCCTACATCAGCATCACACGCATGCGTCGTGGTGCTCACGTGAACAGCGTCAGCCAATACTGGGCCGGCGTTCGGACATAAACACAGAAATGCTGCACAGCGTTCACTGCGTCAACTGTGTACGAGTCTGACAGGGTATAGAAGAAATTGTTGAATAAAGTCATTGTTTTTGTTTTGTTTTTGTGACTTTGTTTCTTCAGTAGAACACAAATGATGATTTTTAACTCCAACCGTTGCGGTCTTTCAGTCATATAATGCGTGTCAGTGGGAACTTCGCCAAATAAGAGTAAAAAAAAACAATCACAGACAAATCCAAATTAAACCCTGCGGCTCGTGACGACACATTGATGTCCTAAGATACAAAACGATCTGTTTGTGCAAAAAAACGAAGATAATTTTTTTACCTCTAATACACCACTATGTCCAACTGCCCTCCACATCCGGTTAGTGAGGTCTGATCGCGCTCTGACAACGGAAGTGATGTCTCACACTTACTGAAGCAAAGCACGAGACATCACTTCCATCATCAGAACGTGTTTTTTGACCTCACTAACCGGATGTGGAGGGCAGTTGGACATGGTGGTGTTTTAGAGGTAAAAAATGATATAAATACTGTTCGGTTTCTTGCAGAAACCGATCGTTTCGTGTCTTAAGAGATCAGTGTGTCGTCACGAGCCGCAGGGTTTAATTTGGATTTGTCTGTGCATGTTTTTTTGACTCTTATAGATTGTGTTGCCATTGACATGCATTATACGACTGACAGACGGCAACGGTTGGAGTTAAAAATCATTATTTGTGTTCTTCTGAAGAAAGTCACCTACACCTACATGGATGCCCTGGGGGTAAGCAGATAAACATCAAATTTTCATTTTTGGGTGAACTATCTCTTTAAGCTTGTAGCAGAGAATCAGCAAACATCATAGACTGTGAACTTTGCTGTGAACACTGCTGTTTCTCCTCTGAATGAGCTCAGCACCTTCTTTGCTCTCAGCAACATTAAGAACAATGCCGCTCTCATGGTGAAAGCTTTTGGGTGATGCTGCAGAGGTTGGTTCACTCTCTGCACGGCTGTAATGTCTGGAGTACGCACCTAAGCTTTTCACACATCATTTACCAGTAAATGCTGTTGTGACACAGTTGGCTTAAATTGATGTTCTGTTTGTCCACAGGTGAATGACACAGACATGGAGAGCTTACAAGACAGTGTACTTCAACTCGTTCTGAGTTTGCTAGAGGATTCCATGAAAAGAGAATATTTCTTTCAGGTCAGTGCCTTCAAGATCCATTAAAGTTGGAGACGTTCTGCAGATGAACAAACACTCTTGAGTATGAAATGTTCCAGATGAAAAAGCATGCATAGATGTATATGTGTATGTTTTTGTACGTATATTTGCTGTCAGAATAGAAATTTGCAGGATAATGCAATGCATTGGATTGAATTACATTAATCTGCATTTTATGATTACTACCACTAGAGGGGCCTATAGTTTCTATATAAGGTTTGGGGAAATTCTGTGTATTTCTATGTGTTTGTGTGAGTCTGTTCTGCATTGGGGATATTCTAGTCTCATCCTTTCATTTGAGCATGTGTGTGTTCTGGATTGTGGCAGATCTTTATATATATATTTTGACCAAAAAATTGTTTCCCCATTTCCCATTCATTCCTTATGGGGGTCAAATTGACCCACAAGGGAAGGATTTGTTACCAAATACAAATCCTATGAATCCTGTCATTTTTGTGTGTGTGAGAGTGTGTATATTCTCATTTCAAGTGTGAACGTTTTAAGCAAACTCTTAAGTAGGGCTGCAACGATTAATCGCGATTAATCGTTTGCAAAATAAAAGTCGGTGTTTACATAATATATATGTGTGTGTTCTGTGTATAATAATTATGTATATATAAATACACACACATTCATGTATATATTTAAGAAAAATGTTATATTTATATATAAAATATTTATGTTTATATGTAATATAAAAAATATATAAATATATATATTTATAATACATGCATATATTTCTAAACTTTATACCTGTATGTGTGTGTATTTATATATACATTATTATACACAGAACACACACATATATATTACGTAAACACCGACTTTTATTTTGCAAACGATTAATTGCGATTAATCGTTGCAGCCCTACTCTTAAGCCCGGAACACACCAAGCCGACGGTCGGCCGTCGGGCAGTTTTTGTTCGTCGGCCGACTAAGTTTTCTCAGTGTGGTCCACACCGTCGCCTGAAGTTGTTCCTCATCAGCTTTTGTTCGGCCGATTCGACGTGTTGAATTGGCGTCAGAACTCGTCAGTCAGTCGGGCCATCTGATCATTCTGATTGGCTGATTAGCTACTGCCACCTGCTGGTTCAGAAAGGCATTTCATCTTACACAGGCGCAGAACGGACGTGCTACTTGGCCGTCGGCTGTCGAGCGTCAGTTTGGTGTGTCAAGCCAACTTTAGATACAGATGCTGCCGACGTGAGCCAACCCTTCAGTCTGCTTTCGTCGCCACTAGTTCGTCGCCTGTTGGCTTAGTGTGTTCCAGGCTTTAGACTACTCAGATAAACACCAGATTTTTTAAAATTCTAAATATAGTCAGTTTGGGTCAAAATGACCCGAGGAAAGGAGTAGGGTTCATCTTTTTTTTGCAAAGGGTTGCAAAGGAGCAACTGTGTCTAAAATCGATAGTTTCTGATCTTGACTGAATAATTTCTTGACTGAATAACTTTTGTAACTTTAGATAAATGTATCATTTATTTACAAGAAGAACTTAATTACATTTGATTACATCTGATTTCAATTTCTGTACCTGAACTTTGTATTTATTTGTACTACAGTTAATTTATTTGTTCTTATTTTATTACTGACTATTTACTTGTCTTTAATAATGTTTGAAATTTATATTAGTTTGTCTAGTTGTTTTTGCTGTGGTATTTTTGTTAAAACTATAGGCAAAAGCTGCATGTGTAAGTATTCTATACGCTGTTCGGCTGTTGATTTTTGTTCTGTAGGCTGCTGATTTTTGTTCAGTTGCAAAAGAATATTTTGCAAAAAGACAGAAGAAATATGTTTAATATGTTAAATGTTTAAATGTTTGACTTCATTCTTTGTGTATGGGTGAATGTTCATCCTCAGCTCCATAAGATTCATTTAACCGTTCTCTTGCACCTTTCATTTCAGAGTCTTGTGAACATGTGCTAAAGACATGTCCTTGATGTACGACCTGCACCATTGGTGCTATGAACTGCAGTGGAAGTTGCTCAATCTTAATGGCTGTTTTTCAGAGAGGTTTGCATGAAGACTTCAAATGAAATTTGTCTTTGTGTTTCAGGAAGTATTTCCGGTCGAGTATGGTCCTGACTTTGATAAAGCACTGCAAGTCCTTGTTGGCTTTTTCCTCTCCAGATTGGAGCAACTTCTGCCTGTACCAAACTTCAAACAGGTCTGATGATGCACGCTTATCATATCTGAATGATTCAGGCCTGCTACTTATTATACAGATTTTTTTGTGTTTGTAATGTATTTTTAATCTTCATTTTCTTTCATTTCAGCTTTCATTGTTGCTCAGCTGTCACCCTGGGGAGCTCGATGCATGTGTGGACTCTGTTTGCAAATCACACAATTTGCTATCCTTGCTGCAAACAGATGTTTGTGGGACTTTGGAAAAAAATGGTAAAATTTAGTCTTTGAATATTAGTGTTATTCCATATGCTTTAGGTTGAACTTGATATGTTAGAGAATTAGAGCTGAGATATCTACAAACAGGTTTGAGAATTCTGATTGGCTGTTTCTTTAACAAAGCTGAATAAGCTTCCTAGATAAAAATGGAAAATCACAAATTTATTTTGAGATATACCAAAACTTATCCAGCTAACCAAGAGCACCAGATGAAGATTGAGACCCACTTATATTACTATAAAATACAGTTATTAAGTACAATTAGTCAATGGCTAATTATGTTTTCATATTTTTATTTTGAAGCTCTTCCATCAATAGTTGAGGATCGAATAGTATCATCATTGTCACTGCCGCCTGTTGGAGACTCTGTCATTATAAACCAGCACAATGATGATGGCAAGTTACTGCCTCTTGATTCTAAAAACCTGCCAAACCAACAACATAGTATGGACAAGGAGACTGGGACAGGTGATCCAAATGTCCAGGATGTGGGATCCAGCTCCAGCTGTGAATCATCAGAGTCCTCCAGAGACAGTGATGGAGAAAAGGAAACAAACTCAAACGCTGATGAATTGCAACGGTACGTTTACCTTACCAATATTACTAGGTGTGAGCAGAATGGTCAGCTAGTTATATAACAACCAACTAATCAGTTACTGAAGTTGAATGGATTATTTATTTATTTTAAATTTAGTTGCAAAAATCATTTCTATCACTCTCATCTCTTCAGATTTGTATAATTTTCTGTTTTCTGTAGAACACAAAGAAAGATATTTGTGACCCTGGACCACAAAACGGGTCACAAGGGTAAATTTTTTGAAATTGAGATTTATACATCATCTGAAAACTGAATAAAAAAGCTGTCCATTTGATGTATGGTTTGTTGGGATAAATTTGGTACAACTATTTGAAAATTTGGAATCTGAGGTGCAAAAAAATTTAAATATTGAGAAAATCACCTTTTAAAGTTGTCCAAATAAATTACTTAGCAATGCATATTACTTACAAAAATAAATTTTAGATATATTTAAGGTAGGAAATTTACAAAATATCTTCATGGAAAATGATCTTTACTTAATATCCTAATGATTTTTGGCATAAAAGAAAAATCGATAATTTTGACCCATACAATGTATTGTTGGCTATTACTAGAAAATATACCCATGCGACTTATGACTGGTTTTGTGGTTCAGGGTCACATTTGAAGATTTTTTTTAGCTGATTTTGTCCATACAATGAAAGTCATTGGGTTCCAAGGCTCAAGCTCCAAAATCAGCAATATGGCCATTTTGTTTGTTGAACACCACAAAATTGAAGTTGTCACACTCAAATGAAATAATTTTTCTTGTTGGTGTTAATGATGTAGGTAATAGTTTTCTGATATGCAATTTCTGAGATGGTTCTGAGAGTGTAACAAATTCCAAGATAATTACTGTCAGACTGTTATCAAAATGTCTGCTTTGAGTAATATTCCCTGTTATCTTACTGTCTATTTTTAGGACTGAGCACATTGCTATGAAATTTGCTCGGTAGTGTTCTTGAATTAAAGGGTTATTTCACCCCAAAATGAAACTTCTGTCTTTAATTACTTGCCCTCATGTCGTTCCACACGTGTAAGACTTTCGTTCATCTTCAGAACACAAATGAAGATATTTTTGATGAATCAGATTTCCTTCCATTGACTGCCTTTGCAACTGAAAAAGTTCATAAAGAAATCGGAATCGAGCGATCCATATGAATATCCAAAATATCCATATCCAAAATTTTAAATAATGCACAAGAACAAACTTCTTCCGGAAGCTTAAACATGCTCCGTAACCAATGAGGTTCATTCTTGTGTGAGCCTTCGGAAGAGGTTTGTTCTTGTGTGTTATTCAGGCTTGAGCTTCTGCTTATGTTTGCTGATCAATGTTTACATGCGATTTAAAAGCCTAAATTAAATCTGTTCATCATAACAAGTGATCAATTCTTCAGAAAATTTGGACTAAAACATTTGATTCATATGGATTAGTTTTCCAATCTCTTTATTAACTTTTTGAAGTGTCAAAGTTTTACTGACTTTAAGGTCTTATGGGTGTGGAACAACATGAGTGTGAGTAATTAATGACAGAATTTTCATTTTGGGGTGAACTAACCCTTTAAGATATATAAATGTTTGATTTGTAAAACATCCTGTTTATTCTTTTTGTAGGAATAACTCGGAAGAGCCAAGCGTACCGTCATCCACCAACGACGCTCATAGAGGTACAGCCCTTCCGGATATCTGTCAAGATTCTCATTACACCTTTTCATCATCTGTAGTCTAAACCATCTCTGTTTGTCCAATGTTTTCCTTTAGGTGATTTAATTTTTCAGACTGCTGTGCCTCTCCAGCGGCCCGCTCTTGACACCTTCCCAAACTCACCTTCTAAAGGCTTCCACTATGCAGGCAGAACCGTACACAAATGTCAGCAGTGCACGAAATACTTCATCTATCGCTCTGATCTTGTCAAGCACCAGGAAATTCACACCCAGGCGGGGACACACGAGTGTCATCAGTGTGGGCAAGTTTTCGACGATTTGACGCAGCTGACGGCGCACAAGAACATCAGCTGCAATACCAGAATTTTCAAGTGCATCAAATGCACAGCCCACTTTAGATCCCTCAGGACCCTATACAGACACAACCGAGTGCACAAAGAGAAAACCACACACAAATGCCCTGAATGTGGACGGATGTTCACAAGTCTGTCACGACTGGTCGGTCACCGGCGAGCTCACCGAACTCCTGCTGTTAAAAGGAACTATACCTGTAAACAATGCAACGAGACTTTCGGCTCGTACCGAGCCAGTTTAATCCACCAGAAGACTCATAAAGTTAAAGACGCGCCCCCGTCGAAACCGGAACGCCAGCCAGGAAAGTGTCGTTTTTGTGATTTGACGTTCAGCGTCGACAGCGAATTAAGAAGCCATCTGAAGACGCACGCAGAGTTCAGGCCGTATATATGCGACCAGTGCGGGAAGTGTTTTTCGGCAAACAGCAGCCTGCTCGCCCACCTCTCAAATCACACGGGCGAAAAACCTCTCTTATGTTCGCAATGCGGAAAACGGTTTTACAGCAAAATCCAATTAAAATCCCACATGAGATGTCATTCTGGCGAGCGGCCGCACGTCTGTCCGTACTGCGAGAAGCAGTTTTCACTGTCTGGGAATTTGAAAATCCACATCAGGATTCACACTGGGGAGAAGCCGTACGTTTGCCATCAGTGCGGAAAGGGTTTCGTCTCCGCCGGATGCCTGCAGGTGCATCTGCGTTCTCACACGGGAGAAAAGCCGTATCAGTGTAAAATCTGCAGCAAGAAATTCGTGGTTTCGAGTCACCTGACGGCGCACATGTGCTTTCATACCGGAGAGCGTCCACACTGCTGCTTACAGTGCGGGAAACGATTCATCCGCCGCTATGACTTGAGCAAGCACATGTACACTCATATTGGGAAGAGGCCGTTCCCATGTCCTCTGTGCCCAAAGGCTTACACGTGTCGTACACACTTGAACAGGCACATGAAGAGCCACAGTGTTTGACTTGAATCTTGTTGTCATCCTGAGTGCCTTGTGTGGAGTGAAAACATAGTTTGATCAAAAAATTCAATCCTGTCATTATTTACTCGCCCTCGTGACCAATGTCCATGTCCAAACCCGTTTACTGTTGTGGTTTTTCTGTGGAACACAAAAAGCAACGTTTCCATTTGAAAGCTCATAGTCGACCACATCTTTCAAGCTCTAAAAATGACAAATGTCATCATTATAGTCCATACAGCTTATGCGTTATATTCCAAATCCTGTTCCTATTCTGTGAGTAATTAATTAAAATTCAAGTTGTTTATTCAATGATAATATTCCCTGTTTTCTGAGCTGTTAACTGTGGCCGGATCATTTAGTTAAGATGAGAACTAGAGCAGTTTGATTTGTTAACCAAATCTGATTTATTAAAAATAATTGTCTCAGAAGAAACAAAAATGAACAGCGTACTGATTGTGAGTACTACCGCTGAATGACAGCTTAAAGGGTTAGTTCACACAAAAATGAAAATTCTGTCACTAAATACTCATCCTCATGTAATTCCACACCCCTTCGTTCATCTTCGGAACACAAATTAAGATATTTTTGATAAAATCCAATGGCTCAGTGAGGCTTCTATTGACAGCAAGATAATTAACACTTTCAGATGCCCAGAAAGCTACTAAAGACATATTTAAAACAGTTCATGTGACCTACAGTGGTTCAATCACTAGATATTGTTGAATAAAGTCGTTATTTAGTTTTTTTGCCGCACAAAAAGTATTCTCATCACTTCGTAACATTAAGATTGAACCACTGTAGTCACATGAACTGTTTTAAATATGTCTTTAGTAGCTTTCTGGGCATCTTAAAGTGTTAATTATCTTGCTGTCAATTCAGGCTGAGACATCGAATTTCATCAAAAATATCTTAATTTGTGTTCTGAAGATGAATGAAGGTCTTACGGGTGTAGAACGACATGAGGGTGAGTAATTATTGACAGAATTTTCATTTTTGGGTGAACTAACCCTTTAAGCTCAAGTCTGTTTCGCACACAAAACCAAGACTTCAGAAGACTTGCAGACAAAAGAGTGAGTAAATAAGTTGAGGTGAACTATCCCTTTAATTAAAATGTTTCCTGCCAATCTGACGCCGCCGTTGAACTGCAGTTGTTTCACTACAACAAAGTCATTTGAAGAATAGCTTTAACATTTTCTTGCATTACTAATGTGTAACATAGTTTTGTGCCATGGATATTTTCTGTAGAAATATAGGTTTGGAGCCCACTGTTAAAAGTTTTTCTCTTACATTTAGGTTTTTCTAAGATTATTTTAAGCTAGAATCATGCTCAGTATGCAGTTATTAACAAAATGTGCTGAATGTTATTGCCTCATACTAAACTAAATAAATGTGTTGATGACTTAAAGTGGGAATTAAAAATCTCATATTGTTAATGGTGGTGTCATTTTTAAACAGGTGTGTAGCCTATTGTATACATAAAAAGAAATTTAAGGTAGTAGTGATGTTCAGTCAATAAAAACATAAGTTTGGCATTTTAGGTGTATTAAAATGCAGAAAAAGAAGAAAGCAATGAGAGACAAAGAAGCTGAAGGACCAGCTGAAGCAGACAGACATCATCTGGACCCAAAGCCCTTTATGACAATTTAATAAAAACTGTGGCATATTTTTTTATTTGTTAATCTGTTGAATTGACATTCATTGTTTGTTCATTCATTCATTTTAATTAACTAATTGTAATAGTTGTTTCCCACATTTAGCACTTAACCCATGATATTTCTCATTCCAAAAAAAGAAGTATTCTATTAAAAATTGACACCTAAGATAAAATATCTGGATCCTTTCTACAAAATCTTATTAAATGTTCTCTGCATTGACTTTCAAGCATTCAACCATGTTACGCAAGTAATCAAACTAAGTTTTTTTTATAGAAAGAACTTTAAATCTTTGGGGGTGAACATGTTTATCAATAACTATAACTAAAGATTGTTTTAAAAAGTCAGATGCTGTTATTTGCTCTGGCCCTTCTCTGCATATCATAATGACTAGATATAAAGTAGCTTATCGTCAGTGAACTAGTTGTCTGACAAAGACGTCTAAAGAAAGATGCCTCCATCCCTCGAAGAAAAGTCCCACTCTCCTTTTTACTAAACCTTGCTCAAAGTCTTCACAGTGTGTTAGTAGTTGATTAACTGGGGCTCGGTTTTAATGTCTCACATTTGGTTTTAGTCACATGTTCAAGGAAGGGATAAAAGAAGATTGTAACCGTTGCTCTGGGTTTTTTTTTCTTTCTTTTTTTTCTCTTTTCTCTGTTTCGTTTCTTGGGCCTCTGCTCTTCCTAGAAAACTGGGTTAAATCCATAGGCCAGACTGAAATCCCCAGCACTCTCTCTCTCTGTCTTTCTCAGGTAACATTCAACATACATCCTGGGTACAATTAACTGTGTTTTATCAAATTACGCATCTATTCTGTATCCAAATTCATGTGTAACCATAACCAAATACTGTTATTAAATCCTTTCAACTATAAAGTATGTGCTAACTTGTTTTGATTCAGTATTATTATCAAAGTGCTACCTACTGCACTACAATATAGTCACAAAGTAGCAATGCTCTTCCACATATTTTGCTATTCTAACTGCTTATTTCTGTCCTTGGAATACATTATCTCCCAGAAGTGAGTACACCACTCACATTTTTGTAAATATTTTATTATATCTTTTCATGTGACAACACTGAAGAAATGACACTTTGCTACAATGTAAAGTAGTGAGTGTACAGCTTGTATAACAGTGTAAATTTGCTGTCCCCTCAAAATAACTCAACACACAGCCATTAATGTCTAAACCGCTGGCCACAAAAGTGAGTACACCCCTAAGTGAAAATGTCCAAATTGGGCCCAAAGTGTCAATATTTTGTGTGGCCACCATTATTTTCCAGAACTGCCTTAACCTTCTTGGGCATGGAGTTCACCAGAGCTTCACAGGTTCGCACTGGAGTCCTCTTCCACTCCTCTATGACGACATCACGGAGCTGGTGGATGTTAGAGATCTTGCGCTCCTTCACCTTCCATTTGAGGATGCCCCACAGATCGTCAATAGGGTTTAGGTCCGGAAACATGCTTGAAATCAGTCCATCACCTTTACCCTCAGCTTCTTTAGCAAGGCAGTGGTCATGTTGGAGGTGTGTTTGGGGTCGTTATCATGTTGGAATACTGCCCTGCGGCCCAGTCTCCAAAGGGAGAGGATCATGTTCTGCTCATTCATGGTTCCCTCAATGAACTGTAGCTCCCCGGTGCCGGCAGCACTCATGCAGCCCCAGACCATGACACTCCCACCACCATGCTTGACTGTAGGCAAGACACACTTGTCTTTGTACTCCTCAACTGGTTGCTGCCACACATGCTTGACACCATCTGAACCAAATAAGTTTATCTTGGTCTCCTCAGACCACAGGTTTCAGTAATTCATGTCCTTAGTCTGCTTGTCTTCAGCAAACTGTTTGCAGGCTTTCTTGTGCATCATCTTTAGAGGAGGCTTCCCTCTGGGACAACAGCCATACAGACCAATTTGATGCAGTGTGCAGCGTATGGTCTGAGCACTGAGCAATGCTGGCAGCACTCATACGCCTATTTTCCAAACACAACCTCCGGATATGACGCTGAGCATGTGCACTCAACTTCTTTGGTCGACCATGGTGAGGTCTGTTCTGGTCTTGGCCACCGTGCTGCAGCTCAGTTTCAGGGTCTTGGCAGTCTTCTTATAGCCTACACCATCTTTATGTAGAGCAACAATTCTTTTTTTCAGATCCTCAGAGAGTTCTTTGCCATGAGGTGCCATGTTGAACTTCCATATGAGAGACCAGCAAATTCACACTGTTATACAAGCTGTAGACTCACAACTTTACATTGTAGCAAAGTGTCATTTATTCAGTGTTGTCACATGAAAAGATATAATAAAATATTTACAAAAATGTAAGGGGTCATTCTGTGAGATAATGTAAGTAGCAGTAGGTGGACAAGAAATGTAGTTTTTCACCATCATGCTGATAATGTTTCTTTAGTCATTTGATTATGGGATAATCAGGCAGTCTATTCCCTCAGCTAGTCTTCTTGATCCTGCACCAACCTCTTTACTGAAAAAGTTCTGATTTAGTTCCATACCTCAGTAACCCCTCTACCCCGTTACACAAACCATTCTCCCCCTATAAAAATAATGAACTGATACTTATGTGACACCATTAATAGGAAGTGACATCATAGAAGTCTTCTGAACAACATTGTGAGCAGACACAGACAAGTTACCTTCTCCTTTAATAATTATAACTAAAGTATATTGTAAAATTGTTTGTCAAGCTAAATGACTCAAATAACAAAGATAATTTTCACAAGTAATAGTTTTCTTTTACTATTACTTGTGAAAATTATCTTTGTTATTTCAACATTATTCATGATTTCTTAATATCATGCATGCCATGTGCTCTCCATTTATCCACTAGATTTAGAGCAGTGGCCAATTTGGGCAAAAAAAAAAAATCTCAACCCTGTCACACCTACATTTTTATTATTATTTTTTGTTAAGTTTATGAAAAAGTAATTTAAAGTTTGTTGAATTCTGTTTGAAATGTTCAGAGCAATCATAATAAGATTTTAGTTCAAATTCTGAAGTTAAACCTTTGATCAAAAATTATCAGAAAGTGCATATTTCAGGATTTAGTATAGCAAAAGTGTGAGATTTTTATGTAACTTTTATATTTGCAATTACTGAATTAGTGTGAGGGACATCTGATTAATAGGAAAATGTTGATTTTATAACAAATACATTTTATAATTATATTCAGAGAGCTCCCATAGTGTCCATAACCAGTAATAATAGGGATTTGATGCCTGATATGGGAAAATTTGTATTTCTGGAAGTGAAATATGTCATTAATGTTGTGGGATGTTTAGAAAAGTTATACATTTTGGTCAAAAATCTAAAAATGTGTAAGTCCAAATCGTATCGGTTTCGTGGAATGACTCATTCACATTTCTGTTCTTGCTTGACTGACTGAAAATGCAATTGCAAGTGTCTTAAAGGGATAGTTCACCCAAAAAAGAAAATTCTATCATCATTTACTTGTCCTCAAGTTGTTCAAAATCTGTATCATTTTCTTTGTTCTGTTGAACACAAATTTTAAAGAAAGTTTGTAACCAGGCCACTTTGGGGCACCATTGACTTCCATAGTAGGAAAAAAAAAAAAAAACTACTATGGAAGTCAATGGTGCCCCAAAACTGTTCAGTTTAACACATTCTTCAAAATATCTTCCTCTGTGTTCAACAGAACAAAGAAAATTATACAGATTTGGAACAACTTGAGGGTGAGTAAATGATGACAGAACTTTAATTTTTGGGTGAACTATCCCTTTAACTGTGAGTGTAAATGCAAGTAAGAAAAATAACATTTAAATAATAATTTTGCTACAATTTTTGCTTGAACATATAATTTCTGTAATACATTTTCATTTTAAATTTTCAACTTATAAAACGTTAAAATATGTTTAAATTATGTTAAAAATGGTGTCGAAAATAGCAAATGTAAATTATATTATTGAATTTTAATTATAATTTTGCTCCAAATGTTGCACATATAGTAATGGCAATGCAATATGGCAATGTCTCTGTATTGCCAGTTATGGAGTATTAAATGTTGCATTTAACTATTTCTATTCTTTTTATTATTGTTAACTTTAATAATGACTGTTGTTATTGCATGTGTTGTATTATAGAACTGTAATAGAGGAATAATAAAAAAGAAAAAGGCACGTTAAGCTTGGAGGCTGATTGGTATCTCCCCATAATAATAAGAACATATGCTTTTTTGGCAGAAAAAAATAGTTGCGCTTGGACCTCTAATAAAGTGACTTTTATTTTGAAACGAGCTACATCCGGATGACGTCTGTGTTTACGTTGCATTTAAAAAAAAATGACGGTATTTTCCAGTCAGGTATTTATTTACAGCAAATGATTTAAACCGGTGAGTATCTATACTTACTATAAGTGTATCTGTGGAAGTCTGTAAATATGTATCTTAATAAGCTACAGACGAGCATCAAAGAGTAACAGTAAGAGCGTCGTTTGATCTATCACTCTGTCGATGGATAGATTTGACAGTGATGTGGTGTGTAGTGTTTGTAGATGGTGCAGTAGAGTGTCCTGAAGACTCCAGCCCCTTCTCTTCCTCCCCTTTTGATCCAGACCCTTATAATGTGGTCCCTCTACACCTATCATCAGCTGCTAGCCTTCCTCCTCACCTTCCTCAGGTAACTTATGCTGTCCTGTTCCTACCACCTTCTGTTCTTACCATGGTAATCCGTTTCTGCCTGCGTTACTGGGAATATATAGTTTCTCTTTAATGTTGTGGACCCTGTGTTGGCTAAAAGTCTGTGTGGGGGTTCTTGGAATCTGTTATGGATGAAAAGACCTGCTTTACATGAATGGTTTGCTGACATGCTTCAGGCACTGTTTTATTGTGCATAATAAGTATGTTGAACTTTGTCTTGTTTGCCATCTTTAGTTGCTCAAAGATGTGTGCTGCGTGTCATTTAACCAGCTGTATTCTGATTACTTAAAGGTGCAATATGTAATATTTTTGCAGTAAAATATCCAAAAACCACTAGGCCAGTGTTATATATTTTGTGCACTTGAGTACTTACAATATCCCAAATGTTTCCAACTATTTGTAAATCGTGAGAAAATTGCAATTTTAACCAAGACGTGTGAGGAGTCGCCTGTCAATACCTGTGTTACCCTCGGTTTCCGGTTTTATTTTGAAGAAACCATGGAAACACCAAAGACTCTTTAATATTTACATGTTTTAAAAGACAGGGGAACAACTGTTTTGATATATTTATAGACAGAAAACTAATTATTGTTATATAGCTCAACAAGTTTGGTCTTATTGTTTAAATCTAATTTTCTTTAATTTTTTGTGAGTACGGACACTCAAATGTATCTAATATGATAAACAGAGCTGTGTTACCTCATACTCATGAGGTGCTCGTGAGGCATGTGTCTGCTCAATCGCTCCAGCGGCCTCGTTCAGCTCCCACAACACTCAGTCCTGCTCTGCTTCATACTACAGTAATGTTAATAATCGCATCCATGAACATGATTTCTTTCCCTCTTCTTTTGCACCGTCCGTTGAGATGGAGACAACATGTCCCAAGATTCCGCACCCAAACTTGACATCATCAAGCTACGTCTTTGTTTTGAATAGGCCTCTAGCAGACAGAAAATATTACATATCGCACCTTTAAAATGTTATGGGTCATTACATGTCAAATCAACCAAATTTCAGAAAAGTCCCTGGCTAATTTTTTTTTTTCTTTTTTTGTGAAGAAAGACAAACAAAAATAGTGACGAAAGACAAAATATTAAATGCCATGGATGAATGTACTCTGTTTTGTAGAAGGGCTTCAGAATTGCAGTTTTCAGATTACAGAAGGGTGAAAAAGACTTTAGAAAGATGGCATTATCATCATCATTTAATTTTTACAGAGATTGGTAGATTGTTAGTGACCTCTTATTGGGGTGTTCCACCCAAAGTCCTTCACAGGTTCTTAAAGGATTAGTTCACTTTTAAATAAAATTTTCCTGATAGTTTACTCACCCCCCATGTTATCCAAGATGTCCATGTCTTTCTTTCTTCAGTCGAAAAGAAAATAAGGTTTTTGATGAAAACATTCCAGGATTATTCTCCATAGAGAATAATCCTATCGGAGGCGATTCATATCGATATTGAATGCGATATTGTGTAGCTTGTCAGTGAATTACGGCTCTATCTATTAAATGGCGCTTCATTTGAAAGCAGGTGATGCCGATTTAGCGGTAATCAGGGAACCGGCTTTACTGACGAAATGCGCGTGACAAAAGCATTCGATATATCGCCCAGACCTAGTAATTTGTATTCATAACCCTTTTTTTTTCTTCGCATATTGTCATGTTGCAACCTTATGCTAAAACATTATTTGAAACTAAGGTCTGACTCCATAATCACACCAAGATTTCTGACTTGAATTTTATTTGTTTGACACCTAGAGTGAAGGTATGCGTTTATATATATACAGTGGTTACGGAAAGTATTCAGACCCCCTTAAATTTTTCACTCTTTGTTATATTGCAGCCATTTGCTAAAATCATTTAAGTTAATTTTTTTCCATCATTAATGTACACACAGCACCCAATATTGACAGAAAAACACAAAATTGTTGACATTTTGAGCTCCATGATTTCTGACTTGAATTTTAGTTGTTTGACACCTAGAGTGAAGGTATGCTTTTACCTTGAGATCTTCATCTTTGTTTCCAAATGCAATGACTTAAGTTTTAAAAAATATTTTTTTCTCACATCAATCTACACCCCATATTGGCAGATCAAAGACCAGATATGTGATAACTTAAAAAAAAAAATACAATATACACATACAGAATTTACACTGTTAAACAAGCTGTACACTCACTACTTTACATTGTAGCAAAGTGTCATTTTTTTCAGTGTTGTCACATGAAAAAATACAATAAAATATTTACAAAAATGTGAGAGGTGTACTCAATTCCTGTGAGATACTGTAGCCCTTTATACAATAGATTGCTTTAAAGCAAGCAGCTTTACAGTGTTTAACATGGAAAACAGTGTCAATGTCGCTTTCAATTACAATTACAATTTTAATTTATACTATAAAGCTGCTCTCCAGTATGTTCATGTTTGTACTTGCATTCTACCTCAACGAAATGAGCCTAAAAAATGTCCACATCAAAAAGGTGGAGCCGCAGAACACAGCTCTATTATGTAATCGCCACAGACCAATGGTAGGTCAAAGGTTTTTACCAGCATGAGAGAACTATTCCGGAAAGCTTGCTTTGCCAAGCTGTTTTGACCTCATGAAATAATCTTCAAACAAACTTTGTTTGTTTTAAATGAATTCACACCAGTTCGTTCTTCGATGTCGCTTGAAGTATATTGTGGCCTTAAGTATTCGAGCCTTAGTTCTTAGTTGAGGCTATAATCACTGCTTTTTGATTTGTTTCAGGAATGATGCGACAAGCCTAGTTTGAACGTCTGGATTTGGGGATTTTCTGCAGTTCTTTTCTGCAGATTTTCTCAGTCTCTGTCAGGTTTGATTATGGGGACCTTCAATGGACAACCATTTTCAAGGTTTCTCCAGAGATGTTTGATTTGGTTGATTGGGATGGCCTCAGGATGGGCCACTTAAGGACATTCACATTCAATTGTCCTTAAACCCATTGTGCATTGTCTTGACTGTGTGCTTATCCTGATGGAATAAATGTCCTGATGGAAGGTGAGCCTTCGGTCAAGTCTGCAGTCCTGTGTGCTTTTTGAACTAGGTTTTTAATTAAGGATAATCTCTGCATTTTGCTGTTGTAGCAAGATTCGTAGATACAGGAAGGAGGAGGCGGGCAAACCTCAATGTAAACTTTAATCACAAAATAAACAACAAAGTGAAACTAAAGCGGCAAGCCCCTCATGGACCACTGCATCATAAACAAAAACAAAACAACAACTTAAATGTCCCCAGGCCTGGTCCTCTCTCTTCTTTTATGTTTCCGGAGCTTCTCCGTGGGACTCATGACTGGTGTGTTGCTCAGGTGTCGCTCTTTAACATTCGCTCCACCGGCCTCGCTCCACTCCCATGGCTCTTGGCCCCGCTCTGCTTCACACCACAGCTGTGTTCAACTTTCTTTCCACTCTGATCAGTCCCTTGGCACCCAGAGCTGAAAAACACCCCCACAGCATGATAGTGCCACAACAGTGCTTCACCTCTGGGATGGTGTTGATAATTAGCAGTGCCTTGTTTCCTCCAGACATGATGCTTGGAATTTAGGTTTATAACACCAAAGAATCTTGTTTTTGAGTCTTTTAGGTGCCTTTTTTTTTTTTGCATATTCCAAGCAGGATTTCATACATTATACAATGAGGAGAGAATGTCTAGCCACTCTTCCGTAAAGGCAGGAACACACCAAGCCGACGGTCGGCCGTCGGGCAGTTTTTGTTTGTCGGCCGACTAAGTTTTCTCAGTGTTTTCCACACCGTCGGCTGAAGTTGGTCCTCATCGGCTTTTTTCCAGCTGGTTCGAAATGTTGAATCAGCGTCGGTCCATCAGGCCATCTGATCATTCTGATTGGCTGTTCAGATACTGCCACCTGCTGGTACGGAAAGGCATTTCGTCTCACACAGAACTGACATGCTACTTGGCCGTCGGCTGTTTAGCGTTGGTTTGGTGTGTCAGGCCAACTTTGAACACAGACGCTGCCGACGTGAGCCAACCCCGCAGTCTGCTTTCGTCGCCACTAGTTCATCGGCATCGGCTTGGTGTGTTCTGGCCTTAAAGCCCAGATCAGTCGAGTGTTGCAGTGACGACTGTCCTTTTGTAACTTTCTTCCATCTCCACATAGTCAGGTACATAAATATTGGGACATCGACACAATTCTAATTTTTTGGCTCTATACACCACCACAATGGATTTGAAATGAAACGAACAAGATGTGCTTTAACTGCAGACTTTCAGCTTTAATTTGAGGGTATTTACAATAGTTTGTATATGTGCCTCCCACTTTTTAAGGGACCAAAAGTGATGGGACAATTGGCTGCTCAGCTGTTCCATGACCAGGTGTGTGTTATTCCCTCATTATCCCATTTACAAGGAGCAGATAAAAGGTTCAGAGTTCATTTCAAGTGTGCTATTTGCATTTGGAAACTGTTGCTGTCAACTCTCAATATGAGATCCAAAGAGCTGTCACTATCAGTGAAGCAAGCCATCATTAGGCTGAAAAAACAAAACAAACCCATCAGAGCGATAGCAAAAACTTTAGGTGTGGCCAAATCAACTTATTGGAACATCCTTAAAAAGAAAGGTGAGCTCAGCAACACCAAAAGACTCAGAAGACCATGGGAAACAACTGTGGTGGATGACCGAAGAATTCTTTCCCTGGTGAAGAAAACACCCTTCACAACAGTAGGCCAGATCAAGAACACTCTCCAGGAGGTAGGTGTATGTGTGTCAAAGTCAACAATCAAGAGAAGACTTCAACATACAGTGAATACAGAGGGTTCACCACAAGATGTAAACCATTGGTGAGCCTCAAAAATAGGAAGGCCAGATTAGAGTTTGCCAAACAACATCTAAAAAAAGCCTTCACAGTTCTGGAACAACATCCTAAGGACAGATGAGACCAAGATCAACTTGTACCAGAGTGATGGGAAGAAAAGAGTATGGAGAAGGAAAGGAACTGCTCATGATCCAAAGCATACCACCTCCTCAGTGAAGCATGGTGGTGTTAGTGTCACGGCATGGGCATGTATGGCTGCCAATAGAACTGGTTCTCTTGTATTTATTGATGATGTGACTGCTGACAAAAGTTGTTGAAGACAAAACTGAAGGGAAAATGCCCCAAGAACTGAAGACAGTTGCCGTAAAGGCCTGGCAGAGCATCACCAGGGATGAAACCCAGTGTCTGGTGATTACTATGCGTTCCAGACTCCAGACTGTAATTGACTGCAAAGGATTTGCAACCAGGTATTAAAAAGTGAAAATTAGGGGCCAAGCACCGAAGGTGCTTAGGCACCTATTGTTATTGTTGGCGTTCCGTACGCTTATTAGGGGCCAAGCACCGAAGGTGCTTAGGCACCTATTGTTATTGTTGGCGTTCCGTACGCTTATTAGGGGCCAAGCACCGAAGGTGCTTAGGCACCTATTGTTATTGTTGGCGTTCCGTACGCTTATTATTATTCTTCCGCTTCTTCTTCCGCTCTTGAAGTCTATGGCAGCCCATAGAACCGCTTGCGGGAAAGTTGTGAAATTTGGCACACAGTTAGAGGACAGTCTGACCTTTGTCCATAGCAAATTTGGAGTCTCTAACTCAATCCCTCTAGCGCCATCAGCTGTCCAAAGTTGCACTTATGTTTATGTTAATAACTTTTGAACCATAAGGGCTAGAAACAAAATTCTTTTTTCCTCTGATTCCTTGGGTCAAGACGAATCGATTGCACCATATGACGTCATTTTCCGTCATGAAAATTTTTCCGCCATTTTGAATTTTCTGAAAAACGTACTTTTTCGAACTCCTCCTAGGCCGTTACTCCAATTTTCACGAAAATTGAACCAGATCATCTTCAGACCATGCCGACAAAATGTTATGGAATTCAAGTTGATTTCTCAAACCGTTTTCGAAAAACACGCAAACGAATTGTACGTAGTGCTTGCGAAAATAGACATAAGGCTGTATCTCCGCAACGCTTTATCGTATTCAGACCAAACTTGGTAACTGTCATCACAAGCATGACCTGAGGCAACATGCAGCGTTTCGGCGCAGCGCCACCTAGTGGTGCGGAGATATGAAAAATGGCTATTTTTACTTATAACTTCTGATGGGTTTGGCCAAAAATCATGAATTTGGTCTCGTTGGATTCGGGGAATCATGCCGAGTCGAATGATATCCAATTTTCCCATATTGGACATTTTGGCCGTCGGCCATTTTAAATTTGGTGCTAAAATGCTGTATTTTACGAACGCATTAGCGTATCGTTATGAAACTCGGTATGGGTCATCAGCACAATGCCCTGAAGGAGCATACCAAGTTTAGGACCAGCGCCACCTTGTGGTCAAAAGTTATAACAAAATTTACAAAAATGCTAATAACTGTTGACTATATTAACCGATTGTAATGAAACTGTTTTCAGTAGATTCCTTGGGTCATGCTGAGAACATAGATATCAAACTTTCCATAGTCAGCTGAACTTCCTGTCCGCCATATTGTTTTTCTTTAAAAACCTACTTTTTCGAACTCCTCCTAGACCTTTGCTCCGATTTTCACCAAAATTGAACCGTATCATCTTCAGACCATGCCGACAAAAAGTTATGGATTTCAAGTTGATAAGTCAAACCGTTTTCGTATACCGGAGCAAAGAATTTGAGAGATGATGCAAAAATTACTCTTGAAGCTGTATCTCTACAATTCAACCGTTTTCGTATACCAGAGCAACGAATTTGAGGCATGATGCAAAAATGACTCTTGAAGCTGTATCTCTGCAATGCTTTATCATATTCAGACCAAACTTGGTATGTGTCATCACAAGCATGACCTGAGGCATCATACAATGTTTCAGCACAGCGCCACCTACTGGAGTGGAGATATGGCTGTTTTTGGTTATAACTTCTGATGGGTTTGACCAAAATTCATAAATTTGGTATGGTTCATCAGGACAATGCCCTGAAGGAGCCTGAGAAGTTTCGGACCAGCACCACCTTGTGGTCAAAAGTTATAACAAAATTGACAAAAATGCTAATAACTTTTGATAATATCTACCGATTGTAATGAAACTGGTCTCAATAGATTCCTTGGGTCATGCTGAGAACATAGATATCAAATTTGCCATATTCAGCTGAACTTCCTGTCCGCCATATTGTTTTTCTTTAAAAACCTACTTTTTCAAACTCCTCCTAGACCTTTGCTCCGATTTTCACCAAAATTGAACCGTATCATCTTCAGACCATGCCGACAAAAAGTTATGGATTTCAAGTTGATAAGTCAAACCGTTTTCGTATACCGGAGCAAAGAATTTGAGAGATGATGCAAAAATTACTCTTGAAGCTGTATCTCTACAATGCTTTGACATATTCAGACCAAACTTGGTACGTGTCATCACAAGCATGACCTGAGGCATCATACAGTGTTTCGGCGCAGTGCCACCTACTGGAGTGGAGATATGAAAAATGGCTATTTTTGCTTATAACTTCTGATGGGTTTGACCAAAATTCATTAATTTGGTATGGGTCATCAGGACAATGCCCTGAAGCAGCCTGAGAAGTTTCGGACCAGCGCCACCTCGTGCTCAAAAGTTATAACAAACTTGACAAAAATGCTAATAACTTTTTTTTCTAATTGCTCACTGCTGCTGTTGGTCTGATGCTCACGGCCATGTTGGCTGGCTTCTTGTGCCGTTTTTGTGCTTGGCCCCGTAATTGCTGCTTGCAGCTATATTTATTATTCTTCTTCTTCTTCCGCTCTTGAAGTCTATGGCAGCCCATAGAACTGCTTGCGGGAAAGTTGTGAAATTTGGCACACAGTTAGAGGACAGAATGACCTTTGTCCATAGCAAATTTGGAGTCTCTAACTCAATCCCTCTAGCGCCACCAGCTGTCCAAAGTTGCACTTATGTTTATGCTAATAACTTTTGAACCATAAGGGCTAGAAACAAAATTCTTTTTCCTATGATTCCTTGGGTCAAGACGAATCGATTGCATCATATGACGTCATTTTCCGTCATGAAAATTTTTCCGCCATTTTGAATTTTCTGAAAAACCTACTTTTTCGAACTCCTCCTAGGCCGTTAGTCCGATTTTCATGAAAATTGAACCAGATCATCTTCAGACCATGCTGAAAAAAGTTATGGAATTCAAGTCGATTGCTCAAACCGTTTTCGAAAAACACACGAACGAATTGTACGTAGCGCTTGCGAAAATAGAAGTAAGGCTGTATCTCTGCAACACTTTATCATATTCAGACCAAACTTGGTACATGTCTTCACAAGCATGACCTTAGGCACCATGCAGTGTTTCGGCTCAGCGCCACCTACTGGTGCGGAGATATGAAAAATGGATATTTTTGCTTATAACTTCTGATGGGTTTGTCCAAAAATCATAAATTTGGTCTTGTTGGATTCGGGGTATCATGCCGAGTCAAATGATATCCAATTTTCCCATATCGGACATTTTGGCCGTCGGCTATTTTGAATTTCGTGCTAAAATGCTGTATTTTACGAACGCATTAGCGTATCGTTACGAAACTCGGTATGGGTCCCCAGCACAATACCCTGAAGGAGCCTGAGAAGTTTCAGCACTGCGCCACCTTGTGGTCAAAAGTTATAACAAAATTTACAGAAATGCTAATAACTTTTGACTATATTGACCGATTGTAAGGGAACTTGTCTCAGTAGATTCCTTGGTTCATGCTGAGAACATAGATATCAAATTTGCCATAGTCAACTGAACTTCCTGTCTGCCATATTGTTTTTCTTTAAAAACCTACTTTTTCGAACTCCTCCTAGACCTCTGCTCCGATTTTCACCAAAATTGAACCGTCTCATCTTCAGACCATGCCGACAAAAAGTTATGGATTTCAAGTCGATAAGTCAAACTGTTTTCGTATACCGGAGCAAAGAATTTGAGATATGCTGCAAAAATTACTCTTGAAGCTGTATCTCTACAATGCTTTAACATATTCAGACCAAACTTGGTACGTGTCATCACAAGCATGACCTGAGGCAAGATACAGTGTTTCGGCGCAGTGCCACCTACTGGAGTGGAGATATGAAAAATGGTTATTTTTGCTTATAACTTCTGATGGGTTTGACCAAAATTCACAAATTTGGTATGGGTCATCAGGACAATGCCCTGAAGGAGCCTGAGAAGTTTCGGACCAGCGCCACCTTGTGGTCAAAAGTTATAACAAAATTGACAAAAATGCTAATAACTTTTTTTTCTAATTGCTCACTGCTGCTGTTGGTCTGATGCTCCCAGCCATGTTGGCTGGCTTCTTGTGCTGTTTTTGTGCTTGGCCCCGTAATTGCTGCTTGCAGCTATATTTATTATTCTTCCGCTTCTTCTTCCGCTCTTGAAGTCTATGGCAGCCCATAGAACCGCTTGCGGGAAAGTTGTGAAATTTGGCACACAGTTAGAGGACAGTCTGACCTTTGTCCATAGCAAATTTGGAGTCTCTAACTCAATCCCTCTAGCGCCATCAGCTGTCCAAAGTTGCACTTATGTTTATGTTAATAACTTTTGAACCATAAGGGCTAGAAACAAAATTCCTTTTTCCTCTGATTCCTTGGGTCAAGACGAATCGATTGCACCATATGACTTCATTTTCCGTCATGAAAATTTTTCCGCCATTTTGAATTTTCTGAAAAACGTACTTTTTCGAACTCCTCCTAGGCCGTTACTCCAATTTTCACGAAAATTGAACCAGATCATCTTCAGACCATGCCGACAAAATGTTATGGAATTCAAGTTGATTTCTCAAACCGTTTTCGAAAAACACGCAAACGAATTGTACGTAGTGCTTGCGAAAATAGACATAAGGCTGTATCTCCGCAACACTTTATCGTATTCAGACCAAACTTGGTAACTGTCATCACAAGCATGACCTGAGGCAACATGCAGCGTTTCGGCGCAGCGCCACCTAGTGGTGCGGAGATATGAAAAATGGCTATTTTTACTTATAACTTCTGATGGGTTTGGCCAAAAATCATGAATTTGGTCTCGTTGGATTCGGGGAATCATGCCGAGTCGAATGATATCCAATTTTCCCATATTGGACATTTTGGCCGTCGGCCATTTTAAATTTGGTGCTAAAATGCTGTATTTTACGAACGCATTAGCGTATCGTTATGAAACTCGGTATGGGTCATTAGCACAATGCCCTGAAGGAGCATACCAAGTTTAGGACCAGCGCCACCTTGTGGTCAAAAGTTATAACAAAATGTACAAAAATGCTAATAACTTTTGACTGTATTAACCGATTGTAATGAAACTGGTCTCAGTGGATTCCTTGGGTCATGCTGAGAACAAAGATATCAAATTTGCGATAGTCAGCTAAACTTCCTGTCCGCCATATTGTTTTTCTTTAAAAACCTACTTTTTCGAACTCCTCCTAGACCGTTGCTCCGATTTTCACCAAAATTGAACCGTGTCATCTTCAGACCATGCCGACAAAAAGTTATGGATTTCAAGTCGATATGTCAAACCGTTTTCGTATACCAGAGCAAAGAATTTAAGGCATGATGCAAAAATGACTCTTGAAGATGTATCTCTGCAATGCTTTATCATATTCAGACCAAACTTGGTACATGTCATCCCAAGCATGAACTGAGGCATCATACAGTGTTTCGACGCAGCGCCACCTACTGGAGGGGAAATATGAAAAATGGCTATTTTTGCTTATAACTTCTGATGGGTTTGACAAAAATTCATAAATTTGGTATGGGTCATCAGGACAATGCCCTCAAGGAGCCTGAGAAGTTTCGGTACAGCGCCACCTTGTGGTCAAAAGTTATAACAAAATTTACAAAAATGCTAATAACTTTTGACTGTATTCACCAATTGTAATGAAACTGGTCTCAGTAGATTCCTTGGGTCATGCTGAGAACATAGATATCAAATTTGCTATAGTCAGCTGAACTTCCTGTCCGCTGTATTGTTTTTCTTTAAAAACTTTCTTTTTCGAACTCCTCCTAGACCGTTGCTCCGATTTTCACCAAAATTGAACCATATAATCTTCAGACGATGACGACAAAAATTTATGGATTTCAAGTCGATAAGTCAAACCGTTTTCGTATACCAGAGCAAAGAATTTGAGATATGATGCAAAAATTACTCTTGAAGCTGTATCTCTGCAATGCTTTATCATATTCAGACCAAACTTGGTATGTGTCATCACAAGCATGACCTGAGGCATTATACAGTGTTTTGGCGCAGCGCCACCTACTGGAGTGGAGTTATGAAAAATGGTTATCTTTGCTTATAACTTATGATGGGTTTGACCAAAATTCCTAAATTAGGTATGGGTCATCAGGACAATGCCCTGAAGGAGCCTGAGAAGTTTCGGACCAGCACTACCTTGTGGTCAAAAGTTATAACAAAATGTACAAAAATGTTAATAACTTTTGACTATATTCACCAATTGTAATGAAACTGGTCTCAGTATATTCCTTGGGTCATGTTGAGAACATAGATATCAAATTTGCTATAGTCGGCTGAACTTCCTGTCCGCCATATTGTTTTTCTTTAAAAACCTACTTTTTCAAACTCCTCCTAGACCGTTGCTCCGATTTTCACCAAAATCGAACTGTATCATCTTCAGACCATGCCGACAAAAAGTTATGGATTTCAAGTCGATATGTAAAACCGTTTTTGTATACCGGAGTAATGAATTTGAGGCATGATGTAAAAATGACTCTTGAAGCTGTATCTCTTCAGTGCTTTGACATATTGACACCAAACTTTGCAAGTGTCATTGTCACCTCACTCTGACCATACCACAACAATTTGGACACAGCGCCACCTATTGGTCGAAAGTTATGAACCAGTAAATCCTCATTTTTGATAATTTTTCAGCTCTTATGCCTAAAATGATCTTAATACGTCTTTAATTGTTCACTGTTGCAGTTGGTCTGATGCTCCCAGCCGTGTTGGCTGGTTTCTTGTGCCGTTTTTGTGCTTGGCCCCATAATTGCTGCTTGCAGCTATATTTTGATTTATGATTGTTAATCTGTCCCATTACTTTTGGTCCCTTAAAAAGTGGGAGGCACATATACAAACTGTTGTAATTCCTACACCGTTCACCTGATTTGGATGTAAATACCCTCAAATTAAAACTAAAAGTCTGTTCATTTCATTTCAAATCCATTGTGGTGGTGTATACAGCCAAAAAGATTCGAATTGTGTCGATGTCCCAATATTTATGGACCTGACTGTATAAGCTTTGGAGCTCAACAAGAGGACCATTCAGTTCATGGTCTTCTCACTTTTTAAGGCCCTTCTCATCTGATTGCTCAGTTAGGCTGGGATTAGGTCTTGGCGATATATCGCATGCGATTGTCACATGCATTTCGTCAGTAAAGCCGGTTCCCTGATTACCGCTAAATCATCATCACCTGCTTTCAAATGGAGCGCCATTTAATAGACAGAGCCGTAGTTCACTGACAAGCCACGCAATATCGCATTCATTATCGAATGCGATTCATCTGCGATAATGAACGCGATATTGCGTAGCTTGTCAGTGATCTACGGTTCTATCTATTAAATGGCGCTCCATTTGAAAGCAGGTGATGATGATTTAGCGGTAATCAGGGAACCGGCTTTACTGACGAAATGCATGTGACAATCGCATACGATATATCGCCCAGACCTAGCTGGGAGGCCAGCTCTGGGAAGAGTCCAGGGCTACGTTTCCCAAAAGCACCATAAGCCTAAGTTGATCATAGAACCTTTTGCCACCAATGCTCTAATGGTTACCTTAGTTCACAATGCTTCTGGGAAAAGCAGCAATGGTTGTTTCAAACCTCTTCCATTTAAGAATTATTGAGGCCGCTGTGCTCATGTGAACCTTTTACCTAAACATTTCTTTGTAGTCTTTTCTCAGATCAGTTTCTGAACTGTGCAGGCAGTTCCTTTGACCTCATGATTAACCTCATGGTTTTTGTGCTCTAAGCATTTCCAGCTGTTGTACAGGCAGGTATATGCAGGTGTGTCTTTCTAAATCATGTCCATGTAATTGAGATTGTCACCGGTTAACTCCAGTTAAATTTTACAAAGAAACATCATAAAGAAAGAGGGAGAAAGTGTTACAAGAAAAGGGTTTGAATACTTATGCAATGTAATGTGGTTTTTGCCTTGTCATTATGGGATGTGGAGATTGATGTGAAAAAAATAAAAGTTTAAAGCATTTTAGCAACATGACAAAATGTGAAAAGAATAAAGGGATATGAATTCTTTTGCAAGTTGTATATGCAAGTATTCACGATAAAGAAATGGAAAAATGTTTTAAAAAGAATTTTAAAATGCATGTGGCAAGTTCTTAGAAATGCATGCTTTGTGTTAGTATCATGTAGTTTTGAAAAGTGTGATGATTCATTGTTATATAATCACGCAGACATAAAAACATGCTTATAATGGGGGAGTTATACTAATTGTATGTGTTGACCCATATACATGAAGAACTAAATGAAGGACATTCATGTGCTCATCTCCATACATACCGTCTGTTCTCTCCACTCTCTGTCCAGCTATGTCCTGCTTCACGCGTCTCGTAAGACTTTTAGTAACGTAAAAGTGAGCATCTCAGCGCAGTGGACACCGTCAGCATTGCAGCAGAATGGCAGCGCTATAACTTTGTCTCCTGGAGAGGTATGGATATAATTCATGAGCATTTCCAGTCATTTTGTTGTCAAATTTAAAAAAAAAAAGTATCTCAAGTCAATTAATAATTAAAAATACAACTAAAAATCCTAAAAACCCATTTATGAGTAGATCGTAGCCATTACTGTAATGCATATAGACAGCTTTCACATTTTTTTTATTTTTATGGTTTAACATTATTCAAAACCAAGTAGTCCATGTCTCACCTGTTAACTGCTTGCTGTGGAGAAAATGGGTTCTGCCAATAGGGGTGAGAGAAAAACAGGAATTTTCCTCACAACACTGTATTGATACATTTGAATACCTCACAATACTGTATCAATGTTATATTTCACATGAATACTTTTGTGAAAAAGGCGATTAATCATTAAGTATGTGAAAGGGCAACACATGGTAAAACACTGACATTCTCACAACTTGCGATATAGTTGTATACAGCACTGACTTTTTGGGTTTTAATATACATTTATAATAATATTGCTACAAAGTTAATTTTTGTTTTTACATTTGCAGACATGGGAGGATAACAAACTGTTTGCTGATGCGGGGGAGGCTACTTTGTTTTTGGGTGCTCTGGACTCAATCTTTCTCTTCTCCTATGCTGTGGTAAGTTAAAAACAGGAATGGGCGTAGCAGGCAGGTTTTGGAGGTTGGAGTTGGACAGTGAGATACTCTGACAGTAGGGTGTGTGATATTGACAAAATGATATTTGAACTATATTGACAATATTTGCTGAGTGTCTTAAAGGTTTAGTTCAAATTCTGTCATTAATTACTCGCCTCATGTTGATCTACACCCGTAAGACCTTTGCTCATCTTCGGAAACACAGAATTAAGATATTTTTGATCAAACCCAATGGCTCAGGTTGCATGAGGTCTGCATCACCAGCAAGATAATTAACACTTTCAGATGCCCAGAAAGCTACTAAAGACATATTTAAAACAGTTCATGTGACTACAGTGGTTCAATCTTAATGTTATGAAGTGACGAGAATACTTTTTGTGCAACAAAAAAAACAATGACTTTATTGAACAATATCTAGTGATGGACAATTTCAAAACACTCCTTCATGAAGCTTTACGAATCTTTTGTTTTGAATCAGTGGTTCGGAGTGCGTATCAAACCGCCAAAGTCACGTGATTTCAGTAAACGAGGTTTTGTTACATCAAAAGTGTTTCCAAATTTCAATAGTTCATGTGACTTTGGCAGTTTGATGCGCACTCCGAACCACTGCTTTGAAACAAAAGATTCGTAAAGCTTTGAAGCTTCATGAAGGAGTGTTTTGAAATCGCCCATCACTAGATATTGTTGAATAAAGTCATTATTTTATTTTTTATTTTTTTTGGCACATAAAAAGTACTCTCGTCACTTCATAACATTAAGGTTGACCCACTGTAGTCACATGAACAGTTTTAAATATATTTTTAGTAGCTTTCTGGGCATCTGAAAGTGTTAATTATCTTGCTGTCAATGGAGGCCTCACTGAGCCATTGGATTTTATCAAAAAATCTTAATTTGTGTTCTGAAGATGAACGAAGGTCTTATGGGTGTGGAACGACATGAGGGTGAGTAATTAATGACAGAATTTAAATGTTTGGGTGAACCCTTTAATGAGTGAGTCATTCATTCAAAAGCAAGTGACTCTATTAAAGAGTCACTGAATCATTCACTCAAATGATTTGTTCATAAATGCCGATTAATTCAGTTACGAAACATTGAGTGAAAGCATGCAATCCAAATGCACAAAATATCTTTATTTTACAAGTTTTTTTCATCAACCTTAATCTACATACTTGATAATGTCAAATCGCATATTGTTAAATTAATAATTGTGGTATTGTTGTAAATGATCGCGCACACCCCTGTGTGACAGTGATTTGTTTGGTTTTCTTTCAGGGTTTGTATATCAGTGGGGTGATTGGCGATCGGTTCAACCTCCGCTATGTTCTGTCCTTCGGTTTATGTGGATCAGCAATCGCGGTTGGTATTCTGTAATTAGGGCTGTGAATCAATTCAAATATTTTGTTTAATGTAATATTTGATTAAGTTGAGCTGAATGCATTAAGTATAAAGCAAAGATAACCTCTTGGTTACGTTTGTAACTCTCGTTCCCTGAATAGTCTCTGGTGCTATGAAAACACCCTCCAGATTGCATGATTGTTTGAAGCCCGTATAGAATCAAAGCCATTAGTGCAACAGTTGGATTGCTGAGGTAAAATTTCCATTAATTTTCTCCATGACAATCATCACACCTGGATGGTGTTCCCATAACTTCAGCTACTGACACAGAGTGAACCTATGAAAGGGAACAAATATTTGTGTCTTTATTTAATTACATTCGCCCTCTCTTCTCTTTAGGAATTTATTTTTGGCACTTTGACAGAATGGCTTCACTTTTATAACGTGTACTTTTATTGCGTTTTGTGGGTGATAAATGGACTGCTGCAATCTACAGTTTGGCCCTGTGTGGTGGCCATCATGGGCAACTGGTTTGGGAAATCTGGGTAGGTGTCAGTATTTCACATCACCCTGTAATACACAATTGTGATTCCAGAAATCTGCGATTATTTTAAAACTTCAGACTTTTTATGACTTCAGATATATTTTAAGACTTTAGACATATACCATGATATAGTCATCACATGACATGGCATTTTTGGCACATGTGATGGGACACATGATCAAAAATTAGTTTCACCAACATGCCTAATGTGTAAATATCACTGATGTTTGCAGGGGTTTTCAAACCTGTACTGGAGGACCCCCAGCCCTGCACATTTTGTATGTCTCCCTTATTTGACACACCCACTTCAGGTCTTGTACTCTTTACTAATGAGCTGATGACTTGAATCAGTTGTGTTAGATGAAGTAGACATGCAAAATGTGCAGTGCTGGGGGGGTCTTCCAGGACAGGTTTGAAATCCTACTGGATACTGTGTTCAGGATTGGGTCATGAATGCATGGATAAACAAATTGCAACAAAAAATCTTTTCCCAGCATATATTGAATTATTTACACCAGTGTTAATTTTGACAGCAAATTTTGATTTAGTTTCAGTCATAGTCTTTTGACTAAAAAGTCATTTAGTTTTAGTCATATTTTAGTCATCGGAAATTGATTTAGTTTTAGTCTAGTTTTAGTAGACTAAATTTCATAAGATTTTAGTCGACTAAATCTACAGTAAAATCTAATTCAGTTAAATTGTAATGCATTAAGTATTTCTCTAACAATACACAGATATAGGTACATCTGATATTTCCCAAACTGTTTATGTTCACCCATCTGTACTTTGCTCGCCAAAGCGGACGGTTTTTGACCGTTCAAGTGCAAAAAGACACGAAAAAGCAAAATTCAGTACTTTTGAGGGATTGACACACTTATCATTGAGGTACTATTATAGTTTTTGTTTTAGTGAAAGTTCGATTACATTTTTTGGGGGGAGTAACTGTATGATTTGATTTCAGGGAATTCACAGACATGTAACATTATGTTTCCTTATAGCAGTAATAGTGCAATACATTTGTCTAAAGTAACTAATTCACACGCATATCTTCTGTCTGCCAGCCGAGGCTTTGTGTTTGGACTGTGGAGTGCATGTGCATCCGTGGGGAATATTCTGGGTGCGTTTCTTGCCTCCAGTGTCCTGAAGTATGGCTATGAGGTAAGAGCACTTTATATATTATATTATATTATATTATATTATATTATATTATATTATATTATATTATATTATATTATATTATATTATATTATATTATATTATATTATATTATATTAATTATATAAAACGGTTAGTTCCTGTCCTTGATTCTGATAGCTGTATTTTATTCAAGATCTGTTCCGTGTATCCTTACACAACACCCTTAGCAACGTAAACTGTTTGTTCTCAATTGATATTGTTCATTGAAACTTACTGTATTATGTAGAAGAGTGTTGTGAGAAAAAGATCAATTGAGCGAGTTTATTACCTGCATTCAGATTTAGCATTTTCCTTCAGGTCAGTCCTAAACATGTGTTTAAATGTCCACTGTATTATCCTGTCCTTTTAACATTTAAGGGGTTTTCCCGTGACTGACAGCGCTAGTCAAAGCATTTGTCAGTTGCGTCTTGTTCAGTGTTCACAACAATTCAGTCTTTTCTAATGTAAAAGTCTTCGCTACTGACTGACACACTCATAAAGACAGTCTTTGCTGCCATATAATGGCGTGATAATGTAACTTCTGTGGCTGTTCACAGTCAGGGACTATTTTTTCCGGCGGAAGGAAGGCTTTTAGCCTTTTTCAACGCCCTTTATCCGTGACCTGTTAACTGTCACCCCCACTTTTTTTTTTTAGACAAGAAAATGCACTATCCAAACTTAAATGGTTGTAATTCAAGAACACTTTGGAGTATAGACATAAGGCTGGTCTTGTTTTAAAGAAGACATTTGGCAGATTATTGTAGAAGTGAAATTACTTATGTAAGTGAAACAGAAAAAAAGTTATAGAAGTTTATGAAAATGTAAAATGTAAAAATATAATATTTTATATTTTATATAAAATATATATTTTACAAAACAATTTTTACTCTAAAACTGCAAGGAAATCAAAGCCAAAAATCTGAACAAGTTGTGTTCCAAATTTCAGGTTGATATCTCAAAAAATTAGCTTTCAGTAAGATTTTGTTTGGGCGCAGTACCACACTTTTTCACTAGATGACAACCAAGCTCCATTACTGACCATATAAAGGCGCCTCCATTTCTATATATGGTTTGAGTGATCTGAACCATATATTTACATTATTTTCATACAATTTATGAAGTAGACATCCTATATAGAAGTAGTATGGGAAGTTTTGGCAAAATTTGATATGAATTCAGCCTCTAATAAACATAAAAATAACATGTATGTGGGTTATAGATTACCGCCACAATCATAAATGTATTTTTTTTTTCTATTAAAAACATTTTCAGACCTTTTTTTCTCAAAAAATTGAATGGATGTTATCTTTTGAACTCTTGGCATGAAAACAAACATGTTTCAACCAATCTTTAATGATTTTTCATGTTCATCGCTATTTCAAAATAAAGGTGAAAATATGCTTGTTGCAAATTGATAAATTACTGCTCCTCTGTAATTTATTTTGAAAATCAGTCACCAAATATGTAAACTAGAGATTCTAAGCTTTCAAATGATATAGTTTGTAAAGATTAGTTTAGGTTTAGTATAGAATGTTACTGTTTTAAATATGTAATGGCTGTGGGCCCACCGGTGGGCCCGTGACAGTTAACAGGTTAATCACGATACAGCACAGCCTCTCGTACCTTATTACTTACATATATTATATTATTCATAAAATTCATAAATGTTTGTGTGAGGGTTATGCTTGATAAGTGTGTGTTTGTGTGTGTGTTTCAGTATGCCTTCCTCGTGACATCAGTGCTTCAGTTTGCTGGTGGTGTGGTGGTGTTTTTTGGCCTGCTCACTTCTCCAAAAGAAATTGGTAAGTTCATTATGAACACTGCTGATTCTTTGCTTTTCAGTTTCAGTTTATCAGTGCCTCTTTGATTTCTTTTTCAGTTTTACTTCTTCAGCCATTTCACACAAACAAAGAAAATTCGGAAATTCATACTGATTTACGCATGTAAAAAATGGCAGACAGGCTGAATGAAAGTGCAAAATCTCTGGTTACTGGTAATGGAAATTATCAGTGACACACAACTCAATACACAGATGTTATTTAATTATATTATAATGGGTTATTTAATTATATTTTAGCATAAACAAACATTCATAGACAGGTAGTTGTCACGACTGGTTGCAGAGAGCGCACAAAGAAACAAAGGTGTATTCAAAACAAACAGTCTTTAATCCAGCAAGAACTTGCAGGAGATTTCAGGAGGAAGAGTATATGACAACAACATAAAGACGATACTGGACAAAGAAACTGAATGAACAGAGGGTTTAAAAAAACAGGGATAATTAAAGTAACGAGAAACACGTGCAAAACTCAATTAAAAACCATGGAGACAAACTAGGTAAAGGGAAAACAGGAACAGAACACAGTTCAATCAAAACCATAGTGAACATAATATTGCTACCATTTATTTATTTACAGCTAGAATGTTGAAGGGATATGTAACAACGTATTTATCATAATGTACTTTAAATTTATGAAAGAATGTCAGAAAGATATCAGTTGCGCTGTTGTTCATAAATACCAGTGGTGATGTTGTACAATGAGGATGTTGTCATGTTGCCGGAGATAGAGTCATCAGTGTCCCAATGTGTAGTGAGCCAGTGTGCACTGCTTACTGTCCTTACACAGCAAAATCCCCAGAGTTAATATAACACTGAAGCAGAGTTAAAGTTAATGACATAATATGCTGTTTTTGGAGTTTGATGTCTTTTATCTTCAGTTGAGTTCATCTTAGGCTGTAGCTGGAAGTCAGTTCTTGTATTTCTCTTCAGTGATTCTGCTTGTTAACAGCAGGTGTTCATCACTAATGCTCAATCATCACTTAATTAATCACTTAATTATCTCATTAACTTTAACTCTGCTTCAGTGTTACTTTAACACTATATAGAGAGGAGGGACCATATGTACTCTGAGCAGAGTTGATTTAACTCTGGGGATTTTGCTGTGTACTAGTGCCCGAATTTGTGAACATGATATATACTGATTCACAATCTTGGGAGCTCAATGAGACGCACCCCATTCGCTTGTTAAGTCTTACATCATGTGCCACTGCTTCCGGGTCCAAACGCTCTATCTCAAACCACGAGAAAACAACAAACGGTGCTAATATACACACATGATGTGGTGTAATACTACCACAAAATTATAATCATAAACTTTATCTCCATACCAAAATCCCAGACAGTGATTCATTTTTTATAAATCATTAATGTCTGTGACGCTGTGAGCACGGAGACTGTTGTGTAGACTGTAAGTATTTTAAATGTTTAACTTTTTAAAATGTTAAATGTTTAATATGAATAAACAGCCATGGAGATGGCATTCTCAAGTGAAACGAGTCGAGGCTTGGACCCAGAAACAATGATCACTTACGTCACGACTTAACAAGCGGATAGGTTTATGTAACAGCAGCAGCTCTGGGCATGTGACCAAAAGCACAAATCTTTGGTGTTATTGCAGTGTGGAGGAAAAGAGATTAGATACATAAAACTGTCACATTAACGTAAATGTTTGTGAAGCTAGCCAGATCACACAGATCAGAAATTGTTTATTCACTACTTTAACTTTTTTAAATTTCTGTCGTATTTCTTACCTACCAGAAAAACTGTTTATTTCATTTGTATCTTTGTTCTGTTGTATTTATTTGTGCCATTGACTTGTAATTAGTGTATTTGTTCTTATTTTATTATTGAAATTGGTATTGAGAATTGTGAAACTTCACAGATATCTAATATTTTAGTGTCATTACACCCTTATTTATTCAAATACAGGTTTATATTGGTCAAAAACAACATTCTTTGCATTGATCCTACAAATGGACCCTGTAATATTGAACTTGATGTAAAAAAGTGTTTTCATCTGTTGGTCTCTTTTTTTTTAAGGACTAAGTGACCCCTCTGAGACAGTTCTGAGATCAGTGACAAGAGACTCAGACAGTCGTCCTCTGATGAGTGACGATGAAGATGAGTTATGTGATGAAAACTGCTCCATACAGCAGCAGGATGAGGAGCCTGAACCACAGCCCAAAGCCATTGGCTTCCTAAAGGCCTTCTGCCTGCCTGGAGTCCTTCCTGTCTGTGTCCATTTAAACACTTCCTTACTTATCCTCATTATTGTCGACTAGATTTGATGTTTTTTTATTGTCTTCTGCAGTATTCTCTGGCTTACGCATGTCTGAAGCTGGTCAACTACTCTTTCTTCTTCTGGCTGCCATTTTATCTCAGCAACAACTTCGGCTGGAAGGAAGTTCAGGCCGACCGGTTGTCTGTGTGGTATGATGTGGGAGGAATTGTTGGTGAGTGCCCAGTTTGGTCCTAACCAGATGATACCAATTAAGTTTAAGCGCTTTTTTCGCTTAAACACACCAAGCCGATGGTCGGCCGTCAGGAAATGTCGGGCGTCGTTCAGCTTAGTTTTTCCCATGTGTTCCACACCGTTGATGAAATGAAGTGCCACACACAGTTTGGACTGTCTCTGCTTGTTTGCAATGCAAGAGTACATAAAGAGCTGTTTTACAAGAACAGCGTTTACTCAAGAAAGACTGTGACCACTATTTATGTATTACCGCGTCAGATGCCTCAGTTTTAATGACTCAGTACACGTACAGTATGTCTCACATTCACTAGTCAAAAATGTTTTAACTCCATTTCAGCTTGAATTTGGTAAAATGTTAATAACATAATGACACATGTAAGTGTCTGACCATATATAAAGCCACAATAGAGTGCCTCAGGGATGACGCATTTTTGTAGGCAAAATCCGGAAGCGAGTTAGCATTTTAGGACTTCTGGTTCCAACGCCGTAAAGTCTTTTGAATGGGTTTTTGCTAAATCGCCTGAAATAAGGTCTGTGGTTAACAAAGCCTCTAAATACTTTCACGTCTTGATCTATGATATAAAACACACCAGTTATAATCCACTTGTGATTTGTGAACTTTTACTGTGTCTTAAAATCAGCGGTTGCTAACAAATTGCTAAAAGGAACCACTCCCTTTGGCGGGGACTTTAGACGTCGTCATTAAAAACGGGACATTTGGACTGCATTTCTCATGAAAAAGTGGATAAGTATTCATAACAGCACAGATCATAATCAGTGAGCGTGTTTTTAAATAGTTTTTTTCTAAATAAAGTTTGAGGACGCTTGGTGGTGACGACGTTGATCCACGACCATGGTGTGCTGTAGTCCGTTTATAGCCTACTGTTAGCCTTTTATATCTGACGACTTTATTTAGGCTTCAAAATCTATAAATGTTGTGTTAACTTGTAAAGATTATCTTGATAGACAAAACGTGTAAGTGTCATAACCCTTTGTTAAACACAGAGCTTATTTTCTGCGATTTTCCAAAAGTCTATGGGAAAAATGAATATGGGAACCTGTGCGCCGCTAACTTCCGGGTTGGCCTACAAAAACGCGTCATCCCTGGGGGCACTCTATGGCTGCGTCCGAAAACTGGAAAATGCTGCCTTACGAGGACACATTTCAAGGTAGTAAGGCATCAAAGCACGTCCGAATCCAATGTTAGCTTCACTTCCTCTCTCATGAGATACCTTCATCTGATCGATTTTTGAAGGAAGCATAGATGTATCCTTAGCTGCCTTTGATATCCCACAATCCTGTGCTTTCCATTCTGTGACAGTTGAGCTAGAAAAATAAAGATGGCGTCCGAAAGTTGCGTTTGCTGCTCAGTTTTTGTACAAATGTACGATTTTGACCAACATATTTCAATTTTGATATCATTTCTATCGAGAAATTACTACTGTAATAATTAAATATTTGTTCAGTTCTCACCAAAGCTTGCGCTATATTGCTGTAGATCATTAAACTGTTACACTGCCTCAGAAGTCTGTCCGAAATCACTTTAGTGAGGTGCCTTCATGCACAAACGCTGCCGTACAAGTCATTCTCTTATAAGATAGCGAGGCAGCAAGACAGCTACCCAGGTTTTCGGACGCAGCCCTGATCAACTTTGACAAAGTTTTTTCCATTTCCTTAAAGGTGCAGTGTGTAAATTTTTTTGCGGCATCTAGCAGTGAGGTTGCGAATTGCAATAGAAGCTACGGTGGCTAGGGTTGCCAGGTTTTCACAACAAAATGTGCCCAATTGCTCCTCAAAACTAGCCCAATCACATTTTAAGGGGACCCCACAGTAACAATCGAGTTCCAGGGGGTAAAATTTGTGTTCTTGGCAAGACTTCCCTGGTAAAATTCACATTCCAGGGACTAAATATCAATTTTTTGTTGGGGTCGATTCAACCCGCGGACATAAACAACCCGCGGCAACAGTGTAAAAGTAGTCCAATTCCGTGGGAAATACACGGACTTGGCAACACTGACGGTGGCCAACACAGGACAAAGATGAAACAGAAGAGAGTAGCCAGTCAAGCAAACATGCTCTGTAGAGCAGTTTGTCCATTTAGGGCTACTGTAGAAATATGCCGCCGCAAAATTGCGATTTAACATGTAAGAGGACCCGCGGTGTGTGTAGATAGAAATGGCTCATTCTAAGGTAATAAATACATAACGGTTCATTATGTAAGGTCTTTATACACCACTGGAAACGTAGTTATGTATATAATATTTCATTTCTGTCAATAGATTCTCCTAAAATTTACACATTTAAAAGTAGCATTTTTTGACGTTCAAGGTTTCCACCTGACAGCGACAATATGAACAATAATTCCTTAACTGGACATGAATACCTGCTGTTAAAATATCCTGATAAAGAAGCTTTATGTCACTGTTGAATTTTTGGCTGAAACGGTACAAAGTTGTTGCATGTGGCAATAAATATCTGTTCAAATAGTTTAAGGATTTGCTCATGTGTTCAATGCATTCTCTTCCAGGTGGAACAGTGCAAGGCTTAATCTCGGATCTTTTGGGAAAGCGAGCTCCTGTGTTAGTAGTCAGTTTGGTGCTGGCCATGGGAGCGTTAGTGGGATACAGCCGTAAGTTTAGAGAAGACTAAATCATATTGTCTTGAAAATCTATGTACCCTTTCTGACACTTCTTTCTTTTATAGCTTAATTTGAGAAATTACAGCTGATTAAGTATTTCTTGTAACTTTATTTCTTTCAATGCTTGCTCAGACTCTCCAAATAACCAGATAGTGAATGGAGCTCTTCTAGCAACAACAGGTGACACAATATAATATAAACAGTTTATAACTATGAGCTCAGACAATAGTTATTCCTAAGGAACTATTAACATAGAATATTTCTGTATCATGGAATATTTCAGGTTTCCTTATTGGAGGTCCATCAAACATGATCAGTTCAGCGATCTCTGCAGATTTGGGCCGCCAGGAGGCGCTGCAGAACAGTCAGGAGGCTCTGGCCACAGTCACAGGAATCGTGGACGGCACAGGCAGCATTGGAGCTGCGGCGGGACAGGTAATGCATCTTCTAAAAGCATGCCTTGAATTGTTCTTCTTGGTTTTAATCCATTTAATGTGGTGGTGGCAAACCTCAAAAACAAAATCTGTTTAACCTTGCTGCATTCATGTGGCTAAAGAAGTCCAAAATAATCTTTATGCTGCTTTAATAAGTAATACAAAACAATATTAATCAATAAAATCATAGCCCTCTTCTCATAATCCAATCAAATGCAGAAGGAATAAAGTCCACTGTATTTTCTTTTTCACTCTGGCGAAGTTATATGCATTTCATGTTCTAAGTAATATTTTTTATTTTGTATTTCAAGACATTATTATTATTATTGTAGACCGTTTTCACATTTCCTTCTATACCAGTGAACGGAAGACAACAGCAAATATAATTGCAATAGCAAAAGAAAACTTCTGTTTCCATGACTTTCCAAAAGAGAAAAAAATATATAGAGAAACTGATTACAGCAGAAGAGAGGAAGATGTGAAATTTGCCATCACTTTCTCAGCCGTTGTATTAGAAAACATTTGCAGGAGCGTTAATTCGTGTTTTTTTTTTTTTTTTTTTTTTATTTACTGCCAAGTTAATATAACACAAAGTATAGAATTATAAATGTATATTATTTTTTTAACCCTTGTGCAATTTTGTAACAAAATACTTTTTTTGTTTTTTTTAACAGACGTAATTTTACTCTGCTTATTAATGTTTTTACTCCATGTTTGTACAGTTTTGGAGGATTTATCATATTTTTTAAATTTATATAAATAAATTTTAAAAAACAAATTTAAATAGGTTTTTATACAAAAACAGCTTTTTATGTAAAATTCACTTTATAAAAGACCCATTATTTCTAAATTTCATTCATGGGGATAACATGGATAATTTGACATGGTTTAATGTAAGATTTTTGCCCATCTTTTGGAAAATGCAGTTTTGAAAGTAAAAAAATTATCACTTTTACCAGTAAATGGCTGCAGAGCTCCACTATTTGCTATGTGCTATTTGACTAACTGAAAGACATCTTTTCACAAGTTTTTTTCAGTTGGATTCATATCTAAATATTATGAAATCACAATTATAACAATAAAGGCTACTTTTTGTCAAAGTTTAGTATTTTTGTAATGAAAAAAATCAGTTTTTCAATATTGTTACATTATGATGAGACCCCACTTAGAAATTGGACAAAATTCATCCTCAAAATCAACATGTTTGAAAAACGTATTTTTTTCAGTACAAAAAAAATGTAAACTTTGTCAAAAAGTAATTTTTATTGTTATAATTGTGATTTCATAACATTTAGATATATATCCAACAAAAAAAAAAACTTTAGAAAAGATGTCTTTCAGTCAGTCAAATAGCAAATAGTGGAGCTCTGCAGCCATCTACCGGTTAAAGTGATACTTTTTTTTATTTTTAAAACTGCATTTTCCAAAATATGGGCAAAAATCTTGCAGTAAACCATGTCAAAATATCCATGTTATGCCCATGAATTAAAGTTAGAAATGTGGGTCTTTTATGAAGTGAATTTTACATAAAAAGCTGTTTTTGTATTAAAAAAAAAAATATTTATTTATATAAATTTAAAAGATATGACAAATCCTCCAAAAATTGCACAAATATGAATTAAAAACATTAATAAACAGAGTAAAATTAAATTTGTTTTTTAAAAAACAATTATTTTGTTACAAAACTACATTTTGTTGCCTGGGGTCTGTGAAGACCCTGAAGACCCTGAGTGTGCCCTTAACGTAAAAACAAGATATCACTCCCAATTTTTTTTCTTTGTAGATCTAGAAAGTGTACAAAGTTCATGTCATTTGGACAAAGAGAACTTTTTTTTTTTATTTGAGCAAATGTCGTTTGGGGTCTAAAAAGACCCTATAAGGGTTAAAGGGGTCCTTGATTATGATTTCACTTAGTTCTTTAGTTAATGTCTAATGTTGCTGTTAAAGCATAAACAACATCTGCAAAGTTACAACGCTCAAAGTTCAATGCAAAGGGAAGATATTTTCTCTTACAGAACTCGCTTTTTAAGGACTACAACAAGCTTCTTCTTGGGCTGGTGACATCACTAATTCTAAAATGTACATAAACCCCGCCCCCGAGAACATGCAACAAAGGGGGTGAGGCCATGTTGGGCTGCTTTAGAGAAGAGGAAGTGTTGTTGTAGTAGAGTGTTGTTGCCATGCCGTCATTTTACGCCAGACTGCTTCACAAACGAGGATCAATTCAACACTGAATTTGCACAAAAGATTAACATGACGTCACATAGTCGATGAGTTGAATCAACTCCACAGCAACTACATAAATTTATCCACTAACCATTCAGAAACGTCCAGTTGCGTTCTAAAAGTTGTAACTTCTTCCAGAGTCTCTCCATCAGTGTCCGACTCCGGTTTGAACAATGTAAGGCTGAACACCGTTGCTGACAATTGTCATTTTGGCTGCGTGAGATTCTCCAGCTTTGTTGTTGTTGAGCAACCGAAGCGTGAGCTGTTAAAGCTCCGCCCTCTTCTGGAAAGTGGGTCAGGAGCAGCAGCTCATTTGCATTTAAAGGGACACACACAAAAACGGCGTGTTTTTGCTCACACCCAAATAGGGGCAAATTTGGCAAGCTTTAATACATGATATGCAGGGTATTTCGAGCTGAAACTCCACAGACACATTACTTCTTGTGAAATTGTCCCCTTTAAAAATTGAAAATATGAAAATACTAGATTTGATGACTGTGGAAATGTCATCAGAGTCCATGAAAAGGGTCTATTGTTTTTGTTTCTGTTCTGATAAAACTTCATATACAGTATAAGTACTAATTTTAAAAGTGTCTCTGTCTTGTAGTACCTGGTGTCGCTTATTGAGAACAAATTTGGATGGATGTGCGTCTTCTATTTCTTCATAATCATGGTAGGTAATTGCATTTGCAGTGCAACAGCACAAATTCACACATTCACACAGTGAAGCATTACAAGCACATCCTTTCATTGGACAAAACTACTCAGTGAACAGTGACTCACTTTCATTTGTCAAATTAAAGGTGAAATGTAATTTTTTGTGTAATTAGCATCACCAAACTGATGAAGGGCACATTTCCTTTACTGTGTCCAGTCCAAACTTTCTGTTTCAATAGAAAATATATCAACACAAGAAAGAAAACTGTGCTTGTCAAACCATTTGATGGGTCTTTAAAGGGTTAGTTCACTCAAAAATGAAATTTCTGTCATTAATTAATCATCTTCAGAACACAAATTAAGATATTTTTGATAAAATCTGATGGCTCAGTGAGGCCTCCATTGACAGCAAGATAATTAACACTTTCAATGCCCAGAAAGCTACTAAAGACGTATTTAAAACAGTTCATGTGACTACAGTGGTACGACTTTAATATTATAAAGCGACAAGAATACTTTTTGTGCACCAAAAAAACAAAATAATGACTTTATTCAACAATATCTAGTGATGGGCGATTTCAAAACACTGCTTCATGAAGCTTCGAAGCTTTACGAATCTTTTGTTTCGAACCAGTGGTTCAGAGTGCGCATCAAACTGCCAAAGTCACGTGAACTATTGAAATTTCGAAACACTTATGACATAACAAATCCTTGTTTACTGAAATCACGTGTCTTTGGCGCTCCGAACCACTGATTCGAAACAAAAGATTCGTAAAGCTTCGAAGCACAAAAAGTATTCTCGTCGCTTCATTAAGGTTGAACACATGAACTGTTTTAAATACGTCTTTAGTAGATTTCTGGGCATTGAAAGTGTTAATTGTCTTGCTGGCGATGCAGGCCTCACTGAGCCATCGGATTTCATCAAAAATATCTTAATTTGTGTTCCAAAGATGAACGAAGGTCTTACAGGTGTGGAATAACATGAGGGTGAGTAATAAATGACAGAATTTTAATTTTTTGGTAAACTAACCTTTTTAAGCTGGTATACGAATTGAAAACACAGAGTAAATGAGTTTAAATATGCCATCTATTCTAAAGTCAGTGTTGTGTAAGCAGACACTTTAACATTTGTCTTTCTCTCATCCACAGACAGGGTGCAGTGTGCTCTTCATCATTCCACTCCTCTACCGTGAAATCCGCTCCTTGTGCCGAGACAGTCAAGCTCGTACACATCAGCTCTGAGATGGTCATTTGTGTGGTCACTTCTTTTACCTGAATCGGACATTTTGAAAATACAGACTTGCTTCTGTAGCACCTCCTATTTGAGAATGTTCTGTTCTCGGAAACAGAGTCTGGCTACTCTACGTCAAGGCATTGTTCAAACTGGCAGTTTACTTTTCCTGTATTCTAGTCTGATCAGCAAACAAGAATAAAAAAACATGAAAACCAAATTTCACAAACGATCTTATTTTTTTGGAAGTTTCTTGGCAATGTGATGACTCTTAGTCTAGTAACCAGTGTCTTTCTTAATGTCAGATCCAGATCCAAATCCAAATCAAATTTGTTTGCAGTGTGAACAAAGCCTTTTTTTAATTTTCTCCCTCAAATAATTTCATTTATGAAGACAGAATGTTGCTTAAGATCTGTTTCTGTTTTATTTCTGTGTATTGCTATGTCTGCACATTTTTTGACCTTTTTTTTTAAATACCAATTTTATAATTGTTAGAGGGCAGGACCCTCATGGTGATTGCAGCCTGATTAAATTATTGTTTTTAATGATTGCTTGAACTGAAGAAGTAGATTCATAGCATCATCATGTAGGTTTTGGGGTAGTAAGTTGGGTGTTAGATGTGCACCGATTTTTAAATTCACACTAAATTAACACTCAGTTGCACTTTAGTATCGCAGGTGTTTAAGTGTATTATGGGATGTAAATGTAACACTACAATTCAGCAAACTGATGTTTTGTGTTTCAACTTTTGGAACCTGTACAGGTATTGCTTGAATGTTTCAATTCTGTGGTCTGTTGTTCCTGCATATGTACCTGTACATAAGTAATAATAAATTCAGGCAAACAACATGTCTTTATTGATTTAACAAATTAGTCAATCATGGATTCAGTCAAGGACTGATTAACAGAGCTTGACTCTTTAATGAGGAGTCTGTCAATGTTAACAAATCAGTAAAGTGTGCTCCAGACTTACTCATGTTTTGATGTGTATTTCCACACATCAGAATATCAACTTGTTAACTAAAGGTGCCCTAGAACTTCTTTTTAAAAGATGTAATATAAGTCTAAGGTGTCCCCTGAATGTGTCTGTGAAGTTTCAGCTCAAAATACCCCATAGATTTTTTTTTTATTCATTTTTTTTAACTGCCTATTTTGGGGCATCATTAACTATGCACCGATATATAGGTTGCGGCCCCTTTAATTCTCGTGCTCCCCCTTCCCCGGAGCTCGCGCCTGCCTTGAACAGCATAAACAAAGTTCACACAGCTAATATAACCCTCAAAATGGATCTTAATGGATCTTTACAAGATGTTCGTCATGCATGCTACTTGCATATATCGGATCATGTGAGTATAGTATTTATTTGGATGTTTACATTTGATTCTGAATGAGTTTGATAGTGCTCCGTGGCTAAAGCTAACATTACACACTGTTGGAGAGATTTATAAAGAATGAAGTTGTGTTTATGAATTATACAGACTGCAAGGGTTTAAAAATGAAAATAGCGACGGCTCTCGTCTCCATGAACACAGTAATAAACGATGGTAACTTTAACCACATTTAACAGTACATTAGCAACATGCTAACGACACATTTAGAAAGACAATTTACAAATATCACTAAAAATATCATGGATCATGTCAGTTATTATTGCTCCATCTGCCATTTTTCGCTATTGTCCTTGCTTGCTTACCTAGTCTGATGATTCAGCTGTGCACATCCAGACGTCCTGCCCTTGTGTAATGCCTTGAACATGGGCTGGCATATGCAAATATTGGGGGCGTACATATTAATGATCCCGACTGTTACGTAACAGTCGGTGTTATGTTGAGATTCGCCTGTTCTTCGGAGGTCTTTTAAACAAATGAGATTTATATAAGAAGGAGGAAACAATGGAGTTTGAAACTCAGTGTATGTCTTTTCCATGCACTGAACTCTTCTTATTCAACTATGCCAAGGTAAATTCAACATTTAATTCTAGGGCACCTTTAACTAAATTAGTTGTATTCACTGCAGTTTTTTAAGCTTCTTTTTTCAAAAAAAAAATAAAAAAAATATTGGAATATACAAAAAAATGTGAATATGTGATATATTACATAATACATTTCCATATCTGGGAAAATGGTGCTTATATTTTAATAGAACACGTTTGTAGGTCTATCTTGTATCATTTATCATTGTAGCCTATATTATGAAGACGCTCTCGACACACTGATCATACATTGTATTTATGCACTTTCAGTACATTCACGTTGTTTTCACACACATTCAAGATAATTTTTGGATTTGTCCTGTGTTGCTGTGTACTGTATATGTACACAGCAATACGTATATGTATAATGTATATATGCAGATCAAGGCGGTTGGTTTAGTTTTTTTTTTTGGCATCTCCATGTGGTCCTGTTCAGTACCGCAACTTGACTTGTTTAAAGTGTAAAGCTATTTTGGAAAGACATTTTTATAAATTTACCTTGAAAAAAGCTGAAGAAAAACATGTTTTGTGAAAATCACTCTTCAATCTGATGGTTTACTTTGCTGGATATGGGCAATGATGGCAAAATGGACATGTTAAACAAGATAAACGGTGTATGCTTAATTTCACGATAAGTGTGCAGTTGATCATGATTGAGGGTGTGCGATTAATCGCGATTAAAAAAATAATCTATTGACAGCCCTAATATATATATACTACAATTCATAAAAAAGTTATGTGTAATAAAGTGATATGACACAGGAAAAATGTATTGAACACACTAAGAAAAGGCAGTACTCTAAGGCAAGTCAAGAAAGCAAAAGATTTCACTAAGTTGTTCTACCTCCTACCTGTGCAAATTAGAATCAGTTGAATTTGTGCATGTTGTTAGGTCAGAAAAAGGCTTACCCTCCTCTGAAGTACTGGACTGCTCATGATGGGTAGAAGCAAAGAGTATGAAGGTATATTTGGTGCAAAACAACTGAGCACCTGTGACAGTGGAATTTGTAGTTGTAGAGAATAGCCACACATGTATCAGTAAATTTGAAGTCACAGAGAGAAATGTTTTAAGAGTTGCAAACTTGTAGACTTTTTTTTATCTTCCACAAACACAACACAACAGTTACACCTTCTCAAATTCTTCATTGCAGGTGCACAAATCCTATTCTACAAATCACAAATTAAGAAACTCATACGCTCACATTTTTGCTACAGTTGCTGCAGTGAATATGGTGCAAAACGCATTTACACACCCGCATCAAAAAATGTGGTCACAAATTTTGCTCATCTGGAAATCAGAATGTGAATTCATCAATTGAGAGTTGCACACTTGTAGAATTTTTTTTCTCACACATCTTTTTTTTTTTTTTTTTTTTAAATCTTTTCTTTGATATTTTTCTAGCACAAACACAAGTACATAAATACAACTGCTTGAATCTGCTGGGACGAGTCTCAAATACTGTTTTCGCTTTCAAGTGACAAGTTTTACGAGCTCCCTTTTGCACCAAATAGGCTATCTATGGAAATGTGGAGCAAAAGTGAGCTGTGCATCTGGCAGCGGCGAGCACTGTTCTGAGATCAGAGAATTTCAGGCAATCGGAAGAGCTACAATCTCAAACCCACACATTTTATGAAGATGTTGCACTTTAAGTTGTTAGAATGTCCCAGAAAATCACCAGACCTAAACCAAACAGAGCATTTGTGGAGGGAACTGAAGATCAAAATTCAAAAAAAGAGACCCCCAGAATATTCAAGATTTTAAGTTTGGTCATACAGGATGTGCCTTGAAGCTGTCATTGCAAAAAAAGACTTTTCCACCAACTAGCCTATTAAATAAAATTTCAGTTACTGTTGTTTTGCGGCATGTATTTTGATCTTAACACCTTATTATTTATTATTCTCAGGTTAGGTAAAGTAAGTCGAGTCTGGCCTAAATTATAAGCATTTTAAATGACTTACAATTTGGTCAGAAGATGTAACACTGTCACATAAAATGCATGTTTTACCACTCTATTTATTACAATGATTTTATGTATAATAGAGTTTTAATTGGTTTACATGTGTTTTATTCCATTTTATTCCTCTTACTTATTTTAATGTGTGTATGTCTTTAAATGTGTATGGGTCTGCCTGTCATGTGACTGGTCACATGACAGGAACCAGGAAGTAAGCCAGCATAAAGGAGGCAGCATGGCAAACAATCACCCCGCTGTTGCTGCCAGAGCCCACAGTTGATTTTTCGGTGTTACTTCAAATGAAGGAAGGAAAGGGTGATCCTGTAGCCTTAGTCAATGAACATTTAAAAAGAATTTGGCCAGATTTTGTGCAGATATTCACTGATGGGTCTATGATTCCACTCAATAGAAAAGCAGCAATAGGGTTAAGTATCCCCCAAGCTCATTTTAAACTTGGATTACGTGTGTCAGATAATATGTCAGTATTTTCGACTGAGCTAGTTGCAATTTTGTGGGCCCTAGGGTGGGTGGAGGGACAAAGATCAGGGAAATATGTTTTATGTTCTGATTCCACTGCTGCACTAATGGCTATAAAGGGTAGGAGGAGTGAAGCCAGATCAGATTTAGTTCTAGAAATTCTTGTTTCAATGTATCAAGTGATAAAAAGGGGGTATACGGTGGGGTTTATGTGGGTTCCAGCACATAAAGGGATTCAGGGTAATGAAGAGGCTGATGAGATGGGGAAATTAGCTACTCACAAGAGTGAAGTGGACTTGAATGTAATGTATGGAAGAGTTGAGTGCAAGAGTTTCATACAGCAAAAAATATCACAAATATGGCAGAAAGAATGGGAGGAAGGGAATAAGGGCAGGCATTATTTTTCAATTCAGCCTACGTTAATGCAACACACAACATTCACAAGATTAGAGAGGAGGGATAGTGTGGTATTCACAAGGCTACGATTGGGTCACTGTGCACTGAATTTTGGGCTGGCAAGAGTTGGCAAGCATCCAGATGGGAGGTGTTTGTGCGGAGAGCTGGAGTCTGTGAAACATGTAATTTTGGAGTGTGTAATTCACAGTGTTGCAAGAAGCCGTATGTTCTCTGAGCTGTTGGAGTCTGGAGTCCCATCTATTTCCTTGAAATTAATTCTTGAAAATAAGGACTTTGAGACCACAAAGATTGTTTTAAATTTTTTAATTCATGCTGGTCTTTATAAGAGGATTTAATATTTAAGTTGAAGTTCAACAGATGACCTGAGGAGGGCAGCAATACGCCTTTGAAGCGTCTAAGCTGCCGCAAATTTCACAAGAAGAAGAAGAAGAACAATCACCCCGCTCATTACAAACGTGATCACCCACAAGTTGGATTGAGGAGTTATTTCTTGGACTTACCTTTCCAGTGCTTCACATCAATTTTACTTGGATTAACACTTCCGTGGACTTTGTATATACACCAGTGGACACTTTCACATTGGGACTTTCAGCACGTTACTAGGACTCTTAAGGACTGTTTTATGGTATGGTGAAAATGGACTCCCTGCTTTTAAACGGCCTAAGTTTTTCTAGTTTTATTGTGTTGTTTTAAGTTCCATGTGGAAATTGTAAATACACTTTATTTATTCACTTCATTTCTGTTGTCTGTCTCATCTTTTTAAACACTCCAAAAGCTCACACAGTATAATCTGACCCCAATTTTAATCAATGTAAAATCGACCGATAGGGCCGATCGTTACAAAGACTCTGTGGTACGTTCTTGTTCAAAGTCTTAAAACACTATAAATCAAGCCAAGGTAGGCAGCTTTTGTAATCAATTAAATTTCTTTTAATTGGTTACTTTTCTTTTTAGAATAAACAAAAATGTAAAGGAAAATAAAACTTCATCATTAAAGGTATAAAATACAGTAATCACTCTTTTGAGTCAGCTCTGGGCTTCCCATCTTCAGCTTGTGGTTTCTTGTCCTCAGCTCTGGGCTTCTGACGTATCGGTATCCGAAGAGGCAATCAACTCATCAGTCTTTTATACTCATGTTGTTTATTGGAGACGTTGGGTTATCTTCTTGATTGACGTATGTTGTAACTTTGCCAAAGTTTCCAGATACTTCTCAAGGCCTCGCAGGTGCAAGCTGTCTGGCTTTTGTGTCCTAACTACTTGTGTCCAAGATGGCTGGTGGTAAGGTTCTAGGAGTAGAACCACAGTTCTCTGTGTCCTTGATCAAACACATAGAACTGCACGCACTTCTGTGTGCTGCAGTCCAGTTCTGCTCCTCCTTCTCATAAACAGGCACACACACATATCTAACAATAACTGTACATCTCTGGCCATACAGTGTAATGCATTTCTTAGAAACAAACAAATATAAATAAAAACAATATTGTAAGCAATATTTAATACATTGGCCAAATGTGTAGCAACAGACATCCAAAATCTAAACAAGGAGGAAGGGTAATTGCATTTTCTTGATATAATACAACACTGTGTTCAGTACTTTTTTCCTAAGTAGTTTCACTTTAGCTTTTTTATGGATTGTAAAATTATGATTTCTTTGTCTGTGTAGATTTCATAAGTTAATATCGTGTTTAAAAAATGTTGACGTATTCAATACTTATTTTATTCGCTGTATACATTTCATTGGAATTCTCCTTAATGACTGGACAACATAATGCTGTTTAAACTTTTTAAAATTTCATTTACATGTACAGAGACAATTCAAAGTTTAAAATTTCTTTACCACTGCAAATGCCTAGTGGGATAAACAAATTGCGACAAAAATCCTTAGATTTAACTCATTAGTTCCTAAGGTTAAAATCATACAAAATCCTCAAGATCAGAAGGGATATACAGGCAGAAATATACAGTACAAGATTTCTATAGAGTTCGTTAGAATTCACATAGTACACTACAGAGTTGTGACCAGTACAATACTATACACACTGAAAAACTATATGACAAAAAAAGATGCATTACAGTATGTGTTGCTTCTATTACAGTTTACAATTTTTCAAATAATCCATCATAATTCTTTAAACTGAGTCATGAAATATTAGGATACTTTAAGTTATTCAGTTATGACTTTTAAAGCTTTAGGCCTATATTTGTACTTACATTTTATTTCAATAGGCCTACATTACATTTTATACAAATATTTGAACAAATAAACAGGAAACAGTGGTTTCACTGTTCAAGTAATAATGGGTGTGTCTGAAGTTGCAGTTAAACTCTTATTGCTTTCTTACTCCTACTTTTGAGTGAAGAAGAGAACTGAGAAGAGCAGTTGCATAGACTGTCAACTAAGATTGTTGCCATTGTTTAATGTTTAATTAGTGAACAATTAATTTCAGTCCCAGAGCTTATAATGTACTTTTGAATATTTAAGTTTCTTATGGGTTTTTTTTTTTTTTTTTTAGATTTTCACGTAAGACTAATACTTGCCTGTAGTGGCAGATATTAGTTATGCAGTCATATTTCTCTTTTATCTGAATCTCCATATATTTTAGGACCAAACTGAGAATGGGCCGAGTGAGTGGACAGCCCTCTTGTAACTCTCTGCGATCATCAGAAGGATTTGTGCTATTAGGGAGAATAGTATTTAAAATGTCGAAAATTTCAAAATGTCCTGGATTATTGCCTTTTTCCCACAGGTATTTGATGCACATCTCCAAGAAAGTCCATTTGATATGTGGTGTTTTTTCTGTAAAGGACACACTGTAGTAGGATGTTGTGTTTGGTAAGTTCTTTTTCTCGGGGTAGGCCACCAGTAACATCTTGAGACGTTTGGCCAGGACCATCACAAATATCAAAAAATCCAGATTTAAGTATTTTGTTGAACTGGTAGGTGGTGGTTCTGTTATCCATTTGTTGAATTTTTTTTTTAATTCTTCTGTTTTTTTATACAGATCTTTCTTATAATCTTTCAAACTCTTGCCATCACGGTATTGCTGCCCAGAGTCAACCAACGATTTGATCACACTCATTATTTCTGCCCCATTTATCTTTCCTGGTCTTTCATCTCTAGTGTATTCTAGTGCGTTCTCTAATTGTTCTGCAACAATTTCTTCTTTTCTTGTCTTTTCACTAAGAGTGAGACTCAAAAGTAAAGGCTTATGGTCTGGGATTGCCCACTCTTCTTTACTGTCTGTGCTCTTTTCAATTTTGCTGATTTCAAGATCACTTACTTGTTTTATGATGTCTTCTGGCAAGAGGAACATGTCTAATCTAGAGGAAGGTTTTGTTGTTGAAAATGTGAATTCCCTAACTGTGGGTTTACTGTATGCCCAAGTGTCCATAAGATTTAGAGACGCAGTGAAATTTCTGAATGGGTCCCACAGTTGTGTATGACTTAGATTTTTACTTTCAGAATTTCTGTCAAAGCTAAGGTCCAGAACAGTGTTGAAATCACCTCCAACCACAAGCATCCCTTTAGCCGTTTCCCTCAAGTAGTCCTGCAGTCTGTTCAGCAAATCTTCGTCATCATGGTGATTGTACACATTAACAAGAGTAAACAGCTCATCATGGAGACGACAGAAGAGTACAAGATACCCTCCACTGTAATCTTCATCATGGCAAATGTACTGAAAAGGAACATCTTCTTTAATCAGGATGGCCACTCCCTTTCTTTGAGAGTTATAGACTGTGAAGAAACATTTCCATTTGAATGTTTTAGCCTTGACATTTAATTTGTCGTAATTTTGGCTTCCAATATGTGTCTCTTGTAAAAAGACAATTTCAGCTTTTTTTTCCTTGAGCTTTTTAAAGACGAAGTCTAACTTTGGGGTTTTTTCCGCCATTCCATGAATATTCCAGGAGACAAAGCAAAGTGTTTGCTCTGTTTTTGTTTGATTCAATACTGATTCCATGTGATGGCTCTGTGGAACAAAGTAGATAAAAATTTCTTTACATGAATCCCAGTTATGTTTATTCTATAAAGCCATATACTAAGAAGAGGTGACTGGTCATAAGTAAGTTACTCTTCATATTTCATGGAGATTCTTTCACATAATTTTGTTTTCTGGGAAATATGTAAATATGTTATGCAGCTTCTAAAGACAGTACTAAATAAAACAATAGATATTTATATAAAATATGAATAATTTACACTGATCATCCTGTTCAAAAGTTTACACAGAAAAGTGAATAATGAATAACTACACATGAACAAATGAGTAACGCACTAATAACATTCTAGTAACTACTATTAACTAACAAGAAACTTTGATTAATGAATTAGTAAGAAATAGCTCTCAGTTGAATGTGATAGATCACTATTAGCTAATCAGTAGCTACTATTTTTTTCATACCTCCCAGAGGACTACTAAGAACTACTATATACAGATTCATAATTAACATGAATAATGTATAATGTATTAATTCTAAAGTAAAGGTCATGGTAACCCACTAGTAATGAATCAAGTATTACCAAATCCTTCAGAAGGAATTATTATTTTGGATCAGTATTCAGAAGTGAAAAACATGATAACTCTCTAGTAACTACTGAAGTCATTGTAAACTTTTGAGGTTTTTGTTCATTTTTGTACATTTTTGTTCAGTAATTCCTTCTGACTTAAGTAATTACTAGTGGGTTATGATCTTCACTTTAGAATACTGATGCAAATAAGTAGTAGTTCCTTTAGAATTATGTAACTCTTGAGTTATTACTATCCAGTTCTTTACAAAAACCTCTAAAGTTTACAAAGACTTCAGTAGTTACTAAAGAGTCATCATGTTTTTCACTTTAGAATACTGATCCAAATAATTAGTAATTCCTTCTGAAGGATTTGGTAATATTTCAGTCATTACTAGTGGGTTACCATGATCTTCACTTTATAATTAATCATTAACCTGTATATAGTAGTTCTTAGTAGTTCTCTGGGAGGAATGAAAAAGCGGTAACACTTTATTTTACAGTGCCATAGTCACACGTTACTAAATGTACTTACAATAGTAATAACAGTAAATTATGCATAATTACAGGTAACTAACCCTAAACCAAACCCTAACCCTAACTGTAACTCTATAGTAAGTACATGTAGTTAATTAATAGTACTCAGTACTTATTTGAGTAATTACAATGTAACTACGGCACTGTAAAATAAAGTGTATTTAAAAAAAAAAAACAGTAGTTACCAATTAGTTAATAGTGAACTACTACATTCAACTGAGCACTATTACTTACTAATTCATTAATCAGAGTTTCCTGTTAGTTAATAAAATAATGCATTATTCATTTGTTCCTGTGTAGTTATTCATTAATGAAGGATCAGTATTCTAAAGTGTTACCAAAAAATTTATATACTTCACCTTTTTTGACATCTCTGGAGCTTATGACTGTCCTTAAAGTAAGAATTCACTTATTGTTTTTTGTCAGTGGCTTTCAGGTATGTTCAGGCAGACACTGAACATCAGGTATTTAAGCAAACTGTTTTATAGAACCACATCATTGTTAGGTGGGGCATACTTTTTAACTTTTGCTTGCTGTGATGACGTGTGTTCTCAGGTCTAGTTTGTAAGATGAATCAATAAATTCTGGAGCTGGTTGCATAAACCACTATGACTAGTCTTACAAGTTAGTTGTCAATTTTTTTTCTTTAAGATTGTTCATAACTTTTTTAAATCAGTTACATAAAAATATAGATTTGCCTAGTTAGATTTTTCAGTGTGTTTTTTATTTAATTATTTATTTATTTATTTTAAGTAAGACTGACTGCCTCTTGACTAACAGCTTGTGGGTCTAGTATACTAGATGTTAAGACACTGTGTTAACATAATGGCTATGATTATGTAACTGGCCCCTGATTTAAAAAAAAAAAAAAAAAAAAAGGTAGATGACTTGATGAGATGCATGTTAAAGTTATAAGGTAGAACACTGTACATCTGAGAATTTAATTACAAATGCATAGCTGTTTTTCTTCTTTTTCTCTTGATACTATGTTTGGATTGGTTGCTTTGTGTTTCTAGATATCTTCCTAATGATCAGGGGCCGTATTCACAAAACATCTTAAGGCTAAAAGTAGCTCCTAACTTGCCGCTTTAGAAACTCTTAAAAATAATGTCAGTCCTAATTTTAGGAGTCCTAAATTTTTTGCTCTAAGAGTATTTCACAAAGCATTTTAGCGCTAGAAGTAGCTCATAAATCTGTGAAACGTTAGGAGTAGTCAAGAGGACTCCTAAATCACTAAGACCAAATCACAAACAGTCCTAATCCAAATAAAGACACTGTTTACTTGAAAGCCTTGCACATCATTCAAAAGATATTTGTTGCAGGGTGTTGTATTAGTTGAGATCTCACATGAATGCATTAATGCAGGGTGCTTTTACAGTACACAAGCAACTCACAATTAATACAAACACATTTTGTACGGGTAAAGCAGTATTTTTTATTTATTTTTTTATTTTTTGCCAAATGTTTACTATAGAAATAATGAACTCAGTATCTTTTATATATCTCTTGTATCTTTTAGATATCTTTTATATATCAGAGAACTGTGGTTCATTTTCTTTGCACAACAACTTAACCACCAAGTTATTCTGGTGTAGCAGACTGTGTTAGATATAACTAATCATAGCTATTCATAAAATGAAGTAGTTCAGCAAGTTATGCTGCACATTTTAGCCCAGCAGGCTTGTTAGGAAAACCCCAGATATTTTAGTTTTAATCTATAATGGGTTTGATATTTTGGGTTAGTCTTGTTGGTTACTTGGTGTTACGGTGCTGTGCTGTATAGACGAGGCGAATACGGAAATCCACAATATTATGGGCTTTATTTACAATCAAGGAGCAGATAGACAGCTTCACACACATAAGCTAAACAATAGAACTGACAAGGAGTGCAGGGAGTGAGTCCAAACTTAAAGGGAGTGCTGACGAGGACAACAGGTGCTGAGAATCCGGGGAGATGGCGGGAAGACTGATGAGGGAAGTGCAAACATGTGTGCAGAACAAGAGGATGCTGGGAACTGGAGTACGGGAAGGCGTGTTTGTAACACTTGGGTTATTCTAATAATTTATCCCATTTATTGTCATTACAGTAAATCAAGACATTGAGAGTGTTAGTGTAATGATATTTTATTTGGAGAACTGCACAAACATGTTTGTATAGAGTGTCCTTTTAATAGTCGAACTTGATTTACAGTTTTGATGGTTTCTTAAACAATCTCTAGGACATATTTCTCAATACTTGGGTCAACTTTCATCTTGGCACAGCAGTTATTTTTACATTCAAAATGATCTAAAGCTACCAAAATGCAAAACTTCATAATGTCTCAAATCAACTCATTTTTATAAGATTAGCAAATATTGTCACCCAACACACACATTTTGTCATTCTTAAAACAATGAACTTAAAACAGTAACAGGTAGCATTACACGTCATTCTTGTTTGAAAAGAAATTTTACAAAAGAAAATGCTATGCAGCTCTTTAGAATTTACTGCAGTATTTAATACACGGTCCATGTTTTTAGATTACAGTATAAAACTATTTCTAAATTGTCCTCTTTTGTATAGATGGTAAACAAATAGAAAGATTACAGTTTTTACAATCCCTATACCAATGTCTCAAGTACTCTGGTCACTTTTGCAAAACTCTTCACACAGTGAGCAGGACAGCAGTCTACAGTATGTGAGTTCAACTGTGGATTATTTTTTATTGCTTTGGCACAAAATGCATTCAGTGACTACTTTCAATTTACATAAATTCTTTTCTGAATTGTTGTAATTTACAAAAGCTTTGGAATACAGACAGAAAATCTTGATGGATTCAAGATTGAAACACCAATAATGTGTTGTTCTGTGCAATAATTCTGATGTGTCATTATATATCAAGCATTCTGGGTTAGTTCAGGCAGGCCACGTAGTCAATCTATGCTATCAGCTGACATCAGCTGATTGGCAAAGTTCCAACCTCACCCATATCAGCTGATCAGATTCCTATGCACTCAAATGGCAACTCTCAAACAGGTTGTCTTAAAGCTACAATATGTAAGAGTTTTGCAGTAAAATATCCAAAAAGTGTTATATATTTTGTTTACTTGAGTACAATATCCCAAATGTTTCCAACTATTTGTAAATCGCGAGAAAATCGTGATTTTAACCAAGGATATGGGACATCGCCTGTCAATGGCGTCATATCCCTAAAACTTGTATAGTTTTTGTCAGTGTTTATTTTAAAACACCCAATTAACACCCAATTATGCAGAATATAAGATGGCAAATACTTAATTGATGAGTTGTCAACACAATATAACAATACAATACTGTATATAGGGTATAATTTTACCCCAAAATCCAACATTTTGACACAAAATGATAACTGCAAAACATGTTTCTCAGCCTGAGTCCAGCTGTTTCTGTGAATTACAGTGATCCATTTGCTTCTTTTTTCTGTAGCCAGTGGCGCCTGCAGCTGTACGGCTGTACGCACTGTGCGTACCATGAGAGGTCGCTAATTAATGCCGTTTTTTTTTTTTTTTTTTTTACATAATTTTAAAATTGATTATTAAAATCTATCTGCGTACACTCATGACATATAAAGAGAGCAAGAGAAAATGAGAATAAATAAAGGTGTGCGTTTGTGTGTTGTAAAGCCTAATGTGTTTATGTCTGTCCATGGGTGGGCGTGGGGGATATGGGTGAAAAGAAATCGGATTGGATGAATTAATTTCGTCGGTTTTTCCACACACGAAAAATTACAGATAGTAAGTATTTAAAAAGAAGCTCAAAACGCTCTCCAAAACAGCTAAATTCGATTGAAATATTTACAAAAAGGCCTAAAACTAGCAAGGATGGAGAAATTAAGCCTCTTAAATCTTTGAAGCATTTCTCTAAATGTTTCGGAAAAGGTTTCAAAGCATCAAGAGTGTCGAAAACAGTGCCATCTTGTCGCAGGTAAAATTTACAGCAGCCATAAACCTGACAAACAAAAGCCTGACAACACTAAATGTGTTTATTTTAATAATATAATTCACAAAAGTTTGACAATAGATTAAATGGATCAACAAAAACAATAATTATAATAATACTACATACTGTTGTTTGAGGCAAGTAAATTGTGCTGTTATTTTATTGTAAATACTATATGACATAACATATTATGTAATATAGGCTACAGGCTTATATATTTAAAATGTTTAGTAAATGGTCTTGAACTTCCATATACTAGGCTAATGGTCTGGGTTGAAACATTCTGACACGCAAAGTGAAGCATTCACGTGACTGGAAACAATGCGAGCCTTCGTTTTTCGTTAATCACGTTTCTCTGAAAACAATACGCACATTTCAGGACAAAGCCAAAACAAAACCCAAAATTCACGAAGCATCAAGCATATCGGAGTGCAGTTACGTGCATCAGATTTTCTGGGGAACATGAAGGAGACAGTCAATCACTCGACTTGTACAGTATATATCTTTCCCACCAATTCAATTATTGATTTAATCGGTTTTTGAGGACAGCACAAAAAATGAAAAAAAGAAAAAAAAAAAGGGGGGGGGGTAGTTCTGTGTGTACTCTGAGATAAAATCCTGCAGGCGCCCCTGTCTGTAGCTTTCGGCAGTCTGTGAAAATTTACTTCATATTTTGTGTCAAAGTAGTTTGTACAGTCAGTCACAAAGCTCTTTCCCGTTTTGGATGTGTTTTGTGTGTTTTTTGCTGCATTTCATTTTTAATGCAGTGCTCGTAAACGTAATGAAAGTATTATTAGCCCTTTTAAATATTCTTTCGTATTTCTCCCTTGTGCTTGGGAATTTTTTGTTATGTAATCATGTTTAAAGATATAACTGTGTATTCAAAATGTGCCTTTGACTCACATTTATATTAACTATATTTAAATATAATATAAAATAAACTACTTTGTCCTCATGTTCTTTCTTATAGTTCCCTCTCACATACCTGACTGAAAGGCACAGCATAATTAAGGATTATTCATGCCTCCAGGCATACTGTCTTTCTAAACAAATAATAAAAATTTAAATCAATTTATTGTTTTATGTGAATGAGTAGGCAGGATGATTTTCACAACATGTTGAAACAAAAACTCTAGTCTACAATGTCCAATACTCAAAAGTTTTGTGGACACATATTCAGTATGCATTTTGTGGCCTTATTTCAGTGACTTAAATGTTTTGTTTTTTCAATAACCATCCATAGATGGTATTCACTTATAAATATAAACATGTACATACATGTTGCTCACATACCATGGTAGCCTAGTTCATGCTGAATACAGTGTAATGACACTTTTGCCATTATGTTTATAAGCAACTGAAAAAAGCACAAAACCGCCTCAGACCCCAGGGGGTTTAATTGCGCTGCTCTCCCAGTTTAAAAAAGGGGAGGTTGTCACCAGAAGCTGCTGCTGTTCCCTGTCTTAGCTTTTCATGGAGCTCATGAAAAGGATGGGGGATTTAAGAAATCAATTTACTGCCAAATGTAACCTTAGCAAAATATGCAAATAAAAGTTGACTAAAAAGTTTGTCTGTGGTATTTTTTGACTTAAGCGTTCCTGATTTTTTTTTCCAATATTGCTGGTTTGTTAATAAACTAATGGCATATTCTGAATCCATGATGTAAGAAAATACACAAAAAGGTCTTACTTATTTACATGTCTGTTGAACAGTTGTATAAATCCAATATCACACTTGTTGCTTTAATATACGAGTTGGAGAGATGAAAGGTGTGGTGCTATGAGTCCACTGACATTTCTTGTTCATACCACGAGTGCCACGAGAACAAGTACCTGTGAAACCTGTTCAAATGTGTCAAAAAAGGCTGCTACCCCATCATGAAACTATGAAACAATACCCACACATGGACAGGAACTAAATTCCATAGAGGTGACTGTGAATTAGAAATATTTAACTTTACTTGTAAACAAACTGATACAGCAGGAAGAACAACGAAGCAGTTTGTTACTGTAACGTTTGGCAAAGCAGACAAAGATGACGGAGGAGCAGGGAGAGCTGGATCTTAATATCAGCCAATTAAACAACAAAAAAGATAATCCAAAATATAGAAAAAAAGACAATTGCTTTGGCTTACACTCAAAGACAAAAAACTGAACAAAACTCAGGGCTTAAATACATAGGAGAAACAAGATAATGAGCAACTAAACAAGAAAAAGTTGATGAACATAATCAGTAACTATAGAAATAATAATGAGAAAATGGGAAACAAAGGAAACAGGAACAGAACACTGACAAACAAGGTGATACAAAGAAGGGCTATGTTCACACTGATTTTGAAACATGTCTCCATTATATTGTCATTTTCTGCTCGTCCAGCACTTTGCAACAACATATCCTTGGTTCTGCAGAATGTCATATAAACAGTGCAAAATCCGATCAGAGCAGTCAGACTGAAATGGATTTCCAGAAATTTGGATTTAGGATTTCAAACCATATATGAATATAACTTGAAACTCGATTTGTACAAATTTGTAAAATCACATTTATCGTGATTTTTGTTGAATCTGATTGGAATTCAATCAGATATGCACAAAAATCGGATTTAGACTGACAGTAGTCAAAAAAATTCCATAAAACAGAACAAAAACAGTTATAAGACACAGTTGACACAGCATGCACAAGCAGCCATGATGATTTTCTTAACATAAAATTACCATTTAGACTCAACTCAAATACCTTCTGTAGTAGAAAATGTCTCAGGTTACACATGTAACCATGGTTCGAACAGAACACTGAAAAACAAGGTGATACAAAACAAAGGCCAAACTGCCAGTCCAAATCCGATTATTTGTGTATCCAATTGGAGTCTGATCTAAAATTATTGACGTCTACACGGTGTATCGCAACTGTTCAGATCCGATTTGTGTGTCCATGCCGCTCTTTCATTTTCCGGAATATCTGCATTGGTTTCTATGACAATGACGTTGCGTTAGTAGGCATATACCAAAAACAACAACAACAACATGGAGGAGTTTGCAGTACAGATGTTGTCTTATGTACAACATGACATTGTGAATCCACCGTGCTGGACTACTGCATCTTATTCTGCATTCACACGGGGCATCAACGTCAACGCTTGACGGAGAGCGTGTCTGAAGCTTGTGTTGACACGACGTTATAGTAATAACAGCCAATCACATTACTTTCCGGTGTTGCATGAACGCAATTGGCTAGCGACTGCTCTAGGTTGTTTGCATAAAGCGATCTGATTGGCTGACGCCTGCATTGGCGCTTGAAAAGTTGAGATCTTCAACTTCAGCCGCAAGCAACGCAAGTGAAGTGACGTGACGGAACCCACAATTTAGTTCTGCAATGCAGGACGTCACCCATTCAAGCTAAATGAGAAGCGTTAATGCTGATGCCCTGTGTGAATGCAGCATTATGAGGCAGCAGCAGAAACATGGTATGACTGGCTTTATTTGTCTGTAGTACATGTATTGAACGCAACAATGACGTTGGCCTGCAACATCACTCTAGTGCTACCGTGAGTATAAAAGGTAGGGATGTCCAGATCCGATCATGTGATCGGAAATTGGGCCCGATCACGTGGTTTCAGACTCGATCGGAATCGGACGTTACCTCCCGATCAGGACTCGGATATATATGTATTAGGGGTGCAACGGTTCTCGGTAAGAAAAAAATCGAACCGTACAGTTCTCCACTTACGGTTCAGTACGCACTTGCACCGCGGCCCATCTCGAATGATGACGCATCTATTGGTTAATATGGTTTAAAATAGCAACGTGGAAAACAGACAGAGTTCAGATAATGTATGTTTCAGTCGATGGATGCGCAAAACGTTACAACAACGATAATCAGAAAGCGTGGACAAAACAGTCACTCTTTGTAAACTGTTAACTGCGAGTGCCGTATGCTCTAATGTCCAGTCATTTACACCGTCATCACCCGGGTGTTGATAGCGCGAGCGCAGGTGAGACCTGAACAGCACACGTTGCTGTCTGTGTTTAAAATAACTCATTTAAGCCTTGCTGATTTAAACCTTCAAGAACAAGACGCAAAAGAGAGCTCGCGCGCTGTGAGAAGATTTGTGTGCGCTCATCCGAAGCGCGCACACGCTTATTTCAGTCAGCGCGCAAATACTGAGTTCTCTTTCAAGTCTTGCGCTTCAGCGGCCAAATTCATACAAAAATTATGTCAACATGCCCGCCTTAGCGAGTATCCTAGCAAACATAGTCGGTTATGTCTTAAGTGAACGTATATTAGTCGAGAAAGACAGCGCATGTGTAACAGTATATGTACTGGATCGTGCATGTCTTAAAGGGAAAAAAAACAGCTATTCCTGCTGCCTGTTTTTAATGTTAAATCAAACAACAAATAACAAAGAAATCACTCACTGCTCTTGACTGAATAGTTTTTGTAACTTCAATAATGATTAATCATTATTTATTTTATACAGTAAAGATAATATGCAGTGATATTTTATATTTGATTACTATTTGATTACTGTTAGATACCTGAAAAACCTGAAAAGCACTGTTCCTGGATCCTGGATCTGTTTTTTCGCTCTTCTTTATTCTTTTTTATGTATTATAGAAGTATCGGATCGGGACTCGGTATCGGTAGATACTCAAAATCAAATGACTCGGACTCGAGGGCAAAAAAACGTGATCGGGACATCCCTAATAAAAGGGCACCTAGAGTACACATCATCAGCATTTTCTTCTGAAGGAGACGTGACCAGGTATGCCCGAAGCATGGCAGTGAGACACAATGTCTCGTTCCCCTTCTCAGGGAACCATAGTTACATACGTAACCTGAAACGTTCCCTTTCGAATGGGAACTCACACTGCATCTGAAGACACTTTGGGGAATGAATACCCACTTTGCCATGCTGAGGGAATAATTGCCTAAATGGCTATGACATGCACAAAGAAGGCTCAATGGATGCTGGAGACCAATCCCTCACTCAGGTCAAACACAGAACTGTCAGTGACAGTATTCCCTAAGGCCATAACCTAAGCTCCATGCCCTATGCAAGGAGGAACCTGCCGTTTATTCCTCCTTACCGAGGCAAGTGTTCAGTGTCTTCCCCTCAAGTGCAGAGCTCAAAGGTCTGGTAATGCCAGCGTCCTTGACAGGCATTACTTTAAAGGAAATACTGGCAAAAAGAAACATAAATTCCTTCACCTGTCACTATACTAAGGGGAATTGGTTTAACCCCTGATAAAACAGTGCTGCTTTACCCAACATACGCTTGACCGGAACAAGCAGAAGCAATAACTGCGGCATAATAAAAGTTCTGCTTTGTGTCACGCTCGTCTCTCATTAGCAAATGCTCCAGCGGCCTCATTTTTGCTCCCACAGCACTCGCCCTGCTCTGCTTCATACTACAGTAACGTTAATAATCTCATCCATGAATATGATTTCTGCCCAAATCCCGACCCGATTCATTTCCACCGACTGTATGGTGAAGACAACAACTCCCAAGATTCCGCGCTCAATCTTGGCATCATCAAGCTACGCCTTTGTTTTGAATAAGTGAACTCTAGTGGCGAAAATTTACATAGTGTGCCTTTAAATTCTAGGATTTAAAAAGAAAGACAATGCAAGATAATGTAACAATTATATTTATTAAGAATCAGCAAGCAAAATATTGTGAGATAAAGTTCTTTGGCATAGGCCCCATCCGAAGCTCACATCCTAAAGGGTTGCGGACTCTGCATTTCCTGCCTGAAGATGAAGGCACTGGCATAGCCGACCCCCTGGGAGGTATGGACAGGGACCATCCTGGTGGTGGTGAAGAGAATGGAGGTGAAGGTTGGCTTCAGCATCTGCGAACTCAGATGTGTAAGTACCGATCTTTTATACTCCAAGTGTAAGATAATGATTGGTTAGATCTAAACTAATAGGTGACGTAACATTGAGTCTTCCTGGCAGAACTTACGCTAGAGCTTTCATTTCCAGATTTAAAAAACTACATTACCCATGATGATTCTAAAAATAATCTCCACCAATCAGAGAATCGAAACAAGAAAGTTGCTGCAGAAGAACTCCTTAGTGTTTGATCACACTGGATGACACTGTTGTTGTCCAAAACATGGCATGCATCAGAACTGACTAATCGTAATCAGCCAATTAGCAACTGTGAGGACAAGAGATGACCTGTTATCCAAATAATAATCTAAAAACTATCATGAAACCTGGGCAGATAAACCTTCTTATTGAATAATAACATTCTGTGGAGTAATGGTGTGGACATGTCCTTTTAAAGCACTGATGATGCGGTGCTTCAGAGTGCGACTCCAGCACCATCAGCCTATGAGACAATCGTCATACCTGGATGGTGTTCCCATAACATCAGCTACTGACACAGAGTGAACCACAGAAAGGGAACAAAAATTAATGTCTTTATTTAAGTATATTCGGCCCTTTCTTCTCTCTAGGAATTTATTTTTGGCACTTTCACAGAATGGCTTCACTTTTATAACGTGTACTTTTATTACGTTTTGTGGGTGATAAATGGACTGCTGCAGTCTACAGTTTGGCCCAGTGTGGTGGCCATCATGGGCAACTGGTTTGGGAAATCTGGGTAGGTGTCAGCTACCTCATCCTGTAATGCTCATCCTACCATTTCACCTCATCCTGTAATGCACACACATTAATCCAGAAATTTGTGATTATTTTATTAATAATTATATCCAAATAACTTTTTATGCAAAAATATCTGCATTTTTCCACTAATCATCCTTGATCTAGTTTAAATGCGATGAAATGACACTGTACTGTGTGTTTTTACACCTGCGCAAACTTTAATTTCCACTATTATCTGTTTTCTACAATTGATGTAGTAAATTGATAGGTAAAACAACGTAGATGGCGTGTGCTAACTTGGAGCCCTGTTGTAGTTGCAAAATTCAGTTATCTTTGAAATTATGAATATAGTCATGAGTATTATACAAACAAAAAAATTGGCACACTATTGCTTACCAAACATTTGACTTTTTTTAACCACATACACTTTATCAAAAAAAGATCACAAACATTGTGCATGTGCACCCGTAATTATACCATGATATAGTCATCACACGACATGGCATTTTTGCACACGTGATGGAACACATGATCAAAAATTAGTTTCACCAACATGCCTAATGTGTAAATATCACTGATATTTAAATATAACTGATTCACATGCATATCTTCTGTCTGCCAGCTGAGGCTTTGTGTTTGGACTGTGGAGTGCATGTGCATCCGTGGGGAATATTCTGGGTGTGTTTCTTGCTTCCTGTGTCCTGAAGTATGGCTATTGTCCCCGTCCCCTTCTGTATGTAACAGAAGACCGGACCTAACCACCTGAACAGCCAGAATGAGCGCTCCCGACCCATTTCAAGATCTTGTGGATGCACTTTGTCGCACACTCTCCAGCACTCCCACAACAACACTGCCAGCGCACACTTCCGCATTCCCAGCTGCTTCTCCTTCACCACCTGCGGTCGCCAGTCCCATGGCCAAACCGGCGCCCTTCTCTGGTTAGGCGGACGATTGCAACAGATTCCTGCTGCAGTGTTCGCTGGTCCTGGAGATGCAACCGCACCTGTATCCCACCGACAGCTCGAAAGTGGCATTCATAATCTCGACAGAAAGGCTCTCTGCTGGGCATTCCCATTGTTCAGTCATTGTCAAGCTTCACTGCTCATTTCAAGGAAGTCTTTGGAAAACCTGCCTGGGATTCATCGATCGGTGAGAGATTATGCAAACTCAAACAAGGTTCCATGTCTGTGACTGATTATGCTCTCCAGTTCAGTGGTTGGAATGAACAAGCCCTCATCGCCACCTACCGTCAAGGTCTGGACCCCCGTGTGTGGTTGCATCTCGCTGCATACGAGGATTCCATCTGGCTCGAGCGATTCATCCAACTCTCCATCAGGTTCGCCACTCGTATGCAGTCGTGTCTTGAAGAGCACCAGGGCCAGTCACTCTTTCCATCCATCCTCCGCCATCCAGAATCCGTCAGCCTCCCAGAACCAGCCAACGAACCCATGCAAATTGAAAATTCTTGTCTCTCTTCTGCTGAGCGGCAGAGAAGGCTGACCCAGAATCTCTGCCTGTACTGTGGTCAAGCTGGGCATTACATTGCGGAATGCCCCACTCGCCCCGTGCGACCCATGGTGAGTGTTATCATGCCCACATTGAATAAGATGAAACCGCTCACCATTGTTGTAAACCTTACTGCTGCCAACTTCTGTCTTCTAGTTAATGCTCTCCTCGACTCTGGGTCAGCTGGGAATTTCATCTCCGGAGCCCTCTGCCGCCAGCTTCAGCGCAAAACAACAGCCACGCCGAAAATCTACCAGATCCACTCGGTAACAGGAAGACCCCTGTCAATTGCTCCATAGTGTCGGCCCCATTCAACTCCAAGTCGGCATTGTTCACATGGAAGAAATCCACCTGCTGGTTCTGGAGGATTCAACGGCTGATGTGATCTTTAGGGCGCCCCTGGCTAGAGCAGCATAACCCCATCATCTCCTGGAGGACAGGAGAGATCCTGAAGTGGGGTAACCAATGTTTTAATGACTGTTTTCCTGAGTTTCCTGTTCCAAGTCTCCCACGTTCCAAAGAAGTCCAAGTTTGTGCTACGTCTGTGGAAAGCCCACTTGAAAATCGCTCAACAGACATCCCTGCATGTTACTCCCACTTCAGCGATGTCTTCTGTCCTAAGAAGGCCTCCTCGCTGCCTCCCCACCAGGAATGAGGTCTATGACTGCGCCATAGACCTCATTCCTGGTGAGCCAGTGCCCAGAGGGAAAATCTATTCCCTTTCCCTCCCGGAGGAGAAGGCCATGGAGGACTACATCACCGAAGCTCTATCTCAAGTCTACATACGTCCGTATACTTCCCCTGCTGCTTCCAGCTTCTTTTTTGTGGTGAAGAAGGACGGAGGCTTGCGGCCCTGCATAGATTACAGAGCTTTAAACAAGATCACAGTCAAATTCAGATACCCACTTCCTCTCGTCCCATCAGCGGTGGAACATCTCTGCGGTGCCACTGTGTTCACCAAGTTGGACCTCCGCAGTGCATATAACCTCATTCGAATACGTGAGGGGGACGAATGGAAGATAGCTTTTGTGACCCCTACCAGCCACTACGAGTATCTTGTGATGCCGTATGGACTTATGACGCCCCCTCCGTATTTCAGGATTTCATGCATGAGGTGTCAGTTCTGGTCTACATTGACGACATTCTGATTGGCCGACCATCGTCGCCACGTTGTGGAGGTCCTGCAACGCCTGAGGACTTTCAACCTGTTCCTCAAAGCCAAGGAATGCATCTTCCACCAGCCCTCAGTGCAGTTCCTGGGTTACAACATCGATCGCAGTGGCATCTGCATGGACAAGGAGGAGGTCTCTGTGATCAAAGACTGGCCCATTCCCACTTCCGTGAAAGAACTACAAAGATTTCTGGGTTTCGCCAATTTCTACCGAAGATTCATCCAAGGTTACAGTATCATCACCACCCCTCTCACGGACCTGTTACGCAGCAAGCCCAAGTCTCTGTCCTGGTCCCCAGCCGCCACCCAAGCCTTCGACACCCTTAAGAAAGCATTCACCTCCGCTCCCCTCCTGGTCCATCCCGATTCTGATTCTGATTCCGATTCTCCCTTCGTCGTTGAGTGGGAGCGGTCCTTTCCCAGCAGCAGGGGAACCCCAGTAGCCTCCATCCATGCGCCTTCTTCTCCCGGAAACTCAACCCGGCGGAGGTCAGTTATAACAACGGCAACAGGGAGCTTCTTGCCATCAAGCTCGCCCTGGAGGAGTGGAGGCATTGGCTCGAAGGAGCTCAACACCCGTTTGTGGTTCTTACGGACCATAAAAACCTAGAGTATCTATGGGACGCCAAAAGGTTGAATCCTCGTCAAGCGAGGTGGGCTCTCTTCTTCACCAGGTTTAACTTCACAATCTCCTATCGACCTGGATCTAAGAACGTAAAAGCTGATGCTCTTTCCCGTATTCGTGGAGCTGACGAGAGTACCGACGACACAGAGCCCATACTCCCCGAGAAACTCTTTGTGAATCCCATCATCTGGTCCAAAGAAACACTGCCCGAGTCCAATGCCTCCACCAACACCCCACCGGGTTGCCCCCAAGGTTTGCAATACATCACCCGGACACGGCGCACTCCCCTCATTCATGCATCACACACGTCACTGGGCACTGGCCACCCAGGGATCAATGAAACCCTCTTGTTGTTAAAACAGCGCTTCTGGTGGCCCAACATGGCAGCTGATGTCAGGAGGTACGTGCAAGGGTGCAGGGAATGTGCCATCTCGAAGAGCCCTCGTCAACTTCCCTCCGGGAAACTACAACCTCTGCCCGTTCCCAACCGCCCCTGGTCACACCTAGGAATGGATTTCATCACAGACCTTCCAGTCTCCGACGGATGCACCTGTGTCATGGTGGTGGTGGATCAGTTCTCTAAGTCCTGTTGTCTGATTCCCCTGCGAGGACTTCCTACAGCAATGGAAACTGCTGAGATCATGTTTAACTGTGTTTTCAGATACTATGGACTGCCCCAAGATATTGTATCTGACCGTGGACCACAGTTCACCTCACGAGTCTGGAAATCCTTCTTCAAGCTCCTAGGTGTGACCCTAAGCCTCTCCTCTGGCTACCATCCCCAGACGAACGGGCAGACGAAGAGGAAGATACAGGAGATCGGCCGTTTCCTACGTACCTTCTGTCACGGCCACCAGGACTCCTGGAACCAGTTTCTGGGCTGGGCTGAGTATGCCCAGAACTCCCTCCGACAACCTACCACTGGACTTACTCCCTTCCAGTGCATACTTAGCTATCAACCCCCACTGTTCCCCTGGACCGGGGAAACGTCAGATGTCCCTGCGGTGGATTACTGGTTCCGAGAGAGCGAGAGGGTCTGGGACTCAGCTCATCTCCATCTCCAATGAGCCCTACGCAGGCGCAGAATGACAGCTGACCTTCGATGTTCCAAAGCACCCAACTACCAGCCGGGACAGAAGGTTTGACTGTCGACCCGGGACATCAGGATGCGCCTGCCCTGTAGGAAGCTGAGTCCTAGATTCATTGGCGCCTTCACCATCCGCCAACAGATCAGCTGACCTACCAGCTGCAGCTTCCCCCTGAGTATAAAATTCATCCCACGTCCCATGTCTCCCTGTTAAAACCTCATCATCCTTCTGTCACTCTCTCCACAGAGCCTGGCGAAGCCGAGGAACCCCCCCTTCCTCTAATCGTGGATGACGGAGCAGCTTGTCTGGTACGAGACATCTTGGACTCCCGGCGCTGTGGTGGTCACCTGGAGTACCTGGTGGACTGGGAGGGGGACGGTCCCGAAGAACGGTCATGGGTTCCTAGGAATGATATACTCGATCCAAGTCTACTTGAAGAGTTCCATGCCAGTCATCCCAACAGACCAGCTCCGCGTGGTAGAGGCCGACCACCACGACGTCGGGGTCCGCGGCCCTCAGGAGCGGCCCATGGAGGGGGGGTAATGTCACAGACACGCCAGGCTCCACAGTCACCCAATCACGACGCACTCCCTCACCAGAATGCTAACCATCCACACCTGACACTCATCAGCACCATCATCACTGGCACTACTTAAGACACAGCAGCACACTCAGTCACTGTCCGGTCTCGTTAACGCATACCTACCTGTTATGCTTACCTCAAGGACTCCTCTGATGAATACTTACCTGTCTCCAGCGTTCTCCTCGTCTCCTAGTGTTCTCCTCGTCTCCCGTGAGTGTCTCTGTGTCTGGTCTGCTCCTTATCTGCCTGCCATCCACGATCCCTGGGAAAAACAAGACAAGTATCAGTTCTACGATCACTCCTGCCATGAATTATACCTGCCATCACTCACCTGCACTCTGTCCGCTGTTTCTGGTTGTTCAATAAACTCTGTTTATATTCTACCTGTGTCTCCGTCCCTTTCTGTATGTAACAGCTATGAGGTAAGAGCACTTTATTATATTATATTATATTATATTATATTGTTCCGGTCCTTGATTCTGATTGGTCGGTAGCTGTGCTTTATTCACAATAATGTGGTTCCCTGTATAGTTTACAGCATTAGTTGATAGTTTTCTTTGAAGAAATTTGCCATGTACTGTACCTGATAGGCCCCAAATTAATCAATATTGAATTGAAGGTAATCAAATCGAAATCAAATCACAATTGTGAATCCTAATTGTGAAATTTGTGTCAATGCCCAGCCCTAGTGTCAATAAATGTTTTTTTGTTTTGTTTTGTTTTTTACTTGAAGCAAATGTTTTTTTCCCCCATTTATTTTCTTGTGGGAGTGCACCAGAATGCTTAGTTTATATGTTAAAATCACGAAAATGTTCTCATGTGGGAGGATGTCCCCAGACACCCCTATTACTATTTACTTTGTAAATATATCACCTTTTTCACCACTTTGGAGTTTGCAGGTCTGATAAAGACAGTCTTTGCCGCCATCTAATGGCGTAATAATGTAACTTCTGTTGCTGTTCATGGTCAGGGACTTTTTTTTTTACTTTACTTCAAGAAAGTTGCATTGAAACCTATTTTTGGCTCGCTTCGGGTCGTGCCTAACAACGCCCTTCAGCCGTGACTTATTCACGATACAGCACAGTCTCTCATACCTTATTGCTTACATGTTATATTATATTATTCATAAATGTTTGTGTGAGGGTTATGCTTGATAAGTGTGTGTGTTTGTGTGTGTGTTTCAGTGCTCTGACATCAGTGGTTTAGTTTGCTGGTGGTGTGGTGGTGTTTTTTGGCCTGCTCACTTCTCCAAAAGAAATTGGTAAATTCATTATGGATTCTTTGCTTTTCAGTTTCAGTTTATCAATGCCTCTTTTATTTCTATTTCTGATTTACGCATATGTAAAAAATGGCAGACAGACAAGCGGATAGGTTTATGTAACAGCAGCAGCTCTGGGCATGTGACCAAAAGCACAAATCTTTGGTGTTGTTGCAGTGCAGAGGAAAAGAGATTAGATACATAAAACTGTCACATTAACGTAAATGTTTGTGAAGCTAGCCAGATTAGACAGATCAGAAATTGTTTATTCACTACTTTAACAGTTTTTCTGGTAGGTAAGAAATACTACAGAAATTGAAAAAAGTTAATTTCATTTGTATCTTTGTTCTTTTGTATTTATTTGTGCCATTGACTTGTAATTAGTGTATTTGTTCTTATTTTATTATTGAACTTGGTATTGAGAATTGTGAAATTTCCCAGGTATCTAATATTTTGGTGTCATTACACCCTTATTTATTCAAATACAAGGTTACATTGGTCAAAAACAACATTCTTTGCATTGATCCCACAAATGGACCCTGTAATACTGAACTTGATGTAAAAGAGTGTTTTCATCTGTTGGTCTCTTTTTAAGGACTAAGCGACCCCTCTGAGACAGTTCTGAGATCAGTGACAAGAGACTCAGACAGTCGTCCTCTGATGAGTGATGATGAAGATGAGTTATGTGATGAAAACTGCTCCATACAGCAGCAGGATGAGGAGCCTGAACCACAGCCCAAAGCCATTGACTTCCTAAAGGCCTTCTGCCTGCCTGGAGTCCTTCCTGTCTGTGTCCATTTAAACACTTCCTTACTTATCCTCATTATTGTCGACTATATTTGATGTTTTTTTATTGTCTTCTGCAGTATTCTCTGGCTTATGCATGTCTGAAGCTGGTCAACTACTCTTTCTTCTTCTGGCTGCCATTTTATCTCAGCAACAACTTCGGCTGGAAGGAAGTTCAGGCCGACCGGTTGTCTGTGTGGTATGATGTGGGAGGAATTGTAGGTGAGTGCCCAGTTTGGTCCTAACCAGATGATACCAATTAAATGTAAGCGTTTTTTCGTTTAAACACACCAAGCCGATGGTCGGGCGTCGTTCGGCTTAGTTTTTCCCGTGTGTTCCACACCGTTGACTCTATTCAGACACTGTCTGGGTTTTGGGTTCTGGGTCTGGACAGATTCAGCATGTTGAATCAGCGTCGGGCCATCAGTGAGAGAGAGAACTCTGATTGGCTGTTCAGCTTAGCGAACGACTGCACTAGAATAAAAGTGAAAGTGAAGTCAAGACTGGAAGCAGACATGTGTTAGGAGAGAGAAATTCGAGAAAGAGTTGCATATCGTCACTATTGGTTGGAAGCCTCCTATTTACTTATTTACAAATCATTACTGTTGGTCACCCTTTACGTCTTTTTTGGGGTTTTGCAAATATTTAACCAATAAAAAGTATTAAAAGGAGCTTGTGACTAAACCTTGTCCATTGGATCCTCAAACTCTCGGTAAAACCTCATAAATTCACCCCGCCTCGATCTTAAATGAAGTGCCACACACAGTTTGGACTGTCTCTGCTTGTTTGTAATGCAAGAGTAAATAAAGAGCTGTTTTACAAGAACAGCGTTTACTCAAGAAACACTGTTACCACTATATATGTATTACCGCGTCAGATGCCTCAGTTTTAATGACTCAGTACACGTACAGTATGTCTCACATTCACTGGTCAAAAACGTTTTAACTCCATTTCAGCTTGAATTTGGTAAAATGTTAATAACATAATGACACATGTAAGTGTCTGACCATATATAAAGCCACAATAGAGTGCCTCAGGGATGACGCATTTTTGTAGCCAAAATCCGGAAGCAATTTTAGGACTTCCGGTTCCAACGCCGTAAAGTCTATGGGTTTTTTGAATGTATTTTTGCTAAATCGCCTGAAATAAGGTCTGTGGTTAACAAAGCCTCTAAATACTTTCACGTTTTGATCTATGACATAAAACACACCAGTTATAACCCACTTGTGATTTTTTTTTTTAAACTTTTACTGTGTCTTAAAATCGGCGGTTGCTAACAAATTGCTAAAAGGGACCACTTCCTTTGGCGGGGACTTTAGACGTCATCATTAAAAACGGGACATTTGGACAGCATTTCTCATGAAAAAGTGGATATGTATTAATAACAGTGCAGATCATAATCAGCGAGCATGTTTTTAAATAAAGTTGTTTTCTAAATAAAGTTTGAGGAAGCTTGGTGGTGACGCCGTTGATCCGCGACCATGGTGTGCTGTAGTCCGTTTATAGCCTACTGTTAGCTTTTTATATCTGACGACTTTATTTAGGCTTCAAAATCTGTAAATGTTGTGTTAACTTGTAAAGATTATCTTGATAGACAAAACGTGTAAGTGTCATAACCCTTTGTTAAACACAGAGCTTATTTTCTGCGATTTTCCAAAAGTCTATGGGAAAAATGCATAGGCTTTCAACCGAGGGAACCCGTGCGCCGCTAACTTCCGGGTTGGCCTACAAAAACGCGTCATCCCTGGGGCACTCTATGGCTGCGTCCGAAAACTGGAAAATGCTGTCTTACGAGGACACATTTCAAGGTAGTAAGGCATCAAGGCACGTCCGAATCCAATGTTAGCTTCACTTCCTCTCTCATGAGATACCTTCATCTGATCGATTTTTGAAGGAAGCATAGATGTATCCTTAGCTGCCTTTGATATCCCACAATCCTGTGCTTTCCATTCTGTGACAGTTGAGCTAGAAAAATAAAGATGGCGTCCGAAAGTTGCGTTTGCTGCTCAGTTTTTGTACAAATGTATGATTTTGATCAACATATTTCAATTTTGATATCATTTCTATCGAGAAATTACTACTGTAGTAATTAAATATTTGTTTAGTTCTCACCAAAGCTCGCGCTATATTGCTGTAGATCATTAAACTGTTACGCTGCCTCAGAAGTCTGTCCGAAATCAATTTCGTGAGGTGCCTTCATGCACAAACGCTGCCGTACAAGTCATTCTCTTAAAAGATAGCGAGGCAGCAAGACAGCTACCTAGGTTTTCGGACGCAGCCCTTATCAACTTTGACAAAGTTTTTTCCATTTCCTTAAAGGTGCAGTGTGTAAATTTTAGCGGCATCTAGCGGTGAGGTTGCGAATTGCAATAGAAGCTACGGTGGCTAGGGTTGCCAGGTTTTCACAACAAAACGTGCCCAATTGCTCCTCAAAACTAGCCCAATCACATTTTAGGGGGACCCCACAGTAAAAATCGAGTTCCAGGGGGTAAAATTTGCGTTTTTGGCAAGACTTCCCTGGTAAAATTCACATTCCAGGGACTAAATATCAATTTTTTGTTGGGGTCGTAACAACCCGCGCGAACAGTGTAAAAGTAGTCCAATTCCATGGGAAACACACGGACTTGGCAACACTGACGGTGGCCAACACAGGACAAAGATGAGACAGAAGAGATTAGCCAGTCAAGCAAACACGCTCTGTAGAGCAGTTTGTCCGTTTAGGGCTACTGTAGAAACATGCCGCCGCAAATTGCGATTTAACATGTAAGGGGCCCTGCGGTGTATGTAGATAGAAATGGCTCATTCTAAGGTAATAAATACATAACGGTTCATTATGTAAGGTCTTTATACACCACTGGAAACTTAGTTCCCATTCAGTCGGTCACGTTCGACGTACGTCGGACAGACCGACGAATAGGAATCTCGCTAGAGAGGCCAATCTACTTCGAGTGTAACTAAACGAGCCAATGCACATTGGCATGCAATCATATGCATCAGCTGCTTGCCTCGCAGCACGGGTATATAATGAGCAGCAGGTGCGTTGCATCTTCAGCTTTTCGCTTCGGAGCCAAACCTTCCATGAAGACAGCTACTGAAAGCGAGTGTGGTGAACGAGTCTCTCTTCAAGACGTCTCTTTGTTGCGAGGTGCAGGCGGACAGCGCAGCAGCGGGGCCGATTCTCCTTTTGTTTTTGTTTTTGCCTTTGGTTTGATTGAGCAAAGCTGTAATCAGCGTGAAGGCCGTTCTCACGGCTGGTGAAACGGTGCGCCTAGAGCGTTAAAAAGCTGTTGTTACAGCTGGTAAGAGGAGCGCCTTCAAGGAGAGTGCACACGACAGGCTGCACATTCCCTGTCTGTGCTGCAGCGGCTATTCCCCTGCGTGCTTCAGCACCTAAAAGAGTCAGTCCTTGAAAGAGCTAACACGAGTAGTTCGCGTCTTTTTAAAGATGTCGTTCTACTTGTGTGTTTCTGGATGCGGTCGTTACCTGGCGCCTCGGGATGGTCACCAGCGCTGTATCGCGTGCTTGGGCTTAAGGCACGCTGAGGCAGCGTTTGTGGATGAGTCATGTACCCATTGTGGGAAGATGACCATCGCGGAGTTGCGGTCGAGACTCCACTTTCTGCAAAGGGGTGGAGTCCCGGTCCCGACGCCTCGCTCCAATCCTCCTCAGAGGGTTGCCGCGAGCGGCGGGGCTGGTGACTTGAGGATAACGGTGAGCGCGCTTCCTTCGGGGAACCAACCCCCTAGGAACCCTCCCCCCTCGTGCGCTCCGCAGCCAGTAGAGCTGCCCGCGGAACGTGGTGGGCCACCCCAGAGGTGTGTACCATCCGTTTCCTTCGGAGCTCCCCCAGACGACCGGATGTCGATCGCTGCATCGGAGGGTGAGCCTGATACTTCTGGGGAGGATGAGTCGGCGCAGTTGCCTCCTTCGGGGGTGACAACTGTGCCCGACACGGACCCGGAAATGATGGCTATGCTTTCCCGGGCCGCCAACAGGGTCGGGCTCGTGTGGAATCCTCCACCGTGTCCCGAACCCTCGAGGTTGGATGACTGGTATCTCGGGGTGGCCAGGGCTGGTTCTCAGCCCCCCACCCCAGTGCCCTTCTTCCCGGAGGTGCATGAAGAGCTCACGGGCACGTGGACGGCACCTTTTACTGCCCGAAACCGTGTCGTGGGTCCTCCTCCCTCACCACCCTTGATGGCGGGGCAGCGAAGGGTTACACGCGCATACCCCCTGTGGAACGGGCCGTTGCTATGCAACTGTGCCCTAACTCCAACTGGCGGGGGGAGCCGTCTCTCCCTTCCCGGGCCTGCAAGTACTCGTCGGATCTTACCGGCAAGGCTTATCAGGCCTGTGGGGAAGCTGCCTCTGCCTTACACGCTATGGCGTTGTTGCAGGTCCATCAGGCCAAGGCACTGAGGGACCTGCACGAGGGTGGTCATGATCCACAAGTTCTACAGGAACTTCGTGCCGCGACGGACCTCGCGCTTCGAGCGACGAAGGTTACGGCGCGGTCAGTGGGTCGTGCGATGTCCACTATGGTGGTCCAGGAACGCCATCTCTGGCTGTGTCTTGCGGACATGAGGGATACCGACAAGGTCAGGTTTCTTAATTCCCCCGTGTCCCAGACCGGCCTTTTCGGCGACGCGGTCGAGAACTTTGCCCAACAGTTCTCGGCTGTACAAAGGCAGTCTGAGGCCATCAGTCACATCCTGCCGAGGCGGTCAGCTGCTGCACCTCCACCGCCGGTGGCACCTCAGACTACCCGTCGCCGAGGGCGCCCCCCTGCAGCCGCCCCCGCTCCCGCGCCCCAGCAGCAGCAGCCTCCATCCAAGCGGCGCCGTGGAGCCGGTCGCGGGCGGGGCGCCCAGCCCGTCCAGCCACCCCCCAAGAAGAAGGGTGGCAAGGCCAAGTCCAAGCGGCCCTAGGACGGGCGACCCGGAGATGGAGGGGACTGCTCTTCAGGAGGTGGTGACTGCACCGCTCCTTCCCCCGGAGGAGGGCCGGGTGGAGAATCTTTTGTTGTTTCCTTTTGTTCCGCCGCTGGCTCAACGGCCAGCGGTACCCAAATTTTCAAGAAAAGAGCAGTTTCCTTTATCTCCGGGTCCGAAGAGGGCTCGGAGAGCAGTGGGAGGGCTAGAACCTCACCACTCTCATCCACCTCTTCTGTCGCCAGCGGACAGCAGCGAGCAGCAGGTAAGCAAATCCTCGACTGCTCCCTCTGTCCAACTGTGGAAGCAGGTAAGTGTTGCACAGCACACTGTGACCCCGCTTCAGGCCGCCTCACACAGAGAGCCTCCCGGGCCGCGTCCCTGCGTTCCACCTCGCTGCCCCGCGGCGGGTACGCCGGTGGTCCCCTTGGTGCCGCTGGTGCGGTCTCTGGGAGCCTGGCTAGCGCTCCCCAGTCCGTCTCGCTGGCTCCTCCGGACCATCAGGCTCGGCTATGCGATTCAGTTCGCCCGGCGTCCCCCCAAGTTCAGGGGCGTCCTCTTCACTTCAGTGAAAGATGTCGATGCCCCTGTTCTGCGTGCGGAGATTGCAGTCCTACTGGCGAAGGACGCGATAGAGCCGGTCCCTCCAGCCGATTTGAGGTCAGGGTTCTACAGCCCCTACTTCATTGTACCCAAGAAAAGCGGCGGGTTACGACCGATCTTGGACCTGCGAGTTTTGAATCGGAGCCTTCACAAGCTACCGTTCAAAATGCTTACGCAGAAACGCATTTTCGAGTGCATCCGTCCCTGAGATTGGTTTGCAGCGATCGACCTGAAGGACGCGTACTTTCATGTTTCGATTCTTCCGCGACACAGGCCATTCCTGAGATTCGCGTTCGAAGGTCGAGCATATCAGTACAGAGTCTTACCCTTCGGGCTGGCCCTGTCTCCCCGCGTCTTCACGAAAGTCGTGGAGGGAGCCCTTGTTCCCATGAGAGAACAGGGTGTTCGCATTCTCAACTACCTGGACGACTGGCTCATTCTAGCACAGTCTCGGGATCAGTTGTGCGAACACAGGGACTTAGTGCTCAGGCACCTCAGCCAGTTGGGGCTTCAGGTCAACTGGGAGAAGAGCAAACTCGCCCCAGTGCAGAGGATCTCTTTTCTCGGTATGGAGTTGGATTCGGTCGAACGGGTAGCACGCCTCACAGAGGAACGTGCTCGGTCGGTGTTGAACTGCCTGAATACGTTCAATGGCAGGACAGCGGTCCCACTGAAGTTTTTTCAGAGGCTCCTGGGGCATATGGCGGCTGCAGCGGCTGTAACACCGCTCGGTCTGCTTCATATGAGACCGCTTCAGCACTGGCTTCACGGCCGAGTCCCGAGATGGGCGTGGCAACGCGGCACGTTCCGGGTGCCAATCACTCAGGAGTGCCGCCGTACCTTCAGCCCGTGGTCGGACCCCTTGTTTCTTCGGGCAGGAGTCCCTTTAGAACAGGTGTCCCGGCATGCTGTGGTCTTCACAGATGCTTCTACCACCGGCTGGGGTGCCACGTACAACGGGCATGCAGTCTCAGGGGTTTGGACGGGACCCCATCTGCATTGGCACATCAATTGCCTCGAGTTGCTGGCAGTACGCCTTGCGCTGAGCCGCCTCAAAGGCCTGCTTCGCGACAAGCAAGTACTGGTCCGTACGGACAACACTGCGACCGTTGCGTACATCAACCGTCAAGGTGGTCTACGCTCCCGTCGCATGTCGCAACTCGCCCGCCATCTCCTCCTGTGGAGTCGGAAGCATCTGAGGTCGCTTCGCGCCATTTATGTTCCCGGTGTGCTCAACCGTGTGGCCGACGAGCTATCACGAGCTGTGCTGCCCGGAGAGTGGCGACTCCACCCCCAGGTGGTTCAGCTGATCTGGAGAGAGTTCGGAGAGGCTCAGGTAGACCTGTTTGCCTCACCAGAAACCTCCCACTGCCAGTTGTTTTACTCTCTGACCGAGGGAACACTCGGGACAGACGCACTGGCTCACAGCTGGCCCCGGGGCCTGCGCAAATATGCGTTTCCCCCAGTGAGCCTACTTGCACAGACCCTGTGCAAAGTCAGGGAGGACGAGGAGCAGGTCTTGTTAGTTGCGCCTTACTGGCCCAACCGGACCTGGTTCCCAGAACTCTCACTCCTCGCGACAGCCCCTCCCTGGCCCATCCCTCTGAGGAAGGACCTCCTCTCTCAGAGACGGGGCACTCTTTGGCACCCGCGTCCAGACCTCTGGAAACTCCATGTCTGGTCCCTGGACGGGACGCGGAGGTTCTAGGTGACTTACCCCCTGAGGTACTTAACACCATCACTTCGGCACGTGCACTGTCTACGAGACGTGCTTACGCCTCGAAGTGGAACCTGTTCGTCGAGTGGTGTTCTTCTCGTCAAGAAGACCCCCGAAGATGCTCGATCGGAGTCGTGCTTTCCTTCTTGCAGCAAGGGTTGGAGCGTAGGCTGTCCCCCTCCACCCTCAAAGTCCATACTGCTGCCATATCCGCTTACCACGACCACATAGATGGCAAATCTGTTGGTCAGCACGACCTGGTCATCAGGTTCCTTAGGGGGGCGAGACGGTTAAATCCTCCTCGTCCCCCTCCATACCCTCTTGGGACCTTACTCTGGTGCTCAGAGCACTCCAGATTGCTCCCTTTGAGCCTTTGCTGTCAGCAGACCTAAAGATTCTCTCTATGAAGACTTTGCTGCTGGTGGCATTGGCCTCCATCAAGAGGGTAGGGGACCTGCAGTCATTTTCGGTCGACGAATCGTGCCTAGAGTTCGGGCCGGGTGACAGCCACGTGGTACTGAGACCCCGGCCTGGCTACGTGCCCAAGGTTCCTACCACTCCCTTCAGGGACCAGGTAGTGAGCCTGCAAGCGCTGCCCTCGGAGGAGGCAGACCCAGCCCTGGCTTTGCTCTGTCCAGTTCGCGCCTTGCGACTGTACTTAGACAGAACTCGAAGCTTCAGGACCTCAGACCAGCTCTTTGTCTGTTACGGAGGCCAGCAGAAGGGAAAGGCTGTCTCCAAGCAGAGGATGGCCCACTGGATAGTGGATGCCATCGCCCTGGCTTACCAAGCTCAGGGCGTGCCCTGCCCGCTCAGGTTGCATGCCCACTCCACGAGAGGTGTGGCATCCTCCTGGGCGCTGGCTCGTGGCGCCTCGCTAACAGACATTTGTAGAGCTGCGGGCTGGGCGACACCTAACACGTTCGCTAGATACTATAGCCTTCGTGTCGAGCCGGTCTCCTCCCGTGTTCTCGCCTCAGGTCAGAGGCACGGAGAGGCCCCGGGTTAGTGTCGGCTTGCTGCGCTACATGCGCATTCTATTCTCCAGAGAGTCCCTACGGGCAGACCCTGTTGAGTCCTCCGGTTACCCTTCGGCAGCCGACGTGGCGGAGCGTCTGGCGCCAGGCCTATACTCCGTTGTATCCTTGAGAACCGGATTTAGGCTGGGTTCCATATGTGTGACCCTACGGGGATCCCATATGGCTTTTTCCACGGCTGCTCCTAAACGAAGCCCGTGTCTTTCCCTCTGGGAGAACCCATCTCTCACCGAGTGGAGTCACCCCAGTTCTTCCATATGTTGTACAACCTACAAGGTTAGTCCATATGTACTTATCCATATAACTCCTTCGGGGAAGGATATGGCTTCCGCAGCGTTCCTTATCGCATGTAAGGCTACGCTTTCCCAGCGTTATCCAATTGTCGCACTGAGTGGGTTTTGGGAACAACAGTGATCGACCCTCTCTGCGTGAGCCTGGTCCCACCGTCCTTAGGCAAGGGGGTTCAGGTGGCTCACGACAGAGCGCTGGAAGAGGGCAGCTCCTGTGGCGCTTTGGTAGGGATTCATATTCGTCGGTCTGTCCGACGTACGTCGAACGTGACCGACTGTATGGGAACGTCTCGGTTACATAGGTAACCCTCGTTCCCTGAAGGAGGGAACGGAGACGTACGTCCCGTCGCCACAGGCGTTGTCCTGCTGATGCTGCCGCCTGCTGGGTTCGGCTCCTCAGCGAAAACCTGAAGATGCAACGCACCGACAAGCATGTACTGGTCCGTACGGACAACACTGCGACCGTTGCGTACATCAACCGTCAAGGTGGTCTACGCTCCCGTCGCATGTCGCAACTCGCCCGCCATCTCCTCCTTTGGAGTCAGAAGCATCTGAGGTCGCTTCGAGCCATGTATGTCCCCGGTGTGCTCAACCGTGTGGCCGACGAGCTATCACGAGCTGTGCTCCCGGGAGAATGGCGACTCCACCCCCAGGTGGTTCAGCTGATCTGGAGAGAGTTCGGAGAGGCTCAGGTAGACCTGTTTGCCTCCTCAGAGACCTCCCACTGCCAGTTGTTTTACTCTCTGACCGAGGGAACACTCGGGACAGACGCACTGGCTCACAGCTGGCCCCGGGGCCTGCGCAAATATGCGTTTCCCCCAGTGAGCCTACTTGCACAGACCCTGTGCAAAGTCAGGGAGGACGAGGAGCAGGTCTTGTTAGTTGCGCCTTACTGGCCCAACCGGACCTGGTTCCCAGAACTCTCACTCCTCGCGACAGCCCCTCCCTGGCCCATCCCTCTGAGGAAGGACCTCCTCTCTCAGAGACGGGGCACTCTTTGGCACCCGCGTCCAGACCTCTGGAAACTCCATGTCTGGTCCCTGGACGGGACGCGGAGGTTCTAGGTGACTTACCCCCTGAGGTACTTAACACCATCACTTCGGCACGTGCACTGTCTACGAGACGTGCTTACGCCTCGAAGTGGAACCTGTTCGTCGAGTGGTGTTCTTCTCGTCGAGAAGACCCCCGAAGATGCTCGATCGGAGTCGTGCTTTCCTTCTTGCAGCAAGGGTTGGAGCGTAGGCTGTCCCCCTCCACCCTCAAAGTCCATACTGCTGCCATATCCGCTTACCACGACCACATAGATGGCAAATCTGTTGGTCAGCACGACCTGGTCATCAGGTTCCTTAGGGGGCGAGACGGTTAAATCCTCCTCGTCCCCCCTCCATACCCTCTTGGGACCTTACTCTGGTGCTCAGAGCACTCCAGATTGCTCCCTTTGAGCCTTTGCTGTCAGCAGACCTAAAGATTCTCTCTATGAAGACTTTGCTGCTGGTGGCATTGGCCTCCATCAAGAGGGTAGGGGACCTGCAGTCATTTTCGGTCGACGAATCGTGCCTAGAGTTCGGGCCGGGTGACAGCCACGTGGTACTGAGACCCCGGCCTGGCTACGTGCCCAAGGTTCCTACCACTCCCTTCAGGGACCAGGTAGTGAGCCTGCAAGCGCTGCCCTCGGAGGAGGCAGACCCAGCCCTGGCTTTGCTCTGTCCAGTTCGCGCCTTGCGACTGTACTTAGACAGAACTCGAAGCTTCAGGACCTCAGACCAGCTCTTTGTCTGTTACGGAGGCCAGCAGAAGGGAAAGGCTGTCTCCAAGCAGAGGATGGCCCACTGGATAGTGGATGCCATCGCCCTGGCTTACCAAGCTCAGGGCGTGCCCTGCCCGCTCAGGTTGCATGCCCACTCCACGAGAGGTGTGGCATCCTCCTGGGCGCTGGCTCGTGGCGCCTCGCTAACAGACATTTGTAGAGCTGCGGGCTGGGCGACACCTAACACGTTCGCTAGATACTATAGCCTTCGTGTCGAGCCGGTCTCCTCCCGTGTTCTCGCCTCAGGTCAGAGGCACGGAGAGGCCCCGGGTTAGTGTCGGCTTGCTGCGCTACATGCGCATTCTATTCTCCAGAGAGTCCCTACGGGCAGACCCTGTTGAGTCCTCCGGTTACCCTTCGGCAGCCGACGTGGCGGAGCGTCTGGCGCCAGGCCTATACTCCGTTGTATCCTTGAGAACCGGATTTAGGCTGGGTTCCATATGTGTGACCCTACGGGGATCCCATATGGCTTTTTCCACGGCTGCTCCTAAACGAAGCCCGTGTCTTTCCCTCTGGGAGAACCCATCTCTCACCGAGTGGAGTCACCCCAGTTCTTCCATATGTTGTACAACCTACAAGGTTAGTCCATATGTACTTATCCATATAACTCCTTCGGGGAAGGATATGGCTTCCGCAGCGTTCCTTATCGCATGTAAGGCTACGCTTTCCCAGCGTTATCCAATTGTCGCACTGAGTGGGTTTTGGGAACAACAGTGATCGACCCTCTCTGCGTGAGCCTGGTCCCACCGTCCTTAGGCAAGGGGGTTCAGGTGGCTCACGACAGAGCGCTGGAAGAGGGCAGCTCCTGTGGCGCTTTGGTAGGGATTCATATTCGTCGGTCTGTCCGACGTACGTCGAACGTGACCGACTGAATGGGAACGTCTCGGTTACATAGGTAACCCTCGTTCCCTGAAGGAGGGAACGGAGACGTACGTCCCGTCGCCACAGGCGTTGTCCTGCTGATGCTGCCGCCTGCTGGGTTCGGCTCCTCAGCGAAAACCTGAAGATGCAACGCACCTGCTGCTCATTATATACCCGCGCTGCGAGGCAAACAGCTGATGCATATGATTGCATGCCAATGTGCATTGGCTCGTTTAGTTACACTCGAAGTAGATTGGCCTCTCTAGCGAGATTCCTATTCGTCGGTCTGTCCGACGTACGTCTCCGTTCCCTCCTTCAGGGAACGAGGGTTACCTATGTAACCGAGACGTTATGTATATAATATTTCATTTCTGTCAATAGATCCTCCTAAAATTTACACATTGCACCTTTAAAAGTAGCATTTTTTGACGTTCAAGGTTTCCACCTGACAGCGACAATATGAACAATAATTCCTTAACTGGACATGAATACCTGCTGTTAAAATATCTTGATAAAGAAGCTTTATGTCACTGTTGAATTTTTGGCTGAAACGGTACAAAGTTGTTGCATGTGCCAATAAATATCTGTTCAAATAGTTTAAGGATTTGCTCATGTGTTCAATGCATTCTCTTCCAGGTGGAACAGTGCAAGGCTTAATCTCGGATCTTTTGGGAAAGCGAGCTCCTGTGTTAGTAGTCAGTTTGGTGCTGGCCATGGGAGCGTTAGTGGGATACAGCCGTAAGTTTAGAAAAAGTTTAGACTAAATCATATTGTCTTGAAAATCTATGAACCCTTTCTGACACTTCTTTCTTTTATAGCTTAATTTGAGAAATTACAGCTGATTAAGTATTTCTTGTAACTTTATTTCTTTCAATGCTTGCTCAGACTCTCCAAATAACCAGATAGTGAATGGAGCTCTTCTAGCAACAACAGGTGACACATTATAATATAAACAGTTTATAACTATGAGCTCAGACAATAGTTATTCCTAAGAAACTATTAACATGGAATATTTCTGTATTATTTTATTTCAGGTTTCCTTATTGGAGGTCCATCAAACATGATCAGTTCAGCGATCTCTGCAGATTTGGGCCGCCAGAAGGCGCTGCAGAACAGTCAGGAGGCTCTGGCCACAGTCACAGGAATCGTGGACGGCACAGGCAGCATTGGAGCTGCGGCGGGACAGGTAATGCATTTTCTAAAAGCATGCCTTGAATTGTTCTTTTTGGTTTTAAAGTATTTTAATTTGGAGGTGGCAAACCTCAGATTATTATGTAAGTTTTTAAAAACAAAATTTGTTTAACCTTGCTGCATTCATGTGGCTAAAGAAGCCCAAAATAATCTTTATGCTGCTTTAATAAGTAATACAAAACAATATTAATCAATAAAATCATAGCCCTCTTCTTATAATCCAGTCAAATGCAGAAGGAATAAAGTCCACTGTATTTTCTTTTTCACTCTGGTGAAGTTATATGCATTTCATGTTCTAAGCATGATTTTTATTTTGTATTTCAAGACATTATTATTATTATTATTATTATTATTATTATTATTATTATTATTATTATTGTAGACAGTTTTCACATTTCCAGGGTTCTCAGAAGCAGAAGTCGTCATAGTTGGGGAAACTTCTATAGTGGAAGTGAACGGAAGACAACAGCAAATATTATTGCAATAGCAAAAGAAAACATCTGTTTCCATGACTTTCCAAAAGAGAAAAAAATATATAGAGAAACTGATTACAGCAGAAGAGAGGAAGATGTGAAATTTGCCATCACTCTCTCAGCCGTTGTATTAGAAAAACACTTGCAGGAGTGTTAATTAGGTTTTTTTTTATTATTTACTGCCAAGTTAATATTACACAAAGTATAGAATTATAAATGTATATTATTTTTTTAACCCTTGTGCGGTCTTCGTTTGGGAAGTACACTCAGGGTCTTCAGGGTCTCCATAGACCCCAGGCAACAAAATGCAATTTTGTAACAAAATACTTTTTTTTTTTTGTTTTTTTTTTTTTAACAGATGTAATTTTACTGTTTATTAATGTTTTTACTCCATGTTTGTACAGTTTTTGGAGGATTTATCATATTTTTTAAACTTATATAAATGAATTAAAAAAATGTAAATAGGTTTTTATACAAAAACAGCTTTTTATGTAAAATTCACTTTATAAAAGACCCACATTTCTAAATTTCATTCATGGGGATAACATGGATAATTTGACATGGTTTAGTGTAAGATTTTTGCCCATCTTTTGGAAAATGCAGTTTTAAAAGTAAAAAAATTATCACTTTTACCAGTAAATGGCTGCAGAGCTCCACTATTTGCTATGTGCTATTTGACTAACTGAAAGACATCTTTTCACAAGTTTTTTTTCAGTTGGATTCATATCTAAATATTATGAAATCACAATTATAACAATAAAGGCTACTTTTTGTCAAAGTTTAGTATTTTTTGTAATGAAAAAAATCAGTTTTTCAATATTGTTACATTATGATGAGACCCCACTTAGAAACTGGACAAAATTCATCTAGAAAAACTTTTTTTTTTTTCAGTACAAAAAAATGTTTAACTTTAACAAAAAGTAATTTTTATTGTTATAATTGTGATTTCATAACATTTAGATATGAATCCAACAAACTTTCAGTCAGTCAAATAGCAAATAGTGGAGCTCTGCAGCCATCTTCTGGTTAAAGTGATACTTTTTTTATTTTTAAAACTGCATTTTCCAAAAGATGGGCAAAAATCTTACACTAAACCATGTCAAATTATCCATGTTATCCCCATGAATGAAAGTTAGAAATGTGGGTCTTTTATGAAGTGAATTTTACATAAAAAGCTGTTTTTGTATTAAAAATATATATATATTTATTTATGTAAATTATATATTTATATAAAATTTATTTATTTATATAAATAAAAGATATGACAAATCTTCCAAAAACTGCACAAATATGAATTAAAAACATTAATAAACAGAGTAAAATTAAATTTGTTTTTTAAAAAACAATTATTTTGTTACAAAATTACATTTTGTTGCCTGGGGTCTGTGGAGACCCCGAAGACCCTGAGTAAGACTTTTTTTTTTTTTTTTTTTTTTACACTAACATAAAAACAAGCTATCACTCCAGTTTTTTTCTTTGTAGATCTAGAAAGTGTTAACAACTGTACAAAGTTTCATGTCATTTGGACAAAGAGAACTTTTTTTTTTTTATTTGAGCAAACGTCGGCTGGGGTCTAAAAAGACCCTATAAGGGTTAAAGGGGTCCTTGATTATGATTTCACTTTTTTAACTTTAGTTAATGTGTAATGTTGCTGTTAGAGCATAAACAACATCTGCAAAGTTACGACACTCAAAGTTCAATGCAAAGGGAAGATATTTTCTCTTACAGAACTCGCTTTTTAAGGACTACAACAAGCTTCTTCCTGGGCTGGTGACATCACTAATTCTAAAATGTACATAAACTCTGCCCCTGAGAACATGCAACAAAGGGGGTGAGGCTATGTTGAGCTGCTTTAGAGAAGAGGAAGTGTTGTTGTAGTAGAGTGTTGTTGCCATGCCATCATTTTATGCCGGACTGCTTCACAAACAAGGGTCAATTCAACACTGAATTTACACAAAAGATTAACATGACGGCACATGCTTGTTGATGAGTTGAATCAACTCCACAACAACTACATAAATTTATCCACTAACCATTCAGAAACGTCCAGATGCATTCTAAAAGATGTAACTTCTTCCAGAGTCTCTCCATCAGTGTCGACTCTGGTTTGAACAATGTAAGGCTGAACACCGTTACTGACAATTGTCATTTTGGCTGCGTGAGATTCTCCAGCTTTGTTGTTGTTGAGCAACTGAAGCGTGAGCTGTTAAAGCTCTGCCCTCTTCTGGAAAGTGGGTCAGAAGCAGCAACTCATTTGCATTTAAAGGGACACACACAAAAACGGCGTGTTTTTGCTCACACCCAAATAGGGGCAAATTTGGCAAGCTTTAATACATGATATGAAGGGTATTTCGAGCTGAAACTTCACAGACACATTACTTCTTGTGAAATTGTCCCCTTTAAAAATTGAAAATATGAAAATATTAGATTTGATGACACTGGAAATGTCATCAGAGTCCATGAAAAGGGTCTATTGTTTTTGTTTCTGTTCTGATAAAACTTCATATACAGTATAAGTACTAATTTTAAAAGTGTCTCTGTCTTGTAGTACCTGGTGTCGCTTATTGAGAACAAATTTGGATGGATGTGCGTCTTCTATTTCTTCATAATCATGGTAGGTAATTGTATTTGCAATGCAACAGCACAAATTCACACATTCAGCCAGTGAAGCATTACAAGAAATTACTCAGTGAACAGTGACTCATTTTCATTTGTCAAATTAAAGGTGAAATGTAATTTTTGTGTAATTAGCATCACCAAACTGAATCATTAAAACAGGAAATGGACCAAAAGTATTGATGACTCATCCTGCACCAAACAGATTTTTGTCCAATCAAATGCTCTCTAGAATAAGAATGCACCTCCCTTTAAAACCATTTACGACTTGCTAGCATGCAGCAAATCATGTTTCATAATAGTAGTGTAACTAAAACTTATGGGCTACTTAACTACCTAAATGAAGGGCACAGTCCAATCCAAACTTTCTGTTTCAATAGAAAATACATCAACACAAGAAAGAAAACTGTGCTTGTCAAACCGTTTAATGGGTCTTTAAAGGGTTAGTTCACCCAAAAAATTCTGTCATTAATTACTCACCCTCATGTCGTTCCACACCAGTAAGACCTTCATTCATCTTCAGGACACAAATTAAGATATTTTTGATAAAATCTGATGGCTCAGTGAGGCCTCCATTGACAGCAAGATAATTAACACTTTCAGATGTTCAGAAAGCTACTAAAGACAGTTCTAAAACAGTTCATGTGACTACAGTGGTTCAACCTATAAAGCGATAAGAATACTTTTTTGTGCTCCCAAAAAACAAAATAACGACTTTATTCAATAATATCTAGTGATGGGCGATTTCAAAACACTGCTTCATGAAGCTTCGAATCTTTACAAATCTTTTGTTTCAAATCAGTGGCTCAGAGCGTGTATCAAACTGCCAAAGTCACGTGAACTATTGAAATTTCGAAACGCTTATGACGTAACAAAGCCCCGTTTACTGAAATCACATGACTTTGGCGCTCCGAACCACTGATTCGAAACAAAAGATTCGTAAAGCTTCGAAGCACAAAAAGTATTCTCGTCGCTTCATAACATTAAAGTTGAACACATGAACTGTTTTAAATACGTCTTTTGTAGCTTTCTGGGCTGAAAGTGTTAATTGTCTTGCTGCCAATGGAGGCCTCACTGAGCCATCGGATTTCATCAAAAATATCTTAATTTGTGTTCCGAAGATGAACGAAGGACATGAGGGTGGAAGGACATGAGGGTGAGTAATTAATGACAGAAATTTCATTTTTGGGTGAACTAACCCTTTAAGCTGGTATACGAATTGAAAACACAGAGTAAATGAGTTTAAATATGCCATCTATTCTAAAGTCAGTGTTGTGAAAGCTGGCACTTTAACATTTGTCTTTCTCTCATCCACAGACAGGGTGCAGTGTGCTCTTCATCATTCCACTCCTCTACCGTGAAATCCGCTCCTTGTGCCGAGACAGTCAGGCTCGTACACATCAGCTCTGAGATGGTCATTTATGTGGTCACTTCTTTTGCCTGAATTGGACATTTTGAAAATACAGACTTGCTTTTGTAGCACCTCCTATTTGAGAATGTTCTGTTCACGGAAACAGAGTCTGGCTACTCTACGTCAAGGCATTGTTCAGACTGGCAGTTTACTTTTCCTGTATTCTAGTCTGATCAGCAAACAAGAATAAAAAAACATGAAAACCCAATTTCACAAACAATCTTATTTTTTTGGAAGTTTCTTGGAAATGTGATGACTCTTAGTCTAGTAACCAGTGTCTTTCTTAATGTCAGATCCAGATCCAAATCCAAATCAAATTTGTTGCAGTGTGAACAAAGCCTTTTTAAAATTTTCTCCATCAAATAATTTCATTTATGAAGACAGAATGTTGCTTAAGATCTGTTTCTGTTTTATTTCTGTGTATTGCTATGTCTGCACATTTTTGACCTTTTTTTTTAATAGCAATTTTATAATTGTTAGAGGGCAGGACCCTCATGGTGATTGCAGCCTGATTAAATTATTGTTTAGAATGATTGCTTGAACTGAAGAAGTAGATTTATAGCATCATCATGTAGGTTTTGGGGTTGTAATTTGGGTGTTAGATGTGCACCGATTTTTAAATTCACACTAAATTAACACTCAGTTGCACTTTAGTATCACAGGTGTTTAAGTGTATTATGGGATTTAAATGTAACACTACAATTCAGCGAACTGATGTTTTGTGTTTCAACTTTTGGAACCTGTACAGGTATTGCTTGAATGTTTCAATTCTGTGGTCTGTTGTTCCTGCATATGTACCTGTACATAAGTAATAATAAATTCAGGCAAACAACATGTCTTTATTGATTTAACAAATTAGAGTCATTCATTGATTCTTCACTCATTTGACTCTTTTTACTGAGCCGTCAGTCAGTTTTAACAAGTGTTCTTCAGACAGCTCATATTCTGATGTGTGATTCCACATGCTTCTCTTATCATCTTCTTATCAACTAAATTAGTTTTATTCACTGCAGTTTTTGGTTAGCTTCTTTTTTCAATCAAATGGCAACAAAATCCAAATTTATTTTTTGTGCTTATAACCATACAAACATTTTTGGCATCCAATCAAATCTATTGGATCCCTTACGAAACAAATATATAGAAATATACTGGAAATTGTGATATACACTGCCATTCAAAAGTTTGGGATTTTTTAAGTTTGTTTTTTTTTTTTTTCTTAAACCCTTATGCTGCATTTGTTAAATCAAAATTACAGTAAACAAAGCAATATTGTGAAATATTATTACAAAATTGTTTTCTGTTTTAATATACAGTCAAGTGAAAAAGCTTGGACACCCTATTGAATTTCATGGTTTTCTGTGTTGGAATAATAAAAAAATCCTTGGCAGTTCTTAAAATTTGGAAAATAAAACCTCAGATGAACAGCAAAACATGATATATCAGACTGTGTCATTATTTATTTATTTATTTAGCAAAAATAAAGCCAAAATGGAAAAGCCATGGATGACAAACTTAGGACACCCTTTCTGTTAACATAGGAATTAAGAGGTTAGAGGAACACTCCACCTTTTTTGAAAATAGGCTCATTTTCCAACTCCCCTAGAGTTAAACAGTTGAGTTTTACCGTTTTCGAATCCATTTAGCCGATCTCCGGTTCTGGCGGTACCACTTTTAGCATAGCTTAGCATAGTTTATTGAATCTGATTAGACCGTTAGCATCTCGCTCAAAAATGACCAAAGAGTTTCAGTATTTTTCCTATTTAATACTTGACTCTTCTGTAGCTACATTGTGTACTAAGACCGACGGAAAATAAAAAGTTGAGATTTTCTAGGCCGATATGGCTAAGAAATATACTCTTATTCCGGCGTAATAATCAAGGAACTTTGCTGCCGTACCTTTTCGTAACTTTTCATTTTCTGTCGGTCTTTGTAAACGATTTAACTACAGAAGAGTCAAGTTTTAAATAGGAAAAATATAAAAACTCTTTGGTCATTTTTAAGCACGATGCTAACGGTCTAATCAGATTCAATGAACTATGCTATGCTAAGCTAAAAGTGGTACCGCAAGACCCGGAGATCGGCTGAATGGATTCGAAAACGGTAAAACTCAACTGTTTAACTCAAGGGGAGTTGGAAAATGAGCCTATTTTCAAAAAAAAGTGGAGTGTTCCTTTAACCTCTTAATTCCTATGTTAAGAGTAAGGGTGTCCTAAGTTTGTCATCCATGGCTTTTCCATTTTGGCTTTATTTTTGCTAAATAAATATTTTCAAAAAAAGTGGAGTGTTCCTTTAAGTAATGGCCAGGAACTGCTAATCAAATGTCTTTGATTAACTGATCACCAGCAAGTGTGATCACTTCTATAAGTGAAGTTCCTAAATGTAATTTAGGGAGGAGCGAGCCCATCTAATCTTTCAATCAACAGCCAGAGTATATAAGCAGCTGCTTACCTCTCTTCAGTCTCAGCTGTTTCAGCATCCCTCCACCTCCCCAAACTCCACCTTCATCTCAGGTACCTTGCCCTATGTAATCACATCCTATTTATTCACTGGGGGGTGTATCGGAGCTCGAGTTGAAGATGCTTCATCAAGCCCCTCAGTGGACAGCAAGCCAAATTAGCTAACCTAATACCCTAAAGATTATATGGGCAAACAAACTCGTTAAAAGCTGAAGTTTTGGCAGTTTGAGCGTCTGGAGCCTTCAGATGTGTGTTAACACAATGCCAAGGAGGAAAGACATCAGCAATGATCTTAGAGAAGCAATTGTTGCTGCCGTCAATCTGAGAAGGGTTACAAGTTCATTTTCGAGCAATTTGAAGTCCATCATCATTCAACAGTGAGGAAAATTAGTGGAAGTGGAAGACATTCAAAACAGACACAAATCTTCCCATGAGTGGACGTCCCAGCAAATTCAGACTGTGTAATGCTCAGAGAAATTGCAGACAACCCAAGAACTACACCTCAGACTCTACAGGCCTCAGTTAACATGTTAAATGATAAAGTTCAAGACAGTAATTAGAAAAAGATGGGACAAGTATGGCATGTTTGGAAGCTTTGCCAAGAGAAAGCATCTTCTCTCTAAAAAAAAAAACAAAAAAAAAACATGGCAGCACGGCTTAGGTTTGCCAAGTTGCATCTGAACAAACCATAAGACTTCTAGAACAATGTCCTTTGGACAGATGAGACCAAAGTGGAAATGTCTGGCCATAATGCATAGTGCCACGTTTGGTGTAAACAAAAAGAGCATATCAGCACAAACACCTCATACCAAAGGTCAAGCCTGCTGGTGAAGGGGTGATGATTTTGGGCTTGTTTTGTAGCCATGGGCCCTGGGCACCTCACAGCCAATGAGTCGACCATGAACTCCTCTGTATACCAAACTTTTCTAGAGTGAAATGCGAGGCCATCTGTCCAGCAGCTAAGGTTTAGCCAAAATTGGGTCATGCAACTGGACAATTATCCTAAGAGCACAAGCAAATCTACAACAGAATGGCTGAAAAAAATAAAAAAATAAATAAAGGTGTTGCAATGGCCCAGTCGAAGTCCAGACCTCATCCTGACTGAAATGTTGTGGCGTGAACTGTGCATTAACAAATGCCCACAAACCTCAATAAACTGAAGCAACGTTGTAAAGAAGAGTGGGCCAGAATTCCTCCAGAATGATGTGAGAGACTGATAAAGTCATACAGAAAATGATTACTTCAAGTTATTGCTGCTAAAAGTGGATCTACAGGCAATTGAATCATCCTAACTTTGTCACCCAGGGTTTTTCCATCTTGGCTTTATTTTTGCTAACTAGATAATGACACAGTGTGATATGTCATGTGTTGTTGTTCATCTGAGGTTTTATTTTCAGAATTTTAAGACCTGCCAAGCACTAAATGATTTTTTGTTATGTCCTGATACAGAAAACCATGAAATTCAATAGAGTGTCCTAACTTTTTCACATGACTGTATATTTCAACATGAACAGACATTGCTAGACAATTAATGACGATAATCTACAAAATATTTTCTTTACAGCTGAAATGTTGCACATACATGTAGCAAGCAATGTATTTATCATAATGTACTTTAAATTTCTGCTGTTGTTCATAAATACCACACAGCAAAATCCCCAGAGTTAAATCAACTCTGCTCAGAGTACATATGGTACCTCTATATATAGTGTTAAAGTAACACTGAAGCAGAGTTAAAGTTAATGAGATTAAGTGATTAATTGATGATTGAGCATTAGTGATGAACACCTGCTGTTAACAAGCACAATCACTGAAGAGAAATACAAGAACTACAACTGACTTCCAGCCACAGCCTAAGGTGAACTCAACTGAAGATAAAAGACATTAAATCTCTCAAAATCTGATTAAACAACTCCACAAACAGCATATTATCTCATCAACTTTAACTCTGCATCAGTGTTATTTTAATTATATATAGAGAGGGACCATATGTTCGCTGTCGCCTTTGGCTTGCTTAGTTGGGGACACTTGACATTTGACTTGACATTCGAAATTCAACAGTATTCTTGACATTTATTCAACAGTGCTTTTGTTCTGCCTGCATTGACACTAGTATTTAAGTAATATACCATAATATAAGTAATATACCAGTTTCAATGTAAAGCTGCTTTGACACAATCTGCATTGTAAAAAGCGCTATATAAATAAAGGTGACTTGACTGAGCAGAGTTGATTTAACTCTGGGGATTTTGCTGTGCAGTTGTGATGTTGTATAATGTGTCCCAATGTGTCCTTACTGTCCTTCCCAGAGCAGAACAATTGAAATAAATGACACATGTAGTTTGGGATCATTCTGTGATGTATGTTTTTTGCTTTAAATGCGTTATGCACCGCTATTGGAAATTTCTCCTTTCTCCTTCTCTTTTATTATTGCAGTATGTTTTTCTGACTTCTTTACAGCCTTATTAAATAAGACCCCAGGAACAAGGTGATGTAGTATTTTATTTCATAAAATGTCATATCAGACAAAATCACATCAGGACACCAAATATAGTACAGAGAAAGCTATATATTCAGTACAGTGTGTCTCATTGTATGATCTGAAGAGCTGCTGGATTCAGTGCAGCAGGAAGTAGGAGAGCAGAAAACAGCAGAGGAACAGGAAGCTCTGGGCGACACTCTGAACACCGTTACACAGGTTCCCCTTACAACATGAGATGCCCTGAACATTAGGAACCAATGATGCTGCATCACAAATGGCTTTAGAGATACAGCCTTTTACACCCACTGACTGGCCTCCAAAAGTCCCTGATGAAAGGAAAGAAAAGAAAGGTTGATTCATTCGAATCTGGATATTACTAAATGTGATCTGTATCATATGTTTAAACCTAAGAAAGTTTAATGACTTTATTCTCCTTCTTCCTTTTCCAGATTCTCACCTGTTGCTTTAATGCAGCGGTTTTCACTCCCTGAACAGGGTAATATGCTTGAGCAGTTCAGTCCATCACAAAAGTAACATATGTTTCCATTTGGGGTGTTAGTGATGGGATCTACAGGAGGAAAAATAAATTTGCTTTCTTTACAGGGTCCTAGTCACACAAGATAGATGCTCATTGCTCCAATGAAAAATCTCTTTCATTAAAATTGGAACTTTTCTTTCTTGGTAAATGTTTAAGACTATGTAAGTAAACTATGAAGAACAATACCTGGGGCATCTTGGGCATTACACAGGTCGTTGCTACAGCAGTAAGAAGACAGCTTTATTGTGCCGAAGTTGACGGACCCACTCGGACAGCCACTTTCAGGAGCACAACTTTTAACTGTCGCTAGAGAAGTAATGCCACCTAAAAACAAGAATAATACAGGAATGAGTTCAACTGCACATGATTTTGATGGAAACTATATTTATAAATCTGAAAAAGTAGAAAGGCTCCATAATTGTATCGACTCACAGCTGCAAAGCAGAAAGAAAAGACAAAAATGATATAAAAAATGACCAGTGATTTAAAAAAAAAAAAAAAATGTTTAAAGGGGACCTATTATGCCACAAGTCTCAGGTGTCCACAGAGTGTTGTTTCAGCTCAAAATACCCCACAGATCATTTTTGAGTGGAAGGATAAACATGCTGTTTTTGTGCATGTATCTTTAAATGCAAATGAGCTGCTGCTCCCCACCCCGCTTTACAGAAGAGGGCGCAAAAAAACTAACAAAACAACATGGTTTTGATTATTATCTCTATCGCGGTCACGCTTGTGTGACAATGAAGTTCTTTATCATCATGAAAGTTTATTATCTGAATGGATTTTAAAGCCATATCAGTCCAAACTTCTGACAAAATGGTTTTCTGAGCGTGTGAATTCTAAGGGCTTCAAAGGGCTCTATGTGATCCCAGACTAGGAATAAGGGTCTTATCTAGTGAAAAGATCGGTCATTTTCTTAAAAAAAAAAAATCATATACGTTTTAACCATAAACCTGAACTAGCTCTCTTCTTCTTCTTCTTCTCTATTTGAATTCCAGCAGTGTAGACACTGCTAAGTGTATTACTGCCCTCCACAGGTCAAAGTTTGAACTAATTGTTATATGCTTGCACTAGCATATTGTATATTACAATTTAGTTTAAACTTTGACCTGCGGAGGGCAGTGATACACGATTATCTGTGGGGTATTTTGAGCTGAAACAACACATTCTTTTGACACCTGAGACTTAATAGACCCCTTAATCGCCTACGTCACTGTGACGTCACCGCTCTAGCTGGAGGCAAAACATAAATAAGAACTAATAGCGGGTGCGCTAAAAGTTTGAGGTTTAACTTTAAAATGTCGTCTTGTTGTGTTTTTGGCTGCCAGAAAAGAAGGAACAGGACTTTTGGTTCAAAACTAAAGTTTTACCAGATCCCGGCAGACATTCCTTCACAGAAATCTAAAAGATAATTGATAATGCACACTTCATATCAGTTAAAATAATCGATGCATATGTAATGGTGTGTTGGTTTTATCTAGTACAAATCAACAAGTTTTTTGTGTTATAGGTGAAAAGTCGCCAACTTTCAGCGCACTAGCTAGCTTAAATGTTAAACAAACATGCAGCGATAGATGTGTGTGCCATCCTTTGAATGGTCTCTTAAAATAATCCACATTGCTAGCCATAATCATAGTTAGCCCAGCATTAGGTTACATTAGACAATAAGCTTTGACAAAATTCCCCGAACCACCCGAAAGTAATTCATATGTTGTCTAGGAAATATCCAAAACTTAAGTTAATTTACAAAAATAGCTGTCACGGTCCCGCAGAGTCAGTGACTGTACATATTCGAACAGTTCTGAACCTTCTTCTGCATCTATGTTTAATAAATCCCTCCTAAAACATGCTAGCTTACGCTTGTCAACATTGAGTCCAGCGTCTCTTTTTGCCTCCAGCTAAGCCCCGCCCACCAGGAAACGTTGCAATGTTTATAAACTTTTAAGGGGTCTATAGGTATAATAGGTCCCCTTTAAACATTTTTTTTAAAAAAATCACTGGTCATAGAATTCCAGCAGTGTAGACACTGCTAAGTGAATTACTGCCCTCCGCAGTTCAAAGTCTGAACTAAATTGTCATATACAATATGTTAGTGCAAGTATATAACAATTAGTTCAAACTTTGACCTGTGGAGGGCAGTAATACAGTTAGCAGTGTCTACACTGCTGGAATTCAAATAGAGAAGAAGAAGAAGAGAGCTAGTTCAGGTTTATGGTTAAAATATATATATATATATATATATATTTTTTTTTTTTAATTGACCAATCTTTTCACTGGATAAGACCCTTATTCCTTGTCTGGGATCACATAGAGCCCTTTGAAGCCCTTAGAATTCACATTCACAAAAACCATTTATCAGAAGTTTGGTTCAAACAAAGTTTAGTTCAAACTTTGACCTGTGGAGGGCAGTAATACACTTAGTAGCATTCTAATAGAGAAGAAGAAGACGAGAGCTTGTTCAAGACGAGCGTTTATGGTTAAAACGTATATGATTTTTTATTTTTCTTAGAAAATGACAGATTGTTTCACTAGATAAGACCCTTATTCCTTGTCTGGGATCGTGTAGAGCTCTTTGAAGCTGCACTGAAACTGTAATTTTGACCTTCAACCGTTTGGAGGCCAGTGAAGTCCACTATAAGGAGAATAATCCTGGAATGTTTTCATCAAAAACCTTAATTTCTTTTCAACTGAAGAAAGAAAGACATGAACATCTTGGATGACATGGGGGTGAGTAAATTATCAGAAATTTTAATTTGAAAGTGAACTAATCCTTTAAAGTAGCCCAATTGACTTGGCAACACTGGCTACAATCTGCAAACAGCTTGTTCTGAGACACTGCTTAGGATTTATGGGAATAAAAAAAAGACTGGGTGGATTTTTACTATTATAGTGTGGTTGTGTACAACACACTTCTGAAACATTTATGTTCAAACACCATGTAAAAGTGAATTTTGCATAATAAGTCCCCTTTGAAGGTGGAGTATGTCGTTGTTCAAAATTCATTCATTCTATAAGTAATGAAAAAGTAGTCAGATTATATTACCTTAAATGCTTAATAGCTAATGGATTATGTTATATACAACTCGATTTTGAAAATGGCGTTTATCGCGTTTTGGAACCGAACTTTTCATATATATATATATATATATATATATATATATATATATATATATATATATATATGAAAAGTTTGGTTCCAAATTTTGTCATGTAATTTGGAATCAGTATACCAACTACAATTTTTAAGTAATCTAATCAGCACTATGAGTTAGCAATTGAGTAGGCTAACACTGTTTAGAGCAACATGAATGTCTCACTTATAATAAACCCATTCAAGGTATCTGCACCAGGCACATTTTTTTAAACATAAACTGGTACATTTGACTTTCTGAACTGGTGCATTACGATATTGCATTGAGGCATCCATGCACTTTGCATACCAACTTGACATGTTTAATCTTTGAAGATCTAAAATGCAGCAGCCATGCCCCAAACACACGCTATTAGAAAGATGATTGACAGATCTGATTGGACTGTTTAGATGGTGCCAAGGAGGCTCAATATTTACAATTTGGGGGAAGTAAACCCTTAAATGGCATACTGATAGTAGTCAGTGAACAATAAACTGGGCTAAGATAAGAATCTTACATACTTATATTGTAGAATAATAATTTGAGAGAAATTAAAATGACATTTTAAAGAATTAAAGAAAGAAATTAAATCAAAATGAATTTAGGTAATATAGAACATTCAATGCATGCAATTATAAATTCTCTCCTGAAAAGAAGTAGACGTTCTGTGACAAGTTCAACATTAATACATTAAACATACAGTTGGAGCACCAGTAAATGATCTCCAGCATTCATTTATAGCAGTAAATCTCAATTAATTATACAGGACTTACCAATATATGCTGTTGCAGCAAAGCAGCTGGGAAATCCATTTGGGCATGGTACCTGGTCACAAGAGCTTGACACACCTGGGCACTGATTACAGACGAGAGAGTGTCCTTTAGTAATAAAAAACAGAGAGACAATGAAAGAGAGAAATCAGTGATCTGTATTTGAATACATATTCAAGCTATTTGTCTTTGTACCTGCAGTGAAAAGAATGAACAGAAGAAAAACTGAGATTTGCAGATCCATCTTTAATCAGGTGAATGATATAACATGCCTGTTTCAGTGTTCATTTTATACTTTATCAAAAGGGGAGGACCTTCATGAGAAAAAGAAAGAAAATGAAATGAAAACCATAGTAACCATGCTATATATATATATATATATATATATATATATATATATATATATATATATATATATATATATATATATATATATATATGCATAGAAAACCATGCTCCTTCTAAGAAATGTATTTTATTCTCCTGATAGCTCATGTCAAAAAATAATCCCATCGCCAATTTTTTTTTAAACTTCCAAAATATTGCTAGACTCAATAATATTGCATTTTCTCAGTATAGCGCTGAATCTCTACTTCATTTGCAGTTAATTTAGAACTCAACTCCGAGGATTGTTACTTGTACACATACTTCTGAATACCTAATCTTTTTCAACTCCATGGGCTTACTGTTCATTATCATTATCCAATACAAACTTTTTTTGCTCATCTACAAAGCTTTTCACAATTTTGCTGCTCTTTACCAATCAGACCTTCTGCACATAACCCAAAATGATTATTTCCTTTTGAAAAGATAAATGTACCAGCAAGTACAGTATGTGGTACAGTATGCTGGTGATGGTTTTCACCATCACAAACTGCTGTGCTCAAAGTTCTAGTATATGTTTTATATATTTTTAGTTTTATATTAAACTCATTAGTTTGAAAGAAAATCACACTTGTTTTCAGATGAACAACTATGCTGATCCACCAGCTACACCAGCATCAAACCACTAAACATGAATACACAAGGAAATAAATAAAGGTCAGGCTTGTTTTATTTTTGTTTTCAGCAGGGATTGAATAACTGTGTCTGGTTTGCTGTTTCTTCAGAACTGACTGTCATACTTCAGTTGAGTTCTACGAAAGAATGCATAAGTAATGCATTATAATGGAATGTTATTGAGAGACCAGGCCCAAGAATAGTTCAAATTCTCTTTTCACTTAAACAAACTGTTTGTCTTTCAACTGTAGCTAAAGTCAAGTCAAGTCACCTTTATTTATATAGCGCTTTTTACAATGCAGATTGTGTCAAAGCAGCTTTACATTGATAACTGGTACATTATTTTGGCTGCACAAAAGAATAGTGTCAGTGCAGGCAGATCACTGTTAAATATCAAATGTCAAGTGTCCCCAACTAAGCAAGCCAAAGGCGACAGTGGCAAGGAACCCAAACTCCAACAGGTGACATCAGGTGGCAAATAGGTGTTAAAATGGAAAAAAAAGGAAGGATCTACGGCCTGTGGTTGATTTTGATATTCTAGGTATTATCAGCTGGCCTGAATTCTGAGATCGCAATAAACGTGAAAGACTATAATGCTTTAAGAGCTCACTTAGGTACTGGGGAGCTAAACCATTTAGTGCTTTGTAAGTAATTAGCAAGATTTTAAAATCTATATGATGTTTAACAGGAAGCTAATGCAGTGACGATAGAACTGGGCTAATATGGTCATACTTCCTAGTTCTAGTAAGGACTCTAGCTGCTGCATTTTGTACGAGCTGTAGTTTATTTATCAGAACAACCACCTAGTAAAGCGTTAAGTTTCGTTAGGGCGGGAAGAAATATAGAGCTGGGTATCATCAGCGTAACAGTGAAAACTAACAGTATGGTATAGTATCTTCACAGATACTATTTCTTTCTAAGTTGGATGATACTGCCTTTTCTAGTATTTTTAACAGAAAAGTGAGATTTGGAGATCAGCCTGTAATTGACTAATTCTCTAGGATCAAGTTGTGTTTTTTTAATAATGGGGGTTAATAATAGCTAGCTTAAAACTTTTTGGTACGTATCCTAGTGATAAAGATGAATTAACAATATTAAAGGAACACTCCACTTTTTTTGAAAATAGGCTCATTTTCCAACTCCCCTAGAGTTAAACAGTTGAGTTTTACAGTTTTCGAATCCATTCAGCCGATCTCCGGTTCTGGCGGTACCACTTTTAGCATAGCTTAGCATAGTTCATTGAATCTGATTAGACCGTTAGCATCGCGCTTAAAAATGACTAAAGAGTTTTGATATTTTTCCTATTTAAAACTTGACTCTTCTGTAGTTAAATCGTGTATTAAGACCGACAGAAAATGAAAAGTTGTGATTTTCTAGGCTGATATGGCTAGGAACTATACTCTCATTCAGGCGTAATAATCAAGGAACTTTGCTGCCGTATCATGGCTGCAGCAGTGCAACGATATTACGCAGCGTCTCTCACAAACGTCTCCATGGTTGCAAGGCACGTTCCCTGTGCAAGCAGGGGCTCACAGGTGCTGGAAAATGAGCCTATTTTCAAAAAAAGTGGAGTGTTCCTTTAAGAAGAGGATCTATAACCTCTGGAAGCATCTCTTTCAATAGCTTAGTTGGTATAGGGTCTAACATACATGTTGTTGATTTTGATGATTTAACATGTTTAGACAATTCTTCCTCTCCTAAAGCAGTGAATGAATTGAATTTTTCCTCAGGAACACTACAGTACACTATCTGATGCGATACTGTAGTAGATGGTTTGCATGGTTATAATTTTCTCTAATATTATCAATCTTGCAAGTAAAGAAGTTCATAAAGTCGTTACTGCTGTGATCTTTGGAAAGCTTTATCTTGTTAATTTAGCCACTGTATCAAATAAATACCTAGGGTTGTGTTTAATTTCTTCTAAAAGATTTTAAATAAAGGCAGATCTAACAGTTTTTAAGGCCTTTCTGTACTCAATCATTCTCTCTCTCCAGGAAATGTGAAAAACTTCTAGTTTTGTTTTCTTCCAGCTGTAGTTTCTTCGGCCTCAAAATGTCACCTGTAGTAAGTCAGTCGTACCAATAGAAACCTACTAGCTTTGGAATTTGAACATGTCTGTTTTTAAACGTTAAAAGAAATTTTAATGAACACAAATGATACGTTTTAAACACTTGGTGGAATTGGCAGACGTTCCCTTCATCATGCGCCGCGGTAGCACATCAAATCATTCACAGGTATAAATATGAAGCTATTGTGCACATAGTTGATTTTGAATTAATATTTCATGTTGATATACAGTGGTTACATACTGTTATCTAAATAATCATGGTATTGATATCACTGTCGACTCTATAGAACATTGGCAAGGAAAACTAACATTACCGAGCTCTGAGAGCCCCCTAGTGGTCAGGAGCATTTCCGTTGTGTTGTGGCTTTATTTCGTTGTGTTTTGTTTCCGTTGTGTTGTGAACTTATGTTTGCTTTTTAAATTGTGTGTTTTGACAGTAACCGCACAACCATACCTTCAGACTGATGGCAGAAGGTTTAAACTCTATCACAGCTTTCACTGGCCAAAGACCGCCCAAGAGTAAGAGTGTGTTTCCAGATAAGTGTTCCACATGCATTAGCCAACGGTCCGTGTGCGTGATGTTTTATTTCTTTATGTACTTATTCATGTTCAGTGTCAATTGTCATATTAATGTATTCAGCTAATAAATGTTGTTTCACATGTCAATAAAAATGATCTAATTGACATAAAATGCTGTCATTGTTGTTTTTTTTTAATGCAAAACCTTTTATACAGGCTACAAGATATTAAAAGACTAGGAAAATACAGCGGTAAAAAACTAAATGACACTAATTTGGTACTGTTTAGAAACTTTTTTTTCTTTAGAGTGCTCACTAATCTGCTTTCATAGCCATGTTGTGTTCATTTGCAAACTATTCCACTCTACTTTTTTATTTTTTATATATATTTATTTTGTGGGAGAAATAAACCTCCATTCATTTTTAACAGAGTTTTAGCAAAACATCATTTGGGTGTTTCACGAAAGCTCTGTTTCAAAAGCATGTGGACAAACCTTTCTAATGTTTTGGCTATTTCAGTAATTCAAGTATGATTGTCTGAGTATGAATCTGGTGTGGAAGAATGTGACTGGTCTGTTCAACTATATTAATGCTTTTTATTCTTCTGAAGGTGTTCAACAGGCATGTATAGGTGTGGTGTTCAGGTGTTCGCATGCTTTCAATCCTGGTTGTTGTTTTGTTTGTGTTACTAATAGCCTCTTCTACATAGATCCTCATCTTCACCTGCATTCCTTGCTTCTCGCATTACAGATAAATTAGCTACTTTTTAATGCAGTAATGTGACAGCAGATTTCAAGTTATTGTACTCCTCTGACTAATAGCCTATACGATACATAATAATATAATCAACAATGGATTGAATTTCATGTTTTATGCTTACATTGTAAGCTTTATTAAAAATAAACCCAGAAACACGTGTAAAGGTGAACATTACATTTCATTTCATAAATGCATATACGTTTCTTTAAATTAATCAGACTTGACCAAATCAGATTTGTATATCTTTTTAAATTCCTCACACCAGGTCAAAGATAGTACAGAGAAAATACACACTATATATTCTGTACAGCATGTCTGAAGAGCTGCTGGATTCAGTGCAGCAGGAAGTAAGAGAACAGAGAACAGCAGAGGAACAGGAAGCTCTTGGTGATACTCTGAGCTCCGTTACACAGGTTCCCGTCACAACATGAGATGCATGAGACATAACTAACTGATGTTGCAACATCACAGATGGATTTAGAGATGCAGCATTTTACAAACAATGACGAAGAACCTGAAAGCGCTGAGCGTAAACAACATGAAGAGTAGAGAGTGTTGAATAAAGTTGTTATTTTTGTTTTGTTTTTGCGCACAAAATGTATTCTCGTCACTTCTTAAAATTAACGTTGAACCACTACAGTCACGTCAACTAATTTAAATGTGTCTTTATTACCTTTCTGGACCTTGAACGTGGTGGATAAATTGCTGTCTATTGAGGAGTCCGACAGCTATCATATTTTATCAAAAATATCTTAATTGTGTTCCGAAGAAGAACAAAGGTCTTCCGGGTGTTCTTCTACGATGAAGCCATACTGTTGTAATAGTTGCAGTATGTGGTTTTGCACTGTCCTGCTAAAATACACAAGGTGTTCCCTGAAATAGACGTCATCTCATTGTTGCTCTAAAACCTTTATATACCTTTCAGCATTCATAGTGCCTTCCAAAACATGCACGCTGCCCATACCGTATGCACTTATGCAACCTCATACCATCAGAGATGCTGGCTTTTGAACTGTACTCTGATAACACGCTGGAAGGTCTCCCTCCTCTTTAGCCCGGAGGACACGGCGTCCGTGATTTCCAACAAGAATGTCAAATTTGGACTCGTCTGACCATAGAACACTTTTCCACTTTGAAACAGTCCATTTTAAATGAGCCTTGGCCCACAGGACACAACGGCGCTTCTGGACCATGTTCCCATATGGATCCTTTTTGCATGACAGAGTTTTAGTTGGCATCTGTAGATGGCACGGCGGATTGTGTTTACTGACAGTGGTTTCTGGAAGTATCCCTGGGCCCATTTAGTAATGTCATTGACACAATTATGCTGATGAGGGATGCAGTGTCTTCTGAGGGCCTGAAGACCACGGGCATCCAATAAAGGTCTTCGGCCTTGTCCCTTACGCACAGAGATTTCTCCAGTTTCTCTGAATCTTTTGATGATGTTATGCACTGTAGATGATGAGATTTGCAAATCCTTTGCAATTTGACGTTGAGGAACATTGTTTTTAAAGTATTCTTTTTACACACTGTTTGACAGCTCTGCCCATCTTTACTTCTGAGAGACTCTGCCTCTCTAAGACATCCCTTTTATCGTTAATCATGTTACAGACCTGATAGCAATTATTTGCTAGATTTTCTCCCAGCTCAATCAAATTTCTTGCTTTTTCAGCCATTTGTTGCTCTTGTGCCAACTTTTTGAGGACCTGTAGCAGGCATCAAATTTGAAATGAGCTCATTTAGTGGATACAATTGTTAAAGTTCTCAGTTTAAACATTTGTTATGTTATCTATGTTCTATTGTGAATAAAAATATTCTCTCACACACAAACACTTGAACTCACACAAACTCTTGTTCACACACATGCACACAAATATTCAAACACACCCTGCTCAAAGTACATACTTTTTCTGTCCTTTTTTTTTTTTTTTTTACACGTTCATCAAACTATTCGTTTTTATACAAATTTCACATTGTGTTGCCAAAGCATTTATAATATCAGGCAAAATAAAATGAACAAAGTGGAATGAATTGCGTGATGAAAAAAAAAAAGTGAGAAAAAGTATGTACTTTGAGTGGGGTGTGTTTGAATATTTGTGTGCATGTGTGTGTACAAGAGTTTGTGTGAGTTCAAGAGTTTGTGTTTGTGAGGGAGAGTAAATGGGCACATCAGTGTTTGATGTGACACCTAGATGAACACTTTACAGTTGGTTTTGTGACTGTAAATCATTCTGGTCAAATGCTATTGCTTTAAGTTATGGCATATTTTTGTATGATACCATAAAGTAGTGAAATACAGATATACCTTAATGAAGGCACATACACAGCAAAATCCCCAGAGTTAAATCAACTCTGCTCAGAGTACATATGGTACCTCTCTATATAGTGTTAAAGTAACACTGAAGCAGAGTTAAAGTTAATGAGATAATTAAGTTATGATTGAGCATTAGTGATGAACACCTGCTGTTAACAAGCAGAATCACTGAAGAGAAACACAATAACTACAACTGACTTCCAGCTACAGCCTAAGATGAACTCAACTGAAGATAAAAGACATTAAATCTCTCAAAATCTTAGTAAACATCTCCACAAACAGCATATTATCTCATTAACTTTAACTCTGCATCAGTGTTATTTTAATTCTATATAGAGAGGGACCATATGTTCTCTGAGCAGAGTTGATTTAACTCTGGGGATTTTGCTGTGTAGCAGGTTTTGTATGAACAATTAGCTACATGTGATTAATTTGGAGTTGTGAACTAAGAGCTGTTAAAATGTACTAAAAAGTGTTTTTAAAAAACTGTTTTGTATTCTGATATATGTGGTGTATTACAATCAAATAAAGAAAGACTTCCCAAATGGCTTTGTTCATACTTTTTATCGGTGATTGTTGCATACTATGCAAACTCGTAGGTCAGTTGTATAAAATCAGCTAGTATTAACAAGTTTTAACATAAGTAACATTCAATCATATAGGAGTATACATGACTACTGATTCTCAATAGATGCCATGCACTGAATACAATACTGCCGACAGATCTGCAACAAAAGCTGTGAGGTAAAAGCAAAAAAAAAAAAAAAAAAAAAAAAAATCACATCAATTATGACCACATATAGTGCAAAATACAAGAGTTAATTGGTGATATCAAGAGGCACTTGAAAAAAAACGAAAAAAAAAAAAAAAAACGAATGACACAGAATAAAGTAAACATGAATTTTGATGTTCTATAACCAGAACTGGACCAATGAATGTACACAAAAGTCCTGTAAACTTGAAGTGAAGTACAACATACTTCCTTGCCATTCTGCTGTACTTCTGAAGGTATAAAAACAAATGCTACATTTAACATATTTGATTTCTTATACATGTGTGTCACTGAGTGTATATAAAACGAAGGTCATTTCATGAGGTAGAGTACTATTTTTTTCTATTACTGCATTTTAAAAACATTCAAATTTAATGTACTGCTTTAAAAGGAAGTCACTGAAAATATCAGAAACATTTAGCATGTTTGCAAGCTGAAACTGGAATTCTTTCAAACAAATTCTGGTTTGGTTTAGTGGCTTAATTTGATCTTCCTGACAACAGTTCAAACGGTTTTAAGACTTTCTGTATATTGTAAAGCAATTACTTTGGTTAACTGCATCAGCTGCCTCTTTAATATCAAATAATGTCAAAAGAATAGCTAATTCAACACATAAACACGCATATTTTTAAGTATATCACACATGCACAAGACAAAAATACAGTATTAAAAAAAAGTATGGTACAAATGATTGATGAAAAAAGACCTTGATATGCAAATACTACAGGTAAGATTAAAACTACGAGAAAAGCTTTTCAAAACATATTTCAAGGGAAATATCCATTTAAAAAAAAAACATTTACAAAATCTTTTTTTTACACATCTTTAAAGATATCGAAGCACACCTTGTGTTTGCTATTAACTCTAATAACAGTCACATTTACACCCAAATTTCATGAAAAACATGAATGGCTCAGGTTAAACATACCTTTTCTTTGTAATATATCAAAACATGAAAATATATAACAAAATTGGGACAGAATGATGCAAGACATTATTAACCGGCACCGAAGCTACTTAAAGGATTAGTTCACTTTCAACTGAAAATTACCCCAATGCCTTCTGAAGTGAAGCAATGCGTGTGTGTAAAAAAAAAAAAAAATCAATATCTAAGAAATTATAAAGTAAAATATCTAGCTTCCACCAGACCGCCTACCATATTCAACTTATGAAGAAAGTGTAAAACTCTTGCAGTTCAAAAAGCTTACGCTATATACGTCCTACGCCTTCCCTATTCAACTTATGGAAAAAGTTTAACTGACGTGACACCAGTTTACGGAAGACGGTCTGGCGGAAGCTAGATATTTTACTTTATAACTTGTTAAATATGGATATAATTTTACACAAATGCATCGATTCGCTTCAGAAGGCCTTTATTAACCCCCCGGAGCCGTGTTTATGATGGACGGATGTGCGTGGATGGAAGCACTTTCTTCAGCTCATACTTGTTGGTCCCGTTCACTGCAATTATAAAGCTCGCATGCGTCAGAATATTTATGAATATATCTCTGATTGTGTTCATCAGAAAGAAGAAAGTCAAATATACATAGGTTGGCTTGAGGGTGAGTAAAGCTTGGAGTAATTTTTATTTGAAAGTGAACTAATCCTTTAAAAGGATTTGAATCTGAGAAATGCAAAAGTTTGTTACCAAACAGTCCTTTTGTAGTGCATTTTTGTAAATGTTCACAGTATTTGTTTGTGTATGTATACATGTATATTCAGTGCACAACAAAAATAAAGAATGCACTGTATATACAGAGCATTCCTAACGTTTTCAAAATTTACTGTATAACAACATGGAATAAAATTTATATATTACATTTTTTTGCTTAGTAATGAATTCAAAATGTATTTGGATGATTAAGCAAGAAAGTGAATTCTCATTCAATTACCAGAATTCAATTGCTTGTAATTATTCAAATGTACTATACGATCTGAAATTGGTTCTCAAATAAAATGGTCATAATTCCATGTTTTAACAATAAAATCTGAGAAGTACAAGAGGTTAAGGTTTTTATTAGGTACTGCATTTAGTGAGATAGGATATATATATATATATATATATATATATATATATATATATATATATATATATATATATCCTATTATTAGCCTTATTTGCTGGTCAGTTAGAAGAGCTACATGTGCAGATATTGTATGTACATTTATACAAAAAAAGTCCAATGAATGTTTACTGTCCTGGTGAAGCTTTGTGATGAAGAAACCTTCTTTTTGTCACTCTGAAAAAGTCTGAAAGAGAGAAGAAAAGCATTTTAGCATCATATAAATATTAGCTATTTGTGTCTCTATAACTAACAATAAAGTGATTCATTTCATTTCTTTCATTTTTTAAGGGTTAGTTCACCCAAAAATGAAAATTCTGTCATTAATTACTCACCCTCATGTCGTTCCACACCGGTAAGACCTTTGTTTATCTTCAGAACGCAAATTAAGATATTCATGAAGCTTCAAAGATTTATGAATCTTGTGGTTCGGAGTGTGACAAAGTCACCCAGTGGTGAACCACTGAAATTTCGAAACACTTATGATGTAACAAAGCCTCGTTTACTGAAATCATGTGACTTTGACAGCTTGATACATGAAGATGAACGAAGGTCTTATGGGTTTAGAACGACATTATTTTCATTTTTGGGTGAACTACCCCTTTAACAATGTCTCTCATCACAGGCTATTTGGCCTTAACCTAATGACACTGAAAATGAAAAGTGGCGACTGTATACCTGTGATGTTTGCTTGTTTGCGTTTGATTCGTTTCTCTGGCTTGGTTCCCCTCAAAGTTCCTCTGGTCAGAAGCTCCATATATTTCTCTGCGGCCAAAGCTGGAGAGGAACGAGCGAAGGATCCTCCTCCAACAGCTGCTTCCACCATTTGCTTCGTCATACCGGGCCTGACCACACAGCTATGGTAGAACGCTGGCACGTCCTGGCACCGCAGCTCTTCCCACTCAACGCATCCGGGGACAGGCTGGTCCCTCTGAAAGTCAAAGTTCCAGCGCTGTTTGGCGTTCTCCACGCTCATGCAGAACAGCCTCTGGAAGTCCTGCTGCAACTGCTGGTGGTCCACAGGGCCAAAGAGGTTCCGCCGAATTACTGCCGCCTGAGGTTTCATGTCCTCCTCCTGCCCTCCCAGCAGCCCAAAATCGCATGCAGCTGGTGTCATGGTCATGTTCCTGTCAAACATGGACAAAGAAGAGAAATGCCCCATAAGTACTGGCATTACAGTACATTTGTCAAGTGTTATCTGCTTTTCTACGTCATTTTTGCTCAATGTATTTGAATCGAATGGCATTTTGGTGATACTTAAAGCTGCAGTCCGTAATTTTAATTGGTTAAAAATTATCCAAAATCATTTTTTGAGCAAGCACATAACAAGTCAGTGTTCAAAACTATCTCTTTACCTTAGCCAGATTCTCAACGGTAAGCTTGTAATAATGTTTTATAATTCAGATGGTACTGGTAGGTTTCGGTGGGAAATTCAAGCATGCAGCCGTTCGTCTTTGCGTCATTACGTCACGTCTGTTTACATAAAGAATGAGTCCCAGCTAGTAGGCTATAACGCATGCAGAGGATGGCGGATCATTTATAGCCTTTTCTCACAGCAGTTGGAATGATAAAGTTAATCATTTTGATGGCTGATTGTATGGTTCTACAAATTAACGTAAACTGTACAGAAATTGAAATCTACAGGTAACGCTAATACACACTAAATGCACAGTCACACAATGCTGATGTTGTGAACATTAACAATTTGAGAACAAAGTATAACAATAATAATAATTTGCACGATATGAGCTAAGTGATCGCGATATATTGCAATGCTTGTTTTTCTCAGTATGAAGCCCAGTTACTTTTTGAGTTCACTGTGTATATGGGTAAATGATAAATAAAAGAGTCCAACATAAAATTCTTAGAAACATACTCTCTTTAAGAGTTAGTTCACCCAAAAATTAAAATTCTGTCATTAATTACTCACCCTCATGTCGTTCCACACCTGTAAGACCTTCGTTCATCTTCAGAACACAAATTAAGATATTTTTGATAAAATCCGATGGCTCAGTGAGGCCTGTATCGCCAGCAAGAAAAACAATTCATGTGACTTCAGTGGTTCGACCTTAATGTTATGAAGTGACAAGAATACTTTAACAAATAACGACTTTATTCAACAATATCTAGTGATGGGCGATTTCAAAACACTGTTTCATGAAGCATCGAAGCTTTACGAATCTTTTGTTTCGAATCAGCGGTTTGGAGCGTGTATCAATTTGCTAAAGTCACGCCCCCCAGTGGTGAATCACTGAAATTTCGAAACACTTATCACATAACGAAGCCTTGTTTACTGAAATCATGTGATTTTGGCAGTTCGTTACACGCTCCGAACCACTGATTCCAAACAAAAGATTCATAAAGCTTCATGAAGCAGCGTTTTGAAACTGCCCATCACTAGATATTATTGAATAAAGTTGTTGTTTTGGGTTTTTTTCTGGTGCACAAAAAGTATTCTTGTCACATCATAACGTTAAGGTTGAACCACTTGCTCGGTTATCTTGCTGTCAATGGAGGCCTCACTGAGCCATCAGATTTCATCAAAAAATATCGTAATTTGTGTTCTGAAGATGAACGAAGGTCTTATGGGTGTGGAACGACATAAGGGTGAGTAATTAATGACAGAATTTCCATTTTTGGGTGAACTAACCCTTTAAACCAAAATGAATAATTTGGTTAATATGGTTTTGAAAAACTTTCATTGCAACAAATACTTTGATTTAATGATTTCAAAATTGTGATACAAAGAGCATAAACTTCAAAAAAGGGTGGTTTAATTTATTTTTTAAGACAAAAGTTGCACCACCTGACTTTGATTTATTAATAACTTATTTTTTCCAAGAAATAATAATATTATGCCAAACTACTAAAATAATCTTTTTATTTAGGCTTTCCTCGTTCATCATGATTTCCTCAGGATGGTAACGTTAGCTATTTGTAGTTGTAAACTTACTGACGCACCATTTTAACAGTTTGCTTCAAAAAGGCGTACATGGATAAAATTAGTCATTTTAATTCAATTTATTCAGTAACGTTAAAAATTCAGTAGATAGAATCATCTTAAGCCACTAAAGAGAGAAATGTGTGAGTGAAAGTTGTTTACATCGAAAAAGTAGGCGCGGCACGCCTATCAAATTACTAGTACACTAGATTACAGCACGCGATATACTGTACTACACACTTAGTACCCGCGCGCACACGAGAGATTAAAAAAAACATAGCAGGAATGACTGAATGACACCTCCTGTTCTTTCACTCATTAAAATCCTTACCAATAAAACAAAAGACATGTATTTAAAATCCCCCTCTATGCAGATATATGCCAATGTAAACAACTGCAAAAAAATAAATATTAACTCACCATTCGCGTAAAAGCAGAGCTCTGGATGAGGGAGATTAAATCCACAGTTACCGTTACTAATGCACTTTCTGATCAATGACAGAAACTAGGGACCTGAACTACAAACACGACAGGAAACGCGAAGCTCTCAAACTCATCTGCAGTAAAAGTTGTTTGTTATGATGGCAGGACTGCCTACAGTCACGTGACCCGAACATTAATGTACATGTTTACATTATAACGACACATGTCAGTAACATGAAAATATCTACTTAATGCACTGCTAACAACACAAAATAGTCTAATAAATGTGTGTAAAATTGACGTACCTTTTCCACGTCTTAACGTGTGACGTTCATGTGGAAAGTAGGTCAAATCCCCCCTCAACCCCCGCGCGCTTGACACACATTCAGTGTTTTGCTCGTGTCACGTTCAGCTGGCGCGCGGCCAGGAACTCCAGTCACGTTGATCGGCAACGTGACGAGGAGGAGCCACACACTGCATTTGATTTTCTCCTGCTACGATGAAGGGATAGAAGCTATCTATCTGTAAAGGTTTAGTTCACTTTCAAATTAAAATGTCCTGATAATTAACTCACCCCCATGTCATCCAAGATGTTCATGTCTTTCTTTCTTCAGTCAAAAAGAAATTAAGGTTTTTGAGGAAAACATTCCAAGATTGTTCTCCTTATAGTGGACTTTAATGGACTCCAAACGGTTGAAGGTCAAAATTACAGTTTACAGCGATCCCAGATGAGAAATAAGGGTCTTATCTAGAGAAACCATCACTCATTTTCTATTTTTTTTTTTAATTATACGTTTTAACGATAAATGCTCATCTTGAACTAGCTCTCTTCTTCTTCTCTATTAGATCTATTAGATTCATGGGATTACAGAGATCCTCTGACCAAACATGAACTCGCTGTGACCCAAATAAGTCATAATTATGAGATAAAAAGTCTGAATTATGACTTATTAAATCGAAATTATTACTTATAAAGGTCAAAATTATGATAGAAAGTCTAAATTATGACATAGGGGAGAGTGTGGTAAGACCCATCATTTCTGCCAGACTGGAAGAAAAGGAGAAGCACATGGGAGGAGTGGAAGTCGCTTATATACTTTAAAAACTGTTTATGGCTTGTTAAAGTAAAATTTTAACATAACAGATGTAAGGCTGTTTCATCAAAGCAAATTTGTCCAGGTCTAAAAATATTTATGATGAATATTGGTGATTTGGCAACGTATCAAACCATGCAAGTCATTTAGCTAAATATTATTCTGAATTGGTAAGCTAGCTAGCTTTTCCTAAAATGGCAGCTATGGGGCAAAGTGGGCCAAATGCTGTGGGGTAAATTGAGCCATTGTTTTAACTTACCCCATGATAAGGCACTGAATTTAAGTTAAATCTGAAGTATAATCTGGTTACATTTCAATTTAATAATATTACGCAACTGGTTTAGTTTATCTTTATTTTCAAGTTTATTTGATAGGAAAAGTGTACAAGTACAACAAATCCTTCTCTGATACGAACCAGAGGATGTTTAATCATTTATATCTTTCCACCTGTAGTCTCTAATGGCCTAACATGGTCAACATTGCAGAAAAACTACCATGATAAGAACCTTTTGACTAAAATGTTTATTATAGTTTCAGTGACATTTATTCATTTCTATTTAGTTTTTATTTCATTTTACTCAACAAACTCTCTGTTTAGTCTGTTTATGGGAAAGTTACACTTTTGGTGTTCAACATATTGCTTCAGAAATGCAAACAATTAAACATACTGAAATTTCAACTTCATTTGGCTGTTTTTTTATTGTTAGCATTAAAAAAAGAAATATGAATATTTGTAAAAGGAAATTTGATTATCAAATTAGTTTTTATAAAATAGGCACATTATCTTTAAAATTTCACATGGGTTTGATTCAGATTCAGTTAGATGGTCAGTTTACATCCACCAACTGACTCGGCTCAACTTACCCCTAACCTGGGGTAAATTGAGACAGAGGAACACTTTTTTTATAAGAAGCCATATTTTTAGAACCCTTTGTCATGGATGTATTCTGATCATTTAAAATGATCATCATGAAATTACTTTAAATACTTTCATTGTACTTCTGCCTCATTTTCCCTTGAGGACCACATAAGTAAAAAATGGCTCATCTTACCCCACTCTCCCCTATCAAGTCGAAATTACGACTTACTGACACGCACGACGACAGGATGAATTGCGAACACATAAAGAGTGTTTTGATCGTGGTTTTACTGAGCAAATGCACTCTTGAGAGGATTTTGAGCAAGAACAAGCTTTGGTGGAGAAAGAACAAAACAGATGTGGCTGAGGTAGAATCTTTTATTGAACAGTAATAATCTGGCCAATGTCATGGATATAGTTGGATGCACCAAAAATGTTGGTTGAATGGCATTATAACTGAGAGGGAAACAGTGTGAGTTCTGCTGCGGATTTTAGATGGTGAAGGGGTTGCTTTGAGGTCAAGAAATCGACTGAGGCAATGTGTGTATCATAGCCCTGGTCCTAACTTTGTGTGGCATTTAGATGGCTATGATTAGCTGAAGCCAATTGGAATAAGTGGATGTATGGATGGATTTTCCAGGAGCATGATATGGCTTGAGGCATACAAGACCAACAATGATCCAAAACTTATTGCTGGATACTTCATGGATGCCGCAATTAAAGCTGGAGGTTGTCCTGCTAGAGTAAGGCTAGATTTAGGGACAGAAAATGTTCCTGTAGCTGAGATGCAAAGATTTTTGACTTTTTCTGAGGATCGACCAGAAACAGACCATGTTACTTTGGCCCAAGCTCTGGAAACCAGCGCATCGAAACTTTGCGAAGTGAATGTGTCCAATTTTGGAAAGACCTCTTTGAGAAGCTGAGAGAGGAGGGGCACTTCACAGATACATTTGGGCAAATCCTTTTCCATTTCTGTTTCCTTAAAGGGATAGTTCACCCAAAAATGAAAATGATCCCATGATTTACTCACCCTCAAGCCATCCTAGGTATATATGACCATCTTATTTCAGACGAACACAATCAGAGATATATTTTAAAATATCCTTAGTCCTCCAAGGTTCATAATGGCCATGAATAGGGGTTTGAATGGTTGCGTTTTGAAGCCAAAAAAGAATGCATCCATCCATAATCAAAGTAATCCATACGACTCCAGTGGGTTAAAGTATTAGTTCACTTTCAAATGAAAATTACCCTAAGCTTTACTCACCCTCAAGCCATCCTAGGTGTATATGACTTTCTTCTTTCAGATGAACATAATTGAAGAAATATTACTAAATATCCTGACGCATCCGAGCTTTATAATGGCAGTGAGTGAGGATCAACAAGTATGAGCTGAAGAAAGTGCTTCCATGCACATCTATCAAGCATAAACGTACTCCACACCTTTAATAAAGGCCTTCTGTCACGTCAATTACACTTTTTCCCTAAGTTGAATAGGGAAGGCGCGTGATGTAGTGTAAGCTTTACACTTTATGCGTTCGTTATCTTACGGAAGCTCGATGTTTGGCTTCATAAGTTGTATAAATATGGATATTTTTTTACACAAACGATTTGGCTTCACTTCAGAAGGCCTTTATTAACCCCCCCAGAGCCGTGTGGAGTACATTTATGATGGATGGAAGCACCTTCTTCAGCTCATACTCATGAATCCTGTTCACTGCCATTATAAAGCTCAGATGCATCAGGATATTTATTAATATAACTCAGATTGTGTTCATCAGAAAGAAGAAAGTCATATACACATAGGATGGCTTGAGGGCGAGTAAAGCTTTGAGTAATTTTCATTTAAAGGCAAACTAAACGATTTCGACTTGTGTGGAAGAGCAACCTTTGACCCAAACGGAATGACGTTTGCATAGAGCAAAACAAAACACTGGTCATGAATTAGAAGTCTAAAACGAGAAATTTTCATTTCGATATAAGAGAAGAGGAGCTTAAAGTTGTTGCACACCCCTATTTGTTTGAACCACGAGAGGCGTCTAAGCTTGCAATACTACTACATCCTGCGTCATATATCGCATCAGATGATTTCTCATTTGGCACAAGTTGACTTGGGCAGCATGTGTACGGTCATCCACCGGAAGCTAGTTATTTGAATTTATAAAGTTTTAAATATGGATATTTTTCTTACAAAAACGCATTGCTTCGCATCAAATGGCCTTTATTAACCAGCTGTATGGATTACTTTTTTTTTTATAGATGGATGCATTATTTTTGGCTTCAAAATACACCCCTCCATTCACAACCATTTTATGTCTTTATATCTTCGATTGTGTTTGTCTATACATTCACATCTTTTAATTCATAGAGGAGATTATAGTCACCAACTTTCTGTGGAGTTCTGTAGACTTAATAAGGCCTACATTTATGTTGTGATACTGTATTAAAAATTATTTGGCTAGGCATTAAACAATACAAAAGTATTCTTAATATGTTAACTGAAAAGGGAATACAGTATGTGGTTTAAACCAACACTTTCTAAATGCTGTGCCATGAATTATAAAAGATAAAAATACCATAGATGGTTTAAAGGATTAGTTCACTTTCAAATTAAATTTTCCTGATAATTTACTCATCCCCATGTCATGCAAGATGTTCATTAAATTAAGGTTTTTGATGAAAACATTCCAGGATTATTCTCCATATAGTGGACTTCAATGGAGCCCAAACAGTTGAAGGTCAAAATTACAGTTTACTGTGATCCCAGACAAGAAATAAGGGTCTTATTTAGAGAAACCATCGCTCATTTTCTAAAAAATAAAAAATATATATGTTTTAACCATAAATGCTCATCTTGAATTAGCTCTTTTTCTTCTTCTCTATTTGAATTCCAGCAGTGTAGACACTGCTAAGTGTATTACTGCCCTCCACAGGTCAAAGTTTGAACTAATTTGTCATATACAATATGCTAGTGCAAGTATATAACAATTAGTTATATATATATATATATATATATATATATATATAAACAATTAGTTACAATTAGTTAATCCTGGAATGTTTTCATCAAAAACCTTAGTTTCTTTTCGACTGAAGAGAGAATTATCAGGAAATTTTTATTTGAAAGTAGACTAATCCTTTAACACCAGAAGAAGTTGGCACCAAAAGAGTTTATCTAAAAACATTTAATTTAATCTAATTGAAGTAAGGCTCTTTGATTTTGTCCACACAAGGCTTCACAACACACACAAAAAAATAACTTTAGCACAGACCTGGTGTTTAAGGTCAAAACTAATTACATTACATTACATTACATATTTATTATATTCTATAAGGGATAGTTCACCCAAAAATGAAAATTCTGTCATAATTTACTCAACCTTATGTTGTTTTAGGTCAAGGTCAAGGTAGCATTTATTGTCTCCCTTAGGAGAAATTTGTTTTAGATTAGGGAAACTGCTGCCACATCAAGACATAACACATATAACATACAACATATAAAATGAAATAAAAAAATAAAAACACATTTCAATTCCAAAAACCTACATCATAAAAACAGTACATATATCATATATCAATACACAACACAGTCCTCAATTCCTACCTCTTATACCCTCTATTACCATTATTTATCTTCCTGCATTTGCTCATTGATTAATTTAATAGACAACGGTAAAAATGAATATTTATATCGGTTAATGTAACCCTATATCTCCGACCAGAGTTCATCAGCGTATACTCAGGGTGCAACACATGCGAAGAGTCTAATAAAATCTTGTTGGCCTGCTGGGTGATACAAAGCTCAAAAATATCCTGTAAAGAGCTAATTGTCTGTGTCCCCATGATTTTTCCTGCCACTCTCAACACGTTATTTATTTGGGCTCTCGATTTTACTGTTAAACTTCCGAACCAAACAATAATTCCATATCTTAAAACAGACTCAATCGTTGCTTTATAAAAAATTAACATGATATTACTGCTCACTCCAAACAATCGCAATCTCCGTAAAAAATGTAAACGCTGGTGGATCCTTGTGCACACCCATGATACATGTGTGTGCCACTTAAACTCACTATCAATGTAAACCCCCAAATTTTAAACCTGTATGAGTTTCTTTTTTTTTCCCATTGAACATAAAAGAAGATATTTTAAAAAAATGTTGGTAATCAAACAGTTGATTATGGAAGTCAAAGGCTACTGTCACCTATCTGGTTACCAACATTTTTTAAAGTATCTTTTTTTGTGTGTTCAACAGAAGAATGAAACTCACAGGTTTGGAGCAACATGAGGGTGAGTAAATGATGACAGAATTTTCTTTATTGGGTGAACTATCTCTTTAAGTCAAATATGGAACTGTAACTTAGCTCAACTAATATTCATTAACGTCCTAACTCATTTAATGTATTTTTAATGCAAAAATGATTCATGCTCTGTGTGATTCTCCTAAACACACAGCTTTCCAATCATCTAACTAACTTAAACAAGTCTCCTTACAGGAAGAGCTTGATGAGATCGCCTTCACTTGAAAAAACAAAACAAAAACAAAAACAAAAACAAAAACAGAATATGGCCAGGCCACAACTCGCAGTCACCACATGGCCGACCATTCATCATGTATGCACTGCAGTGTTTCATCTATATGGAGCCACAGGCCACCTGCATCCTGTGTCTCTGGAGAAGGTTCAAGTCTGTTTAGAAAAGTGAGTTTTCAAAGTCTTTCCATGCAATAAAGACATTTTTAATGTATGTGTTGATCTTATGTCAGAACATGATTTGAACCTTATGAACACTGTGTTTGCAGCAGTGAACTTGTACATAACTCTTAGGGGAGCTAATGAACACTGAGCCTCATAACTAAAAAAAAAAAAAAGAAAAAAAAAGGTGTTGCTGCAGACTTATTTTGTATTGTATTGTATTGTAAGGGTCAGTAGTGAAGACAAATAGGTTATTTTTTTAACCAGGAAAAGATTTAATTGTCCCAAAATAACACATTCCAAAATTGACAAACATAAAATAAAACTAACGGTAGAATACTTGTGTTAAAGTTACTTTTAAAAGTAATGCACTACAATGTTGTGTTACTCCCAAAAATGTAACCAACTGCGTTAGTTACTTTATGAAAATGTGTTCGATTACTTTTGTGTCACTTTATCTCACATGCGCTTGCTTGCTTGTCTTTTTTTCAAAAAGTTCAATTTTTTGTCAAATGTAAAGGCCCTTTCACACCAAAAGTGAAATTAATAAAACTCAGGCTGAATGAAATGCATATTTACACCTGTACAGTAGAGGGCGCAGTTCAAATAAATCTTTCAGGTGTGCTGCCATTGTGGATTAAAGAAGAACAGGATAAAGAAGTTCAACACTCTTTTTTCTGAATCTAATATAAAGTAATTTTTGCTTAGTATGGTTGAATTTGATCCTTGAAGGTCAGCAGCAAAGACATTGGTTAATAAAGTGAGATTACATAAAAAAGTATATTAGTGTAAAATTCTACACTGTTTTTATTCATTTTGAGGAATACTAAGTGTTTTTGTGCAAGTTAGATGAGTAAAAACATGTTCACATTTAGTCTAGAACTACAATAACCATCATATTTACACAGCGCAAACAACGTCCTGCACTTTTATTTCTCTCAACATGAGGACAGGAGAGCTGTCAGTCAATAAATGTGAAAAAGTAACTTGTGTTACTTGCCCCCAACACTGGTCATGACAGAAAAGTGATGAGAATACTAGAAAAACAAAAGGAAAGTGTTGCATAATAAAGTGCATAAAAATAAAAAACCTTCATCGAAATACATGACAAATATTATTGTAGAAACTTGTTGTATAGTTGTAACTGGCCCTTTCAAACCTTGTGCCTCAGAGAGAATAATAACAGGAACTTTGGAAAAGTGAACATGTAAAACATATCTTGAAAAAAGAAATCAAAAAATAAAGCCTTCTGTGACCTCAATTATGTTGAAGCTTTAAGGAACACTCCACTTTTTTTTTTTTTTTTTTGAAAACAGGTTCATTTTCCAACTCCCCTAGAGTTAAACAGTTGAGTTTTACCATTTTCGAATCCATTCAGCCGATCTCCGGTTCTGGCGGTACCACTTTTAGCATAGCTTAGCATAGTCCACTGAATCTGATTAGACCGTTAGCATCTTACTCAAAAATGACCAAAGAGTTTCAATATTTTTCCTATTTAAAACTTGACTCTTCTGTAGTTACATTGTGTACTAAGACCGACGGAAAATGAAAAGTTGCGATTTTCTAAGCCGATATGGCTAGGAACTATACTCTCATTTCAGCGTAATAATCAAGAAACTTTGCTGCCGTACCATGTGTGCAGCAGGCGCAATGATATTTTTCCCTGTGCAAGCAGGGAAGCAGGGAACAGGCGCTGAGTAATATCATTGCGCCTACTGCACACATGGTACGGCAGCAAAGTTTCTTGATTATTACGCTGGAATGAGTGTATAGTTCCTAACCAATCGTCACTTGCGCATGCTACAAGGGGAATGAAAACAGGCATTCAGCCTTTGCTCAAAGCTGCTGTTTGTCCTCCACTGTCGTTTACTGTCACTTTCTTCTTCACATGAGAATGACGTCGATCGCTACTTTCTGGCATACATCACACCTATCAAGTAAGGGTACTGTTGGCGATGGAAACGCAAGCCGGATCAGGGTTTACCGTCCCAAATCGTACTGTACTGAACTGTACCGTTCGGTGGAAACAAGCCATAAGTGTACTAGACTATATCCATGACCCATATGTTGCTCTCCAACACTTTGTTCATTTCATGGCGAAACTCTGGGTAGTTATCATAATTCACAGGCAGCTCCAGGTAACAACCACATGTGTGTGCAGTGGGTCGTCTCTGAAAGCCTTCCAGCTGTGTGAAGCTAACGGTGATGTTCTTTCCCAGGAACAAATCTGACCCGGTGCAAAACCGAAGGAAGAGGGACAGGTGCTGTTCATCTGCTTCTCTGAGAAATGTACTTAGATACCTGCCGGTGTGTTCTTGTTGCACATTCATCGTAGCAGGGTAGGCTATTGATTTCATGACCTTTCTTGATGTGGGTTGTAGTTCATCATAGGCAGCTGCGATGTTCTGAAGCTCAATCCTCATAGGTGCAAGCACATAATGCCACTGCTCTATCACAAATGCAGGTTCTTGAATCAGCTTCTGATGCGCAATCTCCTCCAAGAGCTGCTCGATATTATCTGCTGTTGGGACTCTTCGACAGTTATGATGATCCAGGACCTCAAACAGCTCTTCTTTGTCCACATTTTCAAAATCTGAACGGCATGATTCTAGGATCATTCGGTCAGATTCTGAAACATATCTGAGAAAGCAGTCCACAAGACTAGTTGTGAGACATCCATGAGCTGCCTGTTCCAGCATTACAGGTGCTATTTTTACAGGTAGGTACTTCTCTTTTTGCCAACCAAATGCAATGATTCGGCCAATGCTTTGCCACTGTTGTTGACCAAAGTCATGTCGTAGATAAGGGACCTTAAAGCTATTTCCCAAAGTGCATTGCTCAAAAAAATCATGCCAAAACTCTGAAAGCAAATCCCGCAAAACTCCCCCTTCATCAACAGCATTTTCCAGCCGTCCATCAGGAAGAATGACTTTCATAGATATGCCATCCTTCAAGACACTTTCGTCACAAAAATGTGCGATAAGCTGTTGAAGGGCCTGACCGCGATGAACAATAATAATTTTCTTCCCCTTTTCACTCTGAACAAAGGAGTTATCAATTGGAGAAGGTACAGAATACGGTTCCTCTAAAAGAGGTAAGGTATCTTCCAGCCCAGAGATAAGTCCCGTTGAGATAGTTACAGTGGCATTATCCTCCAAATTGTCCACCTTTGGCTGATTGGCTGCTTCCAACTTAATCGCACTTGATGCGTCAGTCATGGTAGTTATGGAGTCTGACAATAAAACATCACTTCCTGTTGTAATTAAACTGTGACTCCCTACATAATTTAGGTGTGACTCTATATTCTCAGGGTGTGTGGGGGACCAGGAATCTTGCACATTTTCCCCTCCCTGCTCAATTGTTTCGCTCTTGAAGTTGAACTGTGTGTCACTAGTGATAGCTTTCTCCTTAGTTGTAAAGTATAAACGCAGCATTGATAATTTGGTCATTTCATAAAGTTCTCCAACTGTAATCTGGTCATCTATTGTTTGCCCTTGAAAGTCTGATACATCGACCACAAAATCTGTGAAGCTTCGACTGAAACATTTCACATCTGGAAAAAACAACTTGGTAGCCTTTTCAAGTATATCCTTTTTTCTACAGTCCTTTGATACAGTAACTTTCCGTGTACCCCCACCTCTTTTTGATCGGACCTGAGTAAACTTCCCTTCTCGAAAATGCATCCATCCTATCTCAATTTTTCGCATACTCTTTAGGGCATTTTTTGATCTTCTGTTACATGCGTTGGCAGTGTCACCTTTGCTTCTTGCTAGCCTGGTTCTCAGCCGTTCAAAAAATTTAGATTTTCGGCCACTGGGATCTTGTTCTTTTCGAATGCAGTATGCGCAAATAGCCAGTCGGTCACCATAGGAAGGCAGGTATTCCTTCAGCTGGTCATCTGTCATAAGAGGTATGACACTGCAATCAATCTGCAAAAAGAATATACTTTTAATAGAAGTTTACCATTGTCTTCTGACAGTGACCCTGTGAGGTATAATATTTTTTATTTATAGATTTGTCGGCACTGACATTATTGGATGAGATCTGAATTGAGCTGGATGACATCACTAGCACCGCTTCCGTTACAGATTTGTTTTAAACGTCGGAATGAAATTTTCTAAATGTCGATAAAAAACTATTGCGAAATGACGGCGTTTCCATTAACCGATGTTATGCAACAAACTCTCGCGATGAATCATTTTCCTCTCACTACAAGTCTTCTGAGAGCTTTATTTGAAGCGTAATATTTGCCATGGCTTCTGGAAGCCCTTCACCCTCATATATGCTTCCCTGAGTGCTTCTTAATACTCCAGTGGATGCTTCCTCATTTCTTCGCTCCTCCATCCTCCAGTCTGTGAACTGGAACCCAAAGAAAATCTTGAAGGCTATTTTAATTCTATAAATGCCATTTTAATTCTTTAAATGCACTGTGAGAAGGTGAGGAACGAGAAGTGAGAAAGCTTCCTGAGGAGCGATGAGTGAGGATGCACAGGTGCATAGACATTTAATACTGTTTGTTTCTATGATGTAAATTATTACTTGTTAATAGATTAATACTATTAATATTAGATGTCAAACTTTAATAATAAGGGTCCCCAGATAACAAGAATATTCCAATACACAAATAAGATTGCAGTTTTGCGAAATACTCCTGTTTTGAATTGCCTGAAAAACCACCTCATGCGAGCGTAAACTTTTTTGCGATATTTGTGAGTTTTTGCAAAATTCACACGTTTCCATTGAGCGTAACTTCAATTCGAAATTACAATTTACGCAATTTTAAGGGTAATGGATACTGTTTTCTGCATACCTGCATTGAACTCATTTCATAATTGATCTTACAGAGTTTTTGAACGAAAATGAACTGACTTCAGCTGAACAATGACATTCATTATTTTTTTACGACCATTATTTCCTTGTTTCTTTGAAACAATCCCCCAGTTTCACAGACAAGGCTTAAGCTAATCCCAGACTAAAATGCATGTTTGAGATATTTAACAAAGCAACTTGCACTGACATATCTTAAAATATGTCAGTGTCATTGTTTTTTCTCAAGATGCACACCAGTAATGTTTTTTTTTTCTAAGGCACATATTTTAAAGTTACATAAATGTTGAACTAAGGTCTAAATCCTGTCTGTGAAACCAGGCCAATATTGACTCTAATGTACAGGAATAATGTAAAGTCAACTGGTTGTTATAGTTCTAGAGGCGGTTTGTTTTTTAAACTCAGAAACATATCTAGAAAGAAACCAGTTAGCACTTTTACTTGAGAAATTTTAACAATATATTGTTCCAAGTCTCTCCATTTGACATCAATTTTTGATGCTGCATGTGTAATTCATATTTATCAGTTTCATGATTACCTTATCCTGTCGCATTTTCTGTACGATGTCATCATTGATATTTCTTGACTTCAAAAAGTCATAAAGGTCATCCATCCTAGAAGAACAGACAGAATCATATATAAAAATACCTCAATGCTGCTGGTTACATCTATTAAAGGGATAGTTCACCCAAAAATGAAAATTTGATGTTTATTTGCTTACCCCCAGTGCATCCAAGATGTAGGTGACTTTTTCAGTCGAACTTCAGTCGAACGCAAATTCTGATTTTTAACTGCAACCGCTGCCGTCTGTCAGTCAAATAATAGCAGTGATTGGGAACTTCAACTATAACAGTAAATAAAACTTGCTTAGACAAATCAAAATTAAAACCTGCGGCTCGTGACGACACATTAATGTCCTAAGACACGAAACAATTGGTTTGTGTGAGAAACCGAACATTATTTATATAATTTTTACCTCTAATTCACCACTATGTCCAACTTCGTTCAGCTTCCTGTTAGTGAGGTCAAAAAACGCGTTGTGATGACGGAAGTGATGTCTCGCCCATATACTTCAATGAGCGCGAGACATCACTTCCGTTGTCAGAGCGCGATCAGACCTCACTAGCCGGAAGCTGAACGGAGTTGGACATAGTGGTGTATTAGAGGTAAAAAATGATATAAATAATGTTCGGTTTCTCGCACAAACTGATCGTTTCGTGTCTTGGGACATCAATGTGTCGTCACGAGCCGCAGGGTTTAATTTGGATTTGTCTATGGAAGTTTTTTCGACTCTTATTGTTCAAGTTCCCAATCACTGCTATTATTTGACTGACAGACGGCAGCGGTTGCAGTTAAAAATCAGAATTTGTGTTCGACTGAAGAAAAAAAGTCACCTACATCTTGGATGCCCTGGGGGTAAGCAGATAAACATCAAATTTTCATTTTTGGGTGAACTATCCCTTTAAAGGTGCAATATTTAATATTTTCTGTCCGCTAGAAGCCTATTCAAAACAAAGGCGTAGCTTGATGACGCCAAGTCTGAGCGCGGAATCTTGGGACAATCAGGATAGGACTCAGGAAGAAATCATGTTCATGGATGCGATTATTAACGTTACTGTAGTATAAGGCAGAGCAGCAGCTGAACGAGGAGCTGGAGCGATCACGCCTCACGAGCAGCTGAACATTTATTATGCCGCAGTTGCCGGCGCTGCTTCCGCTTTTCCAGTCATGAGTATGAGGTAACACAGCTCTGTTTATCATATTAGATACATTTGAGTGTGTTGAAAATGATGTTATAACGTTACTCTGTGCGTTCACTCGACAGCTGCTGTGAGACACTGTTACACACTGCAGTAAGATAGATTGATTTTAGAATATTATATTAAATGCTGGATGGCTTGTGTTGATAAATGCAATGAAATTAATTTTAAAACATTGTATGATGGAGAAAATGCTGTATTACTGTTGCTAAAAATAAAGTTGCATCTGATTATGCTTTATTAGCTACTTCACAAAATAATGTTTTTCTCTTCTGTAAAGCATGGTACTTGCAAAAAAAAAAAAAAAAAAAAAAAAATCAAGAAAATTAAGATTTAAACAATTACATTAAACGGGTTGAGCTATATAATTCGTTTTCTGTCTATAATGCCTGGCTCACACTACAGGAGTTTTAAAATCCTATCCAATTGTAAAATCTGGTTGCAACACACACTTCAGGAGAATCTTTGCAGATTTTCTTCCCTCAAATCTTAAACATGCTCACACTACAAGATTTGAAATTCGTGGAGCATCACACACTACAAAATGTTATTAAGATTATCTGCCAGAGGAAGCGCGTCACGTGATCTACGCAGCAGATCAAAAGCGGATGTAAACAAAATGGATACGGAAACACGGAAACTTGCTGTAGCAATAATAATCGTTTGTTGTGAGAAAACACAAAAGCGGAAGAATAAACGAGTGTGGATGAAAAAATGGTTGAGGAGACGGGCTCAACGTGGATTGTCAGTTCTTCAGCGAGAAATGGAGGTAAAATTGACCTTTTATTACTATCGTAGTGTGCTAGAATGTTTACCGTTATTATATTGCCTGCCTACTGTAGTTCAAAAACGCTAGTGTCACCTTTTACATTGTAGATTCCTTGATCTTGGTTTCGCGGTCGCCATTTCGAAATGTCTGTCACTTCCGTTGCGTCGTATACTTGTTTCCTTTTGGCTATTGTGACAGTACTGATGTTATTACAATCTTGCTCATCCCGATAAATATCAAACATGTTTGATATGATCGGGGTGAGCCCGATTTGTGTGAGATCAGAACGGGAGGTGCAAGATTTTATCTGTGAACGTCTCACATTACCAGATAATCTGCGCCGAACATTGGAACCGATCGAGGTCGTGGACAAGATTTTTTCTCAGATTCTCAGGAGGGAAAAATCGGGCATAAATCGGCCTAAAACTCCTGTAGTGTGAGCCAGGCATAAATATATCAGATGTTCCCTTGCCTATTAAAACATGTAAATATTAAAGCATCTTTGGTGTTTCCATGGTTTCTACAAAATCAAACCGAGGGTAACGCGGGTATGAAGCGATTAACAGGCGACTCCTCACATGTCCCGAATCCTTGGTTAAAATTGCAATTTTCTCACGATTTATAAATAGTTGGAAACATTTGGGATGTTGTAAGTACTCAAGTGAACAAAATATATAACACTGGCCTAGTGGTTTTTGGATATTTTACTGCAAAAATATTACATATTGCACCTTTAACAAACTCTGGCATTAGCTGCTATCAGACTGGTCTGTTTGTGTTGCCATCTAGTGGAGGGTATGACACGACTCACACTTTAGATCTATCTGCAAATCTCAACACCACATGCATAACAGGCTACCCCATTAAACCTATAATAAACACATAATACTACAATTTAATGACAGAAGCCACAAGTTTCTGCAGTAAAATTGACCCAATTAATATATATTTTTGTGGCATTATGGTACATGAAGAAAAATGTTATATTGATTCCCCCATAAAATGTTATATTGCATGCCATCACTATTATTATACCTCTGAAACTTTAACATTTTCACAGGTGGGCTCCAATTTTCCCATATTTTCTTAAAAAGAGTATTTTATGCACCCAAGGCATAAAATGTAAAATCCAAACATGACGCGGGATCATTCATATTCACATCTACATAGGCTATGTGAATTATAATCTCAGAAATTCTGACTTGAATTCTGATGGAATTGACCCTTCGCAAAGACCCGCGCCCTTAGATACTGTTGCTTTGTCCGACAAGCCGTGGCGCTGTCACACCACACACAGTGAAAAATACATTGCGGAGCAAAGCGGAAACTGACAACACGTCGACAGACAAGACAGAGCAGGTTACTTATGATATTAAACAAAGTCCAAGCTTTCAAATTGTGAAGTTTTTTAAGAAATTCAAACAATGAAAACCGTTTTGTGGCTCTTTAATGTGTCGTGACAGATTGCTGTAGCGCCTCAGCTCAAACAGCTCTTGAACCAATCATCTCTTCCAACTAGTCAATTTATAGCATCAAATAAACATTAACATGAGAGTGAATGTTGTTTCAAATGCGGAAAGATGTCAATAATACACACAATGTTTCAAGTTTAACTCCACCGATGTTAATCTTATAACTCCTGACTGCTTTGTCGGACAAAATGGCGGATTCGGCGTTCTAATTGGTTAGATCGCTTGTCAATCAAACTCCCGGCGAAGTGTCAATTGCGAGTATATCATGCAATTCTGAAGAAAAAAAGTCAAAATTGTGATATATAGTCAGAACTATGTGATAAAAACTTGCAATTGCTAGAAAACTTTATATCTTCCAATTATGAATTTATAATAGCAATTGCGAAAAAAAAAAGGGTTAGTACACCCTTTTATTACTCACCCTCATGTCGTTCTACACCCCTAAGACCTTCGATCTAGGGCTGTCAAATGATTAATCGCAACTAATCGCATACAAAATAAAAGTTTGAGTTTGCCTAATATGTGACAGTATTGTGTGTAATTATGTACATATAAATACAAACAAATTTATGTACATAGTTAAGAGCAATATCTTATTTATGAACAAAATATTTTTATTTATATATAATATAAATTATATAAAAATAAATACATATTTGTAAATATTTCTCAAATATATACATGATTGTGTTTGTATTTACATAATTACACACAGTACTCACACATATATTAGACAAACTCAAACTTTTATTTTGTATGCGATTAATCGTTTGACAGCCCTACTTCGATCATCTTCAGAACACAAATTAAGATATTTTTTGATGAAATCCGATGGCTCAGCGAGGCCTATCTTAATAGGGCTGCACAATTTATCGCAATAAAATCGCACGCAATATGGCAAAGGCTGCGATTATTCAATGCGTGGCTTGTCAGAGCTTTACGGCCCTGTGATCAGTAATAAATGCTTCTCCATCTGAAAGCCATAGGGCGCTCTTGCGCAGAAAATCAAAATATGCCCTGCAGCAGAAGAAGATAACACGCATCATATCGCTGTAGCTGAATAAACAGAATATTAAAATGCTTTAATTAAACATGACTAATAAACACATGACTGCCTTATTCTGTGTCAGAAGCCACATCACCTTACAGAAGGACGCTCAACTGTCGTTATAAAGTGAGTTTGGAGTAAAAACATGTTATTAAATGTTGTATTTTGTTAAACAAGATGTTAATAAATGCTTCTCGTGTCTGAAAAGATGTTTGACGAGTGTTGCTTTTTCAAATGTACATTATAAGCGACTCAAACTCGCAGTTCTTTCAGATGGATTAGCATTTGGAGCCATACTTCATTGAGAAGCCGCGCATAAAAAAATTACCGCAGCCTTTGCGATTTAATAATCGCACTAAGAATCGAGTTTAAGCGATAATCGCGTTCAAGTTCAATGTTAATTTTCGTATCGTGCGATATTTCTTGCAGCCCTCTATCTTAATATTATAAAGCGATAAGGATATTTTTTGTGCACCAAAATAACGACTTTTTAACAATGTCTAGTGATGGCCGATTTCATAACACTGCTTCTTGAAGCTTCTGAGATTTACGAATCAAATCAGTGGATTGGATCGTAACATCAAATCAGAGTCACATGATTTCAGCAGTTTGGCGGTTTGATACGCGATCCGAATCACTGATTCGACTCAAAAGATTCATAAAGCTCTGAAGCAGTGTTTTGAAATCGGCCATCACTAGACATTGTTAAAAAGCTGTTTTGGGGTTTTTTTTGGCACAAAAAAAGTATTCTCGTAGCTTTATAATATTAATAGGCCTCGCTGAGCCATCGGATTTCATCAAAAATATCTTAATCTGCATTCTGCAGATGAAAGGCGGTCTTACGGGTGTAGAACAACATGAAGGTGAGTAATAAATGACATTTTCATTTTGGGGTGAACTAACCCTTTAAATCTCACAATTCTGAGAAATAAGGTCTGATTTGTGAAATGCAAACTCACAACTACAAGAAAAAAAATTTTGGGGAAAAAAATGTGAGTAACAATTGCTTTTTTGAATTTAGTGTAGTAGTTAATTTAGTTGTAGCAAGTAGTTAGCAACACTTCCTTAATATTGTTTTCAAATAACCAGTGGTTAGGAAGGAACAAAAGGAAACTATTTGGAAGAATGTCAGTAACCAAGCAGATCTGCCACAGTATTTTTCCCCTACTCTTGAGGTCAAAGGGGGACCAGATCTGCTTGGTTACAAACATTCTTCCAAATATCTTCCTTTGTGTGCAACAGAACAAAATACAGGTTTGGAACAACTTGAGGGGGGAGTACATGACGACAGAATCTTCATTTTTTAGTGAATTATCCCTTTACATTTGTTAAGAATTCACGTACAAATGTGAAGTAACGTTACTGAGGAGCTTTTCCTCACAGGACAGCAACACTATTGTTGTTGGCTTTGTACAGCGTGTTTGTTCTACAACACAAGTGAGGCTAGTGGAAAATAGATCGTTGTCTTACCTCCAAGGCACACTGGCCGAGTATTTCGCACCGGTAAATAAATTGTCATTTTCCGCCCTCATTTTAATAAATTGAGCTGTCTGCTCCTTGCTCCCTAAAACAAAACGAAATATTAGCACAAGTTCTGCCTCAGACCACCTAACAAATGAAGCGGCGCAGTGGTAACGAATGAGTTAAGTTTGAGATTTTGAGAAAGAAACCCCTTGGCTTTTAACAATTGTTTCGCTAGATATTTGAGTAAATTAAAACACAATACTTACATTTATGTGTGAATTCGTCAGCCGCCGTAGAACTCTCACCCGCCATTTTCTTTGAATAAAAACATTCCTGACGTCACCGGCGCGCAATGAATTGTGGGATAGATCAGCCGCGGCTCGTCCGTCCAATAGCCTCCAAAAGGGCTGCACGATACGAAAAATAACATTGAATTTGAACGCGATTATCGCTTAAACGCGATTCTTAATGCGATTATGAAATCGCAAAAGCTGCGATAGTTTTTTATGCGCGGCTTCTTAATGAAGTATGGCTCCAAATGCTAGTTTGAGTCGCTTATAATGTACATTTGAAAAAGCAACACGCGTCAAACATCTTTTCAGACACGAGAAGCATTTATTAACATCTTGTTTAACAAAAGACAACATTTAATAAGATGTTTTTACTCCAAACTCATTTCATAACGACAGTTGAGCGTCCTTCTGTAAGATGATGTGGCTTCTGACACAGAATAAGGCAGTCATGTGTTTATAAGTCATGTTTAATTAATCAAAGCATTTCAGTCTTCTGTTTATTCCAGTGCCCAAGGAAGTCGACCGGAAGTTGAAGTCGGCCGCGTGCTGCCATCTTGTAGCAGAACTTCACTTGCGTTAGCATCCCATTCACTCCCATTCATTTTGGCGTCACTTTGACAGTGAATAACTTTACATATGAGGCGTTTAAAGACTCCATTTGTCCATTATTTATTTCTAAAGATACACGAAAACGTATAAAGGGCTCCATTACCTTCTATGTTACATTATGGCCCCGTAGAAACAGTTTTTGTAAAAATAAGCTAACGATTGCGTCATAACCACTCGACTCTCTGTCGCACAGTAGCGAAATTACCGTACAGACAGGAGGAGAAGCTCGTAGACAATCGGGGAGATTATCTTAATATGGCGTACTGGCGTTACATTTTAAAATACTATATAAACTAATTAATCAGAATACTTACTCCGGCTCACTCACGCCAAAGAACTCCCCGCTCAAGCTCACCGTCTCTGCAAGATTAACGATGGCAGTTTGCACGCACAGCTACTAGAAGATTTACATCTGTCAGACAGGTTGCGGACGTCATCAAGCTTAGTGTGAGTCTGCGCGTCAGAAACGGAAGTGCTAAAAATCGCTAAAAATGGGCTTCACTTGACTCAATTGAGTTCCAAAGGGGTCGCTGTGTCCATTTCTTTTACTGTCTATGTGTTTATTCAGCTACAGCACGTGTTATCTTCTTCTGCTGCAGGGCATATTTTGATTTTCTGCGCAAGAGCGCCCTCTGGCTTTCAGATGAAGAAGCATTTACTACTGAACACAGAGCCGTAAAGCTCTGACAAGCCATGCAATAAATAATCACAGCCATCGCGATTTTATCGCGATAAATCGTGCATTCTGCAACAAATATTTTTAGGATTGTAACTATTTTAAGTCGTAAAGTGAGCAGGATGTAAGTGGGGCGGCCCGTCTCAGAGCCCTCCCTAGCGCTACAGCGCCCCACAAATTTCCAATGTAAATCTGTGGTCAAAAATGGAACTGCAGCGCGCTCTCATAGAGAGTAACTAGTTTGCATGTCTTTTCTTCCTATGTGGTGTTGTTTCAAATTAACGAAAGTATAAAACCCTTTAATTTAAAAATACTCTTGTGAATAGCTTTTATATACAGTAGTTCTGTTGTGTTTGTTTTATGTTTGCATACATAACTTGCAATATTCTAATACAACATTCGGAAGCAATAAATACTACATTAAAGGGTTAGTTCACCCAAAAATGAAAATAATGTCATTTATTACTCACCCTCATGTCGTTCCACACCCGTAAGACCTTCGTTCATCTTCGGAACACAAATTAAGATATTTTTGATTAAATCCGATGGCTCCGTGAGGCCTGCATTCAAAGCAATGACATTTCCTCTCTCAAGATCCATAAAAGTACTCAAAACATATTTAAATCAGTTCATGTGAGTTCAGTGGTTCTACCTTAATATTTTTGTGCGCAAAAAAAAAACAAAAAAACAAAATAACGACTTTTACAAAATAACGATCAGTGATTCAGAGCGGCAAAGTCTCATGATTTCAGCAGTTTAGTGTTTTGATAGGAGATCCGAATCACTGATTCGATTCGTAAAGCTCCGAAGCAGTGTTTTGAAATCGGCCCATCACTATATTGTTGAAAAGTCGTTATTTTGTTTTTTTTGGCGTTGTTTTATAATATTAAGGTAGAACCACTGAACTCACATGAACTCACATGTTTTTAGACCTTTATGGATCTTGAGAGAGGAACTTTCATTGCTGTGAATGCAGACATCACTGAGCCATTGGTTTTAATAAAAAATATCTTCATTTGTGTTCCGAAAATGAATGAAGGCCTTACCGGTGTGAGGGTGACATGAGGGTGAGCCAGAAATTTCATTTTTGGGTGAACTAACCCTTTAAGGCAACTCTAAGATGGCATTCTATGCATATGTCGTGTGAACTAAAGTCTGGCCCTTTCCCAAAATTTACAAAATGGTTATCATAAACAAGCGCTAAGACCCATAATCTGCCCTGCCTAGATCCACTACTGAGATAGGTTAGGCGTAGGCCACGAAGGATCCATCTGATCTATTCTTCATTCCAGATTTCACAGGGAAAGAAGAGTGTATTTGAAGCCGCTTTCGAATTACGTCAGCCTTCGTCGCAGTGACACAATTGGCCATTAAATGCGGCCTTCAAAGGATGCAGCTATGAATTGGGACAGTCTTCGTTGCGCCGCTGTGATGCAATCGGCCTTCAAATGCAACCTCCGGAGGACGCAGCCCCTGAATTGGGACACAGCTATGGTGTGGTTATAATTCAGGCTGCATCACAAGTCAGATTGTGAATTGATGTCTTTCATCATAGAATATTTCATCCAGCTCCTTCTACTTGAAGAGTGGGGCACATCACATCTGCAGGGTCTGTGCAGAAAATGGTATACCGGATGAAGTCATTTTTCAGGCATATCAAATGACCATGGTTGTCCAGTCTTGCAAAATTTGGCTCCAACCCCAAATAAACACACCTGAACCAGCTAATCAAGGTCTTACTAGACATACAAGAAACTTCCAGGCAGGTGTGTTGAGGCAAGTTGGTGCTAAACTCTGCAGGACAGTGTTTAAACAACCCTCAACAATTCAACAATTGGCAAAATATTATCAAAAGGCTTTTGAGGGTTTTATTTGAGCCAGGTTGGTGTGATGGTGACACAAGTTGAACTTGTGTCTTCAAAACCTCTAGACAAAAGACAACTGAATAAAACAAAACATCTCTAAATAAGTTTTTGGTAACACTTTAGTATAGGGAGCATGTATTCACTATTAACTATGACTTTTCCCTCAATAAACCCCCAATTTACTGCTTATTAATAGTTAGTAAGGTAGTTGTTAAGTTTAGGTATTGGGTAGGATTAAGAACGTAGTGTAAGGTCATGCAGAATAAGGCATTGATATGTGCTTAAGTTCTAATAAACAGCCAATATTCTAGTAATATGCATAGCATTCATTTAAATGCATTTAGCAGATGCAAATCCAACTAACATTGCATTGAACCTTGCTACTGCCATGCTCCATGCTTTTGGGTGAACTGACCCTTTAACTGAGAAGAACATTGCAGTTCCCAAAAGTATTGTGTAAATGTAGTTGCTGAGTTGAGTCTATGACCAGCAGATGTCCTCAGTGTGCTGTGTTTGAGTCAAATAGTGACTCATTCTGCAAATCAGTTGGTGATTTGAAGTGTTTTAAAAGCTTAACTTCTCCTATAATCCTATACACTCAGTTAGCAGCAAAAGGAGGGGAGTGGTTGAACCCTCATTCATCTCAATGGCAGTTCATTTGCTCAAACTCCAGCAGAACTCCTCCTACAACATTTGAAATCTGCCATCTTTGCTCAAGGCCAGTCACTTGATCATAATAACACTAAAGCCTCAGGAAAAGCTTTTTGGAAAAACATGAGGTTTTCATTTTTGGGTGAACTATCCCTGTAACAGTTATTAGGGCCCAATTATTTAAATGAAGTAAGGTAAGTCTATGTGATATTGGTTTAGTTTGCTCTACTACACAACGTCACCATCATCAAAAAAGAAAAGAGGGGAATGAATGAAGAAGGGAAATCATAATATTTTACATTTAATAGCAGCCAAATTTAGGCAAAGTTCTTTTTTTTTTTTATTCCCTATTAGCTTTTATTAGTTCTGTATTCTTTAAATGTATAAGTATAATTTCATGTGTACACAATAAGTAAATTGTCTCAATTTTTATTTAACTTCACTGGACACCTGATAATTTGTAGTCGGTCTGTTTTGTATTGACATTTAATGTAAGTACAAGGAGTAATACTTTATAATAATATCATATACTTGGAAATAATTTAACACAACTTGGGTCATGTTTTTCTATTTCATATCCAGTGTTCCTAAGAATTGGGCTACTTTTACACTGTTGCCGAATGTTGAATCAACCCCCAAAAATGTCATATTTAGCCCCTGGAATGCAAATTTTACCAGGGGAGCCCTGCTAAAAACGTGGATTTTACTCCCCGGAACGTGATTTTTACCATGGAACCCCCCTGAAATGTGATTGGGCTAGTTTTGCGGAGCAATTGGGCAGGTTTTGTTGTGAAAACCTGGCAACCAATGTAAAAATTGAACTTGTACATAGCAGAACAGCAGTTTCAACTGCAGTGTTGCATTTCTTTATAAACTTGGCTTCTTTATAAATGTGGTCCAAACGCCCAGTTTTTTTGTCAACACCCTTGGTATTACATCTGAAATATTATTGGTGTATTTTCTAATAGTTGAGTGAACACGCCTGCTATTATTTCAGTCCAGGTTCAGTCACATTCCCTAACATGTTGGGACTGGAATGCAAAATGATGCATTTGCTCACTCTCACAAGGCCGTTTCCAGTTTTCTCTCTCTCTCGATTATTCATTTTGTGTTTATATCTTGACGGTGTTACATGGCATGTGACGACTCTTATACCGTCCTCATCACCCCTCTTCAGAACAGCCTCTACAGCCCTGATGCTCTGCACTGCTTCCACTGGGTAAGAGACTGGGGGGAAAATGGTCCCCAGATGGGATGGGACCGTTCATAAGAGGGATCAATTCGTACAAAAGTTATAATGTTTGCTTAACTAAATATTGGGTTTACATAATATTTACTTGCATATTTTCTGTTTTCATATTTTCTTGCATGTTTTCTATCAACCAATGCTAGTAATCTCAAAATGGCCAAATATCAGCTGATTAATCAGCTTATCAATATCACAAACAATATATCCTCTAGTCTTGAGGCTTGATTCTGTTTTTTGTGCCACCACACTTACAGTTGATATTAATGACAACTAAATGAATGTATTTCTTTCAGCTGAAGAGACGTAGAGATCTGGAAAGACAAAAGGACGTTCTGTGGGCTGGACTGCAGGTTGTGGAACAAGCACAGCTGTGGTACCAGAATCGCCAGCAGCTGAATTTACAAAGGCACATTAGCTTTGGCACGGGAGACTTGGATGGGGAGGTATGTACTGTCACAAAACACACCTGAGTAAATCTGTCACATAAAAACAGAAGAGACTTTAATTCAAAGCCTGCATATTTTTAAATCTCTCTAGCTTTTTTTTTTTTTTTTTAACTCTTTTCCCGCCAAAAAAACTGCAAAAAAACAAAACAACATTTTGATCATTTTGGGAGTGACTGTATTGCATCAGGTGTCACTTTGCTCACAGCTGATTGGTCCAGTTTTGGTTTGAGACATTTTACCCAGAAAATAACCTGCCCTGGAGCAGGGAAGCTGGTTAAGCTGGATAGCCAGGTATGTTTCAGTTTATATTGTGACAACCTTAGTTTTCACTATGGCAATGAACACTGCTAAAAGCGAAGCCACTTTTATGGTGCCCAAACTAAACAGAAAGGTATTTGAAACACTGTACATCCTTTCAAAGTGTGGATATGAGGAATGGAGGTGTAGTTTGTTCACTGTGTTACAACCCTGACAGCAACAGAATGTGGCCCAGATCCGGCCCACATGGTACATGTGGATTACATGTGGACCAGATCTCGGCCGACACTATGTTGCTGTCAGGGAATATACTGTTGTTCACATGCATCTCAATTGTTCAGCCGACAAAACATTGGCTTTTTTAGTTTGATTTTCATTTTTGATATTTCTCTGTGTTGTGAAAGGTGTAAATGATGAACCTGTACCTTATAGGGAAGGTGGTCCTGCGCTCTGCGGTCTTGTATGCAGCGTGTTAATGGGAGCCTGGGTAGTTTGATGAGCGACTCCTGTATGTGGTACAATCTGGCCCTAGAAGAGAGCGGAGGTTCCGATTGGGACCTCCGGTGGAGCAATGCCACACTGGTCAAGGTGATGATGAAGACACAGCAAAATCCCCAGAGTTAAATCAACTCTGCTCAGAGTACATATGGTCCCTCTCTACATAGAGTTAATATAACACTGAAGCAGAGTTAAAGTTAATGACATAATATGCTGTTTGTGGAGTTTGATGTCTTTTATCTTCAGTTGAGTTCATCTTAGGCTGTAGCTGGAAGTCAGTTGTAGTTCTTGTATGGGTCTTCAGTGATTCTGCTTGTTAACAGCAGGTGTTCATCACTAATGCTCAATCATCACTTAATCTCATTACTTTAACACTATATAGAGAGGAACCATATGTACTCTGAGCAGAGTTGATTTAACTCTGGGGATTTTGCTGTATAATAATAATAGTGGTATTTTTCTTGTTTTTGTTTCTGTTGTGCAATTTTGTCAGCATAACATGCACTGTGTGGATTTTATATACAGGAAGTTAATCGACGGAATCAACAGATTTCCAGGTTGGAGCTTGAGAAGGCGCAACTACTTCAGCAGCTGGTGTCTTACCACACATCTGATCCGCACAAACATCCGCATATTTACACTAAAAAGGTTTCAATCAAATCCAACAGTGAACTGTAAATTGTTAAAATAGCTATGAAAAGATATATAGCTATGAAATAGCTATGAAAAAAATATTTAAGCTCTGTTGCAACCTGTCTTCCATTATTTAGCAGAAAGAGATCTATAAAAGAGAAAGAGACCTATACTTTTAAGTGTTTTTTCCCCCCAAAATATTTGTTGATACACATGAGAATTATACTTGTACATGTTTTCTCTGTTAATGTAGACGAAATGTGTGATGAATGTAATTATGCTGCTGTCTTTGTTAATATGTTTTATACTGGTTATCTATATATAAAACCTTAATTGATTTAGATGTAATTGTGACTTTGTGATCTGATGTTATATCTGAAAAGAAATTAAGTATCTTGTGAGAGGATCAACCAAAACCTTCTACAAGATTTGAAAATCCATGACCACATAATTTAAAAAGAATAAAAACCAATAAAGAATAAAAACCCAAATTTGCCATTTATCTTAAGATCAACCAAAAAATGATGCACCTTTTGATGGAAAAACATCACAATGTTTATTTCCATTGAGAGGTGCATCATTTTTTGATCAAGATCTTGTATTGACAATGCAAGAGGTGAGCACTCTGTAAAGTCTACTCCAGCACATCCCAAAGACTTACACTGAGGTTAAGGTCAGTGCCAATTCATGTGTTCAAATGATTCTTTCAAAATTCTTTCACAATTTGAGCCTGATGAATCTTGACATTGTCATCTTGGAATATGGCCATAATACATCTCAATACATGGTTGTTTAAGTAATGAAAAGCTACACACTCCATTTTTTAAGGGTTAAAAGAAACATTGCCAAACATATGACATGCTAGAAAAATAATAATCAATGTAATAATGATCCATCCATAGACTCTTAAGTATTTGCCTATTAAAATCAAAACAGCGATTTGTATATATCAGATATATGTCAAAGACAATGCATGTTAATATGAAATAGGCCTATATGAAATTCTAAACCAATGCGAACTCTTCTCGCAGTTTTTACCAACTGTTCATACTAGCATAATTAAACACCGTTGGCAACAAAATCTGTTAAATTAAACAGATGTACAAATCAGCAATTTTCTATGCATTAGTGGCATTTTATAATTTAGACTATTGAAATTATTATTAAATATTTGAAAGAAACAAGAACTTTATTGTTGTAGTTTTTATTATTATTAAAGAATCAACCAGCCTTTTTATTCAGTTCAATTCAAGTAAATGCAAAACCAAAACCGAATTGTGAGCACCGACAGTCCAGCAGGGAGCAGCAGAATCTCATATAAACAATGAACACTGCATGTTTTCAGAGATCCTGTCCAGGTCTTCTGCAGGTTAAATGTTTGGTTCCCAGTGTGGTTATAGACTTCACAGCTTGTTTTTTTAAACCTTGTGGTTGTCATGTGAGATAAATCCTTATACTGTAACAAGAATTCATTATATTTATCAGATTTGGAAATGGCAAGCCAGTCCTATAGAAGCTATATATAGACTGGGATCAGGGCTTTATATTAACACTTGCCAAATGTAGGTGGATTTCAGCAGTGGCAGGTAAGGGCCAGTGTTGTGCCGAATTTTAAATGCCTGCCAAATTATTACCCCCTCGTTGAGGCCACTATTTCTTTTAGGTAAAGATTCAAAGAAATTTGATTCATGTGTTGTAAGGAATAAACATTTTTAAATATTAACATTTATCATGAGTTTTTGAAATTGGTTGTTTTTTTGTTTGCTATTTCCAATCTGAAAAAAAACAGGCAGACAACCTCATTTCATTTTCTGCGTGATCCAATAAACGCCCCTTCATCTTTGTTTATATATGTTGGCTAACTTCTCCTTTTTCACAATCAAGTAAATCTACATTTTTAGATTTAAAAAAAAAATGAGTGATTTTGCATAATTGTATTTTCATTTTTTTTTTGCCAAATCACAACTATTTTGCAAGATATTTGCCAACTTCATATTTAGCAAATTTCAATTTGTTGCTATAACTGCTCTCCTAACTATTCTCTCTTGCTTTATTTCCATTTTTGTTTGTGAATTATCTTATTGATTTCATCTTTTACTTTACTATGACAGAGAAAATTGAGTTGTTAAGTTTCCAGTTAGAAGAGAATCCACACACATTATCAGAAGCTAGAAGATGGGTGCAAATAAAGATGCTCTCATGATCAGAAAATGGTGATGGCAAAATGTCAGTATAATTCTTTAGAAGTAAGCCACAGGTTAATTTACCCTTCGCCGGGAGTTTGATTGACAAGTGATCTAACCAATCACAACGCCGAATCCGCTATTTTGTCCATCAAAGCAGTCAGGAGTTAGAAGATTAAAGGTGCTAAAGAAGATCTTTTCATCGACTGAGAAACCAAAGACTGTTACTGAGTTTTTTTAATGAGCACATGCGTAAGAACAACCCCCCTCCTTCGAAGGAACGCCTCCCAAAACTCGTGCACTCGTATTGGAGCACAAGTGTTTACCACCGGCATTCACTGTGTCGTGTTAGTGGATTCATTATGTCGGATTCACCGCAGGTAACTCATAATCTGCAGTTGTTACTCCTGTCTCCTGACAAAAACATTGCATGCGGCGCCTGTGGAGTGTGGAAAGTTACTGGAGCGCGCAGCCGCGCTTGTCTCTCACAAGGACGACATGGCAGTGATTGACAAGCCAGAGGGTCAATCGTTTACGCGATGATCGCGTAAACTATTGGCTGATGTTTTTAAGGCCCTACCTCATGCACAGATGATGTATATTAATATTATTCCTTTCAGTGCACCTAATAAATAGTCTTTTATCAGTTAGTAAAGACTAAATTTATAAAACAAAACATCCTCTCTAGCACCTTTAACCTCGGTGGACTGACATCTTTCCCCGTTTGAAACAACATTCCTTCTCATGTTTATTTGGTGCTATAAACTAACTAGTAGGAAGAGATGATCGGTTCACAAACCGCTTGAGTTGAGGCACTACAGCAATCTGTCATGACACATTAAAGAGCCACAAAACGGTTTTTATTGTTCGAATTTCTTAAAAAAATTACACAATTTGAAAGCTGGGACTTTGTTTAATATCATAAGTAACCTGCTCTGTCTTGACTGTCGAAGTGTTGTCAGTATCCTCTTTGCTCCGCAATGTATTTTTCACTCAGTGTGGCAAGACAGCGCCATGGCTTGTCGGACAAAGCAACAGTAACTAAGGGGGGGCGGGTCTTTGCAAAGGGTCTGGGAGGAGAGAGAGAGTTATTTCTCCATGTGGGATGCAAATCCCTCCAATTATCGATTAAGAGGAATCTTTGCATAAACATTTTCAAGTATAGGCTAGTAATATCAGGGAGTTTTGGAGGCCGTCTGTCTATGCTATCTAAAGCCACATTCAAATCTCTACCAATATAGCCTATTATTAACCTTATTTGTATATGTACATTTATACAAAAAAAAAATCACCAAACTATAAAATACTTAAATAACCATTACACCGAACTAGTGTGATGGTACCAGCACATGCTCAGAGATCTTCCTGTGCCCTCATGTGCCCTTGTTTCTGCTGGCTGTGTTTATAAAGCCCTTGTCACAACACGTTACTGTTCATACCCTGGTGGTCTCGCAATGAATTTCCAGCAGCTGATAAGATCTATCTCCATATCATATAATACATTTACACCAAAACACACACAAAGCCATTTTTGCTTATCTATAAGACTAAATATGACTCCTTGCCTTTCCACAATTACATGTGACTACATGCTGTAGTGTTGAATCAAACAGTTCACGGTCTAGACTGGCCTCAGAAAGTCTAGAGAACATACAAATCAAACAAAGCGGTAGTTGCAAATAGATTAAATAATTCTTAGAACTAACTTCTCTTCTAGGAGCCATTTTTTATGACAAGCCAATGACTTAAAGGAACACTCCACTTTTTTTGAAAATAGGCTCATTTTCCAACTCCCCTAGAGTTTAACAGTTGAGTTTTACCGTTTTCAAATCCATTCAGCCGATCTCCGGTTCTGGCGGTACCACTTTTAGCATAGCTTAGCATAGTTCATTGAATCTGATTAGACCGTTAGCAAAATGACCAAAGAGTTTTGATATTTTTCCTTTTAAAACTTGACTCTTCTGTAGTTAAATCGTGTACTAAGACCGACAGAAAATGAAAAGTTGCGATTTTCTAGGCTGATATGGCTAGGAACTATACTCTCATTCAGGCGTAATAATCAAGGAACTTTGCTGCCATATCATGGCTGCAGCAGTGCAATGATATTACGCAGCGCCCGTGAGCCCCTGCTTGCACAGGGAACGTGCCTTGCAACCATGGAGACGTTTGTGAGAGACGCTGCGTAATATCATTGCACTGCTACAGCCATGGAACGGCAGCAAAGTTCCTCGATTATTACGCCTGAATGAGAGTATAGTTACTAGCCATATCAGCCTAGAAAATCACAACTTTTCATTTTCTGTCGGTCTTAGTACACGATTTAACTACAGAAGAGTCAAGTTTTAAATAGGAAAAATATCAAAACTCTTTAGTCATTTTAAAGCGCGATGCTAACGGTCTAATCAGATTCAATGAACTATGCTAAGCTATGCTAAAAGTGGTACCGCCAGAACCGGAGATCGGCTGAATGGATTCGAAAACGGTAAAACTCAACTGTTTAACTCTAGGGGAGTTGGAAAATTAGCCTATTTTCAAAAAAAGTGGAGTGTTCCTTTAAGGAAGCAATTGGTTTCAAGGTGATTCTTCTTTTTTTAAATTTTGAACAATAGCCTATATCTATTGTTGTGTTATTTCAAAGCTAAAACAAATAAGCACCTATTTATTGTACATTATTTTGTTTAAAACTGCAACATTTTGTAATGTATTGTCTTTTAGTTTGTATTTTGCTTTGTTCAAGCCTGTTTCCTTTCCTTCAATGGGGGAAAAAGATGATTTAAGTGACTTGTTTGTTGTTGCCAAACAGGCTAGTCTGAGTATTTCAGAAACTAGAAAATATCTAGTGAGCAGCAGTTCTTGCAGGTGTAACTCAAATAAGTACTGGTTACAACCAAGGTCTGCAGAAGAGCATCTCTGAATGCTAAACAGCCTCAGAAGACCAAACCAGTGCCACTCCTGTCAGCTAAGAACAGGAAATTGGGGTTCACCAAAGGCTCACCAAAATTGAACAACTGAATATTGGAAAAATGTTGCCTGGTCAGATGACTCTTGATTTCTGCTGTGACATTCAGATGGTAGGGGCAGAATTTGGCGTAAACAACATGAAAGCATGGATCCGTCTTGCATTGTATCAATGGTTCAGGTTGATGCTGGTGGTGTAATGGTGTGAGGGATATTATCTTGGCACACTTTGGGCCCCTTTAGTACCAATTGAGCATGGTTTAAATGCCATAGCCTACATGAGTATTTTTGCTGACCATCTCCATCCCTTTATTATCAGCCCTATGTTATCAGCTGGATAACATGCCATGTCACAAAGCTCAAATCATCTCAAACTGGTTTCCTGAACATGACAGTGAGTTCACTATATTCAAATGGCCTCCACAATAACCAGATCTCAATCCAGTAGAGCACCTTTAGGATGTGGTGGAATGGGATATTCATAGATCTGTAGCCAACAAATCCGCAGCAACGTGATGCTATCATGTCAATATGGACCAAAATCTCTAAGGAATGTTTCCAACACCTATGCCACAAAGAAATAAGGGCGTTCTGAAGGTAAAAGTGGGTCCAATAGGGTACTAGATTCTAGTACTTAGGGTACTAGAGTCTAGTACTTTCTAGTACTAGGTACTAGAAAGGTAACTTGACATGACGATAACGCAGCCCTGCAAAGGCCTCCTTCCCTTTCCTTTCCCTATGTATAGATAAAACGTTATCAAATTAGAGAACAGATCAGCAGTATGATGCATAACTGTGATTGCAAAACAAACTTTTATCTTAGAAACCTTACCTTATCTAGGAAAAACGAAATGAGCCACCTGTTTGCTAGTTAAGCTATTGGACCAAATAAACAGGTACATTTTACATTTAAAATATCTTAATTTGAGTTTCGAGGATGAACGAAGGTCTTACAGGTGTGGAACGACATGAGGGTGAGTAATAAATGACATTATTTTCATTTTTGGGTGAACTAATCCTTTAATAGAAAAAAGTTGCATGACTTAAAATTTCATTGTAAGGTGAACTTAGATTGCAGCAGATTTTTAATTCCAGTATGCATTGTATCATACTGTATAAAATGTGTGTTTTTGCACAAGATTAACATAGGGTATAAGTAAGTGTTTTATGTTGTGTTATGTTGGGATTTACAGGGTGTTATGTTACTTTTGTAGAGTTATTGTGGTGAAGAGTAGAGCCTGTGTTTAGGTTGAGGATGGGCTGCAAAACGTTTAAGACCACATATACTGTATGTTGTTTGATAATATACATGCAAGTATATAATGACAGTCTCTTTGATAGTTATAATAATAGCATGTGTTATTTGCTATCTAACATTTAACCAAGATCCGAATGTGATGTTAATGTAAATGAACTGTATCTAATTAACATTATGATAAGAACTGTGGGAGCAAAGAGATGCCGGTTATTGTGATTGTTAATAAGAGATACCTGTACCACACTGGTCTTGCTCCTCTTCCACAGCTCTCGGCACCGCTCCACTTGTCACCGAAATTTTAAGTTCAACTAACCTAAATAAATGGGTTAGGTTACTTAAATGTTTCCTCAAATGTTGAGTATTCTGAACTTATTGAGTTTTACAGTGTACCTGATACATGATTGTCTGTTACGTTATTAAAGTGAGATAACAGAAACACTTCCTAAAATCATAAGTTTAATATCATCAATCTCAAGTTAACAATCAGTCAAATAGCAGGCCACTTGAAGGACCACTCAAGGTCTACCAGTTTAAAGGAACACTCCACTTTTTTTGAAAATAGGCTCATTTTCCAACTCCCCTAGAGTTAAACAGTTGAGTTTTACAGTTTTCGAATCCATTCAGCCGATCTCCAGTTCTGGCGGTACCACTTTTAGCATAGCTTAGCATAGTTCATTGAATCTGATTAGATTGTTAGCATCTTGCTCAAAAATGACCAAGAGTCATTCGATATTTTTCCTATTTAAAACTTGACTCTTCTGTAGTTACATCGTGTACTAAGGCCGACTGAAAATGAAAAGTTTTTAGGCTGATATGGCTAGGAATTATACTCTCATTCCGGCGTAATAATCAAGGAACTTTGCTGCCATATCATGGCTGCAGCAGTGCAATGATATTACGTCTCCATGGTTGCAAGGCACGTTCCCTGTGCAAGCAGGGGCTCACGGGCGCTGCGTAATATCATTGCACTGCTGCACACATCGTACGGCAGCAAAGTTCCTTGATTATTACGCCAGAATGAGAGTATAGTTCCTCAACTGTTTAAAAACTCAACTGTTTAACTCTAGGGGAGTTGGAAAATGAGCCTATTTTCAAAAAAGTGGAGTGTTCCTTTAAGAACCACTGTGGTAGGATAATTATGTGACAAACTATTTAAGATGCTGCATACTTGTAGAGGCTATATTTAAAGACAGAGGAAGTTCAATTATTTTTTTTTTTTTTTAAATAGTAGGCAATGAAGTAAAGCACACTACATACTGGGCAGTATACAAAGAAGTCTTCTAGTATCCCATTCTACCTTTGACTCCTACATGCTATGTTCAATCAACATTAAATAAAAACTTCCCAGCACGGAGTAAAAGCCAAAATTTGTTCACACTTGGATCACATTTCATCTGATAGATCTTGTGCACTCATGCACTTCTATTTTAGAAACAAAATGCAATGACATTTTTGGGGGGAGTGGGGGGGGGGGGGGGGGGTTGTTTCTAGCTTGGTGGTGTTTCTGTGATTGTGATCTTGGTGGAAGGCTATTATTGTGCTAGTGATGTGATTGAACTTCCTCCCTCCCGCTGCCTGCCACTGAACCATTACAGTCAGGGTACCAGCAACTCTGTTAATTACCAGCTCCTATTCACACGGATGCTGTGAAAGAGCTTTGTTGACAGTCTCATTCCTCCTTGACAGAGAGCGTTCTTCCAGTCTTCATGGTTCATTGGTTTTCCTCTTTGCTGGTTTTCTGTCTCTCACTGATTCCTGGTCAGTTACGGTGGTTAAGAGTTTGCAGGTACATTAGCAAGAAAAGGGCATGCATACCACTTCCCTGTGGTTTAGCTAAAGCGTGAAGAATAAGCAGGGATGAAGAGGGTATTTTTGTGGCTTGATGTGGTTTATACTTCCTCCATTTCCTTTTACAAAGTAAAGAATACATTCCAGAACACATTATGCAGGGGGGTTTGCATGTCCACAGAGGGAGAGGGTGTTAAATCGTTGTGTACTTAGAGGAGGAAGAGATGGTGAATATGACGTATAATAATATTACATGCTTCAATGAAAGCAATATCAATCCTTAACCTTATTTAGCACAATGTAGAGAAGGACTTATTCTTTTAGAGGATCGTGAAATTAACTTAAATTTAAATTGGCAATAGCATAATAAAAGCAATACTGCATACGCATACAGTATGTGCACATTCGTAAAAATGTATCAGTTTATTTTAGAAGATATTAGAATGAAAGCTGGAAATATACAACCACCTCCCAAAGCATATCATAGCATTAGCAGTGTTTCTAGTCTTTCATTTTTATTTATTTATTCTTTATTTGACAGGGACAATGGACAATAAAATATTACCCCAGAATTAGCTACAAAGCTAAATTTCATCTGCTGTCCCTGGGCAGGAGTACATCATAAGTAAGTAGGCCTTCATAAGTAAGGCCTACTTTTAAAAATGTTTTTGTTTTGTTTTTTTAAATTATAAATTGTCTTTACCTGCAGTTCAGAGTCATTCACAAGCTGTATGCGGAATATAGAGCTGTTTGATAAAGTATCCCATTACTATTTCGATGTGAGAAACCCCTGAAAATGATTCAGTGAGTGATTAAACTGTCTGAATGAATCAAACTAAGGGTACATTTAGATGACAGTGATGTACTAAAAATTTTTTGCATTTTTTTCGTACAAAAGATAATGTCAAAACATTCCACATTCACACGGATCCATGTAAAAAAAAAAAAAAAAAAAAAAAAAAAAGAGTAAAAACGCTGTTATTATGTATGCCAGGCCAGTAGTTGGCGACATCACGGTTGTCACAAATTTGCGTTTTTATACATTTTCTACAAACATAATACATGATAATGGTACCGCTTTCAAAAACTTCCACTTTTGGGGGCGTTTACACAACACCATTTTCAACTAAAAACAGAATAATGCGTTTTGGTTTCACAATTTTTTTAAAACAATACTATTATCATCTCCGTTTAAACTACAACATTTGAAAAAGCACATGTGTATTACACGTTCAGTCTATAGGTGCATAGTATTTCTTTACAAAGTGACATCGCCAACTACTGGTCTGGCATGAATAATACAGCATTTTTAGTCGTTTTAGCAGATCCATGTGAAGGGGGGTCGTTTTGACAACATTGTCATCTGTACGCAAAGGAAAATCTTTTCTGCTTTTAGTTCATCGTTGTCAGGCAAAGTGCATTCAACTCCGTCAAGTGGACAAGGGAAGTTTATTCGGACACACCCTTGACCCCTCGATTTTGACACATGTGCATTTTGACTCGGAATTGACTAGTACTCAAACATATTAGGAATCGGACTCATTCCCGAGTCCACTCGAGTCCCATTCAAAATATTTCATGATTATTACAGTATGTTATTATTTCTGTAAATTGATGTATATTTGACACGTCAAATGATTGGTGATTTTCTTGTGCGCATGACTTGAGGCTAGTGCTAGTGCAAAGGCAGTAGGATTCAGGTAGTAGCGGGAAGTTCGGATCATTTTACTGATCCAAACCTTTGAATCTCGTTCAGCAAAATTAACAAATCTTTTTTCAAGTCAATTCGTTCATTTCAGCAGAATATAATTGAAATGTTACATGTTAAATTCCCCAACACATACAACTCAAAGTGATTCAAAGTGCAAATTTTTTAAACAATACTGTTATCATCTCTGTGTAAACTATAACATTCAAATTTGTGAAAACGGTGACGTCAAACACGTGTATTATGTGTTCAGTCTATAGGTGCAAAGTATTTCTTTACAAAGTGACATCGCCAACTACTGGTCAGGCATGAATAATACAGTGTTTTTAGTCATTTTTGCAGATCCATGTGAACAGGGATCGTTTTGACAACGTTGTCATCTGTACTCGAATAATGCAAACTAAACCGCTTTTAGTTCAACGTTGTCAGGTAAACACACCCTTTAAAACTAATTTTCAAAAGTTTGCATTTCCATTTCAAGTTGTTGTGTAAAAAACAGCCAAACTGCATAAAAAGTTTTCCACTTTTAGTTGAAAATGGTGTCGTGTACTGTAAACGGCCCCTCAATCTGGAAAATTTCTTTTTGCCAACCCATTTGACCAATTAGATCAAAATAGGCATTTACATTAAAATCTTGCATCGCTAGCTTCAATTCTAAACACAATATTGTCAGGGATAATGGCTTTCAGGTAACCTCCTTTGACAGATTTATCACTAATTTTTTACTGGGGCACAGCATTATTATTGCACTCATACTCTTGCCATTGGATATTATCTTGATAGCATCTTTGCATTTCCCAAGAACTTCAGTCCTTCACTGTGTAAAGGCTGACTCAATGTAAATCAATGACTGCATCACCTGAAGGCCTCAATTATAACATCAGCTGAAGATTATTAGGATTTTGTGGCTATTTCTGTCCAACTTCTCTTTTGTAGTAATGGGTTTTATTGATTGTTTATGTGCACCGCAGCTATTTCAGTTGCAATGGCTATTGATTTAATATTCAGTTGTTGCAGATCTCATACACACTACAAGCGAGTAATTTACAACACCATTAGTGAGGTTTCAGACTATGCTCTTTAAATGTGGTTTCAAAAAGTTCACTCTATGTGCTTGCATTGTAGACTATAATGGGAGCACTGTATTTGTCGCTAGCAGCGTAGATAGAGAATAAACTTAAATATATAGTTTCATCAGATGTGAAATTTCAAATATTCTTTAAGGATATCATTAATTTTTTATTAACATTTTGGTAACACTCACAATAAGGTCCATTTGTTAACATTAGTTAAAGGATTAGTTCACTTTCAAATAAAATTTTCCTGATAATTTACTCATCCCCATGTCATCCAAGATGTCCTTCTTTCTTCAGTTGAAAAGAAATTAAGGTTTTTGATGAAAACATTCCAGGATTATTCTCCTTATAGTGGACTTCAATGGCCTCCAAATGGTTGAAGGTCAAAATTACAGTTTCAGTGCAGCTCCAAAGGACTTTAAATGATACCAGACGAGGAATAAGGGTCTTATCTAGCGAAACGATCGGTCATTTTTGAAAATAATGTAAATGTATATGTTTTATATAAACAAATGATCACTTTCCAAGTGCTTCCGCCAAAACCGCATTTTCGGCTGCGTAAAAAAGGTTCGTTCCAACATTGATGAATGTTTTCATCAAAAACCTTAATTTCTTTTCGACTGAAGAAAGAAGGACATGGACATCTTGGATGACGTGGGGGTGAGTAAATTATCAGGATTTTTTTTTTTTTTTTTTTTTGAAAGTGAACTAATCCTTTAATGCATTAACTAACATGAATTAACAATGAACAATATGTTTTCACTGCATTTATTAACTTTTCTTAATGTTAGTTAATACAAATGTTCATGTTAGTTCACAGTGCATTAACTAATGCTAACAGATGCAACTTTTGATCTTAAAAAATGTATTGGTAAATGTCAAGATTATCATAAATGCTGTAGAAGTGTTGCTCCTTTGTTTGTTCACATTAACTAATGTTAACAAATGAAAACTTATTGTAAAGTGTTACCAACGTTTTTTTAAATTATTTGTTTAAAATTGTAGCCTATCAATTCATTGTGTTTAATGAAAATATGACACAGCCATGAAGTTTTGTGCTAGAACAAAGTATGGAAAAGGAGAAAATATAATGAAGGGAATTCAAAATTTCAAAAAGTTAGAGGCATAGTTTTCCAAATGTCAAGAGAGTATAATTAATTTAAGGCCCATTTAACCTTTTTTATTTGTTTGTTCCTTGATCATTTTTCACATTCACTGTACCTGTACATGCTCCTGAGAGGAAACTATGAACATTTTCAGGACCATAACCAGTACGCATACAAACACCTCTAAGAATTTTTTTAAAGAGTGTATCATCTGGAAAACATTACATTTGATTAACATCTGATAAACATCAAGTTTCATCAACTCAAGGTTTTAAAGGTGACGAAACAACGAAGAATTTACTGGCAAGTATACAGTACTTAGTAGCCCAGATCAATGCTGCCACTCACACTAGTCCTTGAGTTCCTCTGCCCTTCTCTGAAGACATTCCCTAAGGTAGACTGACCTCCAGAAGGTTCTGCAGGTGTTTAATGTAGCTTATGGCCGCCCGCAGTGTCTCTACCTTGCTGAGTCTTTTATCCTCAAATTCCTGTGGTAAATGTTCACGGAGTCTCGCATATCCCTCATTGACACACCGGACTCTCTGCCGCTCTCTCTCGTTGCGTTTGTGGATGAACGCAGGTTCCAAGGAGTAGTCGTGCACACTGAAGTTCCCATGGTAGGACAGGTAGGAAAAGCATCCGATGTACCGTTGACTGTTGACTTGCTCTTGGTAATTCTGGGAATTTTTCAGTGCATCTTTGAAGGGGAAATAGTGGTGGTTGAAAGACGAGCCAAACGTCAAGGGATGAACATATGACACTCGGTCCACGACCCCGTGATCAGATCCCATTTTTCTGGAAAAAACAAAACATATAAACATCAGATTTATGAATTAGGACAAATAAGCTGAGAGTTCCTTTGCAGATCACCTTTGCACTGATGTCTCTGCTCTTGACATAAAACATGGATGTCAATTCTGAAGTTTATCCTTGGGTTCAGTCAGCATATTATCATCTTCATCTTCTCTCTGCAAGTAAAAACTTCTTTCTTCCTTCCTTTCTCTTATGAGAGCTGGGATGTAACTTAAGGAGGACGTCCTCTGTTCCTTTAAGCAACAATCATCTCATGGTAAATATGCTTCTGTAGAGGGAGGGACACGCCTCTCCTGTTGAATTTGGTTTTGAAGAATAGGGGTAGACCGTGTGTACAGTTGAAACACTAAATAACTTTCAAGAACATCATCACACCTGACCAATGATTTTTGCTCCACACATGCATCGTAGTGTCCTCTTCAACTGGGAAAAATGTAAAGGATGTACAGTTCTCTAATCTGAAGATATCTTTTTTCATGGTACATTTTTAACTTAATTTCATTTCATTTTTTGTTTTTTATTGCTGAAAGTAAGTGTGTTGAGCTTTCTTCTCTTGCACTGTAAAATCGAACAGTGAAATTAATTAAATTAAATGAGTTTGTTTCAATCAAATAATAATGAAGTTCATTGTACTTAATAGAAAAAATTGCATGAACTCAAAATTTCATTGTAGTAAGCTAAACTTAATATGATTGAGTTGAGCTGCAGCAGATTTCTAATTCCCAGCATGCTTTGCGTCAGACCATATAAATAACTGTTGAAATTAAGTGTTATTTTGTGTGTTTTTGCACAAGATTAACACATGGAGATATAAGTTAATGTTTAATGTTGTGTTATGTTGGGATTCAGGGGGGTTCTGTTATGTAAGTTTTACCACTGCGGTGAAGAGTAGCCTGCGGTTAGGTTGAGGATGAGCTACAAAACATTAAAGACCACATATGTTGTTTGATTACATATATGTAAGTATGTTAGCATGTGTTATTTGCTATGTAACATTTAACCAAGATCTGAATTTGATGTTTATGTAAATTAACTGTATGCAATTAACATTATGATGAGTTGGGAAAGGGATGCTGGTGACGAGATTGTTAGTGAGAGACACCTGTGCACCAAACTGGCCTTGATCCGCTTCCATGGCTCTCAGCCCCGCCCCACTTTGTCACACAAATTTTAAGTTCTACCAACTTTTAAAAAAATTAAGTTGTTTACTTAAATGTTTTGAGGTAATAAGTTTGAGTATTCTGAACTTATTGGGTTTTACAGTGTGCATCCTGTTTCTTTTCGATCGAGGCTGCGTTTAACTCCACTTTTATACATACACTCGCAAACTTCCCTAAGCACTTCCCCTCGGGGGAATTCCCACTGCCATTTTGAAGTGGACTTTTATTTGGACAGACCCTCAACCCCTCGATTTTGACAGAGGGAGAGAGTCCACTCAATACACTTCAAGACCAGAAAGCTACTAAAAACATATTTAAAACAATTCATGTGACTACAGTGGTTCAACTTTTATATTATAAAGCCACGAGAATACTTTTTGTGCACCAAAAATAACAAAATAGCGACTTTATTTAACATTATGGACGATTACTGTGATGGAAAGCTTTATGAATCTTTTGTTTCAAATCAGTGGTTCTGAGAGCATATCACACTGCCAAAATCACGTGAACTATTGAAGTTTCAAAATACTTATGACGTAAAGAAGCCTCGTTTACTGAAATCATGTGATTTTGGTGCTCTGAACCACTGATTCGAAACAAAAGATTCGAAGCTTCATGAAGTATCGTTTTGAAATCGTTATTTTGTTATTTTTGGTGCACAAAAAGTATTCGCATCGCTTTATAATATTAAGATTGAACCACTGTAGTCACCTGAACTGTTTTAAATATGTTTTAGTAGCTTTCTGGGTTCTGAAAAAGGGAGTGTTATTGCTGGCAGGCCTCACTGAGCCATCGGATTTTATCAAAAATATCTTAATTTGTGTTCCAAAGATGAACGAAGGTCTTAGGAACAACATGAGGTTGAGTACTTAATGACATCATTTTCATTTTTGGGTGAACTAACCCTTAAATTTAACTTTCTCCCAAACAACTTTACTGTATAATATACTGGAGTTATTTTGACTGCATTTACCTTATGCTGCATATAAATATATTAATATTTGTTTATATTTATTTTTTTAACAGCCTAAGCATAGATACAGGCCTATAGAATAGTGTGTAAACAAATTTATACAGAAAAAATTATGAATAATAAATCAGCTCCATATCGGATTCCAAGTGCCTTAGGGTGTTCCATTTAAACCCATTACAAATATTTGTCTAAGAAAAATATCCATATTTAACAAGTTATACAGTAAAATATCCCTTAAAAGCATACCTCGGGTCTTTAGTGACCCGGGACGTCATTCAATACCCTCCTATAATTTAATCTTAGATGATGGAATAAGTGCAATTCACCTTTATTCCACAAGTTGGCAATGTCTGATACACAATGCTGAAATGACAACTCATTCAGACAGAAAACGAAATAATAAGAAAAACATGAACTGGCTCAGCGATTTACTGCAGAGCAAGTACTAAACACAATCAAATATGACTGTAACTGTTACAGGATGAATCTGGTGAAGCTGTTAGCCTTCGAAATATTGACTTTGAAGATGTTGAAAATTATATAGTTTTGAGAATATGTTTGAGATCGCGAATGGGCTCATATTTGCGACCTCAAACATAAAACTAGCCCATTATTTGCTGAATTTGCTGGCAAATGAGCTCTGACGAGGACAGTGATGATGGCATAAAACATCTGCTCAAACTGAGCCCTTTCAAGCTCCAAAAGGTAACAAAATATGCTTTATTTTATTCTTCTGTAATTGTTACTCTAATATCAGAGGAGTTTTATATTATTGCGACAGGTAACGTGTTAGATAAAGATACGGGTTGATAAAGACCCGAATATGTAAGAATGATCGGCGAAACAGTCATGCATTTAAGGGATATCTAGCTTCCGCCAGACTGCCTTCCATATTCAACTTAGGAAGAAAGTGTAATGCCTCTCATAGTTCAAAACCCTTATACTACATCCTACGCCTTCGGTATTCAACTTACGAAAAAAGTGGAACTGATGCGACGTTCAAACTTTGCACACATCAGCTTTAGACCATGCTGACAAAAAGTTATCAAAAGAATTTTCATTAATTAAACAGTTTAGGAGATACAATGTGTCTGGTATAACTTATTATGACTATTATGTCTATATCTTGTGTGCACAAACTTGTCCAAACTTTGTCCATATGGAGATCAAGTCATTCTGAGCAAAGATGCTTAATTTCATGAATTTATGATGAATTTAACTAACAACAAATTATAAACTGTCAGCCATTTCAGCTGAAAGATGAAGTCTGTGATATTAATGTTGTCCACTAGAGGGTGCCACAGGATAAGGAATATTTTAAGATTTTTTTTTCATCAGTTTCCATCCCTTTGAACGGAAATAAATGTATTGATCTAGCATAACTATGGTGTACTGACACAGTATAGTTTTATATAACTAGTGTACATAGAAATCGGTGAAATGCTTATAGAATATTAAATGTTTAACTTTTTTAGACCCCAATAAAACACTTTTTTTCACGATAATATACAATTTCTATAAAGACATTTATTGGTGTTGTATGAGTAGCCTATTAAACAAACTGTTATGTGTTAAACATCAAGCATAAGGTTAGGAGGTAACAGAAATAAAGGATAAAAATGTAAAGGACCTTAAAATAAATGCTTCAGATAAACAAGAGTTTGAGCTGCAAATGGCATCTTCACATTCATATGAAATTGTCCTATAGCATCCTATGATCTTTATTCATCTATATTGATGAATAAGAAAATAATCTTTTGTAATTCATCTTTATATTGATCTATATAGGAATCCAGTGGTCACACAACATGGCATTACAAAAGATTTTCTCTTTTTTTACTCCCACCAGATGGCACTAATCTACCTTCAAAGGTCTACCTTTTAACATGGAATACTTCTTTAAATGAAAAATAATTTTAAAATATATTAGAAAAATAATTATTTTCAATGGGGAAAAATAGCTAATAAATATTGTATAAATGTTTCATAGTACCATAAAATCCCCTTAAAATTGTATATAATAATCAAAAAATATTATTGAACAAAAATATATTACATTGGTTTTTCAGAAAAACAAAAAAAAAGTTACATTTCAAGGCTTCGTTCACTTTTTAAAGAAGGCAAGTGTGACTCCTAAACGAAGAGGGCCAGGGTTGCATACATAGCCTACACCACATATATTATGATCAAATATTCAGTGAAGATTCATGATGGACTTGTATGTTATTACTGGTTAGTATGTTTAATTGAATATAAAAAAAATTGTATTGTAGCCTTTTTGCAGTGGATGGTGTCAAAAAGACTATTTTCCTTAATGGAAAAAAAAAAAAAAAAAAAAAAATATATATATATATATATATATATATATATATATATATATATATATATATATATATATATATATATATATATATTATAGTTATCATTGTTAATTTCTTTTTAAATGAATCTTTGTTAATGGGTTACTACAAATTTCAAAGCAATGAAAAGAAATAACTTACAGCTCTAAAGGAAGCTTAGTTTTAGCTCTCGATAAGCGGAGCACAATCCAATTCTTCCCAGGTCTTAGTGAAAACACAGTCTCCTGGACTGGATTGTGGATTGTGGATTGAAGCAGTGATTGGAGGATATGTTGGGATTGAGGACTGGAGGAGGATGGGAAACAAACAGGGAGTGTTAAGAGAGGCCGCAGTGTTCATATTTAACGCAACCATATCACAAAATTGATCGAATAAACGGCGCGTTTTGCGGAATGTGAGGTGTAACTCGCGTGCAGGGAAGCAGGAGACAATATTTCCAGCAGATTTTTCCTAAAAACACCCCGCATCTATCAAATCCAGCATGCGGCATTTTCACGCGCTAATCGTGGATCTGAAATGGACACAAATGAGACACTGACATATCTGTGATATCTGTGATTCTGACTGGATTGGTGCACAAAGCCCTTAGTTCTTCATTCATGCGCATATCATACGGATATACTGAAGATCATCTGTTCGTCTCTTGTTTGGGGTTTATTTTATTGACAATAACGGACTCGTCCAGTCACAGTGATTTCAGAATCACAGGTGAGACGGCATGTATATCATTTGTCACCATAATTAGTTAGTTTCAACTGTAAAATCATAATACATCAATGGTTGTTTCTTCATGCCACTTTGGCCTTTGTGGACTCGTCCTCAATAAGTCTCTTAAACGCGTCTTAAACTCTCATTAGTTAATTTTATATTTGTTCGCTAACCATGTTCAACAACACGGTGCGTCATTTTCTCTGAACCGTAAAGAGCAAATGTAATTTCCAGCACACCTCAAATCACCATTAATTATGCAAATGAACTGATATTTTAATCATTTTTGTAATAAAATGGCCGGCTCCTTAATCTTGCTACGGCTAATTTCACTGTCATACCTGAGCGAGGGACATTTTTTGTCAATACATAAAAGTCATATGATAAAAAAGTATAGCCATTTTTAATGCGACCTTCATATAACAAAAGAAAATGTTTAGTAGAAAATAAGGGCTGTCAGTCAAAAAGTTTTCAAAATATTTGTTTCATTTGTTTATTACAGTGCTAATACTAGTTTTTCTGCATTAACAATGATAGTATCTGTGGTATCTTTTCTGTGGGGTATCATGGTAATTCTTTAGATGGTAATTAAAGTTCATTGACTCATAAATCATTGATTTTTCATGGTTTAATTACCCTCAGAAGTCTGTTGATGTCACTGTAAATGTTTTGTTTGCACTGAAGGGCTTTTCAAACTGTCATCTGTTGAGGGGGCTTTATGGAGCCAGTCATGTCTGATTTATTTTTTAGCAAAGTATAAGGAATTGCTTTATTGACTGAATAGGCTATATGATTCTCCTAATTATATATAGGCCTATAATTTTGCAATATGGAATTTGGAGTTAGAGAAACCTGTCATGAAGATATTTAATTTGATATTTAACTTTTCTATGAAAATATGAGGCACATAGATTTTTAAACTGAAATACATAGATGACTTTCTCCTTAGAATGCATACTTTGGTAAAAAAAAATGTTTTTTTTTTAAATTCTTTATAACACTTTTTTTTTTTTTTGAAAATGGGCTATTTTCCAACTCCCCTAGAGTTAAACAGTTCAGTTTTACCGTTTTCGAATCCATTCAGCCGATCTCCGGTTCTGGTGGTACCACTTTTAGCATAGCTTAGCATAGTTCATTGAATCTGATTAGACCGTTAGCATCTCGCTCAAAAATGACCAAAGAGTTTCAATATTTTTTCTATTTAAAACTTGACTCTTCTGTAGTTACTTCGTGTACTAAGACAGATGAAAAATGAAAAGTTGCGATTTTCTAGGCCGATATGGCTAGGAACTATATTGTATTTAACTGTATTTTTGTTCTTAAATGGTTAGTTCACCCAAAAATAAAATCTGTCATTAATTACTCACCTTCATGTCGTTCCACAACCCGTAAGATCTTCATTCATCTTCTGCTATCTTCGCAAATTAAGATATTTTTGATAAAATCCAAGATATTTTTTTTTTATCCCCCCATAGAAAGCAATGAAATTACCACATTCAAGGTCCAGAAAAGTAGTAAAGACATCAATAAAATAGTCCACGTGACTACAGCGGTTCAACCTTAATATTATGAAGCGACGAGAATACTTTTTGTGCGCAAAAACAAAACAAAAATAGCGCTTCCAGGTTCTATGTCAGAATGCCGGCTCATTATTGGCCGGCTCCTGCGTCAGCCTCGCATGCATGCGTCGTGCTGCTCGCGAGAACAGCGTTGGCCAATAATGACCCAGCATTCGGACGTAAACACGGAAGTGCTGAACTGTCTATGTAAACAGTGTAAGAGACTGATCGGGTAGAGACAAAAATGTTGAATAAATGCATTATTTTTTCGTTTTGATTTTTGTGCCTAAAATTATTCTCGTCACTTCATAATAATAAGGTTGAACCACTGTAGTCGCGTGGACTATTTTAACGATGTCTTTACTATTTTTCTGGACCTTGAAAATTTTGTTGCTTTCTATGGGTGATAAAAAAATAAATAAAAAAAACCTCAGATTTCATCAAAAATATCTTAATTTGTGTTGTGAAGATGAACAAAGTTCTTACGGGTGTGGAACGAAATAAGGGTGAGTAATTAATTTGAGAAATTAATTTGAGAAATTTCATTTTTGGGTGAACTAACCCTTTAAGTTGGGAATATGAAGATTTGAACGTAGTCAGATTTAGTCTCAGCAACATGATCATATGGGGCCAGTTAAAAAAAGTTGAATCAGGATCAGAATGATCTGGATTTGGAAATCCCATGTTTTACTATCCAGGATCAGGTAATCCATCTTACTTTTGTGCTGGTTTTTCAAAGAAAAATTGGATTGGATCACCATGATCCAGATACACACTTTTCCAGATTACCAAATCTGGATTTCCATTGCTCTACGGAGCCCCTGAAGGGACATGATGATAGAGAGAATATGGGTTTTGAATTAAATATAAGATTTTTGTTGGATATTTACAACTGTTTGGGGATTGTTTTAGGCACCAAAATCTTTTTTACTTTACAGTAGGTTACCGAAAGGCTTAATATGTAGGCTAATGTCTATTTCTAATTTATTTAACAGTTTAACTAATCAAGAGCAAAATAAAAAAATGTGTATGTATATTACATGATATAAATGTTGTATTTTTTGACCAGTTTTAAAGTTTTACTACATTTTCCTCCTGGAATCCACCTTGAAATCCTACCCCCTGTTGGGATCGGGATAATCCTGTTTTTTTTGGATCAAAGTTATCCAAATCCTACTGACAAGTTTTGAACAACACAAACTGAAGGTTTGATCCAGATTAAAACTAGGATTGGGTTTCCATGATCTAATCTGATTTCAGAATCCCTTTTTCCTTTTGAATAACCCATTTTCAAGATTTGATCCAATCCAATGGCCGAAATCCAATCAGATTACTTTTGAACAATGGCCCATGATGCTTTGCATTGCCACAGCTTGATTGTTGTCTTAAGTGCTGACACAGCAGCTGCTGAATCCGAGGCGAAACCAACCTCATTATGAATGTTCCGGCCTGTTCTTTAGCACTGCAGTAAGAGATCTAAACATGCATTTGAGGCGGTGCTGTGGTGTAGTGGTACAGATCTTGGCTGGTGACTGAAAGGTTTTGAGTTTGAATTTTGTAAAGGTAGCCTGAATGGCTGAGTCATTTTATATCACAGTAACTATTTATTTTTTTCTGGAAATGCATTAAAATTTGATTTGTATATTAAATATGTGGTAAATAAACCATGTGGTAACACATGTTGGATCATACAATGAATAAATTACTTGACAAATTAAAGGTGCTTCATTTCATTTGATTAATTTATCTTTTATTTGAAACCCGTGCCCTGTCCCAAATGGTACACTTCATGTGCACTTAGTCTTACAAAGGCTTGACAAAAAAGCTTCACATTATCAAATAATTGAGTTCAAAGGAAAAGATGCAAAACAGTCAAATTAATATAATGCTGAGAGTTCAGACTCTAAAATCTATTTGGGTTGCCAATATTTGAAGTCTTTTTGGTGTTTTATGCATTCTGATAGATGAGCATTATCAATAAATTTGTGTTATGCCTAACAATTTTTGTTTGTATTTTTACTGAGCAGCATGTACCCCCCATCCAAACAGCTGATGCCCACATAGAGGTCTCTGAACAGACACCCTCTGGCTGCAGAGGATGCTGGGAATGTGTCGTGGGCGCAGGAAGTTTGTGGCTGCCTCCCTCGCCCTGATCTTTATTCCGGCCCTCACCTGGCTCTATCTGTCATCTGCAAACTTCACAGGTACGACACCACACGTCACAGACGGATTCTCTCTGACTGGACTCTCACACTCAGATGACCTGATACAAATATTACAGTGTATAGTAATAATTTCACACATGTATTTTTGTAATAAAATTATATTACCAAACTGAATCAACACTGAACTGACTTCAGCTGAATAATGACACAACTGTCTTTTTAGAGCTGCTTTAGTGCCCGTTTAGTGCGTTTTTGTTTTAAAACAGTGTTTTAAAATGAAAACTGTCCACATCTACAATGGCGTTTCCACAGTGTTTCAGAAACGATCTCCGTCTACACTACACAGTAAAATCTCCAGAGTTAAATCAACTCTGTGTATAATACATATTGTCCCTCTCTATATAGTGTTAAAGTAACACTGAACCAGAGTTACAGTTAATGAGATAATTAAGCGATTATTTAAGTGATGAATGAGCATTAGTGATGAACACCTGCTGTTAACAAGCAGAATCACTGAAAAAAAGAGAAATAAAAACTACGACTGACTTTAAATCTTCTTCAGTGTTACTTTAACAATATTTAGAGAGGGACCATATGTACTCTGAGCAGAGTTGATATAACTGGGGATTTTGCTGTGTACACGGCTGAAAATGTATGTCACATGACTGTTCAAGCACACTGAGCATGCACGTATAAGTGCAGTATTAAAAATTTGCTGAGTTTAACTGCACAATGGCTGCTAAAAATGACAACAAGGCCAGCAAAGATTGCAGTTCAGTCTCCATGTTATTGTTTACACGGTCGTCCAGGATACGCAGAGCGAACGTGGGAAGCCATTACACGGTCGTCAAGGATGCGCAAAGCGAATGTGGGCAGCCACGCCTTTGTTTTCAAAAGTCTTCGTTTTGGTACGTTTACACTGAAATGCAACCCCGGCATTTTCAAACTAAAACAGGCTCAGCAGCGTTTTCGAAGTCTCTGTTTTAGACGTTTGAATACGCCGGCGTAGTGTAAACGACAGGCGTAAGCGTAGCAAAACTTATGCAGTTTAAAACAAAAACGTACTAGTGTAAATGGGGCCTTAATCTGTATTGTATAAAGCGCTATATAAATAAAAATGACTTGATTTGACTGTTAGATGGATGGGCAGAATAATGGGGGAATTCATGACCATGAACCATGATGGTGAGAATTTCTAAAGAAAAATTAATAAGTTCTGTTCTGAAAATTGAACACAGTAGATGTACATGTGCTTCATCTTGCACATATAGATTACAAGTTATTATTTCAAATGTTTAAAGAATTTTCTGGTTAATTTGTCATTACTAACAAGTCCAGCTGTGAGAAAAATGTAATCTAAAAAGAAATACATATGACATTCCAAACATAATTATCTGTAAATCATTTTATTTTTTGTGAAATAGTTATTTGATATATGCACAAGATACATTGTTAAATACCTCTGTGTGTATCTCAGTTTTGAAGGATATCCAAGTGGTGAGTGAAACTGCTTCTCGAACTAGAACAAATGTAGGGTGGGACTTGGTTTTTTCTTTGGTAAATCAGGGGTGGGCGATATGACCACATTCTTATTTCACAATATGAAAAATGTATTTCACGATAACAATATATGAATCATTCCATGAAACCGGTACGATTTGGGCTTACACATTTATTTTATTTTTTTTACCAAAATGTATTACTTTTCTAAACACCCCACAACATTAATGACATATTTCACCATATCAGGCATCAAATCCCTATTATTATTGGTCATTATTTTAAGTTATGGACACTATGGGAGCTCTCTGAATATTATTATAAAATGTATTTGTGATAAAATCAACATTTTCCTATTAATCAGATGTCCCTCACACTAATTCAGTAACTGCAAATATAAAAGTTACAAAAAAATCTCACACTTTTGCTATACTAATCCTGAAATATGCACTTTTTGATAATTTTTGATCAAAGGCTTGACTTCAGAATTTGAACTAAAATCAGTATTCTTATGATTGCTTTGAACATTTCAGACAGAGTTCAACAAACTTTAAATTACTTTTTCATAAACTTAACAAAAATAATAATAAAAATGTATGTGTAACGGGGTTGAGATTTTTTTTTTTTTGCCCAAATTGGCCACTGCTCTAAATCTAGTGGATAAATGGAGAGCACATGGCATGCATGATATTAAGAAATCATGAATAATGTTGAAATAACAAAGATAATTTTCACAAGTAATAGTTTTCTATCTTTAATTGAGGTAACAGGGTTGAGTTGTTAAGCTTGACAAACACAATTTCACAACATAATTTAGTTATAATTATTAAAGGAGAAGGTAACTTGCCTGTGTCTGCTCAGTGTTGTTCAGAAGACTTCTATGATGTCACTTCCTATTAATGATGTCACATAAGTATCGGTGCATTATTTTTATAGGGGGAGAATGGTTTGTGTAACAGGGTTGAGGGGTTACTGAGGTACGGAACTAAATGATTTTCATGAATTATCATGAATGTACTTAGAAAAAAAAAACATTACCAGCAAAAAAGCACATATGGATATTTATGGAAATAGCAAAATAAATGGACTTTTTTCTCATTTTATTATTCATATCCCAAGTACATTTTCATAGAAGGCCTTGAGGAAAATAGGTATAATAATAATAATTTCCAATATAAAGACAAAATGTATGTCATGTTTTTTAAACATTATTAAAGGAGACATTTCAATTAATACAAAAAGCTTTTAAAATTTATTTTGGTGACCCAATAGATAAAATACACTGAAAAAAGTCAGAGTGACTCAAATCGTACCGGTTTTGTGGAATGACTCGTATATCAAATTATAGTTATTTTGTTTTATTTTATCTAATTTCTATTATTAAAAATAAGAAAGAAGCCAATTACAAACAGTAGGACAAATACAATACTAAAATATGAAATAAATCTTTTTAGGTAACATAGGTTTGTTTAACATGTAGTTAGAATTAGAACAGAAAGAAAAATGCAATTACATGATGCAACTGTTAGACATCAACTTAAAAAAAACAAAACAAAAAAAACAGTTTGGGTTCATCTGACAAACAACAAAAAAACAACAACATGTAAAGTTGATCGGTGTTTCAGTAACAAGATAATTGTGTAGAGTAATGTGAGTAATTTTTTTTTCTCTACTAAATGTTGACATGTAATCTGTTAGCATGTCAGATTTTGTCCAGCGCTTTGTGTAATGTGTCGCAAAGTGAAAATGCACAGAATTTTCTTGTTCTAGTTCATTCCGCTCGTCTTGTACTTTATAAGTTGAGCGCAGTAATGCCTCCAGGCCCATTTAAGTGTGTTTTCACTGTGTGCTGAATGGAGTCACTGTAGCCTGTCTAAAACTCATGATTTACTCCAGTGGCTTTTAATGACTTTTTGGCTGAAAGTTAAATGTTAGTCACTTTATTAACTGTAAACTAATTATTATGCTCACTGATGTTGAACAGCTCAGATAATGTGTTGAAGTCTGACATGAACGTTTTCTTGCAAAACATTCTACATCTTGGCTGTTAACATAGTTTGTGCTTGAATGTCCTTTTTTAAAGAAAAATATAATATTTGTATTTAGTTGATTTGCTGCTTTCAAATTGTAGGCCAGCATTTTTTATTTTTTTTTAATCATCAGCACATATTTTAAACCTTTTTAAACATTGTATGAACAAGCAGCCTCTATAATATCAGATTAATCTCTTAATATCACAAGGTAGCTTTGAGTTGAACATATCAAAATAAACCCAACAGTTAATTTAGTGAAAGATTGTGTATTTTATCTTTAGTTAGATGCATTTACATTGTGACTGTGCCTCAGATGCAATCAACTCTGTGTTTGTAAAGGTGTGAACCAAATGGCCCATACAGACGTATGGCCCACAGAAACTGATGGGTGTGAATGACAAAGAAACAGCATTGCTCAGAGCAGATCACAGGGTAGATCGATCTCCTGTAGGAGGTCCTAACAGTGTTCTATTGTTTGTAACCCTTTTGTCTTCATGTATAAAGTTCTGTCCCACAGACAGAACTTTGGGTTAAGATGTTTTGAAGGCTGACACGCTAACATCGCTGCTGAAGAACTGTGCTACACTAATACCTTCAATAAATTCTTCTCCCCACAAGAACTCTGGTCAAGCTTACTTATTTTATGTATTAGAGAAATCTAATACATTGGCGAGCCACCCAAACGACTGCACGGCCAAATACAGCAAAATCTAACATTAGTCTAAAATTGACATCTGTATTAACTGTTTAAATGCATTTCATGACAAGAACTTAGCATTTGACAAATAAATTATAAGTCGGCATGAAACAAAGTTGCGGTAGTCTTTTCTTCTCTATTGTAACATATTGAAATGGCTTCTGAAACAGAAAAATAAAATATAAATATTAGATGGAAAAACCTGTAAATGTTACCTTGGACACTAACTGAAGTGAGTTTGTGTACAGTAGAAGACTAAAATTATTAATGGGAAATAAATCTAAAACTGAAATAAAAATAAATTAAACCTAAATGGTAATATTTAAAAGCTGAAAATAGCAAAATAAAAGCAAATTCAAAATATTAATTAAAACTATAATGGTATAAACAATAAAAATAGTGTGAAAATAGGTTGAAAAATAGGTAAAATAAGTTGTCCCGCTCTCGTACCTTAAAAAGAGGATGCAAGAGGAAGGTAATGTTATTTTGATTATAGTTTACAAGAGCACATTAATTAAAACAACAACAACAACAAAAACACATGATGTGCACGGATAAATTGTTTATAATAAATACGGCAATATTTCAATCTAAATATTTGAGAATGGGATAATTGATTTATTTCATTTATTAATCATTATCTATTAATGTTAATATAAATAATAACTTGAGTTGAGTTGCATAGCTGGACATCATGATGTGAACACAATTAATAACCACACACAGAATTTTTTTTCCCCCATCATGCTTTGCTTCAGACTGTAAATGTTGAAACTATGTGTTTGTGTATTTTTAAACATGATCAATATAGAGGGACATCTCATCTTTTAGTGTTTAATGTTCTCTTATTTTGGCAGTTATAGAGGATATGTTTGCAGTTTTAGTGGTTACCATTACATCAAAGTTTTTAAAGTGTAATTTGATCTTTTTATGACAGGTTAATTCAGGTGGGTAAATTGTGGTGTGACGCCCCCAAAACCTAATGCTATTTGTGAAAAAATATACCTTGATATTTGTTAAAATTATTACTTATTACTTTAAACTTGTTTGAACATTATGATAAAAATGTATACACTAATATGTATTTAATATATTTTACTTTTTTACTTGTTGGTTACACAAATTGACATTTGACATGACATAAAAGTTTGTCAAAACCATATGAAACCTACACAAGTTAGACCTGCACAATTCTGGATAAAGTGAGTCACCATTAGGGCTGCACGATATATCGCATGCGATTGTCACACGCATTTCGTCAGTAAAGCCGGTTCCCTGATTACCACAAAATCGCCGTCACCGGCTTTAAAATGGAGCGCCATTTAATGGATAGAACCGTAGATCACTGACAAGCCACGCAATATCATGTTCATTATCGCAGATGAATCGCCTTTGATAATGAACGCGATATTGCGTGGCTTTTCAGTGATCTACGGTTCTGTCTATTAAATGCCGCTTCATTTGAAAGCAGGTGATGATGATTTAGTGGTAATCAGGGAACCGGCTTTACTGACGAAATGCGCGTGACAATCTCATGCGATATATCGTGCAGCCCTAGTCACCATTTTTTTTTTTTGTTTAAAATAGAGATCACGATTCTGAACAGACAACAAAACTACAAAACATGGAATTTACTAGAGGTTCTGACAAAATATTAATTGCTGCAAGTCTATTTAAGAAATATTTCAATAAGTTGAATTATTTTTTTATTGGTTTAAATGACTGATTAAATGACTCAATGATTCAAAGACCATTTGTTTCATTACTGGAAGAATCAGCATTTTTGAATGATTCTCAATTATTCAATGACTCATTTTCTTAACTCACTTGTCGCCGTGTACTGGTGTAAGAATGTAATTGAAACAATTTTATATAAAGCATCAAGCTACTTTCAGAAGGTGAATTACTCTTGTCTAGAACACATGAAAGAGAACTCAGTTTGGTACTCACGTGCTCTCGTAGAGGTGGCTTTCTGATCTGACCAATCAAAGTGTGCGAGTACAACATTGAGTTATCTTTCGTGTCTAGTGCTTGATTGGCTTAAAGTCACTTGAATGTTTAATCACTCAATCGTTCAGATTGGTGATTTTGTAGTTATAGTTATAGTTTTGAGACGACAGACAAAAATAGTCTAGAACCGCCCCTGTTGTGCGATGAAACTCCGCTGCTTTGGTGTGGAAATCTCCGGTTCATTTCTTCTGTTGAGTCTGTCAAGGTCAGACGTCTGCGACATGCTTTATAGTAGAAATTCAAGTTGTAATTCTAATTGAAAGAGAAAATGACACTTTAATACTATAAAACTGCTTATTTTATATCAATCTATTTTATAAAGTGCTTTATACCATGGTCTGTCTGAATACTTGATTCCGATTGGCTGGAAGGTGTGCAATAAAATCATTAAAGGTGCCCTAGAACTTTTTTAAAAGATGTAATATAAGTCTAAGGTGTCCCCTGAATGTGTATGTGAAGTTTCAGCTCAAAATACCCCATCGATTTTTTTTTTTTAAATTAATTTTTTTAACTGCCTATTTTGGGGCATAATTAGAAATGAGCCAATTCAGGGTGTGTGGCCCTTTAAATCTGGTGCTCCATGCCCCAAGAGCTCGCGCTTGCCTTAAACAACATAAAAAAATTTCAGACAGCTAATATATCCCTCAAAATGGATCTTTACAAAGCGTTCGTCATGCAGCATGTCTAATCGCGTAAGTACAGTGTTTATTTTGATGTTTACATTGATTCTGAATGAGTTTGAGGCTGTGCTCCGTGGCTAACGGCTAATGCTACACTGCTGGAGAGATTTATAAAGAATGAAGTTGTGTTTATGAATTATACAGACTGCAAGTGTTTAATAATGAAAATAGCGACGACTCTTGTCTCCGTGAATACAGTAATAAATGATGGTAACTTTAACCACATTTAACAGTACATTAGCAACATGCTAACGAAACATTTATAAAGACAGTTTACAAATATCACTAAAAATATCATGATATCATGGATCATGTCAGTTATTGTTGCTCCATCTGCCATTTTTCGCTATTGTCCTTGCTTGCTTACCTAGTCTGATGATTCAGCTGTGCACATCCAGACGTTCTGCCCTTATCTAATGGCTTGATCATGGTCTGGCATATGTAAATATTGGGGCGTACATATTAATGATCCCGACTGTTACGTAACAGTTGGTGTTATGTTGAGATTCGCCAGTTCTTCGGAGGTCTTTTAAACAAATGAGATTTATATAAGAAGGAGCAAACAATGGAGTTTGAGACTCACTGTATGTCATTTCCATGTACTGAACTCTTGTTATTTAACTATGCCAAGGTAAATTCAGTTTTTGAATCTAGGGCACCTTTAAATTCACAGGTAGTTACAAGTCAGTTTAATCACTCTTCTATATTAATGAGCTGTTTTTTATTGAAGCGCACACATTAACATTCAGGAGCACAGAAACTTCTCAACGCTGCCCCATGACTTTTAATTAAATAGCTTTGCTACTGAATCGCTACATTATATTTCTCAGCAACAAAGTGGTAACATTGCAGGTTTTTAAGTAATTAAACTCACAGCTTCGTTGTTAATAGAGTAAGAGACTGAATGAATGAAGGTAATGTAATCTTACATACTTCTTTATCTCTGTCTGTTTGAAAGCAAACAGAATGCTAGAAACTATATAGATATATATTATTATTATTATTTTTTTTAAACATATAAGGTTAGGGTGTGTGGACATTCAGAGTGTGTTTTTGTTTAACAACAACTACAATATTATAAGCATAGATGATGCATATTGCACATCCCAAGATTTACCTAAAGGTACCCTTATTGCATTTTTTTTTTTTTCTGAGAGTGTATCATATTTTTATGGGAACAGCAAGGTCTCTCAGATGGCCATTTGTGATCAGATCACCAAAAACACATCTAATACCAGATTGGAACAGGGCTTAAGTGAGTCAGAAGTTGATTCAATAACCAAGTTAATTTGGTGAAGCATTCGTTAGAAGGATTCAAGCAGATAACTTGTGAGTTCTTGAGTCTTTTGGAGTGACTCATTAAAAGAACCTGCTTATCTGATTAAGAGCCATTCATTTTTAATTACATACAAGACATACACACTGTATGTCTTATTTTTTTCTTTTTTTCACATTCATTTCATACTCCTTGGAAATCTTCTGCACTCATAATTTGGACAATTGACAAGCTGTAGTACAGCAGTATGGACAGATGTTAAACAAGTCTCTGTGTTTCCTCCTCAGTCAAACCGCTGCCTCTGTCGCCGTTGGATCCTCAGTCATCTGTGCTGATCGGTGCGGCCGCTGAGCATCAGGCTTTGGAGCTGCGGCTGCGAGAAGTAGAGGAACATAACCATGCACTGCGGAGAGAGATTAGCCTGCCGCCCAGGGTCCCGACCCATAGCAGCCATCACAGCAATGGTCGCCAAGGCAACCAGTTGCACACCCATTCCACTGAAGAGGGAACAGGTGATAGCGAAGCTAAAAAAGGAGTTGCCTCAGGCAACAGCTCGGACTGTGTGCCTCAGCCTGTGGTGAACAAATGTGAGGTTGGTATGCTGAATCAAGACCTTACACTGAACAGATTCAGACATTATCAAAACCAAGACCCTGATCCTGTCCTCAAATCATACGTTTTGTTGAGGAGAGGGCAGGTGTGTTGTTACTTAAAGGGTTAGTTCACCCAAAAATGAAAATTCTGTCATTTATTACTCATCCTCATGTCGTTCCACACCCGTTAGACCTTTGTTAATCTTCAGAACACAAATTAAGATATTTTTGTTGAAATCCGATGGGTCAGTGAGGCCTCCATAGCCAGCAATGACATTTCCTCTCTCAAGATCCATTAATGTACTAAAAACATATTTAAATCAGTTCATGTGAGTACAGTGGTTCAATATTAATATTATAAAGCGACTAGGCGGAATATTTTTGGTGCGCCAAAAAAACCCCAAATTAACGACTTACATAGTGATGGCCGATTTCAAAACACTGCTTCATGAAGCGTCGGAGCATTATGAGAACCGTCCAGAACACTCTAGCAACCACATAGCAACATTTTAGAGAAATTGTATTGCAACCTAGCATTATGACAGTGTCTTTTACATTTTATAAAATTGATTTTGTTGTAGTGTCATATTTTAAAACGTATATTTATTGCATCAGTGCTGCTACAGACTGTTCTGAACTACTTGTCTTTCTCATCACAGACCATTCATATTGCCATCGTGTGTGCGGGGTACAATGCTAGCAGAGATGTCGTCACTTTGGTCAAGTCAGTTCTGTTTCACAGGTAAGTTTAAAGTCGTTGTCCACATTTAGAGGGTATTCACGGCTCCTTACAGTTTTCAGTTTCTGGTTTCACTATTCAGATTCTGCCTTAAAAGGTTGCTGCTTATGTAGACCGCAAAGCGCCTCAGTACGTTTTTGAACAGAGCTTGAGTGTCCAAGTATATCAAAAGTGTTGGTGACCAGACTGGAATTACCACTCTTTCACTCTTTTCATCATAGGTGTTAGTCTTCCGTACATGGCAAAATCAACTCTGCTCAGAGTACAAATGGCCTCTCTCTAAATAGTTTTAAAATAACACTGAAGCAGAGTTAAAGTTAATGAGATATTTAGGCAATTAATTAAGTGATTGAGCATTAGTGATGAACACCTGCTGTTAACAAGCAGAATCACTGAAGAAAAGAGAAACACAAGAACTACAACTGACTTTAGTCTTATTAATTGCTTAATTATCTCATTAACTTTAACTCTGCTTCAGTGTTACTTTAACATATTTAGAGAGGGACCATATGTACTCTGAGCAGAGTCGTTTTAACTCTGGGGATTTTACTGTGTACTAGACATACATTGAGATATTAATTGTAAAGACTTTTATTAGACCTTTAAGGGGTAATAAAAAGTAAGAATGATGAAAACGGTTTGTTAAACATGTAAAATGTGCAAGTAAAGCTAGAATCAGATCTCATCGTCAGCGTACATGATATGCTTCCCTCTGCTTAAACACCCTCAAGTAATGCAGTGCATAAAATGACTTTTGACTGTTTTTCCTGTGCTGTTGGTGATAATGTTACACTCATCTTTAGTTGACAAGAAAGTAGTTCATACTGAAATGAAAATTACCTTTTATTCCTAATGCTATTCCAAACCAAAAACCTTTTTCTGTGGCACACAAAAGGCGAATTTCTGAAGAATATCCTGGCTTTTTGTGTATAATAAAAAATAATGAATATTTAGTAGGTGATGTTTTTCGGTTTTGGGTGATTGTGACAACAAATGTTTATTCTTCTTCTATGTGTCAGACGGAACCCACTCCATTTCCATTTTATCACGGACTCCATCGCTCGGAAGATCCTGGCCGATCTCTTTCACACCTGGATGGTGCCGGCCGTTCATGTCAACTTCTATGACGCTGATGAGCTGAAGGTTTGTGTGGCTAAACTGCTTTGCTCAGTAGAGCTCAACAGTGATGCACAAGTATTTTTCCCTATTTTCTTTTTAGAGATTTAAAAAAAAAAAACGTCAATATGTCACTGCCAATTCTTTTGGTCACTGCTGTATACGAGTAGTTTAAGAGTTTAGTATGATTCGACTATATCCACTATTTCCTGGGAATTCAGTGATTTCTGTTTCCGTGTTAAGTAATTGGTGGATCAATCGTCAGCATTTTGGCTAGAGTAGAGAATGACATTCTGGTCTTATGTTGCGTGTTATACACTAATAAAGAAACACTTAAATATGTTAATAATTGAATCAGAGCAGTTAAAACCATTTATATACAACAATAATTTCTAACCGTAATCATCTTAAGCTTTGCCGGAGCTCTGTAATGCTCAATGATCAGAATGCACATGCATATACAGAAATTGCCGTCCCCCACGGCACATGGACCAAAGGGGGGGCCAATATCTCACCCCCCACCCTCAGGAACATGATCGAGAACAGACCGAGGGGGTCTTGCAGTTTTTAAATTCATTTGATGATGTTATTTTCTGTCTGTGTGTTTGTCAGTCTGAGGTGTCTTGGATCCCGAACAAGCATTATTCTGGCATCTATGGCCTGATGAAGCTGGTGCTGACCAAAACGCTGCCCTCCGACCTACAGAAGGTCATCGTCCTGGATACTGACATCACCTTTGCCACGGACATCGCTGAGCTGTGGGTCGTCTTCCACAAGTTCAAAGGTACTTTTGAATAAGATTGGATAGAAATGATAGTCGTTTTTGTCATTTGAACTTGACTAATATATTTTAAAGTGCTGTCAATCGATTAAATCTAATAAAAAAAAAAAAAAAAATTAAAAAAAAAAATTAAAAAAAAAAAAAAATTATATATATATATATATATATATATATATATATATATATATAACATACACACACACACACACACACATTTAAGAAAAATTACTTTTACTTGATGGTTGCACCACATGACATTTTTAGAGTCATTAAAAATAGTGTTAAAGTTTTTCTAAACCACATGAATACAAAGAATGTAAAACTACATTTTTAATATGTATTTCCTTTCCTGTGTCATTGTCCCAAATATGTGTGCAATTTTTGTTTTTTAAATGTAAGGGCTTTAAATGAACTACAGATTTTCATCCATAGCACAGATGCTGTCGATCAGTAATGTCAGTTAAGACGCACAATTCACTGTGGCGGTGTTTGTGTGTTTCAGGTCAGCAGGTTCTTGGTTTAGTGGAGAATCAGAGCGATTGGTACCTGGGGAACCTGTGGAAGAACCATCGGCCATGGCCAGCGTTGGGCAGAGGCTTTAACACAGGTACGTCAGCCAGATTTCTGATTATCAGACTTGAAGGGAAGACCAGTTTTAGAACAAATACCAAAGATCCTGATGAATAATGAGAGTAAAGGCCCCAATATACTTCAAACGAAATCGAAGAATGAACTGATGTGACGTCATTTCGAACAAAATCAGGCCAAAATAAAGTTCGTTTTGTGTTCTTTTTGAAAGTTTGAAACAGCTTGCCAAAGCGAGCTTTCGGGAAAAGTTCGCTCCAGCTGCAAAACACCTTCATGCCTCCATTGGTCCGTGATGATAACATAACAGGAGGTGTGCGCCGAGGCTCCGCCTTCATTCGCGTGGAACTGTTCTCTGACTCATTTCGTATGTTTGAGTTCGTTGAGGTAAGATCTCCATGGGTGAAAACATGAACACTGCTGAACACACTGCTTTTTAGTACAAAATGAAGTTAAAATGAGGCACTGACACTGTTTTTCATGTTTGATACTGTAAGGCTGCTTGATTTTAAGCAATCTATTGAATAAAGTGATATATAAATAAACGTAACTGGAGTGTTAATTTGCGGAGCTCATGCTAACACTCCCATGTTATGATCAGACGCTTTTCTTATGCTTTCTTTAAAAATGCTTTTTGTTGTTTATTTTGTTACTGAGAAGAAAGTGAACAGCATATATTTACATATTCATCTAAACGTCGCTCTCAGCAGTGTGGGCAGTGTGAGATTTTTGTTTACAGTATATTGTTTGGTCATGCATTTCGAACTTCGTTTTACCCCTAAACGAAGAACGAAAAAGAACTTTGTTTGAAGTATATCGTGGCCTTAATGGGTTGAGATTATACAACATAGAACCAGACAATTCCATTATATTATAAGTACTAATTAGTGAAATGGCATGCAAATGATGGTGTGTGTGTGTGTGTGTGTGTGTTGAAGGTGTGATTCTGCTGTTGTTGGATCGTTTGAGGAAGCTGAAGTGGGAACAGATGTGGCGGCTGACGGCAGAGAGAGAGCTCATGAGCATGCTGTCTACATCACTTGCTGATCAGGTACACACATGGGCTCTGTTTCAATCCATAGTGAGCTGCCCTGCGGTCTACTTAGTATAACATCAGAAGTGACTAACTTTCAACTCACTAGGAACATTTGTATGATGCAAATAAAGACCACATGGGACTCAGAGTTTGATGTTAGCATGTTGCTAAGATAAACTGGGAACGTTTTATCGATATGAAGTAGACTGGGATTACAGTTCTCTGCCGCTACAACAGATTTCCATCAGTTGGATTGCAGAGAAGCCATGTAAAGTGCAGTGCAGATCAGGGTCGGAAATTAACAGACTTGGGGCAAAAATTGGCACCAAAATGCCCCTCAAACCGAAGATGTGGGGCAAAAAAATTGCCCATACACAATTAAACTAAATCAATGACTGTCACAATTAAAGTGAAATGTGAAAATGAATGAAAAGTGTTGAATGTGGCAATACATATAGATCTGCTCATGATGCATCAAAGATTTATTTTTATACATTGTTTTGTTGCAGTGTTGAGCATAAGAAATCACATTTCTGTTGAGTATATGAATGCAGTGGCCAATCAGAGGCACTGGAGTTTGTTTCTGTGTGCGCTCACTCAATAAATTTTGCACTCTCGTGGATTCTATCATCATGAACAACAAAGTGCAGATACAATTTTATGTGAAATAAGAGCTGCTTTAGAAAATTAAGAAAATACATTTTATTTTTTGCTGAAAGAGCTTGTAAACATGTAGCCTTGGAATCTATTTTATTGGTCGTATAAAATAATATTGTGCCTGCAGGACATCTTCAATGCTGTGATCAAGCAGAACCCATTCCTGGTGCACCAGCTGCCCTGCTTCTGGAACGTTCAGCTGTCAGATCACACCCGCTCTGAGAAGTGCTACAAAGACGTGTCTGACCTCAAGGTGACATTACTGTGGAGCTGACACAAGGGGGAGCTCACACTTATTCTAGATGACAAACAACAATTTCTTCACATGAACTCACCTTATTTTGCAACGCTATATTCTACTTCCGTTTTATTAGTCGCTATAGGTAAATAACTACAAGAATAACAAAGTGCAGTAAATGGTGAAACTATTTGTGCTACAAACCAGTGTGTTCATACTTACGACAACACATTAAAGGGGATCTATTATGCCCATTTTTACAAGCAGTAATAGAAGTCTCTGGTGTCCCCAGAATGTGTCTGAAGTTTCAACTCAAAATACTCCACAGATCTTTTATTATACGTTGTTAAATGCCCATTTTTGAGTAAAAGGAAAAACGTACTGTTTTCGTGCATGTATCTTTAAATGCAAATGAGCTGCTGCTCCTCACCCTGCTTTACAGAAGAGGGCGGAGCCTGTACAGCTTGTGCGTCAAAAACTCTGACAAAAACTAACAAAACATCTCTATTGCGGTCACGCTCACATGAAAGTTAATTTGCATGCATTTTAAAGGGGACCTATAATGCAAAATTCACTGTTTGGACATAAATGTGTGTTGGCAGTGTGTACACAACCACCCTATAGTGATAAAAATCCGCCCACTCCTTTTTTTTTTTAATCCCCATAAATCATAAGCAGTGTCTCAGAACAAGCTGTTTCCAGAACCCTGGCAGTGTGAGGTCACAAAAGCCACATTCCCCGCCCACGAATGTTGACAGACACTGACGTTTGAACATGGAACCGCCCTGAGCGAGTTCACAGCGAGTCCGCCAGTGCTGCACTGATGAGAACGTCTCCCAAGCGTTTTAGGTGTTCTGTAGCTGGATGGATTAATCCACATAGCTCTCTTCATTTACTACCTAAATCCGAGCTGCTGAAAACGAGGTGGATTAACTTGGTTTTCCAGAAAGTTCTCCCTCAGTTCTGTCGAAATTTTTGTATGTCTGCGCGAATCATTTCACACCGGACTGCTTTGTGAACGAATATCAATACAAAGGGACAATACAAAACAGAGACTGTGGTAGAAATGTGCTACTCAAGTACAAACTGTTCGTGATCCAGCTCACAGTCTCCAGAGTGATACTGGATATGGCAGTAATGTAGGTGAGAGCACTTTATTACAGTTCATCTGAGTTTATTTACGGGTATAAAGTTTATTAAGCACCACCCAAAAGGCATAAATATATTCGTTTACTGTTAGTTGTAACAATGTTTCTGTGTACTTCGCTGTGTATGTTGGTGATGATACAAGGGAAAAGAGAGAGTGTTTATGGATAATATTTTAATGTACACTTGCAGTGTTTTATTAAGCTCTTACAGTGTTTTTCTAGAGTGAAAACGGACGCTTCATCTTTTGTGTAAAGTACAATAAACGTCATAAAACTCATCTGTAAAGTTTTGACCATCATTCACACGTTACAATAGGCCTGTACTAATAAAGTAGATTAAAAACAAGAAGGCAATATAAGTTATGACCGTAAATGAACTAAACTATACCTGTTTTATCTCCATGCAGCATATATTTGCAGTTTCTGACATTATAGCGCGTCCTGACTGACTCCTGTCACCAGAAAATCAGCTCTTGAAGCTCCGCCCTCTTAGGCCAATTGCAGCAGCTCATTTGCATTTAAAGGGACCGCACTGAAACGGCTTGTTTTTGCAATTTTTGGCAATTTTAACATGCTATAAAAAATTATCTGTGAGGTATTTCGAGCTAAAACTTCACATACACACTCTGGGGACACCAGACACTTATTTTACATCTTGTAAAATGGGGCATAATATGTCCCTTTTAAAGCCATTTCAGTCTAAACTTTAAGGTTTTCTGAGCGCCCACATCCGAAGCATGCACACAGAAAGCTGGCTGTCAAACGGCACACGAGTATCAAACTAAGTTCTCTTACACTTCTTATTGCACTTAAACTGTCAAATACACACAAGGTTAGGTCACAAACACAGTCTGTTATGTCTGTAAACATAAACGGCAAGTAAAGAAATCGCATGTGTACATTAGATCTGTATATTAAAGTGAAAGCAGCGTAATATACAGAACCTACTGCTGTATATGCTGTTAATATGAAGCCAGACACAATCATATTACAAATGTCCGTGTCCCTCTTACGTTAAAAAATGGTGGATAGCTGCCTGGACAAACATCTCATCTACATGTGTGTTTATAGGGGTTGTTCATTATGTTTTCACTTTTTTAACTTTAGTTAGTGTGTAATGTTGCTTTTAGAGCATAAACAACATCTGCAAAGTTACGACGCTCAAAGTTCAATGCAAAGAGAGATATTTTCTTTTTAAAAAAATCTCTGTTTAAGGACTACAACAAATTGTTGGTAGGGACTACAACGAACTTCTTCCCGGGTTGGTGACATCACTAACCCTAAAATTTACATAAACGCTGCCCCTGAGAACACACAACAAAGGGGGTGAGGCCATGTTATTGCTATACAGTACATAACACAAATGTAATGACAACATGTTATAACCGTAATTAAACTAAGCTATACCTGTTCTATCCTAATTCAGCATATATTCTCTGGCTCTGTAGGCATTTTACAACAGTTCCCACATGAGCGATTTATAGATTATCATGACAGATTATGTTAATCAATGACTTTAAGATATCCCACATCAGCTACATAAATAGCCATGACGCTAACATGGCGTAAAAACTTAATAAACAATCAATCAGCTACATAAATTCATCAACTAACTGTTCAGAAGCGTCCTGTTGCAGTCTACATGTTGTCACTTCTTCTTGAGTCTCTCCATCATTGTCCGACTCCGTTTTGAACATAAAATGCTGAACAGTTTCTGACATTTTCAGTGAGTCTCCGTGAGGTAATCGGAGCTGCTAGTGCTAACACAATGTCTTGAAACCCCGCCCTCTGCTTAGGAGCAGCAGCTCATTTGCATTTAAAGGGACACACAAAAATGGAGCGTTTTTGCTCACCCTCAAAAAGTGACAAATTTAGCATGCTATAAAAAATTGTGGGGTATTTTGAGCTAAAACTTCACATACTCACTCTGGGATATCAAAGACTTATTTTGCATCTTATAAAAATGGCATTATACCAAACAGTTCAGTTTGAGATCAAGGTCAAGCAAATGTTATAACTTTCCGCATTTCTGAACTCCAGGTGATTCACTGGAACTCTCCGAAGAAACTGCGTGTTAAGAACAAACACGTGGAGTTCTTCAGGAATCTCTATCTGACGTTCCTGGAGTATGATGGGAATCTGCTGAGGCGTGAGCTCTTTGGCTGTCCCAGTGAAACGGACCACAATTCAGAGAATGTGAGTTGTGCTTCATGTTGGCAGCTGCAGCTTTTAAAGTTGCAGATGTCTGCAGTGATTTCTTTATTTAGGCAGCATGAAAGAATAACAATTGTTTTCCTAATATTCCTGCAGCTCCAAAAGACCCTATCAGAGCTGGATGAAGATGACCCATGTTATGAGTTTCGTCGGGAACGCTTTACTGTGCACCGCACACACGTCTATTTCCTGCACTATGAATATGAACCAACCTTAGATAACACTGACGTGACGCTGGTGGCACAGCTTTCTATGGACAGGTAAGAAAACATAGGCCTACTTTACAACACCTCCTCACCTCATATTTCATACATGATGCCAGTATAGGGCACGTTAAATCAAATTGATCAAAGCCATTTATTAAGATATAAATATTTTTGGTTCAATACAATAAAGCACAATCGACAGCATCTGTGGCAAAATGTTGATTACCACAAGAAGTCATTTGTCCCTTGTTTTCTTTCAAGAAAAACCAGATTACAGTGAGACACTTAGAATTTAAGTGAATTCTATTCAATTTTAAAGCAGAAATGTGAAGCTTATAATTTTATTAAAGCACTTTTTTTAATTCTTTTAAGACTTGTGCATTATTCAAGCTGTAAAGTTGGGCTGCATCAAACAATTATTTTGATTAACAATTATTAGAGCATTTCCTTGGTTACTGCTGTAAACAAAGCAGCACTGCACTTATAAATAGCTACTTTATTCAGAGGTAAGAGGAAAATAAAATGCCATCGAAACTTTTCTGAAGATAGTCAGTTCCCTTCAGAGATGCATTCATATAACCCCTCACCTCCAATTCAATATTTATATTTTCTTCCTATATTTCGAGCATCGTGAACAGTGAGCTTCTCCGCATGCTACAGAACTTTCTCCTCTTTGGGTCCGTCTTCAGCATCTTTGGCCTCTTGTTAACGGCTGTTTACAGATGCAGGCATGATGTGGGCTATTTATCTTTATCACTGTCCCAGTAGCTCCTGAAAATAACAGAAAAATAAATACAGTACAAAGACTGTAGAAATGTAATGTATTATTGTACTCATATTTCTGTTTTTTTTTTTTTCAGGAGCTATTGGGATAGTGATAAAGATCTACCAGTCGATCACAATTAGATAGGTTGGCGACCACTGCTTTAGCGGCTCCGTATATAATATAATATAATATAATATAATATAATATAATATAATATAATATAATATAATATAATATAATATAATATAATATAATATAATATAATATAGACATTACTGCTAATGATTTAATGACTGGTAATGTTTCTGACATGACTTACTAATAAATATTCTAGGTGTTTTAATTGGTTATTTTTGAAGACTTTAATATCATCATCTTCAGAACACAAATTAAGATATTTTTGATAAAATCCAGCAATCGCCAGCAAGATAATTAACACTTTCAGATGCCCAGAAAGCTACTAAAAACATGTTTAAAACTGTTCATGTGACTACAGTGGTGAAAAATGAAATAACGACTTTATTCAACAATATCTAGTGATGGGCGATTTCAAAACACTGCTTCATGAAGCTTCTTTTGTTTCGAATCAGTGGTTCGGAGCATGAAAGTCACGTGATTTCAGTAAACAAGGCTTCGTTACATCATAAGTGTTTCGAAATTTCAATGGTTCACATGACTTTGGCAGTTTGATTCACGCTCCGAACCACTGATTCAAAACAAAAGATTTGTAAAGCTTCGAAGCTTCATGAAGCAGCGTTTTGAAATCGCCCATCACTAGATATTGTTGAATAAAGTCGTTATTTCATTTTTCACCACTGTAGTCACATGAACTGTTTTAAATATATCTTTAGTAGCTTTCTGGACATTGTAAGTGTTAATTGTCTCGCTGGCAATGCAGGCCTCACTGAGCCATCGGATGAATGAAGGTCTTACGGGTGTGGAACGACAGTGAGTAATTAATGACAGAATTTTCATTTTTGGGTGAACTAACCCTTTTAATGTTGTAAATGAACACTGAAATGATTTTCTGGCTGAATGAACCACACTGTATCCTATACTCTACTCCTGATTATACGCAATGGCATTCACGCTTTGGCCTGAACTCAATTAAAATTATATGCCTTGTCATTATTCATCACACTGATGACATTAACTGGCAAACTGCTGCTGGAAATTAACAATGTTTTGAGTCAAAGCTTCATGGCTTTTGTGATCAGTGTAATAAAGGATGGCTCTGGTTAGTCAGGCATGTTCGGGCTACTTCAGACAGCCAGCTCATCAGTCAGTGCCAGTGGCGGAGGGTTATCATCCTTGTCAACAGTGACGGATGCAATTCGTTGTTGTCTTGGAGGGCATGATCTCTTTGATGGCCAAGTATAGCACTCAAGAGCAATAAGGCTGTCAGAGTAGATGCCACATCTAGTTGGACTTGAATGAAAGTGAGGCATTGAGGGACAGAAGTGCAGTCTGTTCAGTTTGTCATGTCAGGTTAAAACGGAACTTTTACTGTTTTTCTTTGTTATTAATCATTAAAGGATTTGTCCACTTTTAAATAAAATTTCCTCATCCTCATGTCATCCAAGATGTTCATGTCTTTCTTTCTTCAGTCGAAAAGAAATGAAGGTTTTTGATGAAAACATTCCAGGATTTTTCTCCTTATAGTGGACTTCAATGGCCGCAAAATGGCTGAAGGTCAAAATTACAGTTTCAGTGCAGCTTTAAAAGGGATTCTACTTCTTCGTAAGCTTTTTGAACAATACGGAAAGCAGAAGCACGTTCAATGTGATCATTTATGTTTATAAAGCATATACAGTCGTGTTTTTGTAGAAAATGATCGATCGTTTCACTAGATAAGACCCTTATTCCTCGTCTGGTATCATTTAAAGCCCTTTGAAGCTGCACTGAAGCTGTAATTTTGACCTTCAACCATTTGGAGGCCATTGAAGTCCACTATAAGGAGAATAATCCTGGAATGTTTTCACCAAAAACCTTAATTTCTTTTCGACTGAAGAAAGAAAGACATGAACATATTGGATGACATGGGGATGAGTAAATTATCAGGAAAAGTTTATTTGAAAGTGGATTAATCCTTTAAGCAATTTAGTGTATATATCTTCTTGTACATATTAAAATATTCAGGGTTCCCATAGTCTTGAAAAAAACCTGGAAATAGAGTATAATCAGGTTTGTGAAATCTATAGTAAATCATATTTTTCTAGGTATGCTCCGTTCTAAAGTATTTATTTGACTAGAAATGAATAAAAATATGAGTGCTCTGTAAATGTATAGGATCAGGATATTTGAGCCCCATACATACCAGATATTTATTTGATTTTATTTTAGTCATTCATTGTTAGTTCATGATAGTTCACAGTGCATTAACTAATGTTAACAAATGAAACCTTATTGTTTTGCTTAATAAGACTAAGAGAAAACTGATATTAATTTTTATGGTAACACTTTACAATAAGTGCAACCATAATCGCACTCTCTCAATATTCAAAGTGCAAATAAGACCAAATTTTTCTTTGATACAGAGCTGAGAGATGGTTACAACTGCACTGCCCAGCCTAAAATAGCTTTCATATTGAGAGATATCTGTATTCATCAGGGAGCCGCTTTCAAAATGCGGGGTATTGAGATCGCGTTTGAATGTGCACTCGCGTTTACTTTCACGATGGCGCGTAACTCTTTAAATATGGAGCGGCGGCAACCGTTATCCAACTCAATTAAATGTTTTTTTATTTAAATACAAAGGAAAAAATTATAGTGGAGGCGTAATGTAAACGTAGCGGTGGCATATTCTTTCCTAATCATCCTAACCACTCTGTCATGGCAACATCACAAGACTACTTTTCGCCTCGATGAGAAATCTCGTCACATTTTAGTCTCGCGAGATCTCGTGACACGAAATCTCGTCACACCCCTAGTAAGTTGTATGTACGTCTGCTGTTCTTTGATTTACAAGCTATCAGAATTTCATCTTATTGGCCAATTCATAGTTTTGAATGTCACTCTTATATGAACCTCCACCTGGAGGCCAAAACAATGCTTTCCTCCATTGCCTGCCGGTTATTTTTTCCAGGTTTGTACTAAGTACTAATGTAGTAGTAGCTTGTTTCCACCACTGAATCAAAAATAAAAAAAACTGTTTATAACATTATATCTTACAGTTCTGAGTTTTTCTCAGAATTGCGAGAAATAATCTCGCAATTGACCCTTTGCAAAGACCTGCCCCCCTTAGTTACTGTTGCTTTGTCCGACAAGCCGTGGCGCTGTCACGCCACACGCAGTGAAAAATACATTGCGGAGCAAAGAGGACACTGACAACACGTCGACAGACAAGACAGAGCAGGTTACTTATGATATTAAACAAAGTCCCAGCTTTCCAATTTTTTTTTTTTTTTTTTGAACAATAAAAACCGTTTTGTGTTGTGACAGATCGCTGTAGCGCCTCAGCTCAAGCGGCTCGTGAACCGATCATCTCTTCCTACTAGTTAATTTATAGCATCAAATAAACATGAATGAACATCAGAAGGAATGTTGTTTCAAATGCGGAAAGATGTAAATACACACCATTTTTCAAGTTCAAGTCCACCGAGTATAATCTTCTAACTTATGACTGCTTTGTCAGGACAAAATGGCGGATTCGGCATTATGATTGGTTAGATCGCTTGTCAATCAAACTCCCAGCGAAGGGTCAATTGTGAGAATATGTCAGAATTGTGGAAAATTGACAGGCCTGTGCTGCAGTTCTATGGATGTTTTGCCCTCGCGCTCTCTGAACCAGTCACATATTGAAAACTATGAATAGAGATCGGTGGCTGTTTAGTTGGTGCACCATTTAAGTGATTTTATTAAATCTCGTCATCAGAAACATCTGAAAAATTAATGAAAATTCATTGGTCAGAAGGGGTGAAAGCCTTTTTCTTGCTTCCATTTAAGCAAAATCAAATGTTACTGGAGTGTTTCTTTGTTCCAGACTGCAGATGCTAGAGGCCATCTGTAAGCACTGGGAAGGCCCCATCAGTCTGGCCCTCTACCTCTCAGATGCCGAAGCCCAGCAGTTCCTGCGATACGCTCAAGGCTCCGAGGTCCTGATGAGCAGGAGTAACGTGGGATACCACATTGTCTATAAAGAAGGCCAGTTCTACCCTGTTAACCTGCTGCGTAATGTTGCTATGGGGCAGGTTAACACACCCTACATGTTCCTGTCGGATATTGACTTCTTGCCCATGTATGGACTCTATGAGTACCTCAGGTGAGACAAAACCTAAATACGGAATGGTAAAACAATGTTGGTCCATTTTGGTTCTCAACTATACATCTCAACTGCTAACCACAATCCTAAATATGTGGTTACAGCCTTGCTCAGTGTCATTATTTATCATTAAAACCCCTAAAAGTAAGCCCATGTGCTACTTTATTCAACCCTGTCACAGTGCATTTTAAATTCATATACTTGTAATTTGAGTAAATGGACCCTTTTCAAAGACTGTGATGTTTCCACAGTTATCAACTGCAAATCTAGTAAAGTTTTTAATATTTTCATTAAAAAAAAAAAAATACACATTTATAATGCTATACTTTGTGTTGTATTACCTGGTAGTAAATGACAAAAAACGCTACTGCGAGGGTGTTTCTAATACAACGGCTGAGAGAGTGATGGCAAATTTACTTCTTTCTCTCTTCTGACTGCTGTAATCAATTTCTCTCTTTTTTTTTTCTCTTTTGGAAAGCTATTAGTGCAAATGCAAATGTTGTCTCCCAGTCACTGCTTTAGAAGTTTACCTATCTATGATTTACCCATCTGCTTCTGAGAACCTCGGAAATGTGAAAAGTATGGATGACCCGAGCTGATCTCAAGGATCGGTATTGGGGCCGATTAAGTTTTAATTTTTTTTATTTTTACTGATCGGTATCGACTATGCTAAGCTCAATCCTTTGTCAGCTGTAATGCAGGTGTCATGCAGTAGGTGGCGGTATACACTTTGAAGTGGGTCTGCCATTAATAGGGAAAGAAGCAGCTCAAATGTGTGTGTGATGCATGAGAACCAATGAGGTCTCTTCTAGTATGTCGTGCATGTGTTTGTGCCTTTGTGTTTAGCATATTTGATGTGCACTTTTGTAACGAATCAGTCAAAAATTCATTTAACGTTACCAGTCAGACTGAGACGTCGTTGCATCTTGACACATTTTATACTCTCAACATTCTTGCACTTCTTTTATAAAAAAATCCCAATAACAGTGTTGAACAATTGTTAAGAAATACTGCCTAGATTAAACCATGTGCTCAAAAACATTTTTGATGTCACTTTTTTTAAAAATTATGTAAGAAAAAAAATTATAAGGGAAAAAAAGTCTTAGCATAACAGGGTGAAAACTTTAGGGAGAAAGAGAAATCCATATTAACGCATGTTTTACATTGGTGTCAGCAAAATGTTCCCAGCTTGTGAATGTGATTTGTTTGAGAAAACTGTTCCACAAGTAATCCATCTTGTTTCTGTCTTAGGAAATCAGTTGTTCAGCTTGATATGGCGAACACTAAAAAGGCTCTTGTGGTTCCAGCGTTTGAAACGCTGCGCTATCGGCTGTCATTTCCCAAATCTAAAGCAGAGCTCCTGTCACAGCTCGATATGGGCACTCTGTTCACATTCAGGTAAAAACACTACCTTTTTTTTAATAAAAGTTTTTAGAAATGTTCAATTTTATGGCAGATGAGATTTTTTCTGATTCGTGACTGAATCTTTAATGATTCAGTTCATTTTTAGTTCAGTCGATTTAACCAACCTATCACAAACTTATCTTAGTAGTATATATTTATTATTGTTATTTATTTTTTGTAATTTCTTGACAGTTTACAATGACTTATTAAAGTTAATAATCATTTTCTTGTCCACAGATATCATGTCTGGACAAAAGGTCATGCTCCAACAGACTTTGCCAAATGGAGAACCGCTACAACACCGTACCGAGTTCAGTGGGAGGCCGACTTTGAGCCGTATGTGATGGTCAGACGAGAAAGCCCTGAGTACGACCGGCGCTTTGTGGGGTTTGGGTGGAATAAAGTAGCTCACATCATGGAGCTGGATGCTCAGGTAACACATTAATACAATTTAATTTTTCATATTACTCTCTGACTAGAAGGTGCAATAAGTGATTTCTGAGAAACACTGTTGATATTTGAAATCAACCCAACCAAACACACCCCTCCTTTCATTGCTCCACCACCAAAATGCACAAATACTGTATGCAATGCAGGAGTGGATGTCTCTTAGCAGAAGAGAAGCAAAACAATGCTTCAAAAATAAGAACAAAAAATGAACATCTAGTACACAAGAGTATATGAAAAGTTTGGTTCCAAAAAGCGACAAACGCCATTTAAGAAAAAAAAAGATTTTCTGCAAAAATCAGTATTGTATCTGGTCGGTATTGAAGAGTCATTTATTAATTTTGCACAAAAATGTGATATCCGTCATGTTATTCTGTCATGTTTTCTCCCTTTCTTTCCAAAATGCGACAAACGCCAGTCTCTCTTCTCTGCAGAATGCAATATATCCGCTCAGCCAATCACAGCGCACCCTTCCACACACTGTAAACAGTAATGGCGGCACTCTGAATACACCCGGCATCCTAGTTTTCCTTGTCTACTTTGTGATCAACAAAATCAGAAAAATTAATTTTGACAGCATTGATGAACCTGTGGTGGTTTCTGCGGTGGGGAAGAAACGCAAGTCATCGAAATGTAATCATTTACGTGAGGAGATTAAGAAGATGAGGCACTCGAGTCGGGAGGAGGAAAAATGGCGGCTGTTGCTTGTTCCACAACGGCATCAAACGTCTGTCACGGTCCCCAAAACCGAATCATGAACAGTTTTTAAAAGCCGTTTTTAATACCAATGTACTCGGCAAATGTGTTTATTTTAACCGTGTGGTGGCGCCAGATACTCTTTAATCGGTAATAACAAACGGAGACATAATTTACAACGTTGACAAGGTGACTCGTTGATTTCATTTTGGGAGCGACGACTGAATGTATTTTTAGTTAAATGCCTGTATATATATATATATGTGAATCAACTTACTTTGTTGTGTATTTTCAATATGAAAAATAACTTTTATATTGATGAATGAATTGCATTTTTGAATGCAATTCATTCAGCTTTTAATGTTTTTATAAACAAAAGGTGCTATGTGAAAGTTTGAAATAGGGCTGGGCGATATATCGCGTGTGATTGTCATACGCATTTCATCAGCTGGTTCCCTGATTACCGCTAAATCGCCATCACCTGCTTTCAAACGGAGCGGCATTTAATAGATAGAGCCATAGTTCACTGACAAGCTACGCAATATCACGTTCATTATCGAAGGCGATTCATCTGTGAAAATGAACGTGATATTGCGTGGCTTGTCAGTGATCTACGGTTCTGTCTATTAAATGCCGCTCCATTTGAAAGCAGGTGATGGCGATTTCGCGGTAATCAGGGAACCGGCTTTACTGACGAAATGCACGTGACAATCGCATGCGATATATCGCCCAGCCCTAGTTTGAAACAGAAAATAGTGTTTTTCATCTTGCCGCATTCTTTGTAAAGAAAACACCTTTTTACTCAAATTAATCAAAATGGATTTATAGCGTTTTTGAACCAAAAGCTTCATATACAAGCAAGAGTTCATTGTTAGTCGCCAACAGCACAGCAGCTCCAGACAAACAAAGACATTCAAAATGTCCCGTTACTAGAGTAACATTGTAACATTATAAAAACAGCATTTCTGTGAAATAAAGCAAAACCAACGTCACATGGAGCAGAAACAATGCAACCTCGGCATCCGTTTTCAGGCCTCCTACTTGGGTCTCTCCATCGCTGGAAAGCTCTTCTAATATTACTGTGGATCCTAAAGGCCCAGATATACTTCAAACAAAATCAAAGAACGAACTGATGTGATGTAATTTCTAACAAAATCAGGCTAAAATGAAGTTTTGGGAGTTCGAAAAGGCTTGCCAAAGCAAACTCTCAGGAAAGGTTGGCTCCAGCTGCAAAAAATCTTCGTACAACCATTGGTCCGTGACGATAACGTAATAGGAGGTATGCACTGAGGCGCCGCCTTCTTTCACATGGAACTCTTCTCTGACTCATTTCGTCTGTTTGAGCCTGTAGAGGTAAGATCTCTCCGGGTGAAAACATTAACACACTGGATAGCCGCTTTAAGGCCCGTACACACTGGGATGAATAACACGCTTGACTCGCCAGCCGTAAAAGTATCTTTTTTTTTTTTTAAACGCCTCGGGTTCGTTTTTTTGGTTTGACGTGCCATGTTAAAAACTGGCCGACCAATGAGACTGGTGCTTTTGTTCACATGCATGGAGCTGCTGAAGTTACAGTATAACACAACTTGGTGGTGCTCAAGCACAAAACAGTCTTCCCTAGCACACATTGATACCAAGACGACGAAGAGGAAGTAAGTAGACGAAGAAACCCCTACAAACTATGGGTGCTCTGCCAGTTCTTGGCCACACCAATATGTGTATTATATGCCATTTTAGTTCTGTATTTTTACTTTTTTTGTTGTTTTGTTTTTTTACATTCAAGAAATATAGTTGAGAATGTCCATTTCATATGTTTATTTGCACTACCGTCATTGTGACTTATTTGCACTACCGTTTCTGACTCGCCATCTCCTTATGTCATGTATATGCCATACATGCCATTTTATATCTGTATTTTTATCTTCTTTAATTTTAATAATATCATAAATATTTTTATTTGCACTACTGTTCAGCACAAGTGCCATATACTGTCAGGGAGTAAATTTGCACGTTCACTCGGCGCATCGCCAGTGAAAATTGCCTGGGTATGAACACGAAAAACGTCTCGAGAAACGCTGGCGATTAGAGCGTGCGATAATCGTTCCGGTGAGTATGAGGCTTTATAGTAGAAAATGAAGTTGTGCTTCTAATGAAATTAGTGCGCATCAAATATGCCATTATACACTGTTTTTCATCTTTGATACTGTAAAGTTGCTTGCTTTTAAGGAATCTATCGAATAAAATGCCATATAAATAACTGTGACTGGAGAGTAAATTTGCAGAGCTCGTGCTAACACACACGTTATGATCAGACGCTTTTCTTATCCTTTCCATAAAAAATGCTTGCTGTTTTCTCGTTTTGTTTATTTTGTTACTGTGAGGAAAGCGTGCAACACGTATTTACATATTCGTCTAAATGCCGCTCTCAGCAGTGTGTGCGGCGTCAGATGTTCGATAAGTGTATCGCTGCTCTTTGCCGTATATAGCCCTATACAGGTCAAAGTTTGAACTAATTGTTATATACTTGCACTAGCATTTTGTATATGACAATTTAGTTCAAACTTTGACCTGTGGAGGGCAGTAATACACTCTTGCCTAATCATTACCCTTCTTTTTCCAGTGATATTCCTGATTTTTTTTCTCTTTTGTAACGTCTCTCAGCCACATCTTTCTTCACTTTTCTTCAAATCTCCCTCTTATTCCCTCTCTTCCCCCATCATAAGTGGACACGCCCCTACTGCTGATTGGCTACAAGAGTGTTGTGCCACTTGCCGAAAATTGCAGAAAATTGCTTACTGCACATTTAAACGGCTCTTGAACATCTTAATTCTTCCATTGGTGCAAACAAAATTGTGTACTAAAACTCTCAGTGTTGCCTGTGATGCTACTAAATCTACAGCACCACGGCGAAATAAGTGTTTTGTGTAAGTGTTTGAGTTGTGAGTTTGAAATTGAGTGAGATAAGAAAAAATGACTCCTATCAGGCCCAGATTGGCTAATCGGGAGCACCGGGAGAATTCCCGGTGGGCTGGTCTGTTTATTTGGCCGCGAGGGCAGGTGTTGTCATGGCACTGGGTTGAAACATGGATGCTCTAGAAACTGTGGACGCGGCCAAATGTACTAAGCTGAGTAGCCTAACTTTTTCCTTAAAACCAGTCAGTGACTGATTTAGGCCTGGATGACATAGGCAACGGCCCAGGGCGGCACGGGGCACCCGCGCAAGAAAAAAACGAACAAACGAATGCACGATCGGGTTTTTACTGCTCATTTGCACGTAAAGTCAATGATATCATGTCACTCTGTGGGTAAATTAATCTGGTTGGGAGGGACTCGGAGTGTGTGCTCGGAGAAGACAACTCACTCAAAAGTATAAGAGAAGAGGGATGAGGTGACGTCTGTAGGGACAGCGGGACATCATTGCTAAATTATGGTGGGTCTAAGCCACCGGAGGCCGATTTAAGTAACGTAAATAAAATAAAAAAAAGGAAGAGGGCAAAACATGCAAAAGATAAAGGCATGTATGCAGATTACTCCTATCGTAATAATAGTAGGCAAATAATAAAATATGGCCTATCACTTGTTATGTTGCTTGCTATGCTATTACACATTGGCCAACAGTATTCATTTCTCTGTCCAACTAGCTTACATGACCAGACTGTAAAATGTGATTTTGTAACATGTAACTTTTTTTTTAAACAAACGTAATAGCCTACTTTAATATTTTACTGTAAAGTTGTGCAATTTTGTAGGATTTGTGGTATTTTGTGTTATTTATTTGCCTTAATTTGTAATAATTTAAGTATATACATTTATATAAAATAGCAACATTTTATGTAAAATCCACTTTAATAAAGATCTGCATTTCTAAATTTCATTCATAGTGATAGACATGAAAAATATGCCTGGGTTTAGTGGACGATTACTGCCATCTACTGGAAAGCAAACACTTAATTAAATTAAAATTAAAATAACATGAATTTTTAACTACAGCCACTAGATGGCTAGAGAATTAATCAATGGTTCACATTATAGAATCATTATTATAACTATAAAAATGACTCAATATCACATTTTAGCATCATGGGTATGTGAAGATATTTTTGAAAAATACAATTAAAAGAAAATTTAATTGTATGTGCTGTAAAGAACACTACTATTGCAGACTAATATACTGAGGTTTTAATTACATTATTTTAATATAGTCAGTCGTGAATTAAAGTGTGCCGGTCTAAGGCATGACTCCTATGAAATGTTTTTTTTTTTTTTTTTGAACTTTTTGAGTTATCAGTTTGAATGAGTCTAACTATTCCATCAACCACTGAATTGGTTGAAATGAAAGGATCTTAAAACATAAAACTAAAAAAGTAAAGCAACAGTCCTGAACAAATCCTGATTGAAATCATAACTGTAATCTTATTTTCTGGGAATAAACTGATCTTTCAGCATGTAATGTTTTTTGTTTGTTGTGTATTTTCAGGAGTACGAGTTTGTGGTCCTGCCCAACGCCTACATGATCCACATGCCACACGCGCCGAGTTTTGACATCACCAAGTTTCGCTCAAACAAACAGTACCGTGCTTGTCTGAAGACACTGAAGGAAGAGTTTCAGCAGAACATGTCCCGGCGCTACGGATTCGCCGCGCTCAAATACATGACAGTGGATAACAACAGCTAGCCGTGCACTTTGTCCAAGGAAGCGATAAGATAACTGCCATGAGCTGATCCAGGAGCGCTGTCTGACAGCACCTTTATGGATGTGTTCAGTGGAACTGAGAAAGCAGGGTCATTAGGAGGCACGGCTCGTGATCATCCATTCATTCAGGGATCTGATGAGACGTTTATCAGTGGTGTTTGACACCGGTGCCGAGAATTAAACTCTTGATTCGAAGTCACTTTTGTGAGAAGGCGAGCAGATTCTACCAATGGAAACTTCTAGAAAAAAAAAAAAACGATGTCTTTTGTTTCTTATTAAAAATGGACAACAACACTGATGCACTTCAGATTAAAACCTTGAATCTGTCTGTCTCATTCTGCCTGTCTGTCAGTCTTTTTGTCTGTCTCTCTGAAAGTCTGTCTATTGGTTTGTTTACCTATCAACCTTATGTATTCCTGTCTAGTTGTCTGCCTCTATCTCTCTCTTCTTCTCTACAATCGATCCTTCTGTCTGTGCCTCTGTCTAATAATTTCTTTATCTCTTTAACAAACTGTTTATCTTTCTGCCTATGCCGATTTTAGTCTGTCTGACAATCTATTTAACAATCTGTTTATATCTGTCTGTCTGTCTCTCTATATATAATTTTCCTAACAATCTGTCTACATCTCTGCCTATATCTTGTCTGTTTAACAATGTCTGTTTATTTAACAGTCTATCTCTCTCTCTGTCTATATTGGTTTAACAATGTCTATATTTGTCTATATCTCTATATTTGTTTGTCTGCCTCTCTCCATCTGATTGTATCTCTTTATATCATCTGCCTGTCTAAAACTCTCTATAACATTTTGTTTAACAATCTGTCAATATCTCTTTATATCAGTCTAATTATATCTCTTTATATCAACAATTTCTCTTAAGGCTACGTTCACATTGTGGGCATTTTTTTTTTTTTTTTTTTCAAATTGTTGTTTTAAATGTGGCCAATATCAGATTTCCAGTTTGATCAGATCATCGTTCTGAACTGACCTGCATGTGCAAAAGACAGCTGGAAAATGACTTCTCAGTTCCTTCTTTCTTCTGAGTATCCCGGACGAGCCCCCAGCTCTTTTTTTTTTTTACCACAAAATCCACTCAATTGCTTCTCAGAACTAGTCCAAATCTACCGTGTTCCGGTAAAAAACGCGTTGTGGGGGTTAAATATCGCGTTAATGCGGTCGCTTCAACCCACGGAGTTGCAAAAAAAAAACACAGGAACAGTGAATAAGTAACCCAATTCTGCGTGAAAATCACAGATTTGGCAACACACATACGAAAATAAACATGGAGGGCATTAAAGTAAGCGATTACACATTTATTACTTACAAGTTCTGACACATCACTGCCCTTCTACTGACTTTGTATGTAAAATCTTTGAATAGACTCCCATGAGCGCAGAATCGTGATGAATGTTGATATCGAGTGACATAAAAATGGCATGAATTCCGATATGACTGTTCACACTGCGGTCGCATTACAAAACATATGACCTGTATCGGATTTAGTACCACAAATGGAAGTGGCACAAATCAGAATTGACAAGATCAGATTCCATGTGGTTTGTACTGTTCACAACGTCATGGGGAAAACGGATACGAGTGTGGGCAAAACAAAATCAGATTTGGGCCACATTTACCTGCAGTGTGAACGTAGCCTAACAATCTGTTTTCGCTCTTGATTCAAGGTTTCAGTCTCAGTGTTGACACAGTTGTTGTGTGTTTTGAAGTAGTTGGAAATGTTCATTGTCACTGCAGATGTGAACAGTGTAATAAACAGGGATCTTCATTCATCGGACTGGCAATAATACGTAACGAGAGGCCAAAGTGAACTCTTCATTGACACATTAGGGATGGTTATTTAAATGTTACTGACTGTCATTCTCCATCAGAGGGCGTCATACCACACTAACAGACTTATGCACTTGATTGCAGGCTTAATTAACAGACTTAATCATTTTCTTCATTATTTGTAAAAGAGTGTAGTTGATGCTGCTGCGGAAGTGAAGGTGTCATGAGTGTGTGGTGGTTATTCTCTATTCAGACTATCAGCAAACAACATGTCTGACTCAGGCTCGTGTTCACACAGAATTATCAGCTGATATTTTGCCTTTTTTGCCACCCTGACAGCACACAATCTCATCGTCGACAAGACCTCGGTGTAGTTTTCATCTGCCATACGTCTCTAAAATGTCTCTTGTCTGATGTTATACTGACATTCAGCAGTTTACCACCTATATGATTGTGAGTTTTTGTGAATCAGATATTTTCAAGATGTTTGTATAATTAGAACTTGATGCGTTCTTCAACCGACTTCTCGGCAGCATATCTGTGTTTACTGCGGTATCAATGAAGTGCTTTTAATCGGCTACAGTCTGTGCCGTGTGTTACAGTATGCCTGCGAGATCATCCACAGGACTGCTGCTTTATTTCATGTTACTTAATTGGATGCTATTGTCCTGTAGAGCCCCTTGTGGCAAAGCTGAGAACGCACTCGCACTTGCGTTACGAATTACATTGTGACAAATTTTGGAAGATGAGTTTGTGTTTACATAGATGCTTTGGGACTAATATGAGCAGATACAAAGAATCTGTGAAAACAACATGAATGTGATGAATGTGTGCTGCTTATATTCAAGACGGGTCCATTAGAGCAGACCTGGGCTAGTTGTGACATTTTTATTTTTTACTTTAGTGAATATTTCTCAGGGTGGGTTTATTTTTGAAAGTCAGTTTCTGTATAGAAACAAACCATAAAGTGTTGAAGAAAGCTATTGAGATTTTTGATTCACTGGTATTGTCCAGGAAAAAAAGATACATAGTCTAATAGAGGGGCATGTTGTCACAATGTATAGAGAAATATGTCATAATGCGAATTTGCATACAATGCAAATATTATAGGCTGTTTAATGCCTTTTCAAAATAAAAAAATTAACTGTAAAGCATTTAAAAAAGCTGAAAATGTAAAATGTATGTCATATTGCTTTTATTAAAGGGTTAGTTCACCCAAAAATAAAAAAAATTGTCATTAATTACTCACCCTCATGTCGTTCCACACCCATAAGTCCTTTGTTCATCTTTGGAACAAAAATGAAAATATATTTGATAAAATCCGATGGCTCAGTGAGGCCTGAATCGCCAGCAATAACATCCTTTTTTAATGCCCAGAAAGCTACATGTGACTACAGTGGTTCAACCTTAATATTATAAAGCGATAAGAATACTTTTTGTAAAAAAAAAACCCAAAATAATGACTTTATTCAACAATATCTAGTAATGGGCAATTTCAAAACACTGCTTCGAAGCTTTACGAATCTTTTGTTTCGAATCAGTGGTCGGAGTGTGTATCAAATTGCTAAAGTCACGCCCCCCAGTGGTGAATCACTGAAATTTCGAAACACTTACCACATAACGAAGCCTCATTTACTGGAATCATGTGATACACGCTACGAACCACTGATTTGAAACAAAAGATTCGTAAAGCTTTGAAGCTTCATGAAGAAGTTTTTTGAAATCGCCCATCACTAGATATAAAGTCGCTATTTTGTTATTTTTGGTGCGTAAAAAGTATTCACGTCGCGTTATAATATAAAAATTGAACCACTGTAGTCACATGAGCTGTTTTAAATATGTTTTTAGTAGCTGTTATTGCTGGCGATGCAGGCCTTACTGAGTCATAAGATTTGATCAAAAATTGCTTAAATTGTGTTCCGAAGATCTTACAGGTGTGGAAAGACATGAGGCTGAGTAATTAAGTTTCATTTTTGGGTGAACTAACCCTTTAAGATCATTTGTTCAATGTGTATTACAAAAATTCAGTAGTACATTTTAGTTGGCCAATAATTTACATTGGACTTTAGAGCATTTTAAACTTTTTTTTTTTCTATGTGACAACCAGTGTTGAGGAAAGTTACTTTTAAAAGTAACATGTTACAATATTGTGTTACTCCCTAAAAAAGTTACTAATTGCATTACTTTACTTACCTGAGAAAGTAATTGCGTTACTTAGTTACCGTTTATGTAATGTTACGCTACTTTTGCGTTACTTTTTTTTTCTCAGCTGGGAAGGGCTTGTTTGTTTTTAAATAACAAAAAAGTTCTTTTTTTGGCAAATGTAAAGGGCAGTAGAGGGCGCTGCTCAAACAAACCTTTCAGCTGTGCTGCCATTCTGGATCGCAGAAGAATAGGACACAGGAGAAGAAAGGTCAACACACTTACAAAAAAATTAAACGAATGTGATGTTTATCTAAAGTCATTTTTGCTTATTAGTATGGTTGAATTCGATCATTGAAGGTCAGCAGCAAAGACATTGTTTAATAAAGTGAGATTAAATACATAAAGTATATTTGTGTTAACATATTTAATTACTGCAGGTCTGCGTAATATGAGTTTGCATTTCACTGTTTTTATTCATTTTGAGGAATACCGAGTCTGTTTTTGTGAACGTGAGTAAACAACGCTTTTGCACCGATTTCTCTCAACATGGGGACAGGAAAAGAGTCAGTAAATACATGGGAAAACAAAGTAACTTGTGTTACTTATACATACTTTACTTTGTTGTAAATTTAAAAGTAATGTTTTCTAGTTACTTTAAAAAGTAATCTGATTACATAACTTGTTACTTATAATGCATTACCCCCAACATTGGTGACAACTAGCCCCAGTCTCCTGTATTTAATGAAGGTATTAATGGACAGCACACGTTTAAAATCTTATGAAGGATACTAGGTTCCACCCATCCAGTTTATTTTGCATTCATTTGGAAACCGTCCACGTCACTGTACTGACTAAAGTGCTGAAATGTTCTGATGTGGAAGCCTTACGTCCATATCCTTCTGTGGATATACTTGTTTCATAAGTTGTAGTGTTACTACTGATGTTCTGATCGCTCATTGATATATTTGCTTTGGAGCTGTTATTATTTTTCAGTATTTTCTGAGGTTGTACGTGAGTACTGATGTGCTGAGCTGTATGTGCACACTAGCTGATTGATGTGTGTGTTTAATATGAATATAAACAGCCACATGTCCAGGATAACACTGATAAAACTGCTTCTGAATAAAATCACATCATGTTGTCTTGTCCTGCTTATTTTACTGTTACATACAGTATGAAACAATGTTTCACCATTTGAGTATTTCATACATTCATTGCATTATCTTCATGAATCTCCTCCTAGTTAAAAGATTTTAAAATGTCATTCTCTGAATTAATGTGCCATCAGTTTATATATAAAGAAAACTGAAATATTAAACCGAGACAGCTGTCATTTTGCCTTTTGGAGGTATTAAAAATCAGCATGGTAATCATTTTTAAACAAAAATAGAACTGTGCTTTTGAAGGAATATTATAAACAATTCTAATGTGCTTTACAGAGAACATGTGAGAGACTGAATTTAATAGAACAGCCTGTGCATTCAAATATAATTAATATAATATATAACTAAATGCAGTCGTCATGTGATAATGGAAGAGGACAATGTGGTTTAAATTATTCAGCAGTAAAAGCTTTTAGTATGTGAGGCAAAGGAATTGATTCCTCTTTATCATAATAAACGTGTAATTATTTTGTCCGTAGACAGCAATTTAACCGACAATTTCAAGGTCCAGAAAGGTACTAAAAACATTAAAACATTCGATGTAACTACAGTGGTTCAACTTTAATTTCATGAAGTGACAAGAATACTTTTTGTGCGCAAAAACAACTTTATTCAATAATCCCTTCTCTTCCCTGTCATTATCGTAAGCACACTGAAGACTTCCGTGTTTACGTCCGAATTCCGGCTCAGTATTGGTCGAAGCTGATCATGTGAGCAGCACGACACATGCGTGTGATGCTGTCTATGGATAAGTAACCTCTGGGATTTCATCAAAAATATCTTAATTTGTGTTCCGAAGATGAATGAAGGTCTTACAAGTGTGGAAAGACATATGGGTGAGTAATTGACCCTTCGCTAGGAGTTTGATTGACAAGCGATCTAACCAATCATAACGTCGAATCCGCCATTTTGTCCAACAAAGCAGTCAGGAGTTAGAAAATTAACCTCGGTGGACTTGAACTTGAAAAATGGTGTGTACTGACATATTTCCACGTTTGAAACAACATTCCTTCTGATGTTCATTCATGTTTATTTGATGCTATGAATTAACTAGTAGGAAGAGATGATCGGTTCATGAACCGCTTGAGCGGTTGAAAGCTAGGACTTTGTTTAATATCATAAGTAACCTGCTTTGTCTTGTCTGTCGACGTGTTGTCAGTGTCCTCCACGATGTATTTTTCACGGTGTGTGGTGTGACAGAGCCATGGCTTGTCGGACAAAGCAACAGAAACTAAGGGGGGCGGGTCTTTGCGAAGGGTCAATTAATGACAGAATTCTCATTTTTGGGTGAACAAACCCTTTACAAATTTAAAAACGTGAAGCTTTGAAGCTTTAAGAATCTTTTGTTTCGAATCAGTGTTTCGTAGTGTGGCTTCTTTATGTCATAAGTGTTTTGAATAAATGTGACTCTCCACAACACCGTGTTAAAAAATTCAATTAAAGAAACCGAAATTATACTGTGCAACACCTTCAGGAGAACATTGAAGAGCATCAACAGATTTTTTTACAAACAAGAGGAAAAACATATACATAAAACGGTGATAAGCAGATGAAAAGCAAACTAAACCTAATCAAAAGAATCACCCAAAAATGCTCATATTGTTTCTAGAATCTGTCACACTTTTATTACTAGTTTATCAGTGATTTTAGTAGAAGTGGCATGCCCCCTTTATAATAAGTGACGCCTACGGCATGACGTCAAGGCAGGAGCATGGGGTGTTCCCGACGCGAGTCACGCGACGCGTCGCAGCTGACGGAAGTGCAGGGCGCTCGTGTTGTTGTGCTCGGCTTCTGTCATGTACAGCGGTCTGTGATGTTGCCGTGAGATGAGCGGCGAGATCGTGTCATGACAACCGCGCGCATCATGGCAGCTCTATCGGGTCAGAGCGATGATCCCGCCGAACCGGACCAGTCCCTGCAGCACATGCTGAAGGCCATCGCGGACGAGCGGAACCGCCTGAACGTCAAGCAGGACCTTAGCGGACTGGGTCAGTACATTCAGCCGTAAACACTCACACCCTCTCTGCCCTTCATTAACGCTACTGACGCGTCAGTATAACTTGATTTTATCATGACGGTCAAACGCGAAAACAGGCCGCGGTCATCAGCTATTGTTTCAGCTGGTGCTCCTTTATGACATCATAATTCACGAGGCGCGCCGCCGCTATCTCCAGCCTGTGATGTCATAGTGCTGTCTTCTCACTCCAGCGTTCTATTCGATATCTATCTATCTATCTATCTATCTATCTATCTATCTATCTATCTATCTATCTATCTATCTATCTATCTATCTATCTATCTATCTATCTATCAGCACGTCAAGGTTTATATTTCCTACTTTATGTTTGGTGAAATCACAATACAACTCCCTCATAGCTAACACCTGTTGAAAATGACATTAACGTTACTCAGTAATGTACTGATTATATATTTATAATATTGCTCTTGAAACTACGTTTTGGCTAATTTCATTGACTGTCCCTGTGGCCTTTTCCGTCCTATTGACAACACGGCAAAAGGGATTTGATGAATTTTTGGATGTTAGGTGCTTTTTGCAGGAAAGCTGCTCTCATATTTCAGTGTCGTGTTGTTGTCAGGGTCAGAGTTCGAGTGATTACTCAAGTCACGTACAGATTTATCATCAAAGATCACAAACAAAAACACTTTAGAGTGACTCGCTCTTATTCTGAGTGAGTCATATGGATATTTATGTTCTCCTCACTCAACTTAGCTAAATTTCTCTGAAGAAAGACATTTTAGAGCTTTTCCAGAACATCTTTTCCTTCATCATGTTTGATTATGGTGATGGTCTTTGTGCTTCTCTCTCGCTCTCCCTCTCCCTGTCGTCTTTCTTTGATGTTTTGTCCCTTTTAAATATTTCATTCTCTGTGCGACACACTGTTAATGTTTTGCAAGGCTCTTCACTTCTGCTTCTGTGAACATCCTCTGGTTTACACGTCTGTTAAAGTGTTATCTTTTTACTTTACTGTAATATTCAGTTTGTTAAAGGAACACTCCACTTTTTTTTGAAAATAGGCTAATTTTCCAACTCCCCTAGAGTTAAACAGTTGAGTTTTACCGTTTTCAAATCCATTCAGCTGATCTCCGGGTCTGGCGGTAACACTTTTAGCATAACTTAGCATAGTTCATTGAATCGGTTTAGACTGTTAGCATCTCGCTCAAAAATGACCAAAATGTTTTGATATTTTCAAAAAAAGTGGAGTGTTCCTTTAACATTAGCTAATGCATTTAACGAATAGTGAACTTTTTTATATTATTCTAGATTTGTTAACTTATATCTACAGTGCACAGCATAAATGAGTACACCCCCTCTGAAACTTCTGAAATCAGCAATTACTCAATTACTTAGAAGACTTGTTAGGGTTCTTTAGAGATATAATGTTCCAGCAAGTCCGCTTAATCAGTTACCAAAGAAGCATGTCAAAATAAGATTTTCTTATCAAGGTGATAAAATGTTGTGTAGCAACATTTCCTAAAAGTTACTAAATAAAATGAAATAAAAATGTTCTGGTGTAAGTTTAAGGCAATGTTTGATCAACAGGTAAGTATTTAAACATTTGAAGAGAAGTAATTTTTTTGAGAATTAAAAGTATTATATACCCCACAGAATCATTCTCAGACTTAATGCTGACAACAATGGAAGCACTTGGGAGAGAACTGTCAGGAGACTTATTTCTTAGCACAGAAGAGGACAGTGCTACAAGAGGATTATCAAATCATTGTTTTAAGTGTGAAAATATAGTAACACAGAAATTGAAAAAAAAAAAAAAGTTTTGTGACAAGACCCCTGAAATAATCAGGACTTCATTTTAAGCTTTCGTTTAGTGATGAGGGATTTTTTTTGCTAGACAAAGAGCAGGAGAAATACCAAGCGACTGTCTCAGAGCCAGCAAAAGCTATGAAAAGAGTGACTGTTTATCTCACAGAGTAAGATACAGCCTGCAGAAATGACATGCATGATTGTTGTTCTCACTGGAATTACCTACTGTGGCCAAAGCACAATAAAGTCAGTTAGCCATTTCCAAAGCCCATATTTACAAAATCTAGATTCTGGGAATCAATACTCTGGTCTCATGAGACCAAATCAATAATTTTGGATGTAACAGCATCCAAAATGTTATGGTGTTGGAGTACAGTGAGAAGTGCCTGGTTCCCACAGTAAAGTTCAGTACTAGTGAAGCTCTTATAGGGATATATGAGTGCTAAAGGTGTGAGGAAGTTGTGCTTTATCAATGCTTTCATGAATTCCCACACCACTGTGTAATTTAATACACAAACTTGAAACAGAAGATGTTACCCTTTCCTCATTCCCTGCATTGTTGGGCATTTTTTCAACATGACAATGAGGATATGCATTCTCCCAAAGTGAAAAACCTTCTGTGGACATGTATTGCACTCAATTTTAACACTCTTGAGTGTCTGTGGGGGATTCTGTAGAGACGAGTTGAACAACACTCCCCATTAAAGATCAAGGCATTTAAAGAGGTCATCATCCAGGAGTTAAACAGGACAGATGTGACAAGTTTGTCATGTGACAGTTTGTCATGAACTTTGTTCGTGCCAAGAAGGGTCACAGCAGTATATTCAAAATTATGGAGGGCATACTAAGTACTAGAATATTATACATTTGTTGAATTAAATCTAGGGTGTATACTCATTTCTGCAATCCTTAATTTAAACAAAATTGGCTAATTTACTCATTTTCTGGCTATTAATGACATATCTCTCAGTTTTTATTATGTTAATACATTTTAGTTTTGCCATCTTTCCATGAATTGTATTAGTGATCATAAAGAAAATACATCTTTTGTATTGGTTCAGAGGGGGTGTACTCATTTATGCTGTGAACTGTACATTTTTATTTCATGTTTTGTTCATAAATAATAATGCTGTAATCTACTCTGTTAACTGAATTTCACTTTATTATAATTTTTTATTTTTTTTAAACCCTCAGTCCTGTTATTTAAGCATAGGTTAGTTGGATCACTTTCAGGATGTTATTAAACCAGGGATTTTTCTTTATCCAGCTGTGTTACCAGAGAAATATATTATACTCATGAAACCTGCTTGCTGGTTACTGGGGAAATAGCAGTATAAAAGTAGATATTGCAATCTTATGGCAAGTTATCCTGAAATTATGGCATTAAAGAAATATCCCATAATTTACTCACCCTCAACCCATCCTATCTTCTTTCAGCCAAACACAATCAGTTATATTAATAAATATCCTGGCCCTTCCAAGCTTAATAATGGGAGTGAATGGGGCTTGAGATTTTGAAGCTCCATCAATCCATCATGAAAGTAATCCAAACGGCTCCAGTGGGTTAACAAAGGCTTTCTGAAGTTAAGCAATGAGTTTTTGTTAGAAAAATAGCTATATTTGAAACTTTATAAACTATAAATACAAGCTTCCGCTAACGGCCGTACACGCGTTCATGAGAGAGTCGAGTTCCGGCAGAAGAGTGACCTCTGACCTGAAGTAGGATGTAGGCGTAGCGTAAGCTTAGGTGGGAAATTACCCTTCACAAAGACCCGCCCCCTTACTGTTGCTTTGTCCGGCAACCCATGGCGCTGTCATACATCATGGAGCAAAGAGGACACTGACAACACGTCGACAGACAAGACAAAGCAGGTTACTTATGATATTAAACAAAGTCCAAGCTTTCAAATTGTGTAATTTTTTTTTTTTTTTTTTAAATTTGAACAATAAAAACTGTTTTGTGGCTCTTTTATGTGTCGTGAAAAATTGCTGTAGCGCCTCAGCTCAAGCGGCTCGTGAACCGATCATCTCGTTCCTACTAGTTAATTTATCAAATAAACATGAATGAACATCAGAAGGAATGTTGTTTCAAATGCGGAAAGACGTCAGTACTCACCATTTTTCAAGTTCAAGTCCACTGAGGTTAATCTTCTAACTCTTGACTGCTTTGTCGGACAAAATGGCGGATTCTACATTATGATTGGTTAGATCGCTTGTCAAACTCCCGGCGAAGGGTCAATTGACAAACGTGGAAGCACAGAAGATAGAAGAAAATGCTGGTCATGAAAATGAAAAGTTTTAATATTTCAGTAAAAGAGAAGAGGAGGTTCAGCATATGTTGAGGTCAGTCTTCCGCTAGAATTCGAGTCTTCCCGTTGCTGGAAGCCAGTGATTATAAAGTTTTAAATAGGTATATTTTTCTTACAAAAACCTATTGCTTCTTTTCAGAAGGCCTTTATTAACCCACTGATGTCATATGGATTACTTTTATGATGGATGGATGCACTTTTGGAGCTTCAAAAACTCAGGCACTATACCATTACAAAGCTGGGAAGAGCCAGGATATTATTTATTATAACTCAGATTTTGTTCGGCTGAATGAAGAAAGTCATATACACCTAGGATGGCTTGAGAGTGAGTAAATAATGGGATAATTTTCATTTTTGGGTGAACCATTCCTTTAACCAAGGAAGCTCCATTGGAAGAACAGATCTGGGATGTCATTGAAACCTTTCAATCTTTCATTTTGGTGAATCATGGAGACTCAACAAAATATTTACACAGATTTCCAGTGGGCAAAAGCTCCAAAAAACTTTAAAATGAGACCTTAAGGCTCTTAAGACAGTACAACAAATTGTCAAATGAATTATGCTGTCTGCTCTGACTAAATTCTATTGAAGTTGGTTTCTAGCTGTAGAAGAACTGAAAAGTTTCAGTAGCTTCAGTGGAACTCAGGAGAAGAAAGAAGTAGGTTGTTGTGCTGGCAGACAGTGCTTTAGATGGTGTGTGTGTGTGAGTGTGTTGAGTTGGCTTGTGTGTTGCTGTTGATCTACTACAGCATCTGTTCAGAGGCCAGAGATACTGCTGGACTTCACAGTCACCCTAACATCACTTCAGATTTGGCCTTTTCATTTAATTGCTTTATGAAATATGAATTAATCTTTGCTTGTAGATTTAGAACTGAAGCTTGTTAAGTGGTAGATCTTCAGGCAGAACTGAACCTCTTCCTCTTTCCAAAAGGGGATATGAGAGTCCAGGTCATATGATCATTTCTCTTTTTAGTAGCTTGAGATCCATGGAAGTAAATGTCACGTTAGGAGCTACTGAAGCACTACTTTACAGCACTTTCCATTGGCAGGGTGCTGCTGCCAGAGCTGGAACAGTTCCGGACAAAACTAAATGGCTCATTAACATCAATAAAGATGTCACCAGTGGACAACATCCAATGTTATGTGTTTGGCAGCTCCTGCCTCTTTTTGTACCCTGCTTGTTTGAAACTAAACTATTTTATTTACATATTGAAATGTTAGATGCTTCTCAAATAGAAGGCTGCATCCTACCGAGGCGGTGTCCTTTATAGTCCAGTCCTTTAGAGGCTTGAGGGCTCATGTCCTCCTCAGAATTAAATGCTAGAATGAGTCTGTCTAGTGCATGCCTACGTCACGAAAATACTAATAAAACTTAATTTTGGAAAAATAAAGCTCAATACTGGCTCGTTTTCCTTCAGTTTATTTTTGTGAATTGGAATGTGAACAAAGGATTGAAGGTAGCGAAGGATACATTCCATCCTATCCCTTCAAATTCAGCTGAACGAAGGCTGCCTTTTAAGGATCCTTTCAATTGAGATGGCCTTCAGCGACGTTTGATGACTAGGCAGCTGAGATATGCAGCCTTCGTTTTGAGAAGCACCCATAATTTAATTGATTGCTAGTAATTACATTTTTGTATATATTTAACTTTAGGTTGCTTCAGAAGCAGCTCATGATGACATAGACACTGAATTAAATTACTTTTGAATATGTTTAAATATGTTATCAGACCTTGTAAGTCTTGTATACAAAGTCTATATCCATTTTATCCTTTGAGAATTTATTGGATGCTGAAAGGTGGGCTTTTTATACCAGAATGAATCTGGGGGTTGTTTACAACACCGTTCAACTAAAAATGTAAAACTTGTTATGAGTTTTAGTCATTCATTTACACAACAATGACGTTTTTGGGGACTGAAAACGCAAACTTTTGAATACAAGTGAAAGTTTTTGAAAACGATACCGTCACACAAATTTGTGAAAACATTGACGTCATGCGCATGTGTTTTAAATGTCTGTAGGCGCAGCTTTTTTTTTTTTACAAAGTGACATCGCCAACTACTGGCCTGGCATGAATATTACAGCATTTCTAGTCGTTTTCTTCGGATACGTGTGAACGGGATTGTTTGGACAACATTGGCATCTGTATGTGAAACTTTTCAAAAATGCAAAGTTTTTAGTACATTGTTGTTGTGTAAACGTACCCTAGAACTGAATGCAAATGACTCATTTACCATTGGTTAATTAATATTATCCATGTAGCGAAAAAGGAAAATCATTCTAGAGGTGGAGCAACTCATTAAAATTTTGGGTAAAGATTATGAAAATTTAGAACAATATTCATTAATGAATGTATATTATTAGGCAGGTAAATAGGATCAATTTTTATTTCATATTGACCACAATATCTTCAAAACTGTGAAGTTTACACTAAAATTTAAAGGTGCCATCGAATGGAAAATTGAATTTACCTCGGCATAGTTGAATAACAAGAGTTCAGTACATGGAAATGACATACAGTGAGTCTCAAACACCATTGTTTCCTCCTTATATAAATCTCATTTGTCTAAAAGACCTCAGAAGAACAGGTGAATCTCAAAAAAACACAGACTGTGACGTAACAGTCGGGATCATTAATATGTATGCCCCCAATATTTGCATATGCCAGCCCATGTTCAAGGCATTAGGTAAGGGCAGCCAGTATCCGTCTGGATGTGCACAGCTGAATCATCAGACTAGGTAAGCAAGCAAGGATGTTGCTAATGTACTGTTAAATGTGGTTAAAGTTACCATCATTTCTTACTGTATTCACGGAGACAAGAGCCGTCGTTATTTTCATTTTTAAACACTTGCAGTCTGTACAATTCATAAACAACTTCATTCTTTATAAATCTCTCCAACAGTGTGTAATATTAGCTTTAGCCGCAGAGCATACTATCAAACTCATTCAGAATCAAATGTAAACATCCTAATAAATACTATACTCACTGATGTATGCATGCAGCATGAATGACAAACACTTTGTAAAGATCCATTTTGAGGGTTATATTAGCTGTGTGAACTTTGTTTGTGCACTGTTTAAGGCAAGCGCGAGCTCCGGGGGTGGGGAGCGTGAGGAATTAAAGGGGCCACAGCCTAAATTGGTGCATAGTTAATGATGCCCCAAAATAGGCAGTTAAAAAAAATTAATTTAAAAAAATCTATGGGGTATTTTGAGCTGAAACTTCACAGACACATTCAGAGGACACCTTAGACTTATATTACATCTTGTAAAAAAACATTCGATGGCACCTTTAATATCAACAACATCTGACAATAATCAGAATTTTTTTTAAATATGCCTACAAAACTATATTTTTGCAGTCTGTCCACTTATTGTGTATGTGTGTACTTAAAAAAAAACATGACTGAATTATTGTACATTTACTTTTTTATTGCATTTAAATAAAAACACTTGAATTATTAGTGAATGAGTCCCATTGCACCCAATTCTTGTTTCTTGTAATAAACTCTTGTTTTTTGTTTTGTTTAGGGTGCTTCAAGGATGACCGCATAGTGTTCTGGACATGGATGTTCTCAACATACTTCATGGAGAAATGGGCGCCCCGTCAGGATGATATGCTCTTCTATGTGCGACGCAAGCTCTCGTATGTCAGTGCAGATGAAACTGAAGGGAAAAAGGTGAGATGAACCTATTAATTTTGTGAAACATACAGATTAATGCAGAGAAAATGGATCCAAATATTTCACACCCATTTAGAAAATGTCATACATTTTTCTTTTTGTGAGCGCTGCAACTTGCAAACAGTAGTCATACATGTTTGTAAGGACATGAGTGAGAGTAAATTATGAATTTTTATTTTTAGGTAAACTCTCTTTAACAGCCAGTATGTCCTGTCTTCTGTACTCTGTTATCACCCAAACAGGAAAGAGTTCAAAAATAAGTCACAGACATCTGTAATAATTGCTAAGATAACAGATAAAATTGCTTTATAATCAATCATCTGGACATTCGTTGAGATTAATGAGATGGAGAACTTTTCAGATGTCTTTTTGGATGCAGCTGGCAGAGCTTATTCATGAAACGTGAAACTGTAGTTGGCATAAAAGTACCTGATAAGGATGTTAAATCTCACATACATTAATAATGCCATGTTGCACCAATCAGAGCTCACCAAAAATGATTTGAAATAAGTGTCTGGGAACAGACGTTTTGAAATGTCCAGGCACTAACCAGACAGAGAATTAAATGTTCCACCAAAAACTCAAATGCGGAGCATCTGAAGTCAGATTTGATGTAATGATGACTTGCTTTGGTTTCAGGTGGAGGTCGAGGTTTACAGAAGAGACTCTAAAAAGCTGCCTGGGCTCGGTGATCCTGACATCGACTGGGAGGAGAGCGTCTATCTCAACCTCATCCTGCAGAAGGTAAGCAAACTTCAGTGATCAGACGCCATGAGGTTTATTCATTGCTCTAAAAAATAAACCCAATCTCTCTGCGTCATTGACGTTTTCATACTGCTGTTTTGGTATGGTTTTGCCCATGAAGTCTTTTTATCCCACAGCTGGATTATGTGGTCACATGTGCAGTTTGCACACGCTCAGATGCAGGAGACATCCACATCCACAAAAAGAAATCACAGGTAAGACAACGTTTGTGCAGTTTGTGTATTGGAATATACAGACAAGTAACAGGGTTGACAGTCTCACAGTTCAGTCGTTTTTAGTCTAAGCTCAAGGTTATGATACTAGAAGGTGTTTATTATAAAAGGAATTGTTGTTTACTAAAAAAATCAAAGAAACAGGGTTAACAGTCTTATAGTTCGGTCAGCCTTTATTAACTTCAAGGTTGACGCTGCAAGTTATTACAAAGAAAATGAATGAACTGTTCAAAAATCTGTCGTTTACACAAAACCATAGTAACAGTCTTACTGTTCTTTTAGCTGTTATTAGCCAAATCATAAGATTATGAAACTACATATTGTTTGAAGTTTAATACATAAGGAAAGCTTCATTCATTTTTCAAAAATAGTTGTTTACTCATAGTAACAGGGGTGATAGTCTTTCTGTTGTTATTACTTAGTTGTGTTTAGAAAAGTTGTAGGGTTACAGCTACAAGCTCTTTGTCAAAAAAAAAAAAAAATTAAGGTACTTTTCAAAAATCGCTACACAAAATCATCGCAACACTGTTAACATTTTCAGCTTGATCCCTACTGAAACACCCAGACAGCACACATACATCTCCAAAATGTCTGATAAACATCTTTAAAGGGGCTAGATTTAGAATTCAGAAACCCTTGTAACTGGTGGCCGTTAAATGAACTGCAGTCAGTAACTCATTGCTTGTAACGTACAAGACACTGAACGTTAGGGGTGTAACAATACATCAATATAGATCGATACATTGATCTAATGTCTAACGATCCGATGCATCAATGCAATGCGTAAAAAATCGCATTATAGAGGCACCTTTGTTTTAACACTCTCCACATTCTCACACAATATCAGTCTATGCATTATCGCCAACGCGTGCATTGTAATTGTTTTTAAAGCCTTGCAAAAAGCAGTGTGCACACATCTCAAACAGTGCCCGTTAGATCACAACACTGGAGAATAGAGTGCTATGAATCGTTCTTCACACACACACTAACTGAAATTAAAACTGTTAAAAGAATATGGTCAATAAACTGCCGCATAAGAGCGCCACGCTGTTCCGCTCTGTATTGGAGCCTTTATAATAAATTTGCACAATGAAAGAATATTAAAAGCCTGTCTTGTTTTGTCCTACCTATAATATGTTGTTGCTTCATTAAAAACCTGTGCTATACATTTAAAAGAATGTTTTTTAATTATGTGTGTGTGTGTGTGTGTGTGTGTGTGTGTGTGTGTGTGTGTGTGTGTGTGTGTGTGTGTTTGTATGTATTCCTTGTTTATCAGTTTTTTGACATTACACATTTTAGCACAGAACTAAAATACTTTTTTACTACTTTTTTACTTAAAATACTGTCATTAGATTACTGTGTGAATTTTTTATTTGTGGATGACCCAATCAGGGTTCAGGATGTGAAATTTTGAAATAAATGTTTGTTATATATTTTGGTTGCAGTTGTGAGTTAATAAAAATTTAACTGGTTGTGTAAAATAGGCTCAAAATATCTAAATATTAATCGAATCGTATCATAATCATATCGCAGAACTTTTTGAGGTATCGGGAAATATTGAATCGCTGGCTATGAGAATCGATATTGTATCGAATCGTGATGAACTGTCCGATTTAAACCCCTACTGAACGTGATTCAAGGCCCTGATATACTCACAGCCAGGGTTGGGGAGTAACGGAATACATGTAACGGCGTTACGTAATCAGGATACAAAAATCCAGTGACTAATTCGTTACCGTTACGTCAAAAAAACAGTAATCAGTAATCAGATTACAGTTACATTTTGAAAAAAGGGGGATACTATCAGGATTACAGTCGTCGTTTAACTAAATAAATCATTATTTTGCCATAATAACACATATCAAGCGCTGCTTGATTATACAGTATTTCCTGGTTCTGTTGCCAGTGATGACTTACGCGAGCCACTCGATTGTGCATGCGCAAATAACACCAGTCTACAATCTCCTCAGACGCAGATTGAATCACTGCTGCTAGTTGAAACGATGCTGCCCGCGGGGAAAAATACTTTCAATTTATGGAAATTTTGCTGCTATTTTGTTTTCAAAGAAGAAAATGCATACAACATGAACACTTTCTTTATCATAAAGATGTATAATCAAAAATGTATGTGTGTGTGTGTGTATATATATATATATATATATATATATATTTTTTTTTTTTTTTTTTTTTTTTTTTTTTTCAGATCTGTGTATTCCCAAGTTGTGGAAATGAGGCATGATTGCTTAGCTTTAAAGGGATAGTTCACCCAAAAATGAAAATTTGATGTTTATCTGCTTACCCCCAGCACATCCAAGATGTAGGTGACTTTTTTTCTTCAGTCGAACACAAATGATGATTTTCAACTGCAACCGCTGCCCTCTGTCATTCAAATCATTGCAGTAGATGGGAACTTCATCTATAAGAGTGAATAAACCTTGCTTAGACAAATCCAAATGAAACCCTGCGGCTCGTGACGACACATTAATGTCCTAAGACACGAAACGATCGGTTTGTGTGAGAAACCGAACAGTATTTATATAACTTTTTACCTCTAATACGCCACTATGTCCAACTTCGTTCAGCTTCCAGTTAGTGAGGTCTGATCGCGCTCTGACAACGGAAGTGATGTCTCGCGCTCATTGAAGTATATGGGCGAGACATCACTTCCGTCATCACAACGCGTTTTTTGACCTCACTAACAGGAAGCTGAACGAAGTTGGACATAGTGGTGTATTAGAGGCAAAAAATGATATAAATACTGTTCGGTTTTCTCTCACAAACCGATCGTTTCGTGTCTTAGGACATTAATGTGTCGTCACGAGCCGCAGGGTTTCATTTGGATTTGTCTAAGCAAGGTTTATTCACTCTTATAGTTGAAGTTCCCAATCACTGCTATTATTTGACTGACAGAGGGCAGTGGTTGCAGTTAAAAATCATCATTTGTGATCGACTGAAGAAAAAAAGTCACCTACATCTTTGATGCACTGGGGGTAAGCAGATAAACATCAAATTTTCATTTTTGGGTGAACTATCCCTTTAATAAGTTTTAAAAGTAACCAAAATGCTAAACATTAAAATTAAAGCATAACAAACATAAACAGAAATGTTTGATCCGAGCTTGTTCATTTTGTTTATGATCTGATGTGATTTTTATAATTTTAAGCTCTAAACAACAACAACAACGATAATTATATTGCAATAGTTAATTTATCAGATTTGTAAAATATTTTTATTGTTGAGACCATTTTCTCCATAGAGACTTATAACTTATAAACCTTTTAAAGACAGACCTTCTGTGAGCTACAATGTTATTAACCTATGGTGTTATGCATTTGATGAAGCTATTCTTTCGCACTATTTTAACTTATTTTTAAAGTAATCATATTTATCAATTAAATCCATGGTAAAAAAAAAAAAAAAAAAATTACATTACCCATGATGCTGTACTGAAAATTCCAGGGCATGCATAAATAAATAAATAAATAAATTAAAAAAATCAGGGCAAAAGAGCTTGCTGGGAATGACCATTCCCATGAAGCACCTCAAATACTTTTTTGCTTCAAATAAAATTTCGTAACCACCTCGTAGCCCTGACAGCAACATAGTATTGGCCCAGATCCAGCCCATATCTGGTCTTCGTGGAATCCATGTACCACATGTGGGCTGGATCTGGGCCACGCTATGTTGGTGTCGTTGAGTATGGAACTACTAACATTTAAAAACTTGTCAGTCCAAAAACTATACAAAAAAAAAAAAAAAAAAAAATATATATATATATATATATATATATATATATGTATATATATATATATATTTATATATATGTGTATATATATGTATATATATGTGTATATATATGTATATATATATATGTATATATATATATGTATATGTGTGTGTGTGTGACTTTGAAGTAATCCAAAAGTAATCAGATTACATTACTTTCATATTGCGGTTCTTGGATTACGTTACTGAATACTTTTTTATGCAGTAATTTTTAACTGTAACATTTTTAAATGAATACATTTTTAAAGTAACCCTCCCAAGCCTGCTCACGCCGACGTTCTTTTTCTTTCTTCTTCGCTTAGAAGAAAAAAGAAGTTTTTACTGTGACATTACTGTACAGAATGGCTCTTTCGGCGTAATCCTGAACATTGTTTAAGTATTCGTTTCGTGTGTCATAGAACGGAAGAGAGGCTCTCGAGAGCGCACGTAAAGGCCACATCCTTTAGATTTTCCCGGCAAAATTGGCCGAAAAAGTCCTTCACATAAAAATCAGTCTATAGACTTTCATAGACAACCTAGGAAGTCAGGAAAGGTCTTGTTTTTTTAAGTTTAGTTACAAGCTGTTCACACACTGACAATAACAAAAGTGATAAAATTTTCAACTTTTAAACATCTGACAGGAAACATTTTAGAGACATACTGCAGATGGCCTAAAAACAGCTTCCAAAACACCAAATAGACGTCTCCATGATGTATGTGTGCTATCAGAAAATCAGATCTAAACAAAGTGATAACAGAGACCTTTACTAGTCCTCTTTTACTTCCTTAAAGGGTGATGACATGTCTGTTATAGTATCGGGCGAATAATCATTCAGCAGTGTTTTACCATATGAATATTTTATTATTACTTCTAATGAAAACGGTGGATCCCTTTATTTTTTTCAGCAAGTGTTTGCCTCTCCAAGCAAACACCCAATGGACAGCAAAGGGGAAGAATCCAAAATGAGCTACCCCAACATCTTCTTCATGATTGACAACTTTGAGGAGGTAACTCTCAAATGTGGTGGTGGAGCAACGATGCTAGAACAAAACTGCTAGTATTCTCAAGAGCTGTGTACCGCACCATCATGAGCTTAATCAAAGGTGTGTGTCCTCCAAAATCAGGAAATGGAGTACGGTGGTTTTGAGCTCATATCGCAGTGATAGATTTCTGAGGTGTGTACGAACAGGTTGGACAGGTTTATGTGCTTTTGCTGATGTTGTTGCCACACTAGCACATAATTTTCCCGGCAGGTTACAAACATTTGTAACAACTGACACAAAAACGTATATACCGAAGTTACATCATACTGTAATATAAGGAAGTATAAATAGTTGTCAGGTGAGGTCTTGAGTAATAAATGCATGAGGAGAGAAAACTAACATTTAATATCATCATATATCTGTTGTAACAAGTGAACACAATCAAACCACATTCATACGAAATTCGCTGTATAATGAATGTTGATTTAAACTGAAATGTTGAAACTTTGAACATAAATGTCTGATCGGACAGGCTGTCACATGCTTAAGGTTTAATTTTATGTAGCTACAATTTCTGTCGGCCAAAACAGTCATTCCATATTTTGTGTTTCACAATTGTTTCACTGCTTAAATGTCATTAAATAATCTAAGGCCCGGTTTTAAAGATAGGACTTAGATTAAGCCAGGATTAGGCCTTAGATAAATTAGGAAAATTAAGTAGCTTTTATAAACGTGCCATTTCGGGTGTGCGTCTTGAGACATAAAAATTACAGTGACATATTTTAAGTTTGGATTTAAATAGGAAAATGCTTAAGAGTCTATGAATGGATCATTATTGCAGTTGATTATTATGTTTCTAGCATGTTATATGTTTGGCAACGGTTATTCTAACCCTAAAAGATGGAGCATGTAGCTTTTCATTTCTTAAACCATGTAGGAAGAGACATATTGGCCATATTCCAGGATGACAATGTCAAGTTTCATCAGGCTCAAATTGTGAAAGAATGGTTCATTTCACACATGACTTGGCACCTCTGAAACAATTTTATAGATGTTTAAGTTTATTGTAAAGCAAATTACTGAACTAAACATTTTATCTTATGCAAAATATATATTTTACAACATAATTTGGACTCTAAGATTACTATAAAATCAAAGCCATAACCACACACTCGTTGTGTTCCAAATTTGAAGTTGATACGTCTCAGAAATGGAGCCCACTAAAATGTCCAATTTCAAAAATGTTTAAGCTTTTGAATGATATCTAATTTATGGTGATTATATACTGTATAATGAGTAATTCTGAGAGTGAGCAGTGGTATAATTGTCATGATTGGCTGTGATGGGTGTGTGTATGTTGGGCAGGTGTTCAGTGATATGACTGTTGGAGAAGGTGAGATGGTCTGTGTGGAGCTGGTGGCCAGTGACAAAAGCAACACATTCCAGGGCGTAATCTTCCAGGGTTCCATCCGCTACGAGGCACTCAAGAAGGTCTATGACAACCGGGTACGCTTACATGTCTGCATGTCCAAAGTTTTTATTATCTTTATATATGCTTTCTGTGTGTATTTTATGGTATGTCTTGCCTTTCTAGGTAAGTGTGGCTGCTAAGATGGCCCAGCGGATGTCGTTCGGCTTCTACAAGTACAACAACATGGAGTTTGTGCGGATGAAGGGTCCTCAGGGCAAAGGTCACGCTGAGATGGCTGTGAGTCGAGTGCCCACTGGAGACACCTCACCCTGCGGCACTGAAGAGGACCAAGACTCCCCCCTCCACGAGAGGGTCAGTTCAACCCCTTTTCTTTTCCCAATTCATTAGAGGTTTTTGCAAATACATGCTGCCATTTAAAATACTGAGTTTGCATTTGTTCTCGTGCATTGAAAATATGTACAGTGGGTACGGAAAGTATTCAGACCCCCTTAAATTTTTCACTCCTTGTTATATTGCAGCCATTTGCTAAAATCATTTAAGTTCATTTTTTTCCTCATTAATGTACACACAGCACCCAATATTTACAGAAAAACACAGAATTGTTGACATTTTTGCAGATTTATTAAAAAAGAAAAACTGAAATATCACATGGTCCTAAGTATTCAGACCCTTTGCTCAGTATTTAGTAGAAGCACCCTTTTGATCTAATACAGTCATGAGTCTTTTTGGGAAAGATGCAACAAGTTTTTCACACCTGGATTTGGGGATCCTCTGCCATTCCTCCTTACAGATCCTCTCCAGTTCTGTCAGGTTGGATGGTAAACGCTGGTGGACAGCCATTTTTAGGTCTCTCCAGAGATGCTTTTTTTTTCATTATTTTAGCTTTCGTTATTTTAGCTGTGTGCTTAGGGTCATTGTCTTGTTGGAAGGTAAACCTTCAGCCCAGTCTGAGGTCCTGAGCACTCTGGAGAAGATTTTCGTCCAGGATATCCCTGTACTTGGCCGCATTCATCTTTCCCTCGATTGCAACCAGTCGTCCTGTCCCTGCAGCTGAAAAACACCCCCACAGCACGATGCTGCCACCAGCATGCTTCACTGTTGGGACTGTATTGGACAGGTGATGAGCAGTGCCTGGTTTTCTCCACACATACTGCTTAGAATTAAGGCCAAAAAGTTTATCAAGTTTCATGTGTCTTGCACTGAGGAGAGGCTTCCGTCTGGACACTCTGCCATAAAGCCCCAACTGGTGGAGGGCTGCAGTGATGGTTGACTTTCTACAACTTTCTCCCATCTCCTGACTGCATCTCTGGAGCTCAGCCACAGTGATCTTTGGGTTCTTCTTTACCTCTCTCACCAAGGCTCTTCTCCCCAGATAGCTCAGTTTGGCCGGACGGCCAGCTATAGGAAGGGTTCTGGTCATCCCAAACGTCTTCCATTTAAGGATTATGGAGGCCACTGTGCTCTTAGGAACCTTAAGTGCAGCAGAAATGTTTTTGTAACCTTGGCCAGATCTGTGCTTTGCCACAATTCTGTCTCTGAGCTCTTCAGGCAGTTCCTTTGACCTCATGATTCTCATTTGCTCTGACATGCACTGTGAGCTGTAAGGTCTTATAAAGACAGGTGTGTGGCTTTCCTAATCAAGTCCAATCAGTATAATCAAACACAGCTGGACTCAAATGAAGGCGTAGAACCATCTCAAGGATGATCAGAAGAAATGGACAGCACCTTTTTCTGTCAATATGGGGTGCTGTGTGTACATTAATGAGGGAAAAAACTTAAATGGTTTTAGCAAATGGCTGCAATATAACAAAGAGTGAAAAAATGAAGGGGGTCTGAATACTTTCCGTACCCACTGTAATTCCTGTATTCTGGTATCCCCTTTAAATCATGAAATATGCATCGAAATATCAGATACCTTTTTTCTTTGTTTCACAATACTCAATTAATGATTGTAAACTGAGGTTGGTGTCTATAGTATCTGTGCTGAATTTTACATAAATAAATCACAACAATCCCATGCCCATCCCATCGGCACAGCCATTGATACAGGCTGCAGCGCAAGATTTTTATGCTCCTTTCTGAAGCTTCCACTTTTTTGTAATGTGGAAGTGTGATAAAGCCCTATAACTGCAGAGCCTGTGGCTCAGACACAGCTTTATGATTGGCCCAAAGCAGACTTCTTACGTCAGCACGTTCTGACCTCGTACATGCTCATACTGGTAATCTTCATTCTTTCTTCACACACAGCATCACACCGGTAATTTACTGGTAATGTTGCAACTTCTCATAATTTATGGGTAATTTAAAGACTGTATGTGTGAAAGGGGCTAGTGTCTCAAACATCATGTGATATTGATCAATATTCATTTTAAACCCAGACGATTTGGATAATAGCCCTAAATTAAAGGTGCAATATGTAAGAATTTTGCAGTAAAATATCCAAAACCACTAGGCCAGTGTTATATATTTTGTTCACTTGAGTACTTACAACATCCCAAATGTTTGCAACTATTTGTAAATCGTGAGAAAATTGCAATTTTAACCAAGGATTCGGGACATGTGAGGAGTCGCCGATCAATTGCGTCATACCCACTTTACCCTCGGTTTCCGGTTTTATTTTGTAGAAACCATGGAAACACCAAAGACGCTTTAATATATTACATGTTTTGATATATTTATAGACAGAAAACTAATTATTGTTATATAGCTCAACACGTTTAGTCTTATTGTTTAAATCTAATTTTCTTTATTTTTTTGCAAGTAACATGCTTTATCATGCCTCAGAGAAAAACACTATTTTGTCAAGTAGCTAACATATCATAATCAGAAGCTTTATTTTTAGTAACCGTAATACAGAATTTTCTCCATCATACAAAATGTTTTGAAATTAATTTCATGCCTTTTATCAACACAAGCCATCCAGCATTTAATATATTCTAAAATCGATCAATCTTACTGCAGTGTGTAACAGTGTCTCACAGCAGCCGCTGAGTAAACGCACAGAGTAACGTTATAATATAATTTTTAAACACTCTTTAATGTATCTAATATGATAAACAGAGCTGAGTTACCTCATACTCATGACCGGAATAGCGGAAGCAGCGCCGGCGACTGTGTCATAATAAAAGTCCCGCTGCTCGTGAGGCGTGTGTTGCGCAATTGCTCCAGCTCCTCGTTCAGCTCCCACAACACTCGGTCCTGCTCTGCTTCATACTACAGTAACGTTAATAAGGGCATCCATGAACATGATTTCTTCCTGAGTCCTATCCCGATTGTTTCCATCGGCTGTGATGTGAAGACCACATGTCCCAAGATTCCGCGCTCAAACTTGCCGTCATCAAGCTACGCCTTTCTTTTGAATAGACCTCTAGCGGACGAAAAATTACATATTGCACCTTTGACTAAAATTCCTAGATTTTTCCATAATGTGGAACACTTGTTAGAAGTAGGGACCATAATAAAATAAAATTGAATCAAATTAGACCAGCTTATACTAAGAAACTTAGATAAACTTAGTGTGATACAACAATATAGTGTGAGAACAAAATATATACAATATATTCATTTCTATAGCAACTTACTGTATGGTCAATGATTTACTCGTTTACCACAGTAATCTCTTTGATCTTCATTTGGGTTTTTTTACTTTGCAAGTGTGTGTGTGTATATATATATATATATATATATGTATGTACCATGTAATTAATTCATTTAAATTTTTTAATGACAGCTCTGTTTTCCTTATAGGTGACATCATTCAGCACTCCCCCTACCCCAGAGAGAAACAGACCCTCCTTCTTCTCTCCGTCACTCCGCCGGAAAGTGCCCCGAAACCGAATCGCTGAGATGAAGAAATCGCACTCGGCAAATGACAGTGAGGAGTTTTTCAGAGAGGAGGATGATGAAGGTACACAAGCACACTGGAACTATAGTGACATTTAACAACAAAGAACAGTTTTAATGGCGTATCTTATAGATTTATATTTTTAAACATTCTTTTTGTTGAAAAATTGGCGATATCCTGCAGTCTTAAACTGCGAATTACTGAAGCAAAGAATTGAAGTAGGTCTCTACAATTGGCCAAAACGCACAGTTCAACTATTCTGATGACCTCCTTTTTCACTGCGGGACACGGACACTTGGCCTTTATTCTAGTTTTTGTATGATCTGAAAATGAATTTTAGAACTGAACAGAATTTCTTGGTCTGAAAACTGTAACTTTATATTATTTTGTGTATTTACATCTAATTGTAACTCAAAAAAATCAGAACACAAAAGCACCACGAAAACAATAACATATTAATATAGTTGCAAGCTGCGATTATTGGGGTCTAAGCACCAATAGCTCATGTAGACAAAGATAGATATTGTGTGTTTGTCCTGCAAAGACAGCAGTGTAGAATCTTCACTAATACTTTGATGAACCAGCTTTAAAAAAAACACATGACGGTTCTAAAAGAGACAGTTGACTTCAAAAAGGAAACGTGGAAATATTCAGGAATTTAAATTGATGGAAAGAGATTATATATTCTTATCCAGTGGCTTCCTCTAGTGGACAACATTAGTATTAAATCCCTCATCTGTCATTTACATTGAGAAAATGCTGCTGGCGGCAATGTTTGTTGATTTGTCAGAGCGATGTATTGTACCTTCATGGATCATACAGTTGCAGCGTTATAGTGGGTTTTAACCCTTGTGCATTCAAAAAAAAAAAAAGTTACACATAGGTGCAAAATGGACAAAAATGTCCATGTCCAAAAACTGTCATAAAAATATGATTTATTAATATTTTTTTCCACTTTCACTGATGTAAATTTTTAACCAGCATCTGTTCTATCCATAGATACCAAACAATCATTAATTTTAAGAACTGTAACCCTTTAAATGCTGGTTTGTTTACATAATGCCATAGGGGTTTTTTAATGAAAAAATTAAAAATTGAAGTTTATTTTCAGAAACTAAATGCTAAGCAGAATTTTTTTTCTGTGCTTATTAGATTCTTGGGCGTGTCAATGAAGAACAACAACATTCACTTTGAGGCATTTATATATTTTATGTAGTGTCAGATTTTTTAACAAAAACTAACACTTAGGTCCATAATGGACAAAAATGTCCATGCCAAAAAACTGTCATAGAAATATTATATATTAATAATTTTTTCAACTTTCACTGACTTTTTTTTTTTTTTTTTTTAAGCATCTCTTCTATGCATAATTATCAAACATTCGTTGATTTTCAGAATTTTAATGCTTTACAAATCGATTTCTTTACATCCTCAGCTTCTAATGCACTTGTGTGCTCACTGTCAGTGGGCAACACTAGCTCCTCTGCTGAGTAACGTCTCTTCATCTTGCAAACAATGAAATGATCAACCCCTCAAGCACCACATATTTATAGGTTTGGCTGTGAGAACACCTGTGTGAACTCAAACTTTGTATAAAATCTACCAGACTAAACAATCAGCATTTTGTTGTGGTGAAAACTAAAACAATGTGTTTAGGGGCTTCTGAACTTCTACTTCAAATTCAAGTGCACCTTTTATCTCCGTACAAAAACAATAAGTGAAAAAGTGCAATCAAGGGTTAAGATGTGTGTTTGGGTGAAAAAGAAAAGCTCATTAACCTTCTTTGACCTTTTTCATAGTTTTCACATGGCCCTATGACCCTGCCAAGGGTGTGACTCATACATGGAGTGGGATTTTTGATTGCCAGTACAATATTTTAAACTAATTACACACATTAAATTTTCAGTAAACACATGCAAACTACACTCTGACATCCTTACCAACATACCCACACAATTATAGCTGCATTATTTTTCTATAATATGCTTAAGCAGAAAACACAAATAAAGCGAGTATTTCATTTATATGCAATATTTGAACATATGGCACAATCTAGTAAAAAAATGGTAAAAATGTAAAAGAAGCCTTGCCGATAGAATGAATGCTTATTTGCAAATATTGTATCATTTTATAGTCAAATGGCCCTGGGTTAAAAAATTGCAGCTTAAATGGGTTTCAATGTGGACATTTTTGTCCTTAAGGTCCTGAGTGTGAATATTTTTTGTACAGAGGGTAAAATTGATTTTTTTGAAGGAAATGAGGGTAAAATATTAAAATTCCAATAAAAATAAACACCTGAGCCAAAATTCATGTAGTTGGCATTAACAAAGGCACACTTATAACAAAAAGCAAAACTGAAATGGACAAAAATGTCCATAAGGTTGCACAAGGGTTAAGCACACATTATGGGAGGAATTTAACAAAACTTGGTGTGCAGCCTCAGAATATCCTCTTGTTTATGTCTTTTAAGTTTTGTTAAGTTTGGACATTGTGTAAATATAAATAGATCAATAGAACAGATGGAGGTCAGTTTGTGCAAGTGGGTGTCTCTGGGCCAATTAAATAACTTACATCTTTGCAACACATTGACAAATCAAAATTCTTTTGAAGACTTTTTGTTTGAGCATCTGAGCGCAGTTCAAAAATTTTCATCTGGTTTTTCAAAGCAAAATAGGATTGGATCACCTTGATCCAGATTCTTTTTCAGATTATCATATCTGGATTACCAGTGCTCCAAATAGTGTTAGATTTCACATCTATGTAGGCATCATCTATGTACAATGCAGTGGAAAAGCACCAGTAGAAGAGTCACTTTATTTGAAGGGAAAGAAAACAACATAAACAAACATCCTCTTCCATTTTCAATTTCCTTCACACAATCAGACCCATATGGAGGCACTAAAGGGACATGGTGATAAAAAAAATAAAATGAAATGAGACAAAAATTATATATTTTAATGCTTTTGCATTCCCCCAAGAAACTTCTCAAAGAAGTCAAAAACTCATTCTCAAAGAAGTCAAAAGTTTTGAGAGTGAATGCACAGTTTCTTGGGGAAGCACAAAACATTTGCGAGAGAACGCCAAAACGTATTTTTCATCCCATTACCATGTCCCTTTGGAGCTTCCATAGCCCCTCATGTGACGCACAACAAAACAAACAAATACACTTAATTATGTACGTATAAAAGGGAAGCAACTGTTAGAAACTACTTTGGACTGGTTCATCTCTAATGATTGTGCCAATGTAGTTTTTATAAAAAACACTTCAAATTAAATATATTATTTTTATTTGATATTGACAGCTGTTTGGGGGATTATTTTATATTAAAATCTCTTTTAAAAAACAAAAAACAAATATGCATACAATTTTTTGCAACGGTAAAGGTCTCAGGTTTTTTTTTTTTATCCCATCTAAAGTAAAATTGAATTCTTTCCTCTCTCCTCAGACCTGTGCAACACTACAAACCTGCGCTCCCGCTCTTTATCAGGGACTGGCCGCTCGCTGGTGGGTTCTTGGCTCAAGCTGAACAGAAAAGAGGAGTATTTTCTGCTGTATTCTCATCTCACCTATGTGACTCTTCCTTTGCATCGTATCACCACAGGTACAGCACATCTGTCCTGCATACATATGGCAAGCCATTTTAGCTTAAAGGCAGGAACACACCAAGCCGACGGTCGGCCGTCGGGCAGTTTTTGTTCGTCGACCCAATAAGTTTTCTCACTGTGTTTCACACCGTCGGCTGAAGTTGGGCCTCGTCGGCTTTTTTTTTCTGGCCGATTCGACATCGGTGCCTCTGCTCGTCAGTCCGTCGGGCCATCTGATCATTCTGATTGGCTGTTCGGCTACTGCCACCTGCTGGTACGGAAAGACATTTCATCTTACGCAGGCGCAGATCGGATGTGCTACTTGGCCGTCAACTGTCGAGCATCAGTATGGTGTGTCAGGGCAACTTTGGACCCAGACGCTGCCAACCGTTCGTCGGCTTGGTGTGTTCCTGCCTTAAAATGTTCCCAGCATAACTCGCCATAATTGCATTTTTACTTGTAACAATTTAGTGTGAGCGCTCTAATTCAATTCTTGCTGGTAACAATTACAATTACAGAGCTCTGTATTTCAATTGTTACTAGTAAGAATGCAGTTCAAGAGCTCTGTAATTGCATTCTTTCTAGTAAAGACATAATTATAGAGCTCTAAAATAGCGAACTGCATTATGGAGCTCTCTATTCAGCACATTCATTAATTATGAAAAGCAGCACTGAGGCATTAATGGTCTGTTAACAATTATATATAAGTACTACTGTTTTTTAGTGTTGATTAAAATCATAAAATGATGGTCTATAGAGAAGAAATATACATAGGCTATATACTGTAAACTCTTTTAAAGGTGAATTCACACTCACACAGAAAAGATGCATTTAAATCTATACCCAGTGATATGCATATTTATTTATGGGTTGTAAAATACAAAAATACCTATTTTGTTGATACCTATACCTATATTTTATTCAGCATTGCAAGGGTTTTGTTTGCATTATCCACACACAAAATAATGCTGAGGCTGGGTACTGTTACATTACTAATGGTCATTTGGGCTAGGGGTTTGCGATATTTATCGTCTACGATAATATCGTAATCATTGTTTTAATGTTGTGCGAGCTGGCATTATCAAGTATGTCACTCACTTTGAAAAAACAAACAAAAGCATGTCTGGAGAGTTCAAAAGCATTCACTGTGAGATGCAGCCTATTAGAATGCAGTTAGAAGGTGAGGTTTTTTTTCTATATATATATATATATATATAATAACCTGATTCCAAAAAAGTTGGGACACTGTACAAATTGTGAATAAAAAAGGAATGTAATAATTGACAAATCTCATAAACTTATATCTTATACACAATAGATTATAGATAACATATCAAATGTTGAAAGTGAGACATTTTGAAATGTCATGCCAAATATTGCATCATTTTGGATTTCATGAGAGCTCCACATTCCAAAAAAGTTGGGACAGGTAGCAGTAAGAGGCCGGAAAAGTTAAATGTACATATAAGGAACAGCTGGAGGACCAATTTGCAACTTATTAGGTCAATTGGCAACATGATTGGTATAACAAGAGCCTCTCAGAGTGCCAGTGTCTCTCAGAAGTCAAAATGGGCAGAGGATCACTAATTCTCCCAATGCTGCGGTGAAAAATAGTGGAGCAATATCAGAAAGGAGTTTCTCAGAGAAAAATTGCAAAGAGTTTGAAGTTATCATCATCTACAGTGCATAATATCATCCAAAGATTCAGAGAATCTGGAACAATCTCTGTGTGTAAGGGTCAAGGCCGGAAAACCATACTGGATGCCCGTGATCTTCGGGCCTTTAGACGGCGGTGCATCACATACAGGAATGCTACTGTAATGGAAATCACAACATGGGCTCAGGAATACTTCCAGAAAACATTGTCAGTGAACACAATCCACTGTGCCATTCGCCGTTGCCAGCTAAAACTCTATAGGTCAAAAAAGAAGCCATATCTAAACATGATCCAGAAGCGCAAGGCTCATTTAAAATGGACTGTGGCAAAGTGGAAAACTGTTCTGTGGTCAGACGAATCAAAATTTGAAGTTCCTTTTGGAAAACTGGGACGCCATGTCATCTGGACTAAAGAGTACAAGGACAACCCAAGTTGTTATCAGCACTCAGTTCAGAAGCCTGCATCTCTGATGGTATGGGGTTGCATGAGTGCGTGTGGCATGGGCAGCTTACACATCTGGAAAGGCACCATCAATGCTGAAAGGTATATCCAAGTTCTAGAACAACATTAGCTCCCTTCCAGATGTCATCTCTTTCAGGGAAGACCTTCCATTTTCCAACATGACAATGCCAGACCACATACTGCATCAATTACAACATCATGGTTGCGTAGGAGGAGGATCCGGGTACTGAAATGGCCAGCCTGCAGTCCAGATCTTTCACCCTTAGAAAACATTGGGCACATCATAAAGAGGAAGATGCGACAAAGAAGACCTAAGACAGTTGAGCAACTAGAAGCCTGTATTAGACAAGAATGGGACAACATTCCTATTCCCAAACTTGAGCAACTTGTCTCCTCAGTCCCCAGACGTTTGCAGACTGTTATAAAAAGAAGGGATGCCACATGGCCTTGTCCCAACTTTTTTGAGATGTGTTGATGCCATGAAATTTAAAATCTACTTATTTTTCCCTTAAAATTATAAATTTTCTCAGTTTAAACATTGGATATGTCATCTATGTTGTATTTTGAATAAAATATTGAAATTTGAAACTTCCACATCATTGCATTCTGTTTTTATTCACAATTTGTACAGTGTCCCAACTTTTTTGGAATTGGGTTTGTATAATATATATATATATATATATATAAAGTAATATCACATATGCATTTTCCCAAATATCAGCGCATAGTGTGATCATGAATATATTTATTTTATACAACAGTAAAACAAACAATAAGCTATTTGGTTTCGCCAACAAAAATAGTTCCAAACAAAATCGTAGCAGAACTTAGAGCAACACTGCAATGTTTTGTATTGAATTAATCTGTTTTTAAACTAATCATTTGAGTCAATGATTCAATGACCCATTCATAAAGACAGTCATTTGCTTCATTTCTAAATGAATCAACAATCATTTGAATCAATAATTCAATGAGTTACTCATTAAGATAGGGTTGGGCTGCCACTTACTGGGGTTTTAGACAGGCCTAAACCAGCCAGCACAAAACACAATCTAATTCTCTTTATCGGAAAAAATCTCCCAAAATATTGAGATTTTATTTTTTGTCAGTAACACAAACCCCTAATTTGGAATTCTATATGTTTGTTTGTTTGTTTAGTTAATAGCCATGAAAATAAAAAAACAGTAAGCTACAAGAAAGATTGAAAGCCTGAGTTGGCTAATTTTAATCAATCTCCTTCCAGTAGGTGATGGGTTTCTGTTAGTCAATTATAGGCCTGCCGGCTTTTGGGTGTTAAAACTTCTCAGTGTCTAATAAATTCATACACTATCAGGCAAATCGTGCACTAGTACAATAGTGCCATTTTCTGTCTCTCTTATACAGACACATATAATTCATAAATAATTATTGGGAAAAATAAAACAAACATGATGGATAAAAAAGTGAAAGAAAGAAATTCTAAAACTCATTTTGTCAGAGTGTAACAATTATATGTAGCTCTTCTGCATACACAGCAAAATCCCCAGAGTTAAATTAACTCTGCTCAGATTACATATGGTCCCTCTCTATGTAGTGTTAAAGTTAATGAGATAATTAGTGATTAAGTGATTTAAGTTATGATTGAGCATTAGTGATGAACACCTGCTGTTAACAAGCATTATCACTGTAGAGAAACACAATAACTACAAAGGACTTCCAGCCACAGCCTTAGATGAAATCAACTGAAATCTCTCAAAATCTGATTAAACAACTCCACAAACAGCATATTATCTCATTAACTTCAACACTGCTTTAGTGTTATTTTAACTCTATATAGAGAGGGACCATATGTTCTCTGAGCAGAGTTGATTTAACTCTGGGGATTTTGCTGTGTATATGTTACTGTGCATAATAAACCCTAAAATGAGATTAGATGATATTTTGTCTGGTAAATTTAATCATTACCATACACCAAGTTTTCTTAGATGAAACACTGCTGTGTTTTATTTGCTTTTAAGTATTTTCAAGAGTATAAAAATGTGAATTAATACAGTGATTTAAATATTATTTTTCAATAACAAAACGTATCTGAGTTACATCTCAGTCTTGTGGTCATTTTGACACTGCTATTAATATGATATATTTCACACTAATAGAGCTTTTATTTTGAAGTGCAGCACCAAAGTCGGGATTTGGGAAGGGATCACAAATCACAAATCTGACTTCTTGTAAGAATTTAACTGCAGAGCTCAAATGTTAATAGTAAGAATTGGAGAGCTTTCTAACTGAATTGTTACTAGTACGACGAGTAACGCTGGGAACATTTTATGCTAAAACAGCTTGCCATACATAAACAAACTTATTTTCTGTATGTTAGCCTTGAACAGTAATTGCAATGTTTCTCTTTTTAGATATTCTGGAGGTGAGACAAAAGCCCATTTTGATGACATAGCATTTCCAGACTCCTCAAAAACAGTTACCAAGTGCCTCCTCACATCAGGCCCTCGAGGAACTGCCATCTGGCATCTGGACAGATAACCAAAAAAACTACGAACAGTACGCAACGGTGACCGAGAAGAGGAAAAGGGAACAAACTCCATCAAGAAGTGCCTCTTCCACCTGCTCTTCAGCGAGACATCCTCCAGAGCGGCTCGAGTCCTGGAACTAAAGTGGCACTAGACCATGATAAGCGAAAGGGAAATGAAACACAATAAACGAATGTCGTTCTTGTAAATACACTGCTGCTTAGATACTCAGTGAAATGTACCGACCACAGCCGTCTCCCTTCCTCCTTCCCTCAAGAGAGACACTCGTAGATTTCACGATATTGCTGATTTTGTGCATAGTATATTTTCCAAAGGACGTTTCCTCGCAGCTCTAGGCCTTAATACATCGCTAACCAGCTAATATATTACACACGCCATCCTTTTGATACCCCATTGCTAATGAATCACAGATGTCCAGCAAACGTCCTCATTTACTTACACGATTGTCTGTTACTTGATGTGTTCGAGGGGATTTATGATATCCAAATACTAGTGAACATCACGTATCTCCTGAGAGGACTCTGGCACGTTTCGGATGCCATTTTAGGACTTGGTAGAAGGATGACGACACCACCTGAGCACAGTTCTCGGAAACATCTCCGTCCACAAAGACACTTAAATGTCCTTAAATGTGACACTGCTTTTTTTTCCTCCGCTGTGATTTCTTCGAGTTTGGTGACGGTTGTCTTCGAGTTTCAGTTTTGAAGACTCTTTTGCACTAAAGGGCTTTTGGAGTTGAACATGTTTAGCCAACCCAAAGTGTCAGTATTACTTTGTTTTGTATGTGTGTGTGTGTCAGCTGAATGTAATAACTGATCCGACAGCTTTAATATCCATTTGATATTTAATAGGGAGATCTGCCAGCAGCATTTTGAAGATGTTGTTCAAACTATTTTAAGACCCTAGTCCTCTGTTTTATTTCTTTCTTCTTTTTTTGCTGTAGGTGTGAAGCTTCAGTGGAAAGCTGTTTTTAAGGAAGTCCAAGTTTGTTAAACGCTTTACATGCGCTTTTGTATCGAGTGGTAATTCAGCAGTAAATGTGCATGTTGTCATATTTATGTTGGGAATATATATATACACACCTTTTCTGTACATCTTTATGAAAATACACATAAAAAAGCTCTTGTTGAATTTTTTTTGCCCAAAAGTGTTTTTGTCGGATATCACACAAATTTGTGGGAAATGTGAAGGGATAATTAGGGCCATATGATTTCCACGATGCAGAAAACGCGGACAGAATCGCAGAATCCATTCATAAAAACGAGATTTACTGTATAACGTGGAATGTCATGGAATTCGTCAAATTTTTGATGAATGAATTAAAAGCCGTTTCAATGTAATAATACTAACAATAATAGACTTAATAACAATAATAATAATAAATTATTAAAACTATTTTTAAGGAACAATTTTTCTTCCAATTTTAACAGTAATGCTCTGTTGTGCATCACTTTGTTTGTTAAAAAAAGTTTAATTTCATGATTTAAAGATAAATTAATGTTATCCATTCATTTGATTGCCAGAAAAATTTAAATACGCAACAGAATTTCTGAAAAAAAAAAAAAAAAAAATATATATATATATATATATATATATATATATATATATATATTTTTTTTTTTTTTTAAATTAATAAATTTGTTTTTAAGAATTCAATTAATTAGGCATTCTTTTTGATTATTAAAATTTAATTTAACCATTAAAATCAAGTCCAAAAAATTAATCCAGAATAAAAAAATAAAATGAATTTCATAGGGCCCTAGATAATAATATGGTGGGCAAATCAAAAATTAGTTTTCCCCCAAATTATTACCTTTCATCAATTAACAAATAACTTACTACAACTAAAACTTAAAGGGTTAGTTCACCCAAAAATGAAAATAATGTCATTTATTTATTTTATCAGTGGTTCGGAGTGCCAAAGTCACATGATTTCAGTAAACAAAGCTTTATGCCATCCGAACCACTGATTCGAAACTAAAGATTCGTAAAGCTTCATGAAGCAGTGTTTTGAAATCGGCCATCACTAGATATTGTTGAAAAGTTTTGTTTTTTTGGTGCACAAAAAGTATTCTCGTCGCTTTATAACATTAAGGTGACTACATCATGTGACTACCACTGTAGTCACATGAACCATTTTAAATACGTCTTTAGTAGCTTTCTTGATCTTGAGAACTTCAGTGACACTGCTGGCAATGTAGGCCTCACTGAGCCATTGGATTTCATGAAAAAAAATATCTTAATTTGTGTTCCGAAGATGAACGAATATGATGAATGAGATGAGTAATAAATGACATAATTTTCATTTTTGGGTGAACTAACCCTTTAAGTCCACTTACTGGTTGTTTCATTTAGTGTTGGACGCTTTCGAAACACTGACTCTTTCGTTGCAGAAAATAAGCTCTGACCAACAAAAGTTATGCTTCTTACACGTTTAGGAAGAATATAGTATTCTCCACAAATGAACACAACTTTTATGAATTTTCAGGTGTGTATACAATCGTCAGCTAAATGTAGGCTATAAACAAACTACACTATGGTCACATGACTTCAACATTACCATCACTAAGCTTCCAACAACTCTTTTGGTCTTTATTTAAAAAACATTTACCCTGAAAGTTCGAGTTTATAATAGTTTGCAAGAACATGATTATTCAAAATACATATTCTTCTTTTAACCTTTAAAGATGGAGTGTGTAGCTTTTCATTTCTTAAACAACCATCTAGGAAGACAAATCATGACCATATTCCAGGATGACAATGTCAAGATTCACTAGGGTTAAAACTGTGAAAGAATGGTTGGGAGGGAGCATGAAGAATCTTTTTCATACATGAATTGGCAACTCTGAGTCCTGCCCTTGGAAATTCTTTGGGATGTGCTGGAGGAGACTTTACAGAGTGCTCACCTCTTGCATTGTCTATAAAAGATCTTGACCAAAAAATGATGCACCTCTTGATGGGAATAACATCACAACAAGTATTTCCATCAAGAGGTGCGTAATTTTTTGGTCAAGATCTTGTATTGACAATGCAAGAGGTGAGCACTCTGTAAAGTCTCCTCCAGCACATCCCAAAGACTTACACTGAGGTTAAGGTTCAACCTAGGTGCAAATGATTTCACTATTTGAGCCTGATGAATATTGACATTGTCATCCTGGAATATGGCTGTGATACATCTTAATACATGATTGTTTAAGAAATGAAAAGCTACACTCCATCTGGCAAAAGAACTGTTGCCAAATATATATGCTAGAAAAATAATAATCACTGTAATAATGATCCATCCATACTGTAGACTCTTAAGTATTTGCCTATTAAAATTGTTTTGGCTGGGCAGTGTATTTTCATGTAATAGAATAAAACATGGAAATATCTTGAGCTTGTTAACCACAGACACTATTTCATAACATTTAACCAAAAACTCATAAAAAACCCCACTGTCTTTCCACTGAAAACCCAACTAAAGCTGAGGCGACTGTGGCAAGGAACCAAAACTCCATCAGTTGACAGAAATTGAGAAAGATTGTTAACACAGCAATCTTTAGTGGTAGTGGAAGTGATAGTTCTACCATATTTGTAAGGGTTGATTTTGCAGCCTTCGTTAAATGGAATATAAAAGCTTACTGAGTATGTGGTTTGTCATCACTTTGCTGCAGAATTTCACCGTTATCAACATCGATGGGATGTGACAATTAAATATAATTCTATAATTAAATATAATATAATTTAATTTTTTTTTTTTTTTTTTATGACGTGAAGGCCAAGTATGATATATAATTGGTTTACTCAGAATTTGTCCTCTTCATTTAACCCATCCAACACACATTAGAAACAGCGAGTAGTGAACACACCCGGAGCAGTGGGCAGCCATTTTTGCTGCGGCATCCAGGGAGTGATTGGGGGTTAAAAGTGCAACTCAGTCCTGCCAGTATTGAGACTCAAACCCGCAACCTTCAGATTACCAGTCTGACTCTCTAACCATGATTAGTCCATTGTTTTAATGTCAAAAGGGATTTATCACTTACACTAGATAACATTACATTAAAGGATTAGTTCACTTTCAAATGAAAATTAGCCCAAGCTTTACTCACCCTCAAGCCATCCTAGGTGTATATGACTTTTTTCTTTCTGATGGACATAATCGCAGAAATATTAAAGGTCCCGTTCTTCGTGATCCCATGTTTCAAACTTTAGTTAGTGTGTAATGTTGTTGTTAGAGTATAAATAAAATCTGTAAAATTTTAAAGCTCAAAGTTCAGTGCCAAGCGAGATATTTTATTTAACAGAAGTCGCCTACGTCGAACGGCCAGTTTGGACTACATCCCTCTACTTCCTTCTTTAATGACGTCACTAAAACAGTTTTTTGACTAACCTCCGCCCACAGGAATACACAAAACAGGAGGCGTGGTCTCGTTGCGCTCCCACGGAGAAGAGCAAGAGTTGCGTTTGAAGAGTGTGTTTGTCGCCATGTCGTCGAAACGCTGTTATTTCCATCCCGCAGTCCAATCACCTTTGTTCGGCCTTCCCAGGGACGCTGTACTTAGAGATCAATGGTTACAATTTATGTTTAACTCGGTTCCCGAAAATTATAATTGTGGTATCCTTACTGCAATAGTTAATGTTGGACTGCAGTGCACATAATGGCCACAAGAGGGGACTATGTTTATGTATATGGCTGTTTTCCGTAAGAGGTACTCTTCTGAGTGAGTGCTAACATTATACATTTTCTGTCGCTGTTTGTGGAGATTAAAGAGTTCAGTCTCTCGGGAATTATTGTCTTTTGTGTTCATTCGGCACAACACCACAATAATCCACATGTAAAACTATGTGCAGCACACGTTATGGTAAGAGGCATGACCTTTCCGGGCAAGGTGCGCTCTCTATGGCTCTGGGTGCGCTAAACTGCTGTCGAATCACAACACAGGAAACGCTGGCACAATCAGAACTCGTTACGTATTTCTGAAGGAGGAACAAGGAAGTCATCAGCCCGCTTTTATGACAGTGGAAACAGTGGTATACAGAGAAGTAAATTATGTGAAAAATACTGTTTTTTTATACGCGAAACAGGAACACATGTTATATTGCACACTATAAACACAATCAAAGCTTCAAAAAAACACGAAAAACAGGACCTTTAATAAATATCCTGACGCATCTGAGCTATATAATGGCAGTGATACGGGTCAATGATTATGAGCTCAAGAAAGTGCTTCCATCCATCATAAATATGTGCTCCACACGGCTCCGGGGGGTTAATAAAGGCCTTCTGAAGAGAAGTGGTGTGTTTGTGTATTAAAAAAAAAAAAAAAAAAACATTTAGCAAGCAAATATCTATCTTCCAAATGAGCAACCTTCCGTATTCAATCTACGCAGTAAGTGTAAAACTCTAGCAGTTCACAAAGCTTACTCTACGTCCTATGCCTTCCCTACACCAGTTTACACTTTCTTCGTAACTTGAATACGAAAGGCGGTCTGGCAGAAGTGACATATTTTACTTAACTTGGTCATATATGGATATTTCTTACACAAACGCATCACTTCGCTTCAGAAGGCCTTTATTTACCCCCCGGAACAGTGTGGAGCACATATTTATGATGGATGGAGACACTTTGAGCTCATAATCATTGACCCGTATCACTTTCAGAACATGTTGTTAATCCTCTAAATGTACAGTATAAAACCAAGGGTCTATACAAAAATGGTTATATTAAACTTATTTAATGAGGTTTACAACCATTTCTGATATTTGGGGTCTAAATAGCGGATTTATAATTTCATTATTTTCTAGAACTGCCAGAATGAGTAACAGATACAACTTGGAGAGAGCTCACCCAAAAATAAATTGCCGTTGTTTCATCACCCTCATGACGGTCTTTCTTGCTTACAAGATTTTCTTTCTTTTTTCTGTCCATAAAATGGTCAGTGATCACCAAAACCATTTATTATAAAGTCATTTTGTGTTTCAAAGCTTTAGAATGAAATGAAGGCAAGTAGATAATGACATTTAGTACTAATAATTAGTTTGCGACCCAATGTTGGTTTGTTGTTCCATTCTTTTAAATTGGTGGGAATATGAAGGTCGAAGGTTAAATGTTATTATAAGTAATAAAAAAAAAAAAAATAAATAAATAAAAAAAGTAAAAAAAAGTATGCATGTCTGACTCAATTATGACACTTGTATAATTTTAATTGTTTAATTCAGTAAGTGGGACATCCATTTGTGCCAATTGTCATGAGTGTGCTGGAAAAGAAACGAGTCATTTGTCAGGTTCAGTTGATTTATTCACCAGTAAATGAATTTAAGGTAGATCGAGTGCTGCTCAACACTTTAAACACATACCTTACTGTGTAAGGCAGTAAAAAGGCCACTTACAGGAAAAAAAACAAAACTTCCAGAGGTCATCTTCAGGACAGATTGCCAAAAAGGTAGCATTCATTCTCAACCTCAGCAGTTCTGTGGTTTACATACATCAGGTCATTCAATGTACACAACAACATCCACACATGCCCTCAACCAAAATAAATACCATCACAGCAAGTACTGTGAGAAAATGAGCCATATAAAAAATAACTAGGTATATCTGATCACTTCCTCCTATGAAGAACTGTGGGGATTATTTTTGATTAGAGCAGTGGAAATCTTCTGATGCATATCCAAAAAAAAAAAAAAAATCTCAAGATCTTCAATGTAATACTGACCTCTAAATGACTCCTCCAGCAAGAATGGGAAAAAAGATCTTACACATGCTTGCCTCTGAAAAATGAGTCCGAATTAAAAACCAATCAAAATCCACTTAAAACAGTCGGCTCTGTCTAAACCTCGAAGAATTCCTTAAATAGCAGCTAAATTAAAACTCAAAGGAATGTCGATGAATCCAGTCTCGTGTCTTTGCTCTAACAAGTGGCCGCTGTCATTATTGATCGACTTCTCAACCATCTGATACAATGAGCAGCATTTACAGTAGGACCACGAGTGACTTCACAGTAGGTGAACCGATTGGTTTCCACCACTCTTCTAAACGATTAACGGGACGCAAAAGAACAGTTCTAGATCAGACAGACAGAGTAAATGTGTGGGTCGTGCGAGGCACGCTCAGTCAAACACGTAAGAACGAGGGTGGACGATGCTTTAGGCTTTCTTCTCTTGCAGGATTTGATGCAGTTCGTCTGCGTCCTCTGCCGTTTTCACGCGGATGAGCACCGGGACGGGGGTGCTGGGGTTCTTATCGTCCACTGGAGGGTTTGGCACACACACCACCATCACGTTGTTTTTGCCAGTTCGTGAGCAGGGCATGGAAGAGGGCACCATGATGTTCAGCAAGATGTTCCCTATGAAGAACCAGAAGAGCCAGTAAGCACAAACACATCATATCTGTTTTGTGTATAAACTAAAGCTGAATCAGAACTAAATCTTTCTGACTATTTGATTTATCTCTTAAAATTTATGTATTATCTGAAATTGACCAAAAATTTATTTTTTAAACTAGAAGAACCATTATTTCGACCACAAACATTCAAAATAATAAAAAAACAGCAATTTCTTCTTGTGTGTTTATGCATTTTTCTTTTTTTAATTAATTCGAATAAAAAAAAATTTAAATCCGATGGCTCCGAGTGCTTTGTTTGCACGCCCCCCCCCAAAAAAAAAATCAACTTTACAAAATATTAATCATCAATTCGCATTTCCAAGAGCACCACAATGCATACGTTATGTTGCGTGAACAAAGCACTCACTTCATAAAATTGAGGTTAAACCACTAGAGTAATGTGGATTACTTTAATAATGTCTTTACTGCCTTTCTGGGGCTTGAAAATGGTAGTTGTCTAGAATGTCAATGTTGTAATTAATCTGTAGTTAATGACAGAATTTTCATTTATGGGTGAACTAACCCTTTAAACTACAAGCTAGATGACTGCATTTAATGAAATGTCCTGAAGGGGGATCCAGAGCTTCATTTGTCCAACATAAACACACCATGTACCTCTTATCTAACTGCATCTTTATTTCACACTTAATATGATAAAGCACCATTGAGGTGATTATAATCACTGTGATTATCTCGGTCTCTATTTGTGACTTTATATTACACAATTGCCATCTCATAATTAACAGAACCTGAACATTCATCAATATTATCAGCCTGAAAAAGGTTTTAGACAAATCTTTATCTTGATACTGTTGACTGATGTATTTATGACACAGCTGCAGCAAACACTTACCCAGGTTGGTGTCGGCTCGCACTAACAGCTGAAGTTTGCTCTCAGCCACCATCTTCAGATGCAGCGTTCCAACCCCCTTCTCCTTGAACTCTCCGTCCTTCTTATAAAACAACTTACACCTACGGAAAGATCGTTTTGAAGCATAACATATACGAGAGACGCAGGTATTGTTTAAAGATCGGGTGAGAGGTACATGATATGTACTTTTTGGAGTAGAAAGCATCTTTCTCCTTGATCTCTTTCACCACAGGAACAGGCGGCTCCTCTGATTCTTCTCCATTTTCATCTACAACAGAAGAGAGCACAGTAAATTCATATCAGTATGTTACTGCTGCCTGATACTCTAAATATGAATCTGATTTCTGGATGAAAAACAATTATATTCATTATCAGCATTTCTGCACTAATCTTGAATATTCTTGTTATAAATGTGTTCAGTGAAAGCAACATGTCATCTGCAAGTTCTAATTGACAGACAATTTCATTAACAATTAAAACTGTCAGTGACATGAAGTGTATCTTGAACGTGTATTCTTCCCTCAAGGATGAACATTATCCACTAGCTAAATCTTGTGTATTTTGGTACATTGAAAACCTCCCATCTATATGACATTTATGCTGCGTTCACACCAAACGCGTCTGGGGCGTCTGATTTACATGTTAAATCAATGTAAACGCGCGTCTAGTCATCCTGCGGCGCGAATCAAGCGTATAGCGCTGCATGACTCGGCCGTTGATGCGCGAAGGGCGCGTTCACGTGCCTGACACCCTAGATGCCCGGGTTGAAAAATATGAACTTTGGCGTAAATTTGCGGTGCGTTAACCAATCAGGGACTCTGCTTTGGTAACGTGTTTATGACGTGATCAGCAGAGGAGACCAGAACAAAGATAATAGTCGCTGTGTGTGGCCACCCTGAGCTCTATGATGTGTCATCATATTTTTATAGAGACAGGAATAAAAAAAGACCTTGCCTGGAAGAGGATAAGTGAAGAAATCGGACAATCTGGTTAGTTGTAAAAAGCTTTGCATGATTTTAGCCGTTGATCATAGCCCACCAGCTCGCTAGCAAAAGCCGCCGGCATAACAGAGTTAAATTGCTGCTACTAGTTTACAACTGACAAGACGATGTGTTTATTCAGAGGATCTGTGCAGAAAGAGATGGAAGCCTCTCCCATGACGCGAATTCGCGTCTGAACACACTTTGTTTAGACGCGCAAATTGAGCTAATTTTACGCACGTCTCACTTCAAAATGTTCAAGCATCCAACTAGACGCGTCTGGCGTGAATTTGACGACCCAGGCGCGTTCGGTGTGAACGCAGCATAAGATTTCAAATCCAGTAAAGACAGGAACACATGAAGCCAACAAACTAGTGGCGACGAAAGCAGACTGCGGGGTTGGCTCACGTCGGCAGCGTCTGGGTCCAAAGTTGGCCTGACACATCAAACCGACGCTCAACAGCCAACGACCAAGTAGCACACCTGTTCTGCGCCTGCGTAAGATGAAATGCCTGTCCGTACCAGCAGGTGGCAATAACTGAACAGCCAATCAGAATGATCAGATGGCCCCACTGACCGAAAAGCTCCGACGCCGATTCAACATGTCGAATCGGCCAAAAAAAACAGACGAGAACAAACTTCAGCCGACGGTGCGGAACACAACGAGAAAACTTAGCCGGCCGATAAACAAAAACTGCCCGACGGCCGACCGTCGGCTTGGTGTGTTCTTACACTGTGTCCTAACCAGATGCGATAAGATTCCAGCGACGAGCAATTTGACTGTCCACACTAGACGCGACGCCAAAATGAAAAGCGATAAAAAAAATCAATCAAAAACAGCCAATCAGGAGAGAGTGTGGGCGTTCTCTCGGCAAGAGCACAGCAGACACAAAGAAATGGGCAAGTACATAGTAAAATTCATAAATATTATAGAAATTAAACATTATTTTAAGTATATACAAACATTACGGAGTGACTGAACTGATCTTTGTCAGTGAATACACTTGTTTGTTCGCATGTATGAGTTGACAGTTTCAATGTTCTTGAATGCCCATTTATTGATTTTCAAGATCTGAGGTGAATTAGCCAGTGTTGTTTTCATTACAGCTAAAAATCTGGTAACACAGAATGATATTCAAACTCACATTAGACGCTTTTAACATTAAATAAACACATAAACAGTACCAGATATTATCATTGCCATACTCTATGTGTTGCTGTTCCAGCCGCGAAATCGCGGAGAAATAGAAACCGTTTCTAAAAAAGAATCATCGTGTGTCGCCGTCGCGGCTGGTTAGGACAAAAACCGATTAACATGGAAAAGATACCTTTCATCACGTGTCGCCGCGTCACGGTTGGTTAGGACACGGTGTTAAGAGGAAAAAGTCCCATAAATGAGTGACTATTTTAGTCTTTCATCTTAAAACATCTTATTAACATCTCGAAAAAGATATTCGTCTTTCATGACCTTTTCTTGACTATTATTTATGCACATCCATATTTTGTGCAGAATACTGAATAATGGTGTTGACTTCATTACTAACACAAAAAAAGGGCTTAAAATAAAAAGAAAACAAATATATATCTTTGCACACATTAAATGCTCTACATTCATGCTTTTACATTATTTACAGCTTTCAATTTGCATATACTTCAAAAGAAAAATACTGTGCAAAATTGGGAAATTTTTAAAAATGTGTTATTCTAATATTTATTTAAAACCACTTTATGTCAAACCTGGAGTTTTAAAATCTGATAAACTATTTGAAATCAGATCATCAAATTATTGCATAAACATTATTTACATTAGGGGATGAATGATGTTCTGCAAGTCTGTCCATTTCTGCAGAATCTCTACAATAAACAAACCCTTTTTCTCCCATATTTCAACTGAAATGCACCATTACACAATTTCTTTATAACCCAAACAGCTAATATATCAAGAAAAAAAATAATAAACACTAATAAACACTACATTCTACTAGACAAATGAAACAGAAAGCTGCCCTGAAATAAATTAAACACTAAACTATCTGTGAATAAGTGAACACACTCTGCGCTGCTCACATACCTGCAGTCTGGCTGTTGCTGGCCGCATTCAGAGAGGATGACACCGCAGGACTGGCACTACTGACCGCTGATCCAAACAAAGACACGCCTGAGGATGAGGAGGAGAAGGAGAAAGACGGCGCTCCACTGGACGCCAGCGCTCCAAGCACAGCGCTGTCCACCTTCTGGCCGAAATTAAAGGAGACGCCCGGAGGAGCCGCAGCTGCTGGTTTGTCTGCAGCGGCATCATCCTTGTCTTTAAACGAGAAGGGCTGCGGTGCTGCACCGCTGACAGATGCGCTCACAGCAGAACTGGAGACAGAAGTTGCTGCCGTGCTTGACAGAAGCCGCTTTTCCACCTCACCGTCTGACGTGCCGCTGCCGTATTTCCTCTCGATGCTGGCCAGGTGTCGCTCATAATCACGGAAGATAGGGTTGAGGTCACACAGGGGGTTGTCGTTGACGTGTTTGGTGATCCAGTCGCGTACGGAGCAGTTCAGCGCAGTGAGTTGCCGGTTGTATTCTTTACTGCTGGGGGTGGAGCCATTAGAGGTGGCATCATCTGTGGGTTTGGAGGGGGTGGAGCTGTTGAAGGTTAAGGGACCTGAGGATGAAGAGAGCGACGCTGGGTGACTAAGAGCTCTGAAGAGCTGCAGAATTCCAAATGCTGCCTCTCTGCTAACAGTATAACTGCCGCCCATCCTCCTCCTCAGACTTTAGAGCGCACTCGCAGGTCAACTCAAGTCGAGTGACCTGATTCAATGCTACGTCATGGCCTATATAAGAACACTCAAAGGTCGTGGCAATGGATAAAATTCTGGTTTTCATAAAAATGTGACAAAAAGTGAAATCTACACACTTCACCTTGAAACATTTAAATGATGTTATGTTGTTTTTTGGTGCAAGTACAACTGAACATAAAAGGACATTACATTAAATATTATTACTACTTTGGTTGAGTTTAAATCAATTATATATTGCAAACCTATCTATTATGCATTACATATTCTAACGGAACCAGAATGTTCAATTCTGTTTCAATGCCAGACTTGTATTATTCTTTATAATTTACCCCTTCAAAATGGTACATAAATATAAAATCAAAAGATTACAATTCTGGTGGCAATATTCATTTTTAAAGTTACATTTTGAATGACAATGTTAATCGTTTTCACATTATTAAGACAAGTTAAGAAATAAGTCAGAAACAATTACTTTACAGAACAAATATTCATTAGTTAATCAATAATGTAATTATGTCTTGTCAAAACTTGTGGCACACTAATGAATCTCCTTGGTTGTGTGAGTGTTGAACTCATGAATTGAAAGGAAGCCAAATTCTCAATGTGTTCACTGCTGGGCATCATGTCAGACTGGGTTAAAAATACCAGTTTGTGGTTTATGGGGTAAACAGTCTCTGTGATTGCCAACTGAATAACAGACAAATACAAAAGCTGTGGAGATCTGAGAATACTGCTGCCCAAAATAGACTATGAATTGAGACCATATCCATAGTGAGCCACAAACAACTGGATTATTTATGAAGGTGGAAAGAGCAGTACTGTCAGTGCACAACTCCATCGCTTCATCGTCAGCTTTGAGACATATAGTAGCACAAATGTGCTCTATGTCCAAATAACATTCAAAAAATCAGTCAAGCAATAATCAATCCATATTTGCATTTGACCACAACGTAGTTTTGTCTGATCTTTGCTTGCAACTTCTCAAAAAATAATAATTAAAAGTAATAAAAAATAAATAAATAAATAAGGGGGGAAAAAACTAACTTCATACAGTGAGAGACTAAAATAACAATAAATATTCAAGATTCCCTCATTCAAGTAAATAGGACTTGGTCTTGGATGCACCAATCTGATATTCAGTATTGGCATCAGGTCCGATACTGCAATTTTTGTTAGACTGGATATCAGTCAGATGGGACCGATCCAAATCCGATATTATGCGGGTTCATGGATGTTATTTTAAACTCCACAAAAAGCAAAAACCATAAATGTTTTTGTGCACTATAGTCTAAGTCTTTCACAAGCCATTCAATAGCTTAATGTGAAGGACTAGGGCTGAGCAAAAAAAAAATTATTATTTTTTTTTTTTTAAATGTAGTCGATTCGATATTGATTCTTAAAAGCCACAAATCAATATTTCTATATTTATTTTTGCAAAAAAAAAAACATAATATCTGATTAACGTGAATCTTTCGTCTTCTCAACTAAATGTCAACCTCTTATTTCCGGACAGATAAAGAAACTATCACTGCCCCGAAGTTTATCATTTGCACGTGTTCTTAAGCCTTGCCAGTTTAAATATTCAAGTGCAAGAAGATGTGAAAGAACTCAATTCAGTACTCGCATGCACACATAGAAATTCACACGTCTCAGACAGCAGGCAAAAACTAAATTGAGGTCTTTTTTTCACGTCGTCTTGCACTTGAATGGACAATTTCACACAAAACTGTCAAAATGCCAGTCTTAGCGAATATCGTAGTAAACTTCCTTGGTTAGGTCTCAAATGAACGTAAACAGTATCGTAAATAGGTAAAAATTGCACGTGAATACTAGGGCTGGGCTTTCAGATTTCTTCGATTAATTCGATTTTAAAGTTTTGCCTCGATTTTATCATTTTTAAATTGTGAAATCGTGATTTAGTATAAAAATGTTAGCAAACGGTACAATTAGATAATTGACAATACAACAATAACTGTTAAGAAAAGGATCCGACCACATGTTGGCGCGCCTGATTAATCGCTCTCATGTGGCGCTCTACAAACATAGAACACATCACTAGTCTTAAGCGGTTGTTCACTTAGAAATGTATTATCGCCTTAAAAAAAAACGAGATGCGGGCAGTGGAATGGGGAAAAAAAGCAAAGTTATTAAACGTGAGTTTAACTTTTCTTTAATGTGACTGCCACATTTTTAGAATGCCGTTTCATAGGCGTGACACTGCAAAAGACACGAGTGCAACACATCCACAAAACCTAACAATAGGAAAAATAACGCAATGAAATGCAAAAACCTGTAAATAACTTCTACTCTATGTTTGATATTTCATGTTTGCATGATGTCAGGCTGAAAGGTGCTGTTATTTTCTGATAACAGCCTATTACTGGTGTTATTACTTTTTGAATAAGAAATACTTAGCTTAAATACTGTATAATCATAAATAATATAAAATAAGAAAAATACTAAGTTTGTACAACATTTTCCTTCATATTCCATGCATATTTTCTGCAAAGATATTTAACAAATAAGTCATTTGTTTTATATTTACATCATGTTGATCATTTCAGGTGTGTGCATTTGGAATAGAACTTTTAACCAGATGGTTAGTAGAGATAATTTTACTTGAATCATATTGTAGTTAAGTTGACTAGTTAAACAAAAAAAAAACTCCCGAGATGGGTGTGCCAGAAACTTTACACATGGTGGAGGGGAGAACTACTGCTTTGACAGGTATGATTTTTTTTGTTTTTTTTCCCCATAACAGCTAGATTGTCTTGCCTTGTCATTAATGTGGTGCATATTTACATATATGAATAATCATTTAAAGCATATTGTATGTTTTATTCACATTGAAAATAGATTGCATTTGACTGAAATTAAAGAACTGTCAGCAAGCGGAATAGCATCATGAATGTTTATATGGTTGTCAGTGCATCAGACTTCTGAAGTGGGAAATATGAAATTTCTGACAGGATGTAAAGGTAGCATTAATCTTAAGGTGACAGCAGCCTAATGTTCCTGCAGCTGTTTGTGTTTAATAAACAACAAAAGACCAAGGAGAAAAAAAAAAAATGAAAAAAATAAAAAAATAAAAAAACTCACTCACTCCTCTTGACTGAATAACTTTTGTAACTTTGAGGATTAATATATATACTTAATTTAGATTGAATGTTATTTTACATTTGATTACTTTATTCAATTTCTGCACTGTTTATCTTAATTTTTTCCATTTCATTTCACTTGTATCTAAAAATTTGGTGTCACAACCTTATTTATTACAATACAAGGTTACATGGGTAAAACAATAACTATTTTATGTGGCGATGACTACCGGGTGTGTCAGATCAAGAGAGCACTATAAACTGGCATGATGCGCACAGCAACTGGAATTTAAGACTGAAGAAATAATGCTCAAACTGCTGAAAAGATAGAATATGCTAGGATTTGTATGCACAATACCGCTTTTCTTTAGGTGCTTTTCCACAGAGTGGTACGGCTTGGCTTGGCACGACTCGGCTCGCTTTACTTTGGCTCGGGTTGCTTTTACACTGCAGTTTATTACCGCTTCAAAGTGGGAGGGATTACAGACTGATAGTATAGTTTTTGTTGTTGTAGATTGATTATATATTTTTATTCATTCGTTGTTTTTGTCTATAATGAAGTAGTGTGTATTTAGTGGATTGTATATAATAGTGATGCTCCGATTGATCGTCCACCGTTCATTCTCGGCCGATATTGGCTGAAAATAGTTTGATCGGCGAACCCCAAAAGCGCAGATCAAAAAAGCGATCACATGACATAAATTACTCGCATGACTTTTTCACACGTGCAAGCAGGGCGCACAAGTACACAGTTCTCCCGTCTAGAAGTTTTTCAAAGTGTCCGATAAAGACGTAAAGTTAGCCGTTTGCAATGTATGTCGTGATGAAATCCCTCGAGGTGGAAGCAAGCAACGTCATTTTAACACTACTAACATGATTAAGCATCTTAGAACACGCCATACAACTGAATATGCCGAGTATGAGAAACTAAACCAGCCGAAGCCAACAACATCCCCATCCCTCAACCAGCTGACTGTGAGTGATGCATTTAAACAACGTGATAATATATAACAGGAAAAAAAACTTGCCATAGTTTTGTCCTTTGTGGCAGTAGCCAGTTTTGGTGTAACAAGTTTTACATATAGCTGCCAATTATTAAATGTAATCAGTGTTTTAAGAGGCTACATTCCATTAAGCTGATCTGATGTGTGTTGGTCTGCCTAACCCCTCTTTGTTTGGAATAATTTTATGTTACTCTGCCTTATTTGGGATATAATATTCTACAATAATTAAGAAAAAAACAGCACTGGTATCGGATCAGTATCGGCTGATACTCATAAGATGTAATATCGGAATCAGATTGGTTATGAAAAAATGGTATCGGTGCATCCCTACGAAATGCCAAATATGGCAGCCGAGTGAAAAGACTTTCCTTAAAAGGGACTTTTACTTATTATTAAACACCCAGTTCTCGACGCATTGATTACCAATCCTGACGATGCATATGCATCGTTCTTGAAACATGTTTTTTGAATCATGAAACGTTAATTTCAGCCAATAATCGATGTAAAATGTTAAGAATCGGATTAATTGCGATTCTATAGCGTTTCAGTGCTTTAAAATATATACACATTAAAATACTACATGCGTGAATTGAAGGGAGACGTTGTTCCAATGAATGATAAATGAAATTTAACTTAATGTTGTTAAACTGCATGTGTGAAGGAAACTGCTGAAATAACTACAACATTAACACTGAAATAAGAGCGTGTGGTTTATCTATCAAATCAGATGCACATTAAAGTTACGTTTGTTACTATAGCAACAGTAGAAACAATAACAGTAGAAAGCATTTTCTTTCTGAATCACCATAAGGAAAATGTTCTGTATAAAGAGACGAAAGAGGGCTTTTATAACGATTCCATGAAGAAAAGTTAGTTTAGGATTAGTTGGGAAAGTGCATGATATTCTAGGGTAGTCTATCCATGTAAGCATTACTATGATTAATGTACCTGGAACACTTTAATAAGATTGTGTAGCCATTAACACGGTCCTGCACTATAGTTAACATGAACTAACAATACTTTTAAAGCCTTTTAAAATTTTGGCTAATGTAAATTTCTACAAACGCCAATTTTTAGGCTATTAAAATAAAGTTATGTAGCATCATTATGAACAAACATGAACTAACATTAACAATGGACAAAAGGTTGTTTTTTGCTCTTACTCTCTGACCTCCTGAAGGCCACTGTGTAATTCACACCCTTACTAAGACACATTGGGGGAAGCATTTCAATAACCTTATGAATGCATATAATTGAATCAAATCAAATTAAACAAATCGCATCAAATTTTAATGCGAATCATTTCGAATCAAACTGTTCTGAATTTAAAAGAAAATTATAAATTGTTCGTGAATCGAATACCTATGAATCATGAATCGAATCGATTCGCTGTCGACCCAAAGATTCACAGCCCTAAAATGTGTGTGTGTGTGTGTATAAAAACAACTTACCACTGTTAGTTTTAGAAGACGTGGGAACGTTAAAACCTCCGAAAGATGGAGCCACTGATGCCACACTGCCATTGGTCAGGCTGGACATAGGTTTGAAACCAGCGCCATTACCAAAGCCGGAAAATGACGACATCCCTGAGGCCGATGTCAGAGAAAACCCCTTAAAAGCTTTGAAAGCCCCTCCACTCTCTCCCTGTGACAAAAACACAAAACGCATCCATAAATCATCCTCAAAACAAACGACTTGATGCCTACTGGGACACAGGAGGTGTGTTACCTCTCCTCCAACGTTACGTCGCTTGGCTTTCTTGATGGAGCGATTCTTCATCACATCTTCACTTGCAACTGAAAACATTCCTGCCTGAAGTCACAATATATATATATATTTTTTTAATTATTCTTGGCTAAAATAATTTTAACACAGCATTATCGGTATGCTTGAATAAATCTCAAATAAAAATACCTCATTAGGATGTACAAGTAAAATTAAAACTGAGTAGTTCTGGGATTGGCAGAAATGGATACAGATCGGATAGAGGCTAGTGGTCACTATAAGATACTTTAGATTAGAGCATTTCCACTGGGAATGTTAATATGTTTCACAGTAAGAGTGTGTAGATGCTGAAAGGTGGCACACCTCCTCTCCTTCATCTTCCTGATCCCAGTTCCTGTCCGTCAACTCTTTTTCTGCAATCCTCTTGGCCATCACAGCTCAGCTGTCAAATAAAAAACATGATGTTTGGTCAGGAAATATGATCGATCCAAATAAACAGAACTGGGATTTCATTTAGAACTGGAACTAATGGAGAAATGCCAGATTCGATTAAAAACACAGTAAAGGAAGCAGAAGATCTCAAATCAACACTCAAGTATCAACTGATCCTAGACACCTGTTGAGGGTTAGTTTAGGTCAACAGTGTGGATTAGTTGAGGTCGATGGTCAAGGTTCAGTTTAGGTCTGGGGTTCCTAAACCAGGAAGTTGTCATGCTTTGTTTAACTGTTTATCATCACATTTGACTCATTAAAGAGAAGACAACATTCAAAATTGCACCATGATATCTAGAAAAATGAAACAGTGCTCAAGTTCCCTCAGATATTAACAACATGAGACATTAATTAGGTCTTTTAAGCGCATTTCATTTGAACGCCGTGACATATTGCGCAAACTACCGGCAGATGAATATTAGATGGCTCAAACGTGATTTTAATCGATTAATTTCGGATTCAAATAACATAATACTACATTCGCAGTGCGCGTGTCTGTTTATACGGTGCGTTTATGTGAATGCGATGGTTTAAATGTGCTAATGACGGGCCGGCTCTTAAATATATATCAATTTGATGTATGACGGATCGGTGTGAAACAAACCACCATTTAATCAAGTTATATACATACCGCACAATTTCCCGACAACCGTTCACGCCACACACACACAGTATCGACTGTTTGAATGATGACCGCGGGAATCTCGCGCATACAGAAACAGGCCGCGCGCTCACACCGCCATCTTACAAACGCATCTCACACTCCGCATGTGCAGTCAGAGCAGCGTTCTGCGCATGTGCAAAGAGTAGCGGTGCCCGCGCCTCACATTGCGCATGTGCACAGATCAGTACGCTTATGTTTGGAGCTGTGAAGAGAACGTAACCAATGGTTAAATTAGTTTAATATAACATATAGTTAAATAACGCAATTTTGTTTCAGCATGTTATATTTAAGTAATAAATTATGTGAATATTAGTCGGTTAAACGGTAAGAGGGAGGATAATTTCACAGTAGCACAACCATATGAAAAAATATAGTAAATACTAGTGTTTTTGAACCATACTATAGTAAAGTACTTTGTTGTGGTATTTCTGTAGTTGCTGTGATAATATAACAGCTATAGTAATATAAACAAATGACTTTACCCAATACTGTACTACGTTTTCTACAACTATAGTTGTAGTTTAGTGTAGTAAAAACTAAAGTATACTACAGTATTTATTACACTTTATCAGTTGGTAATACAGTATGCTGTAGCATTCATTAACAAAGTATTATAATATATACAAGTACACTACAATTTACTATAGTATGGTTCAAAAACAAAAAATATTTACTATAAGTATTTTTTCACCTGGGTTTATAACCTAAAACCTGATGCCTTAAAATGTGAGTTAACTCAACTTGAAGATATTTGTTTTAACTCAAAAATAGTCAAGACAACTTGTTACTTTAAGTTAAAAATTAAACTTAAAGTAATCATTGTCTTGACTATTTGTGAGTTGAAACAAAGGTTATCTTCAAGTTTAGTTCACTTATGTTCAGTTGAATTAACTTACATTTTTAAGGCAGCAGATGAACTTTCATTTCTAAGTTTAACCAGCTGAAAATGCTTTATTTTATAATGAAAATAAAATATTAATTTTCACACAATTTAGTCCTTACAGGTTAACTCATTTTAATAGTCTTTGTAGCTACTGAAAGGTTTCCAGTGCTGGATATGAGCATTTAGGTACTTCTTGAGCAAACATCTTCAGTTGTTCTATGTGTGAGATGGCTTTGTATAGCGCTACAGCATTGGTCAACCTGTGTGTGCGTGTGTGTGGATTTTCTATTCAACCTTGTTTCCTTCTGTATAGGCAGAATTACAGGCACTTTTTGGTTGCAAAGGCATGGAGGAACAGATGGCTGTGTGCCAGTCTCTCAGGATCCCACAATTCTGTGCCAACTCAGAAGCAGGTGTTTCAGAAAGCAGGACGTATGCCAGAGGTCCCGGTGGCCACAGGAGAGCCCTGACCAGCTGGATGGGAAAAAGCCGAGGTGACAGAGGTCTGTAGCCATCATACAAGACTGTGCCATGTACAATCATTTAAATGACTAAAAGTGAAAAATTCATTAAACAATGTAGAAAACCTTCAGATCACATTTTCCCACAGAAGGTTTCAGGCTTTATCAAACTTACATTTACACTTTTATAAAAGTAAAATACCTTCAAGGTAAACATTTTTTCTGTTCATGCATTTCTTGAGCTCATGACCTTGGCATTGCTAGCGCCATGCTCTACTGTTTGAGCTACAGGAATGTTTATGGCTCAATGTTCACTTCATATTGTGAAGCACTAAAGAGACTGTGGATGCATTGACAGGTTCTCTCATTATAGCCAAAGACATTTAGGTTTATTCATTTGTCAGATGCTTTCATCCAAAGCAACGGACAAGCAAAACAATAGAAGTAATGTTAACGTAGGCTGCCTTATATCAGAACGTTCTTATCAAAAACTTTTTTTTTTACAATGTATAGGGTTCTTGAGTTGTTATATGTTTCTTTGGAGATTGACAAATGTCTTGATTTTACAATCCCATATAGCATAAGAAAGATGCACCATTTTTGAAACCCAGAGAAGTCAGGTGGTTCAACAAACAAGATTATATAGGATGCACCTGTGTTTTCTCTCAAATGAGGAGGAATTGATTAGACTAATGAGGCCCTGTCACGGGTATTTTCAGAACTGCAAAATTTTCTATGGGGTTTGTCCGTTCGTCCACACGCCAGTGTAGCTTTCCGTTGAAAGTAGCTAAAACTGGTTGCTAAATGTCGCTAGATGACATCATACTGGCGAGTCCACTGATCTATATTAATATAAATATAGATCAGTGGGTGAGTCATGAAATCTAGATAAGGTTTGTCCAAGGCTGGATCCCAGATGCCACCCTAAACCTATACGGTCTTCCTATGAGTCCGCACTTTTGTGACGTAATGCCGCTTTGACTGTCGGATAAAGTGCTCTGCGTAGCTCATGAACGAACACCCTTCTGAAACCTAAAATGATGAATGGGACATCCTACGGTCTCGTGGACCTAACGGACACACGCACGTGCCAGCCATTGTAATGGTGCCTCAAGTCTTCCTCGGAAGTTTGTATTTACGAGGTGGGAAGTCATGTTTACGATGGTAGATGTCACTTTAGAAAAGCCTGACAATGTCACTGCTAAATACCTATAAGTATTGTGGTATTTTGCCATGTTTCTCACTGACACATGCCCCCAACTCATTCAGATCGGGGCTTAAAGAAAATCCCGAGCTCCCCACTCATATTTACGACATTGTGGTGGCGTTCATGTGCGTTCAGCTCGTAAATACGATCTTTCCGGCTTAAATTGAATGCACCATAAGTCCACAAGACCAAAAGTGCTATGAAGTGTGCCATTTGGGATTCAGCCCACAAAGTTGCAAGATTTGTTGCCAGGCTTTTGAAAAAAAAAAGTCTCAAAAGGGGTGGGGAATTTGGTAAATCTAGCAACAAAATCGCTAAATTGGCAGCACTGCCACACAAATGCAATATCTGGTCATTGAAACCAAACATTTTTGAAATGCCAGGGTGAAGATTTTTAGAAACTCCGCTTACAGTGTTGTCATGTAGATGGTAATCCTAACCCCTCCCCCACACCTAATCCTTAACCTACCAATACTAGGGGGGTAATAATTTGGCAGGGGTAGGAATTCGGCACAACACTGGAACCGGTAATAACCCTTTTTCCAGACTTCTGATTGGCCAACATGGCTTTACGGTTAGGGTTATATCACTACCTTTTGGTTTGGCATGCTTTTGACTTGCGTTTTCATGTGGACATGATTTGTTTTTTTTGTTTTTTTTACGAAGGAGGAAAAACTTGTAAGTGTGGACTAAGCTTGAGAAGTGCACATGCAGAGCCAAAATGGGTGTTTACCATTTACAATTGGTATTTTTCAACCATTTCTCTATAGACTTGCTAAAATCACCCCTAAACCAAGCCCCCAGTAGATTAGGGCAAATCAGGTAAAGCAATTGAAAATGCCCATCATGAACTGAAACGCCCCATGGATTGAGAAACACCCACTAGTGTTCTGCACAGGATCTTGTGGACATCAACTACAAATCACTGTTAGTTCAATGTCACTTGTCTTCACCCATGTGTGCTGTCGACTTTTATCAAAATTTCAATGCTGATCCAACATACGTTGAACATTAAAATGTCAGTCTCAACCAAATTGATGGTTATTGTTTTACAAAATGAACTTTTTAGGGCTGTCAAAGTTAGCATGTTAACTAAAGATAATCATTAAATGTTTAACACATTGCAGCACTAAAAGTGGTGTTTGGGTCGTAATCATAGGGGAACCAATTTTGGTGCTATGTAGCACCATATCTTTAAAGGTGCTCTACAGCACCTTTGTCAAATGGTGCTATGTAGAACCCATGATACCCCCTTTCCACCAGCAGGAACCAGTTGCTAGTTCAGAGCTAGTGCTAGTGCCAGTGCCAGTTCGGAGTTGGTTCAACTGACGAGCCTTCTAGAACCAGTTTGCCTTTCCACAGGCCAGAGAGCCAGGTCTCGCGTCACTGTATACATCTCATATTTCACAGCAAAGCTAGCGCCACAGCGGCAAACACAAATACACCAGGCTCGTTTGAGATGCATCGGCTTCTCGCAAAGCGATCGGCGCATGACATCAAAGCTCCGCGAGAACGATCCAAAAGCACAAGGAGTCGCTCTACAAACGCTCCCGCGGACCCGCCGAATCGGTCTGCGCTGCTCCGATGCATCTCGAACAAGCCTTCTATCAACAATCGCGGATGTTTCACTACTGTTGATGCTCATGGCTTTGCGAACCTACATCGGCATCCAAACACGGCTTGCCGTAATTTGTATATAGACGGAGATTACGATCGAGCTGCTATTAGCTCGATTAGCTGCTATTTCAAAAATGGCGGTCACAAGTTTCTTGTTGGTCACGGTAACCCCGCCCCCAGCCCCTTACGCAAGCGGTTCTTACTTCTAGCCCAGCAATGTTTTGGTGCTACTTACGAACCACTTTTTCTGGTTCAGAGCTGGTGCTTTGTGTGTCGAAAGACAAATAACTGATTTGAAGGCTCTGGCTCCGAACCAGCACTCAAACTGCCTTGGTGGAAAAGGGGTATATGAGGTGCCAGGTGCCATATTACCAAAAGTGGTTCTTTGGCTCATAAAGAACCTTTAAAGGGGCTTAACAGGTTCTTTGAACGGCAGTGGTGCTATATAGCACCTTAACCACCCCAAAGAACCACTGAAGAACCATACAGGGGCTTAACCGGTTCTGTATACAGTAGCAGTGCTATATAGCACCTCAGTAATCCCAAAGAACCACTGAAGAACCACTGAGGCACCAAGATTTGATGCTATACACCACTTAAGGTGGTTTCCCTTATGATTACGAAGATGATTAAGAACCACTTTTAGTTCTATATAGCACCATTTTTTTAGAGTGTATATGTTTCATTGCTATTATTTTATTGACAGCCCTAATTATAACAGTAAGACAACCACATTTGTTTAATTTTGTCAATAAAATATTTATTAGTCTTTAAATATTTAACTTTCAGTGGCGTTTCTCCATGCCATAGTCACTCTTTGGTTTGTTTACTTGTAGCTTGAATGGCACTATGCTCCGTAAATCTGCTTTTGAACAATATTTGTTCCAAAAAATGTAAAGATAATTATTTTAATTTAATTGAAAATGTGTTGGGAATATTTTAATATAATTTGCTTTGCCATTAGAATAATAAAAATATACAAGCCTAGTATTTAATTTTTGAGAAAAAAACAATCACAGTATTTTTCTCACCTGATGGGTCCTTTATACATGAAAATAAATAGCTGCCTTTTATATTCCTCACAACGGAATCCATATTTGGGGGACCTTGGCATCAAAAACTTGTTTTTTAGGGCACCAGCACTTAGATTTTCAAATAAAAGTGACTAAAAAGAATCTTTTAAGACATTAAATTGTCAAAACAAAATAGAATATTTATATTTAAGAATGAAGAGTTAAATAGTAGCAGAACAGTGGAACACTCTTGGCAGGCCTCTTGGTAACTTTTTCAGGTGCCATCAACAGAAAGACTAAAAGACTAAAATGTTTGTAAATCTGATGGGAATAAACTTCCCCTAGTCAGGTCTGTAGCCAGACCTTTGACTATTAGCATATGGTTGAGTCCATATTGCAGCTTATTCCAGCCAATATCCACCCACTTAGACCCTTATTATTATATATATATTTTTTGTGTAGCACAAAATGTGTACAGACATTCTAACAAAAAAAAAAAAATCGGATTTTTTTTTTTTTTTTCAGTCTAAAAGTAATAATACATACTATTTTTGTAATTGTAATCTTAGCATGGCTCAGACTGTAGAGATTCTTTCGGTCACCTATGACTGACTCAAAGCGGTCATGGGTTCTCCTCACTAGTGCCTTAATGAAGTCATGAGGGCTGATTATCTTTTTTTTTGTTTTTTTTTTTTGCGGTATGCGTCTCTAATTGCTAATTTGTTCAGATGACATATTTAAATGTCAGTCAGGCAGCACAGATCAGTGAAAGTCTAATTATGCAGATTTAGTTAACATGCTTTAATTATAGGAGTGAATGGACAAATTAAGAGGAAATTTAATTGGTTTCTCTTAATGGAACCATCTCTCTGGCATTATCTGCATGTCTTTGACCATAATTTCAGCACCATAAAGTCACTGTGGTACAATCAGTTCAATCATTTAAATGAAAGTTGTCATCCAAAACAACAATTACATTAAAATAGCAAGAAAACTTGCCTGAAGATGTGAAATCTGTAAGTGATTGTGATGGATATTAAAACTAAACAGGACTCAAACTACACAATTTTATATTTACACCTATTAAATATGAGTGTTTATGGATTAAAAGTGCAAGGTCAAATACTTCTCTTTCAAATAATAAACAAGAACATGATATAAAGTTACTGATTAAGCGCATTACTGATAAATTGCAATGCAGATATATATGGAGACTTCAGATGCAAAAGCCTATATATATATATATATATATATATATATATATATATATATATATATATATTCAGCAATGTTTTTTCACTTACTGTTCTTTTAAAGATGTGTTATGCCACGGGAGATGTTTTCTGATGTTTCGACTTCTCTGCCTTTGCAAGGAGAGATGAACCATAAATGTCAAAAACTGTAATGGTGTGCATTCAAATTCTTCTGCTTGCCAAGTTGAATTCAGTAGATTTATAGCTGACGAAGTGTGTCTTAATTTGTTCATATAAAGTGCATTGGCAACTCAAACCACCTCAGAGAAGCACCTGATATTTCAGTAGTTCAGTATAACTTAATATAAATATGCACTATTGCTCTGACTAAAACCACTGCATCATCTCATCTGAATATGGGTCAATTTTTTTGTCAAAAGACCTTAATAATAATAAAAAAAACAAAGATATAACATTGAAACTAAGGTAGTACAACTAGATCTTTTTTATTGAATCAAAAAAGGTTTTAATTATATTATGCTACATATAACTTATGTTAAAGATTTTGAAGCGTCAAAAGGTCATTCGGTTTAAGGCCAATACAGCCATTTCATTTGTGATTAAAATACCTTTAAATTTAATAAATGTATATATTTTTTATACTAGCATGATTTTATAACATCATATATTAACATAGTGCAAAATGGTATTAAAATTATGTGTAGAAGTTGTCGCTTTGTTGTGAGAAAGAATGTCCGGAAAAATGAATTTCATTGATGTCATTCGGAGTAACCAATATAAAGGGACCATTTTGGATCAAGTTATGCGGTCAGTATCATGTGACAGGATGTGACATCATTTAGACACCTGCAAAGGACCACATGGTCATGACGCAAAGTAACTAACTTTCTCTTAACTATTTGAAAAATTCATGTTTTCTCTTGCTCATACGCATGTCCCGAAAAATCAGGTCATTCGGTACAAGCGTTATAAAACATGGAAAATGTTGTAATATTTTAAAAACTTGTACTAAATATAAAATGTTTGATTGTCCTTTTGCTAGATATATCAGCCTGTTAGCATTGTTTTAAAATATCGTCATTCGGTATAACAAAAAGTGTCATTCGGTAAAACCGAAATTTTGGTTAAACCAAATGACTTTTTTGGTGACAAATTTTGTCCATCTTGTAAAAAATGACAAAAGCAGTGTTCATTGATTATAAAAAAAAACATAATCTTGTTGTTAACACTTAATAAAACTTCCAAATGAATTATATCTCCATTATGTGTGTTTTTTTACATTTTTAAAAACCTTATTTGTCAATGACCCATATTCATAAAAATCTGAAAAATCCTTATGAGCTTATCTCATGAATATTGACTAGATGACAACATTTGTTAGTCCTAATTGATTTGTTGATAAATTAGATTAGTGCTTATGATTGCATTTGTTACAAAACTGTACTCATTATTGCCTAACATATGAGTGGTGGAAAAACAGTACTTAGAAATGCATACTGGTCCTGATATTGATGTATTTAAGGCATTTTATGTTTGTCATGTTCCCTTGACTGGCACATGAGTTCATTTTAAAACTACTCCTAGTGCTGGCATCTGCTGATGAAGGCTACGTGCGATCAGATCTCCGCCGTGATGCTTACAGTAAGAGCCGAGCTCAAGTGACACACTCATCTATTCCAGGAAACTCTGTTATTAAAGTCAGAGTGTGTCTCAGGACATGACTGCACACTGGCAAACATCTGATGCCTCCCATGTCATGACTGATGACGTGTGTCATATGTAAAGAAAAACTGTGGAATTAATCACATATGTGTTTTATACAGTAGCTAATGTAAGGTGTGTTGTTCTACCATTACGTGACCTTAAAGTCAGTATGTACTCCATTTATGTTTGACCTAATGCTTCATTTCTAAATATATATCCTTTGTTAGTTCTTATGGTTAGTGTTCAGGGCCCCGTTTCTTTGAGGGTTAGGGTTTGACCCAATCCTGGATTATTCTGTTCTCATCTTGGAGTTGTTGTCATAGTAACAGATCCGTGAGCTCCAGAGGAGGTTTGTTTAACATAAACAGGATTAGATTGTGGCTTTATTATTAGATGTGATACTAGAAGTCTGTCCCAGATGCTGCATACATTTTATGAGAACAATCTGTTGAATCAGGATAGTAATCATTTTAAAATGGTAATACATACAGGTGCTGGCCATATAATTAGAATATCATCAAAAAGTTGATTTATTTCACTAATTCCATTCAAAAAGTGAAACTTGTATATTATATTCATCCATTACACACAGACTGATATATTTCAAATGTTTATTTCTTTTAATTTTGATCATTATAACTGACAACTAAGGAAAATCCCAAATTCAGTATCTCAGAAAATTAGAATATTACTTAAGACCAATACAAAGAAAGGATTTTTAGAAATCTCGGCCAAATGAAAAGTATGAACATGAAAAGTATGAGCATGTACAGCACTAATGTTAACAACATCAGCATTACTATGACTATGTGTATATTAGCGTTACCTGTAGATTTCAATTTATGTAGCCACTCAACAGTCCGAAGTCTTTTGCTTTTTGACTAGGGGTGAATCTCATTTGTCACTGATGATTGTCATTTGGACCTTTCTGGATTACAATCCACCATCAAAATGATAAGTTTAATTATTTCAGCCGCTGTGAGAACAGGCTAAAACCGATTAGCCTGGACGCCTTCCTTTCTGTTTACGGACGTGGCGTAATGACGCACAGAGGAACTGCTGCATGCTCAAATTTAATGCGGAAGTCCACTATGTCGCTCTTATTATAAAACATTATTACAAGCTTAACGTTGTGAATCAAGCTAAGATAATGAGATGATTTTGGATCATTTTTAACCAATAATGTACTGCAGCTTTAAAAAAAACATTCCAATAAACTGAAATAGTACAAGTGATTGTTTTGAACAAGTATTAACTTAGACTTTAGACAGAATTCGGGTTGTATAATTAACTAAAACTATATATAAAAGAAAATTCTAAAAACTTATTTAGAAATATATATATATATATATATATATATATATATATATATATATATATATATATATATATATATATATATATATATATATATATACAAACAAGGCAACAACTCTCATTTTCATTTAGTTTAACTTGATGTAGTTAAATAATTAAAACTGAAATAAAAATGAATAAAAACTAAATAGACATTTAAAAAAAAACGAATAAAATGACAAAAACACAACATACTAAAACATTAACTAAAATTAAAATATAAAAATGAAAGATTCAAAATATTGATAAAACTATAATAGTATCTCAACCTAGATACTAAAATAACCCTGTGTACCCAGCTATCATTAAATTTCATCTTAGCATATTAGTATGAATTTCATCTTCATCTTGGCAAAAAATACTTGACAACTGATGTACAAGAGATGAACTTACAATAAACCATTACTAATTTCATTTCCACACAATTTGGCAGCAGTTTCACCTTATTCCAGCCACTGGGATTTTTTTATTTATTATTATCTACTCACTGCTGACCATGGTTTCAAGTAGGCTGTTTGGGTAATTTTAGCAATTATGTTTACTGCAAAAAAAAAAAAAAAAAAAAAAAGCCCCAAAAATGTGCATATTAGTAGAACTGAAATTCGGAAAGCTGACATCTCCTATGTAATGGCTTGCTGTTTAAAAACCATTATAACTCTCATCTTGTGAAATGAATATGTGTAGAGGGTACATCAGGGCTAAAGGTGCACTGGGATAAAAGGCACATTTCACTTTATTGTCCTTCAAACCACTGGATGGCACAAAAAAAACACAACGGTGTTTAATGATGCACATGGAACTTTGGCTGATGCTTGATGCGATTGCGGAAAGCAACGCAAAGTTGATTCTGTGCTAATTTGATCTAATATTAAAATGTTGTAGATGTATCTAGTAAATGAGAATCGATTGAATCAAATCAAATTATTGTCTGTGAGAATCAAGTTATTGACTATATTCTGTCCACCTTATAATCACCATATTTATTAAAGAAACCATCATATTTAAAAAATATGATAATAATAACATAATATGATAAAATATAATATTTATTGTTACTATACTGTAAAGCTATATCAAATAATTATGGGATCTCTGTGAATGCTTTCAGTACTTGTTTTAATAATTTTGTTCCTGTATTTTTTAAAATTAACATATTTTAATGACAATATATTTATTGAACAAAAATAAATTATTTTATTTATCAGAATAAACTGAAAATAGTACAACATTTGCTGTTGATCACATTTGAAGTGATTGTTTTGAACAAGTATTAACTTAGACATTATTAAAAAGCTAAAGTATTTGTATCAGTACTGTGTGCCTTTTACCCCATGCTGGTTTTACCTTGTGTGGGGTGTAAGGGGGCCATCTTTCCACCTCATACATTTATAAGATTTTTTAAACAAACAAACAAACAAACCACTTTTATGATTCATTTTCACACAAAATCTGTTGCTCCATAAATGTTCAATAAAAACATATTTTTTACACTATGGGAGTAGCGAAAAACTCATTTTCCTCTAGCCCCGTTGTACCCTACCGATTTTTGTAAAAATCATCCACAAAGTGGCACTATAATAAGCAACTTTATGTTTTAGCTAATAATCCCATCAAAATTCTAATTTCCTCTAAATCCCTGATTTTAAGCCAGAACAATATTAAATAAAGCGAAAAGCCCCAAGAATTTGTGGTTTACAGTGAATTTATAACAGCTAAGGGATGTTGTTGGCCTAAAACTCCCTAAGCTGTTATAAATTCACTGTAAACCACGGCTTCACGGGGGTTATTGCTTTTATAAAACAGTTACCACACAATACAAATATTAAAGCCAAAAAATATGCATCAATGCAACTTTCATGAAGTAAAATCACTAAAAGCCTTCCTTCCGCTGGAAAAAAATAGTCCCTGACTGTGAACAGCAACAGAAGTTACATTATTACGCCTCTAGATGGCGGCAAAGATTCTTTTTATGAGTGAGCCACTCTGTCGCAAAGACTTTTATATTGAAAATTGTTGTGAACACAGAACAAGACGCAAATGACAAATGTTTTGACTAGCGCTGTCAGTGTCAGCAGGACAAACCCATTAACTGTTAAGAGGACAAGATCGCAGCGTGATACACGATTTACAACTTTTTTATATATAATAAACAATTACTTTCCGTTAAATACGCATGAAACCTCAGCAACTCACAGACACAGCGGTGCAGTAATACTGATCTAATGAGGTCACAGGTGTATGTTTGTAGAGTAATTTACAACGGCTTCGAACTCGGCTCAACCAATCAGAATCAAGGGCCGGAACTATCTATTTATTAATCTAATTTTTAAGGTTATCTAAAAACTTTATCTGCCATTCTAATTTGTTAAAAAAAAACTTTTTTGAACTCCTCCCAGGCCGTTTGTCAGACTTTGCACACATCAACTCTAGACCATGCAGACAAAAAGTTATCAAAAGAATTTTAATCATTTAAACCATTTAGCAGATGCAATTTTTACATGTGTCTGGTATAAACTATTATGACTATTATGTCTATATCTTGTGTGCAAACTTCTCAAAACATTGTACATACAGAGAACAAGTCATTCTGAGCAAACATGCTTAGTTTCATTAATTTATGATGAATTTATGGAGGCTAACAACAAATTCTAAATCAGCCATTTCAACTGAAAGATGAAGGCTGTGATATTAATGTTGTCCACTAGAGGGAGCCGCAGGATAAGGAATATTTCAAACCTAATCTTTTCTATCAGTTTCCATCCCTAAACAGTAATAAATGCATTGATCTTGTTCATTTGTATTACTATGTTGTACTGACAGGATAGATTTATCGGTGTACATAGAAATCAGTAAAATGCTTCTAATCATATAATGTTTATTTAACTTTAATATACCCCAGAAAAACACATTTTTCATTTCGCCAGACATTATTATATTGCTGTTTGTTTAAAATGGAGAAACAATTTATGTGTCTTTACCAAGATAATATATATTATAAAATTTCTATAAGGACACTTCTGTACTGTTGTAGTATGAATAATAAAACAAACACTTATGTGTTGAACTGCATTGATAAAGGGTTAGTTCACCCAAAAATGAAAATTCTGTCATTTATTACTCACCCTCATGCCGTTCCACACCCGTAAGACCTTCGTTAATCTTCGGAACACAAATTAAGATATTTTTGTTGAAATCCAATGGCTCGGTGAGGCCTCCATAGGGAGCAATGACATTTCCTCTCTCAAGATCCATTAATGTACTAAAAACATATTTAAATCAGTTCATGTGAGTACAGTGGTTCAATGTTAATATTATAAAGCGACGAGAATATTTTTGGTGCACCAAAAAAACAAAATAACGACTTATGTAGTGATGGCCGATTTTAAAACACTGCTTCAGGAAGATTCTGAGTGTTATGAATCAGTGTGTCGAATCATGATTCGGAACGCGTGTCAAACCGCCAAACTGCTGAAATCACGTGACTTTGGCGCTCCGAACCGCTGATTTGACACACTGATTCATAATGCTCCGAAGCTTCCTGAAGCAGTGTTTTGAAATGGGCCATCACTTTATAAGTCAATTTTTTTTTTTTGGCACACCAAAAATATTCTTGTCGCTTTATGATATTAATATTGAATCACTGTACTCACATGAACTTTTTTAAATATGTTCTTGAAATGTCATTGCTGACTATGCAGGCCTCACGGAGCCATCGGATTTAAACAAAAATATCTCAATTTGAGTTTCGGAGATTAATGAAGGTCTTACAGGTTTGGAACAGCATGAGGGTGAGTAATAAATGACATTATTTTCATTTTTGGGTGAACTAACCATATAAGGTTAGAAGGCAACGCATATTATAGAAATAAATAATAAAAACGAAAAGGACCTTAGGGTTTGAGCTGCAAATGTTATTTTTAAATTCATTTGAAATTGTCCTGTGACATCCTATGGCGTGATTCATCTAAATTTAAATGTTGATTATGAGTCCACACATACACCATACATTATGATCACACGGCACGCCTTATGGCAATAAACATTTTATACATGGGTATTTTTTATGTCTCTTTTAATCTGACAGTAAGAGCGAGTGATTTCCTTTGAAAGTCGTTTGCCCTTTTGACACATGAGTTGCTGTAACCCGTTTCATCAAACCCTAACTTTGGTCTAAAGTTGGTCTTTGCTATAAAAATCACATTTTAAGATACATTTTAATTGAATCGCTAATCATCCACATGGGCCATTGGTGCTTGGACCCCAATGTTTATCCTATATGTGGAATATTTGTACTGTGTGGGATATTTGTCACTCTACCATTTGAAATTAAATCAAAACAATGATTAAATGATAGAAAACTTCAGCATCTTAAAATATACTTTGTTCATAATGCTTTTTGACTTCCTTCATAAGCACACATGTCAAGAACAAGAGTGTTTCCAGTCAGTTGTAAGTAAATGCACTGGACTGCCCTTTCTGCATCACATTAACTTCCACATCACATTCATCCTGTCCTGAAATCCGATTGGCTCTCATCCCTTCGGCTCGTGTCTGTCTGGATGCATATGCCACAGCCGCAACTCCTGATAGGACATCAGGGCAGAGCAGAGCGTGAACGCGGTGTAATGCTCCAATGACGCTGTGACTTGTGTTTAGAGGACTGAAGGGGGCGGAGGGCGCACGGCTGGGAGGGTGGATGGGGGTTGGTACGAGGACAGGGTGGAGTAAAACCCTTCAACTAGGAAAAAAAAAAGATCAGCTGGAGGAAAGAGTACTGTTAAATGCAAAACATATGCTCATTTTATAACTTTTGCTGAAAGGGAGTAATTCTAATATTAATACATGCTCAGAGTTTTGCTTAATTTATGGGATACGAGCAGCTGAACCAAACTATTTGTAGAAGTGAACACAATACATTTGTCTTCACTGACAGATGCCAGATTTCATGTCAGCAACAGAAATATTTTATGATACATTACAGAGATACGTGAGGTAATGCTGACTCTCAGAAGCACTATGTAACTCTCAGAAGACTACTAATAAAGGCAGTACAGAGGCCCATATTTGCATTTTAATAGCTGGAGGGATTTGTGTTAATTTACGCTATGTGGGGGTTATACAGAGGTCTGTGAGGGTCTGGGAGGGGGGCTGTCTATACACCCCCCCCAACATCATTCATATACAGCTCACACTTAATCATAATGCACACTCTCTTTGGTCTCGCCCTAGTCAAAACAGATCATTTTAATTCAGCCACAGTATTTCATTTACAATGTATTGTATTTCATTGGCTACGGTTATTTACGCGTTTATGACATATTCATTAGCAATACCTTGCCTAAAAGTCTAGGAAAACTTTTTTGTTTTGCTTTTTCAAGATGAAAATAGTGTTTAGCTAACAAAGAGGCTATACCGATCAATTCGATACATTAATTGTCGTTGTTTTCATTAAATAAAAGAACATATTTGATTTACAGATCTTCGGTTTATCTGTACAAAAACACATTTTGAAACAAATGTTCACCAGAAGATGTTTATTAAAACGCCACACTCCAATAATGAACTTTTCACACTAGTTCTGCTGGGTTTTTGTAGAGAACTGTGGGAGCGCGCATGACTCCATAACTGAGGGAGCGCGTGCACGTGACAGAGGAAGGGAGAGTTCTTCTTTCACTGCTCCATCCGGGAACTTTCCGAATTAGCATTGACAACCGAAGCGCAACTTTTTCCCCAGGCAAAGTGAAATCATGCCGCGCACTCGGACAAAATATAGTTCCACATTTTCAACTCAAAGACTTCGAAATAAAGCCGTACGTTTCGAATAGGTCGAACAGACGTTTGCCGTGGGGATTTCGGAGTGAATTTATGCCACTGCTGGAATCTTTAGCTCGCTTTCTGAGCACTTTTGTTTATACTGGCGTAAAGTGGGTGATGAGTCTTTACGGCCAGTAAAGAAGCGAGAACTTGCTGTGCAGCCCGAGTAGTTCTTGCGATTGTTATTGTTGCTTTTAAAATATTTGTATTACGCCACAAATAACGCGGATCGCGTCGAAAGTGGAGGAAAAGTGCTTCTGAAGTCGGAATATGGAGCTACAAGGCCTTCAAGAAGCACTCAAAGTAGAAGTCCAATGTCATCAGGTAAATAAAAATGGCATTTTGTTGAAGCTTTTCTGGGATTCTTACGTGAATACACGCTGGAAGACGGACATCCGCCGTGTTCGAACGTTAGAATTTGCGTGGAATTCGTAGCCTTTCAGAGTGATAGAACGCTAACATTCTTTCGCCTTTATGACGCCATAATCACTTTGAGCGCAGATTGTTAAAACGTTCTTTGATGCACTTTCACGCGTGCGGCGTGTTTTTTTGTGATTTGCACTAATAATGCGGCGGTTTTGTGTAGCGATCGGGACGAGACTTGAATATTTATGAGGTTCAAACGGACTCACTGCTCGCCGCTTTGTTCCTCCCTCACATCCTAACTTGAAACACTTTAAACGAAACGTCTTTTTGTTGTTTTACTTCGTTTAGAAACTAGTTGCACAGATGAAGCAGGACCCACAGGTAATTCATTTTATTTGAAGCGTTGAAGAATGGGGAATTTACATTGGGCGAGAAACTTTGTCGGCATCACTAACGTTAGTTCTTACGGACGTTCTCAATGCTTTGTCCTTTACGTGACTTTGCCAAATAACACAAGGGGCTTTTGTGAAGTTTTGAAAACATTTTGCTTGTTTTTGGACTGGAATCTTGTTGGTTAAACGTGAGCTTAAGAAACCACAACAATTAAAGGCAAAGCAAAATAACTGCCCTAAGTGAAAAACAAGTAATTCATTTATATATGGCGTACATTTTAGAAACACATACCCTCTTTCAAAACACTGTAAAAATACGACAAACTAGCTGGGTTTAGTGAAATTACATTAAACTGCTTTAGTACTCGAAAACCGTCTTGGTTGTTTAGCGAATTGTAGGCTACAACGCGTCCATTTTAGTAGGTCGACATGTTTCCAGAGAGTTTGTGAAGGAAAGTTCCTCACTTCCTCTGTCATGTGGCATTAAAACATCGTTGTTTAGTGTGTACTGAACCTCAACGTACTTATTCGATACTTTATCGACAGTCTTTCCGATGGGTTATATTTCTTGGTCACATGACGACGTGGTAGCATTTGATTCGATCTCTGCAGTTCACTTTCACTTTTTTATAATCGCTACTCAAAAGCAAGGTCATCTATACTATAGCGTTCCGATAGCAATTCTATACATGTTTACTGACAATTCATCTGCTTGGCCTCGGTTTGAGCCGTTTGTTAAAGTCACAAGCTTCTCTGAAATCGTCTGTCAGAACGACTCTCGCTGAACGACACAATTTCGGGTCCGTTCGGTTGACGTTGAGTTCAGCACCACGGATAGCGGCGCACGCTTGCGTTTCACCGTGTTTTAAATGTCAAATGTTGCAACTGTGTGAAATGTTTGTTGTGAGGCTTTTTGGTGTACCCCAGTTTGATAGTGGAAGCTTCCATTTTGTGCTGAAGGGGTGTTGGTTTCTTCCTAACATGGAGCAAAAGTCTGCAGAGTTTCTGGCTGGGGGGAGGGCTCATTCATGGCCATTCTAAAAGAGGGGGAAGGGAGGAGAAAACACTAGTCAGCATCACACAAGACACCACACACAAGCCTCTGTAGGCCTTATAACACTCCTTATGAGGTTCTCCTAATTAATAGAGGCTATCATAGTTAATAATACTTACTTATTTTATGCTTAAGAGTAAAAAATGCATTAAATACGAGAGAAAACATGAAAATACACCTACACTGGCTATAAGTATGATTGTTTATGTTATTGTGTAGTTATATCAAAGGTTATACAGTAATATAAGGCATGGTGATGTCTCTATAATGCAATAATTATATTCATATTCAGACCAAGTGTCTTAGATCTCTAAATGTTAACCTTTCAAAAAAAAAAAAAACTAAACATGTTGCTTTCTCAAGGCATTTTCATTCTTTGGCTTTCATAACCCCAACAGTACAATTTATATTTTTTCATTTAACAGATTTTTACTGTTAAAGTCTATATGAAGTGAATTTTAAATGTGTGTGCGGTGGTCTAATTGAAAATCCAGAATATATTGCAAACCTAACCACCGTATTTATATGCGGGTCATTGATGAATAAGGTTTTTAAAAGTGTGAAAAACATTATGGAGATATTTTGAAGTTTTATTAAGTGTTAACAATGAATTTTTTGTAGTTTTATAATCAATTAACACTGTTTTTTTTTTTTTTGGTCATTTTTTTACAAGATGGACAACATTTGTCACCAAAAAAGTCATTCGGTTTAACCAAAATTTCAGTTTTACCGAATGACACTTTTGGTAAATACCGAATGACGATATTTTCAATATCTATCTAGTTAGCTAGCAAAAGGACAGTCAAACATTTTATATTTAGTATAAGTTTTTAAAATATTACATTTTCCATGTTTTATAACGGTTGTCTCGAATGACCTGATGTTTCAGGACATGCGCATGAGCAAGTAAAAACGTTAATTTTTCAAATAGTTAAAAGAAAGTTAGTTACTTTGCTTCATGATTATGTGGTCCTTTGCGGGTGTCTAAATGATGTCACATCCTGTCATGATATTGACCACATGACTGGATCCAAAATGGTCCCTTTACATTTGATACTCCAAATGACATCAATGAAATTCATTTTTCTGGACATTCTTTCTCATAACAAAGCAAGGTCTTCTACACATAATTTTAATACCATTTTGCACTATGCTGATATATGATGTTATGAAGAGTAAAAAAAAAATACATTAATTACATTTTAAGGTGTTTTAATCACAAATTAAATGGCTGTATTGGCCTTTGGACGGTTAAACCGAATAACCTTTTGACACTTCAAAATCTTTAAAATACATTTATATGTAGCAAAATATAATTAAAACCTTTTGGGTTCGATAAAAGAGATCTAGTTGTACAACCTTGCATACTTTAAATGTCATATCTTTGTTTCTCATTATTATTATTAAGGCCTTTGGACAAAAAAATTACCTATTACGTCATAGACCCACGCGAATGTTGAGTGAATGCAGGTGTTTTGTCAGAATTAAAGCTCATTTAGGCTCAATATTGTATTTGTGAGCATCTAGTCTAACTAGAAATATGTTGAATTATTATAACTGAACATTGTATTGGACGTTTTTTTGTCATCTGGGCCAGTACTGACCCATCCTCTTTATATTTCACCTAAACTTTCATTTGAAGGAGGCTTGAAATGCAGATGATGGGAGGAAGCAAACCCTCCAGCATTTATTAGCTGAGAACATCATAATTGTGTGAAGCCTTTGTAAGTATCTTGTGTTTCCCGCTGGGCAAACATCTTCCATCCTTATGTAAATATCTATCTTAGCTTGTGAGTTTTTAATACATATTGTGTGAGAGGGTTTTGTATTGTTGTCTTCTTGCTAGTTGTTGCATCACTGATCCAGAAACGCTTATAAACTTGGTGTAAGTCTTGAGCTTTGATTTGCTTTCTTCTACTCAATTTTTGGTCTCTCTCAGGGCTTACAAATCCTTCCCAAACTGATCCCTGTGTGTCCCTCATGCACACCGAAAAATGAATTGTATTTTTTTTTGTCTTTTTAAGATTTTGCTTCCTGCAAAGATGTTCCTGTTTTCATTAGTTGTAGTAAAACATTTGCAATGTCTGTTTATTCAGATTCTATGTTGACCCACATTTCCATGTGATAAATGACAGAGACCGAAGAAGTACGTTTACAGGTTGAATAAGCACAAATGCGAGTGACTTGTATAATCTCTCTGCTTGAAAGCAGTTCAGTGTTCTGTCCAGAGTGATTTGTATTGTTCTGTCCCACAGACTGACAGCAGCTTTAATGTTAATATGTAAAAGCATCTGAGTGTAATTGTAAAAATGTATTATACACATTATATAGTGTAACCATCGAAAGGAATAGTTCACCCATAAAAGAAAATTGTGTCACCATTTACTCACCTTTGTGTCATTTCAAACCCGTATGATTTTCTCTGTTCCATTGAACACAAAGTCGAATGGAAACAAAAATAATATTTTTTATAACCGTACTGTGCTTTACAGTATCATAGTTTCGAAGCCAAATAAGGATTGAAATTGAATTATTGATGTTGTGTGGGTTTGATTTATTCTGGTCTGGAACAGGATGTTAAAACTCTGGCTTAGGGCTGGATTTGCTAAAGCACTTTTATGTGAGGTACTTTACTAGAAGAAAGCAAAAAGCACCAGTTGTAGAGATGTACTAGTGAGTTCTTGTAGTCCTGGCCAGGACGTGAGTTCCTTTATTCTTTGATGGTGTGGTCGGGAAAGCCCTGCTAAATGTTCCTAAATTCTGTCATTGTTTACACACCATAATTTAGTTTTCCCATAAAAAAAAGTCTCATAAAACTATGACTATCCATATGACAGACTATCCTAGCCATACAGTTTCTGAAGTCGTATGTTAGCGTTGAATAAACAACACAAATTTAAGTTCTTCAAAAATATAGCAGGTTTGAATGTCATGATGCTTGTCAAGAATCAGTGCTGGCTGAGCAGAAATACATGGTCCATGTTAGGGCTGGGTATTGACGCAAATTTCATGATTCAATTTTGAATCACAATCTTGTGATTCGATTTGATTCTGATTATGACAAAAATCATAATTATATTGAAATTGTAATTGCAATTATTACAATTACACTGAATGTTTTGAATAGCTTTATACCATTGCTTGAAGCAACTGTGTGCAATATTTTTAAATTAAAACAAGCTGAAAACACTCTTCCTTCATTTTTTTATTGGTTTTCTATAGCATTAAGCCTCAAATGTCAACTATACATTGGTTTGGTTTCTTCTTTAAATAATAGTATTAATAAAAAAGTAAACATATGCATGTAAATATAATAGGGCCTTCCACACTATGCTATTCTAGGAACTTAGTTATAGGCACTAGCCACAAGGGTGGTTCCCCGAAAACTAATGTTCCACTAGGGCCATTTTCCTGGATGCATTCGCACCGTCAGTAGGAACTCTGAAGTGACATAAACTACACTTGTTGTTGTGACTTTTATTTTGAAGGTGCTGAGAATGGCTCAGCCTGAGTCTGAGCACACAGTACTCGCAATCTCCGACATCATTAGTTTACGATAAAGTAGGCAGTATATGAAAAAGTATTTGCTTGTTTGATGCCCAATGTCGTTAGCTGAGCAGAAATACATATTCATGTTTCGCTTGGTACCTTAAAAGTCGCACTGGAGTTTGAGAGGTCCATCTTTCACTGTTTTCAATGTTTGTAGATGTAACCCCTCCTGTTCGAACCACCCGCCCTAATCGGGACTCGAACCCGCGTCCACTGGCATGGGAGTCGGGCGCTCTAACAAGGAGGCTAAAGAGCGCAGTCTCCAGCGTCAGTTGCTAGAGCGTCTCTTGAAGTCAGGGTAGTTAGGTTTACACACACTACTCTTACTAGCCTATGTCTATCACACTGAGTTATTTCGTGGAGTGTGTATTATATGGTTGTGTAAACTGTTTTTTAAAAGTGGCAGGTGCTGGGTGGCAGGTGTGTTCGACCAGTCAGCACACATTTACAGCACTGGTAGTTCCTTTTGTGCTGGGTTAGACCTTTTACACTCTGAAGTAGTCATGATTCATCCTCTCACAACGTAACATGCTCTAAACACACCTCTTAAGCATGCAGAATAATGTAAGTGAATTTTTTTTTGTTGTAATTGTGCCATTGAATGATTACGAAATTGTGGTGTCCGTAATCATAATCGCGGCTAGAAATTATATTAATTGTGCAAACTTAGTATCAGTATAGTACATAGCAAATTTTCTCAGGCATCATTTAACACATTGCTAACAAGAATTAGCGCATGACGTGGAAAACACAGGATCACGAGCAGATGGTGTGAGCAAAGCGTGCATGTCGTTTTGAAACACGCAGCGCAAACATACTACATACTTTTTAATTAAATTATAGTCTTTTGCGATTTGGTAAGGGCACAAAGCTATATCACACTTTCGATTTTAGTTCATTTGACAGATACTTTGCCAAAGCAATGGCCCAAAATAACTCTAGAGACATTTTTGGAAAAAATATTTTTGGTTCATTATGAAACTGTGGTGGCACAAATTAGATTAGACTATGGCGGGCTGCCACAGCCAAGGTAATTAATGGGAAACACTATCGGAACTTACAGAGTCTGCATGCTGTGAAGATTGACTTTTACAATTGTGTGTTTGATTGCTCCAGATGCTACACCATGCTATAGTTCATATATTTAGCTTTAATATGAATTTCAAATGGACTGTATCTTTCAACATACCTTCTGATGTTCATTCATGTTTGTGCTGTAACTAGTAAAGCCGAAAAATGATCCATTCACATGTGCTTTGCTTCATCTAAAGCATTACAGCGATCTGTTATGCCACATTAAAGAGCGCCAACGTGGTATTTATTGTTTGAACGTCTAAATAAAATTGACAGAATTTGAAAGCTGAGACTTAGTTTCATATCAGAAGTAACAAAACAAAAAGAGTATTGGGAGCCATGCTACAAAGTTTTGTTCATTCATCAGCTGAAAACAGCATGGACCAAAAGATAGATTCTTGGGATTTAAGAATTGATTGTTTCATCAAAATTAAAATGGATTAAAATTGAGAAATCATTTTTTTTTACCCAGCCCTAGTCCATTTCCTAACGAAAACCTTTCAGAACACTTGGAATAATAGCATTCAAGCTATGTTTTAATGATAGTTTTATGGTGTTTTACCATTCCACTATTTTCTGCTGGTCACAACTGACTATTGTTATATGGAAAAGAGGTTCATGAAGAGTCTTCAAAAGTTCTCCTTTTTGTGTTTTTGCAGCAGGTTTTTGTACAGAACATTCAGATATGGTGAGAAAAGGCCTTCGGTTAGAACATGTTTTGATTGCATCATGAAAGGGCACTTCACAGGATACGGGAAATCTGTGAAACTATTCTTCAGACAATTTCACAATGTTTTTCTAAACATTATATTGGAGCAGACTATCACACTCACTAGAGGTCATAACACTTCCTCATTTAAAGTACACTCAATCCATTTTTATTGGCAATATTGATATTTTGCAAAGTTCATTCAGATTTGATTAGACAAACTGGTCGTATCCAATGGTAACACAGTCTGATACTAAGGACAGCAGTAGTGCGAAACATTCAAGTTCAGACATGATGTTTGAGCTCAGTGTGTGAGGTTATAAGACCTCTAGGAAAGATCTAAAAGCTGCTTTACCAGGACCACATGATGGACGGCCAGTAGAAGCTTCATTTTAATGATTCTAGTTGCAGTGTTTTTGATCTGTCCTTGTGTCTCATAGCAACAACGTCTGCGGTAAATCATTCATGCAGTTATTTCTGTTGATGTGTTTGACTCTATTATTGTGAAACACTTCTAGAGACATTCATTCACAATCTCATAAGACATTAAATCATGTGAAAGATTCATGCCTTGCTTTATAATAGTTGTGAAGCATTAAGGCTTTTTAGACCAAAGTGATCAAGTGTGTTATCTTCATTGTTTTAATATTCTTCTTAAGATAGCAGGGTTTTTCAAAGACATGTCTTTGTGGCCAGTTGGAAATATCTCCAGATTCTATAAATCAAATTTAATTATGCTGTTTTTTTTGTACCTTATTTAATGTGTTTTCTCTTTCATTCCGAAAAAGTATGTTCTTATATACTGTAACAACACATACCATGCAGCCAGTAGGTACTTATATTGTGTCTTATAAAATGTAAATTCAGAAGTTGTTCTAATTTTGTTTGACTTTCTTTCATCTGAGGAACAAAAATGGAGATATTTAGGAAAACATCCAAGCTGCTCTTATCCACAACTTGTACACTATATTCCAATTAGTCCAAATTCATACCAATGATTATTTGGTATGTCGCATTTAATGATAATGTTCGATTCTGTTGTAGCTGTTAATTTTCAATATGGAAAAAGACAATTTTTTGGGTGATACACAAAGGCTAGACGTAAGCTACAGCGGAGGGGAACATTATCAGTGAATAAGGACTTATATTTCTGTCCGTTCATCACACAAAGTTATCGTATAACATCAGAAGACTTGAGATACAGTGCATAAGTCATATGGATGGATCATTTTTATTATGTTTTTTAATCCTTTTTAGAGCTTGACTGATGTGTTCACTAAGAACTGTAGTAAATTTCTTGAGTGCATGAGGTTCGTTCCGTCACTGAGCTTGACATCTGATTCAACACTCAGGCTTTCTGTGCTTTGAGACTGCAGTGAGCTAATAAGGTAACGAGATTAGACCACGTTAGATGACCAATAAGATTACTTTATTTGAACAAGTCAATGTGATGACTGTATGGCCCTGATCCAAAACCTACTTACAATGCATTATGTTTTGGCCAGTTTTTAAGGCAGCATTGTAATGAGCTTGTGAAAAAAGGACATTCAATATTCTTGACCTAACAAGAGAAATGATGATTATAAACATTCTCCAAATTTAGTACCAAATAATATATCAAAATGCTATATATGCAGGGCCTAAAATTAACAAATTTGAGTAAAAATCTGTGTTGGCGAGTATATGAAACTGTGTCAATCGCCAGTTTGCCGGTAACAATGTTATGAATTATAACAATGCAAATATTGTGTAGATCATGGACGTGAATGTTGCTTGGGACAGGTGACAGGCCAATGCTTCATTGTCATGAAAGGGAACTCAATTCGTTTCTCACGCACTGTGTGGGAAATTTCTGTGCGCAAACATCCCAGTAATCCGCGTCATAGACAGCGTGCGAATACCAAATTGAGCTCTCTTTCATGTCTTCTTGAGCTTGAACAAGCATATTCAAACAAAATTATCAAAATGCCAATCTTGGCAAGTATCCTCGTAAACATAGTTATGGTAACAACAAAAGACAAAGAAAATCACTCACTGCTCTTAACTGAATAACTTTAAAGGTGCCATCGAATTGAAAATTGAATTTACCTCGGCATAGTTGAAGAACAAGAGTTCAGTACATGGAAATGACATACAGTGAGTCTCAAACACCATTGTTTCCTCCTTCTTATATAAATCTAATTTGTTTAAAAGACCTCCGAAGAACAGGCGAATCTCAACATAACACCAACTGTTACGTAACAGTTAGGATCATTAATATGTACGCCCAAATATTTGCATATACCAGCTCATGTTCAATGCATTAGACAAGGGCAGCCAGTATAAATGTCTGGATCTGTGCACAGCTGAATCATCAGACTAGGTAAGCAAGCAAAGACAATAGCGAAAAATGGCAGATGGAGCAATAATAACTGACATGATTCATGATATCATGATATTTTTAGTGATATTTGTAAATTGTCTTTCTAAATTTTTCGTTAGCATGTTGCTAATGTACTGTTAAATGTGGTTAAAGTTACCATCGTTTATTACTGTATTCAAGGAGACGAGAGCTGTCGCTTTTTTCATTTTTAAACACTTGCAGTCTGTATAATTCATAAACACAACTTCATTCTTTATAAATCTCTCCAACAGTGTAGCATTAGCCGTTAGCCATGGAGCACAGCCTCAAATTCATTCAGAATCAAATGTAAACATCCAAATAAATACCATACTTACGCGATTAGACATGCTGCATGACGAACACTTTGTGAGATCCATTTTGAGGGTTATATTAGCTGTTTGAACTTTGTTTATTTGTATATTAAATTTGTTTTTGTGTTAAAACTTCACAGACACATTCAGGGGACACCTTAGACTTATATTACATCTTTTAAAAAGACATTCTACGGCACCTTTAATAGGGATAAATCTATGTTTCATGGCTGGAAAGAAATATTTATGGCCTATAAATTTACACCAGCCATTGGCAGGTGTGGCAAGAAGTTGGTTTTAGGCCCTGCATATATTCGTTTGTCATTTCAATGATAATGCCGTCTCAGAAGGCAGCTGCCTGTTGTATACAGCAAGGTAGTTTAGTATTTTGGAACAGAACCCATCTGTCTGTCAGATTTACCCCAAAATGTTTCTCGAATGAACTCAAAAGACGATGTCTCAACTTGCTGATTCTGGTTCTGATGTTCCCGTACATTTCCTGTGCAATTTGATATGGTGCCTGAATAGTTTGATCTTATGTGTTTGAGTGTGATAACAGCATTACTCTGGCCAGTGATTGGTCAAAGCTTTTCATTTGATCAATTATTTAATGTTACACATTCTGGCCATCAGAATCAGAAATATAGTAAGACATGAATGTAATTTGCATGAACGCTGTTATCTTACACTTTTTATACTACATACTACATTTGAATTGCATAATAAATTTCCATCCATTTGGATTGCACAGTTTTAACATGCAATACTGTATTTAAAAAAAAAAAGTGTATTTAAAACACAACAAATTCAGTTATTAGTACTATTACAGAAATCGTACCTGTTTCATTTATGTCTGAATGACAAATATCACTTTAAGTTTATTAGTCCAAATGGATGGAAATTGTATATGCAATTCAAATACAGAAATCTTACATTTAGGCCTAAAATATTTTTGTAGTGTACCCAGCATAACATTTCGGAAGGCTAGAAGTGGTAGTCAGTAGTGGATGCATTATTGAGGTACCCTTAAAATACATAAAGGCTGTTTAATAATTAATGAGATGAGGTTCTGTCTTTACGCTCATGTATATATTTACGCTCTAGTGTTATTGGGGCAACAGGGCAGTGCTTTAATAGGTCACCAACCGTTGGTACTGTATTCCATATGTGTGGGTGTTTATTACTGCCCACAGCCTTTTAAATATACCAACTACTTTTGCTGCAATCTATGAGCTCATTTCCTTCTTTCAGCCTTGGATTCATATCATGAAAAACAGACTTCTCTTGATATTGATTAAATAAAACTGAACATGTACTGTAACATTCAGTGCTCAAAATGCCCTTTATAGTCCAAAAAATGAGCCTTTATGAAATGAAAAGCACATATGACTGAATCTATTGTATTTTGCTGTGTTTAAAAGTATTTTTGATTGTGATGCACTGAAATGAATTTTTTACTGAAACTCTTAAACAGAAATTAAAGCTTTCATTTAGACGAAAACAGAAACCAAAAATAAAGTTGAAATAATAATCAATTAAATAAATGATCAAATTTAAATAATAATCAACACTTAAATAAAAATGGAGTTGTATATAAGCATTTAAATTGCACATAGATTTTATGTCATATTTTAATTGATCTATTTATGTTTAGTGTTATTTTGTTGTTGAAATATAAACATTTAAATGGTGGCTGCAATAACTTGGTTTCATGACTTATTTATTCAAACTTATTAAATAATGAAGACAACACTGAATATAGTATAATATAGTGCATATATGCAGTAAAATGCTCCTCTTTAGAGTTTTACTTTTTTTGTGTAGCCGACTAGGGACATTTTCTGAGGTAAATGTAATGTTATGTGATATTGATTACAAGCTGTTTTTTTTGTTGTCTCCTCGCGGTTGAAACGCTGCTTGAACGATTACATGAGACATGATACGTTTCAAAAAAGTTGTACTGTATCTTTCAACATTCCTTCTGATGTTCCTTCATGTTTATTTTGTGCCATAAGTAGTAGTAAATAGGAAGAGATGATCAGTTCACTTGCTGTTTAAACGCGCTACAGCGACCTGTCAAGTCACATTAAAGAGCCACAAAATGACATTTGTTGTTTGTTTTTTAGTTATAAAATTGACAGAAATTAAAAGCTGAGATGTTGTTTTATAACAAATAGCTCAAAACTTCTTGCGATTATTGGATGGTGTCACTTTTTTTTTTTTTTACCTTTATTACCTTTTGAAGGGTTCAGTAGAGTTATTGGATTGAAACAACCTTTATGATGGCGCAGTCATACTTACCTTGGTTTAAAGGTAACCTTCAAAAGCTCAGCTTGTGTTTCTACAGGAGACTGATCTTATAGAAAAGCACAGCTGAATGTGAATGAACAATAATGAAGGTTAATTTCTGGAGGAAACATGCAGAGTTTTTACTGGATGGAACAAAGTGTTTAGAAAATTTCACATTTTGTCAATAAAATTCCTGGTAGTCAGACTAATTATAATTCTAAGTAATGCTGCTTTACTGAACTCTCATGACTCAAGAACTCATTTATATACAGAATCTGTTTATCATTTATTTTTAGAAAAACAGAGGGATCATAAAAATGCCTGCTTTTATTTAGTAGTTTTCTGAAAAATCAAGATTTTATCTCTCTTAGTTAATTATAATGCTAAACAGCTTACAAATGTAACAAATGTTTATGGACTGCATGTCTAAATGCATAATTAGAAGCAATAAGGCAAGTCATTTATAAGAAACACTGATCTTTTTCTGTTATTGGTTGTAACATCACTCATGTAAATACAGTTTACTCATGACTTTTATAGAGGATTTAAACTGATGATGTCAGAGTGATGTGTGAGTCATGTGTCTTGTATGGGATCATAACAGGTGGAACTATGGTTGATCAAGTTCAGTATGACGTAGTATGACGTACAGACTGCTTTAGTGCAAGTTGTGACTGGTGACTTCTGTTGTTGTGTTAAAAGCTCTCACATACTGTATGTTGTTAGAGAGAAATGGGACTGTCCTGTATGTTTCGGTGGCTCGTGTGGTGGTGGTTTAAGCACTTTATGACTCAGTAAGGGTTTATTTTGGGACCAAATGTTGGTTTGAAGTATTGTTAAAGGTGCCCTAGAATCAAAAATTGAATTTACCTTGGCATAGCTGAATAACAAGAGTTCAGTACATGGAAAAGACATACATTGAGTTTCAAACTACATTGCTTCCTCCTTATGTAAATCTCATTTGTTTAAAAGACCTCTGAAGAACAGGCGAATCTCAACTTAACACCAACTGTTACGTAACAGTCGGGATCATTAATATGTATGACCCCAATATTTGCATATACCAGCTCATGTTCAATGCATTAGACAAGGGCAGCCAGTATTAACGTCTGGAGCAGCACAGCTGAATCATCAGACTAGGTAAGCAAGCAAGGACAACAGCAAAAAATGGCAGATGGAGCAATAATAACTGACATGATCCATGATAGCATGATATTTTTAGTGATTGTGAATTGTCTTTCTAAATGTTTCGTTAGCATGTTGCTAATGTACTTTTAAATGTGGTCAAAGTTACCATTGTTTCTTACTGTATTCACGGAGACAAGAGCCGTCGCTATTTTCATTATTAAACACTTGCAGTCTGTATAATGCTTAAAAACAACTTTATTCTTTATAAATCTCTTCAACGGTGTGTAATGTTAGCCCGTTAGCCACGAAGCACTATCAGACTCATTCAGAATCAAATGCGCGTGATTTAAAGGGGCCGCGCACTGAATCAGTGCATAGTTAATGATGCCCCAAAATAGGCAGTTAAAAAAAAAAAAAAAATCTATGGGGTATTTTGAGCTAAAACTTCACATACACATTCAGGGGACACCTTAGACTTATATTACATCTTGTAAAAACTGGTTTTAGGGCACCTTTTAAAGTATTAATAAGAATTGATAAACTTAAATTTATCATACATTAAAGATTAATATCTGTTTGATCATTTTTGTCTTGCAATAACTGTGGTAACAGGGTTGAATGTTACACAATAATGTAAAAATTTAGAAAATGGAATGAGATTATTTACTTGTCTTCATTCCATTTCAGACCTATCTAATGATTCTCACAACAAGAGAAGATGGGATTTTGGGCCTTAAATACTTTATATAAAGTCATGGGACACCAAAGAGTGCTGGCTCATGGACTGTCTCCTGTTATAAATGTCACTATAGATAGAAGTGTCTTTTTGTTTATTTATATGCTTTTATCCAGTGTAATCTTGGCATTTCTAGCACATGGTGCATTGGGATTCATAAAATTCTTCTTTGTAAGATGTTCTCCTGGTGTCGTTGGCATTCAGCAGCCGGAAGGTGGCATGCTTCATATTCAGCATGCACAGATGAAGCAGCGGAGCTATTAATAGCTTGAGGACAGTTTAAACACACAACGCCCGCCAGGAAAGAGTCGCGAGAGCGCTCGAGTGACTCACTGTAAATAAAGAGAGCCTCACAAGCTCTCGAAGACACTTCACATCTCCTGCCCGCAGATCTAACTTCATTTTTTCATTTAGACCACCACATGCGCCTGCTCATGTGGGTTTAAGTGTGACTGAAGACTTTTAACTGAGCGTAAGTATTTAGATCACAATATGATGGTTTACTAGGAACTGAAGTTCAAAACCGTGTCATGTGATGCAAGGCCAAAAATAAACCACTTTAAAACAGTACAGCTGAAGGGTGACATGATCGTTTTCATTGATCAGCGTTTGGTTGAAGTCAGTGTCTCATGTGGATGGTTATTGGACTTCCTCTCAGATCCATGGAGAATTCTCAGGAAGCTTTGGAATCTGTAGGGAATCTTTAAACCATGGTAATCTGACCATGTTAACTGTGGTAATCAATAGTGACATCAGCTCGACCCATCAGATGGAATTTTTCCTCTGAACAGTCATGATGACAAACTCCTCAGAGAAAAGTAGCATTAGTTTAACTACTTTAAATGAGGTGTAGCTTGTCTTGTAAAGCTCCAGTTTCACAGTCTGTCTTTGTAGGGTGGAATAAAACAGAAGAGGACAGAAATAATTGAGGGAATAGAGGCCGTCCTTGTGCTGTCACTCAAAGACACAGGGAGAACAAAGAGTCACCCATCGTAATGAATGAGACTTTGATTTGTTTTTTCCTGACAAGGCCACTGCAAGTGAAAAAAGCACTTTGCCTGAACACATATTCAAGAAGACATAGACGCTGAAAATGATGCTGCATTAGTACTCCAAAATGCACATGTTCCTGTCTTTACTGTGCAAAATCTGCATTTGTGTGATGATCATTGTGTTGGCTACAGTGATGTTTAAAGGGAAAGTTCACCCCAAAATTGTTTTTCATCATTAAAGGAATATTCCAGGTTCACTACAATGTAAAGGGTTAGTTCACCCAAAAATGAAAAAAATGATCATTTACTCACCCTCATATCATTACAAACCCGCTACACTTTCGTTCATCTTCGAAACACAAAGATATTTGAATTAAATTTGAGAGATTTCTGTCCCTCCATTGACAGACTATGCAACTACCACTTCGATGTTTCAAAAAGTTCATAAAAAGATTGAATCCATAATAATTAATCCATATGAATTGAGTGGTTTAGTCCAGTTTTTCTGAAGAGACAAAATCTCTTTATATGATGAACAGATGGAATGTAGGCTTTTATTCACAAATAAACATTCATCAGCGGACATAAACAAAAGCTCAACTGGTTCTTGCTGAAGCTCAAACGTGCTGCATAACATAAGAATGAACCTCATTGGTTTTTGCTGAAGCTCAAACATGCTGCGTAACACGAGACTGAACCTTATTGGTTCTTGCTGAAGCTCAAACGTGCTGCGTAACATGAATTAACCTCATTGGTTCTTGCTGAAGCTCAGATGTGCTGTGTAACACACGAGAATGAACCTCATCGGTTCTTGCTGAAGCTCACACATGCTGCGTAACACGAATGAACCTCATTGGTTCTTGCATATCAAGCAAGCATGCTTGAGCTTCTGTTTAACATATCAGATGTGTATATTGACATTAAATGTTTATTTGTGGGAAAAAAGGCTAAATTAAATCTGTTCATCATATAAAGCCAGGGGTCGGGAGCCTTTTTTGACCAAAGAGCCATTTTTTTCATTTTTGGTTAATGCATTTTTTTAAAAGAGCCACTGCAAAAAATAATATAATATGAAATTTTTTTTTTCTTTCATGGCTTATTGTGCTTTTAATATTTCTTTTTAATATCAAGCACATTCTGCTCTTTACTATCTCATTCATCCATGTTTTGTTATTAATAACTTTTTTTAACACACTTATAGGATATAAAAGGTCTCTGTGGCAAAAGCGAAAGTAACTGGTGAAATGTTTCGAAATGTCTCTTGGCACAGTAGAGCACCAGTTTCAGTAAAATATTAAATAAAATATTTCAGTCCAGTCACTTTTTATGTACTTTTAAATGTTCACTGCTGTTCAAAAAATTGTTTTCGCCATTACCACAAAGAAGCTACGTAGCTGCTTGAATCTGAGTGCAGGAGCTCTAGAATTGCTGTCTTCTTGCTGTGCAGCAAGAAAGGACAATAGCGATAATGGCAGATGGAGCAATAATAACTGACATGATCCATGATATCATGATATTTTTAGTGCTATTTTGTAAATTGTCTTTATAAATGTTTCGTTAGCATGTTGCTAATGTACTGTTAAATGTGGTTAAAGTTACCATCGTTTCTTACTGTATTACTTGCAGTCTGTATAATTCATAAACACAGCTTCTTTCTTTATAAATCTCTCCAACAGTGTAGCATTAGCCGTTAGCCACGGAGCACAGCCTCAAATTCATTCAGAATCAAACATAAACAATATAACAGTATACAATACTCACATAATCCGATGCATGCATGCCGCATGCATGACGAACACTTTGTAAAGATCCATTTGAGGGTTATATTAGCTGTGTAAACTTTATGCACTGTTACTGTTTATGCACTGTTCAAGGCAAGCGTGAGCTCTGGGGCGGGGAGCACGAGAATTAAAGGGCCAGTAGCCCTGAATCGGCTCATTTATAATGATGCCCCAAAATAGGCAGTTAAAAAAATGAATTAAAAAAAATCTATGGGGTATTTTGAGCTGAAACTTCACAGACACATTCAGGGGACAACTTAGACTTATATTACATCTTTTTAAAAAAAGTTCTAGGGCACCTTTAAGTTGTTATTCACTGAAAATCTTCAGTAACCCTTTATTTTAATGTGCTGTACATGTACACATTACATGTATTTACTAACTCTGCATAATTCTAAACAAATAACACTAAACCAAACTTTAACCCTAAACCTATAGTAAGTACATATTGCTTAGTGACTGTGTAATTACACTCAAACAATTGCTCATTAAAATAAAATTAACCAAATCTTCCCCTCCATTAATGCTCTTATCTTGCTTTCTTCGTTGTTTTTCAAACTTGCTGCATTCACATATTTCATGTACATATCATAGTCGTTGCATGGTAAACCCCCAGAACTTGTGTTGGTATTTATAAGTTTCAATGCCATTTTTTGAGTGTTGTATGTTTTCGACACTTGAAGGACAGAGACGTGCTCCCTAAAAGAAAAGTAGAGCACAGGCACATGAAGATCAGAGAGAATAATCTATCCTGCGGCACAAAAAGCTATTGTGTGTCCTGTGGATGTGTTGTTCCTGCCACATCCTGATCTGGGATCCATTAACAGTATTTAACAGCAGAACTAAAGAACGTGACAGTGTTTTTAACATGTCATTAGGCAGTTATGAGTCTGATTGTGTCATAACAGATCGGTAGCCTCATTGTTTGGCTTATTCACAAACTAAAGATAGAAATAACACGGAGACGATCAATAAATCTCTTCAGCATGATGGACCTGAGGTGTTTGAGTTTTGTTATTAACACTAATGTTAGAAAAGAAAATACATTTACTTGCGACAAACAATTTGACTTGGTTTAGGACTGATCTTTTCTTCCCCATTGGTCAATTTTTAACTTTTAAGCATAAATTTAACAAAATTAACTGTATTTCTTTCTTTTTTCCTGGAAAAACAAGAGAAAAATACAATATTCAATGCGATTCAGGGAGTCAAACTCTAATTCCAGAATCATTCTTGAATCATTTTCGGCAACAGTATACATTAGTAACACTTTACAATAAGGTTCATTAGCTAACATTAGTTAGTAATCGGTGTCGGAGCTCGTCAGTCCGTTGGGCCATCTGATCATTCTGATTGGCTGTTCAGCTTCTGCCACCTGCTGGTTCGGAAAGGCATTTCATCTTACGCAGGCGCAGAAAGGACGTGCTACTTGGCCATTGGCTGTCGAGTGTTGGTTTGGTGTGTCAGGGCAACTTTGGACCCAGACGCTGCCGACGTGAGCCAACCCCACAGTCTGCTTTTGTCACCACTAGTTCGCCGGTGTCGGCTTGGTGTGTTCCTGCCTTAAAAGTGATCGGGCAGACCAAAGTCGTAAGAGTCGTAGAGACTTGAAACTTTGAGGGCTGGTAGTACTCACATTGTCTACAACATCACCAAGGCTCGCACTGATCGGCCTGACGGGGGCGCTACAGCATTGAAAAGTATGAAATGGCTCACAACTCCTGAACTGTTAGGCCTAAGCTCAAGTATAATTGGTATCCTTGACAAGATTTTGCTCGTTGTTCTGGCGAAATTTTCTGGATTTTTTGAAAAACCTTCTTTTGCGAACTAGTCCTAGATTTTTGAACAGATCAGAACCAATAAAGTACAGTGAGATTCTCTAGAGTCTGACTCTTAATAGTTATCAAAAGTTGAAATTCTGGTTCACGTTCCCTAAAAGCCGCCAAAATGTTTGAAGTGAGTGGAGCCACCTTTACTTAAATGGTTATAACTCATGTCAAGTCAAGTCACCTTTATTTATATAGCGCTTTTTACAATGCAGATTGTGTCAAAGCAGCTTTACAGTGATAACTGGTACATTAATTTGGCTGCACAGCAGCTCTTAAAGAATAGTGTCAATGCAGGCAGATCAGAAGCACTGTTGAATAAATGTCAAGAATACTGTTGAATATCAAATGTCAAGTCAAATGTCAAGTGTCCCCAACTAAGCAAGCCAAAGGCGACAGCGGCAAGAAACCCAAACTCCATCAGGTGACATCAGGTGGCAAACAAGTGGCAAAGAGGTGTTAAAATGGAGAAAAAAAAAAACCTTGGGAGAAACCAGGCTTAGTCGGGGGGCCAGTTCTCCTCTGGCGAACAGTGCTTTGTTACGATTCAGGTTGCTATCATAAGTCTGATAGGATCGCAACAATCAAAGTATTCACAATCATGAATGAAATTAGATATTTTCACCACACTCCGCACACCTATGTAAGAGCTCATTCTGTGGCCGCGTGACTGGCCACTTAGTGGCACTAAAACAGGAAAAAAACATGAAAATGGCTATAACTACATCACCATTATTCCGATCAACTTGAAAATTGGCATGCAGTGTCTTCATCCAAGGTGCCTTTACTGTCTATGAGGACATTGACACATCTCAAAAAACATGTCCACCATCAGCCACTGAATTTTGAGCAGCTATCAGACAAGGTTAATGGAGGCCAATCGGAATACTCTGGCCTGTTTGACTCACGGCCTTAGAGGCCTGTGAAAAATACGAAAGAAATCGGCCAATCGGAGGGTGCCTTTGCATTTTTCACGTGCATAAAGGATTGTGTATCTCCTGATTTTTTTTTTTTTTTTTTTTTTGCGACGCCCCAACATTCTTACCACATGGTAGAACTCCTCATTCTGAGCAACTTTGCCTCTAGGACTGCCGTGCTAAAATGACCAAACAGTGAACAAGTGTATTTTTATTAACTAACATTAACAAAGATTAACAAGATTAACAAATTCAGCAACAAATGTATTGCTCAAGGTAGGTTCATGTTAGTTAATACATTAACTAATGTTAACAAATGAACCTTATTGTAAAGTTTTACCAATATATTTTTTATTTCACAAAAAAGTGAATGTTCATGGTGCAGAATGAAGCTTAATTTTTTTTTTTCCTGGTGGGTAAAATGATCTGAACGCTCCTGCAATTTTTTACACTTTTCATGATATAAATTCCACTGCATATGCACCTTAGGTGTTGTTTCTAGAATTATTAATTACTTAAAATTCCAATTATTATTGATGATGTGGATCGATCCAGAAATGTTTGAGAAACAATCATCATTTTTTTGTGTGGATTAAGTGACGTTGTTGTGTAAGAGATGTTGAATGTTGTAAATATAGATATTATGCAAGAAAAATGTCACACTCGTCCGACAATAAAGTGCTATATCATACCATATCATAGCATGATGTTGAATTGTTTTTACCATCACAGTGTAGCAGACAGTTTTCCTTGGAGAGAAATCTAATCAAGATTTCATGTACCCTTCCAGTGGAAATTAATGTTAGCACACGTAGAGGAAATGTTAAGCACATGACACATTTTCACCTAGAAAATGTTTCTGGAAATGATGCAAGCAGTTAGTTATACAGCAAACAGTAGAGTCAAACTAAACTGAACTCAGGCCGTCGTGCTCCACCACACACAATAAAAGAAACAAGATGTAGTTTCACTCATCACGTTCACACGCGAACGCCTGCGATAGTTCAGTAAAGATTGATTTCTCCAGCAGTCGTAGAGGCTGCCGGAGCTCACATATGGCATTTCATTTGTGTGCGTGTAATGAAATAGTGATTCACTCTGAGATGAAGTGTTGTGTTGAATCTCACAGGCAGAATGCAGAAACATGGGCAGCTGTCTGAATATTGATTTTCAGCTTTTTTAAAGCAAGAAAAAGATCCGTTTCTGAATACAATATAATACTCAAACTCAGTTTCATTGTGCTGAAGAACTGAGCTTTCATCGATCAGACACATGATTAAAGAAATTAGTTTTTGGAGTTTGAGATCATTGAGATTGAAGCAATTAACAGACTTTGACTCTGACTTTGATTTGTTTTTTTGTTACTTGGCGTTATGTGACTGGCAGGCATTGTAGACATTGTGGATTAAACAGCTGGGGATTTGACTTTTTTCTTTCTCTTCATTTTACCTTCACACTGTTGATGTTTGGATCCCAACTAAAGTATCTAATTCATTTTAAATAATAATAATAATTTTTTTTTATTGAAATATTAGTTTTTATTTTACAATACAGTAATATAGTAATATATATTTATTTTAATTTCTTCATTTTTGTGCTGTCTTAATCACTTTTGTTTTGGCAGAAAACTGAAAGGAGACCTTTAAGCTTGCTATTTGACTGTGATTAAATCTGTTCTGTGGTACTTTGAACTCTTTAGTTATAATTAGGGCTGTGTATTGGCAAGAAAAAAAATAAAATAAAAGAATAAAAAAAGAATTAAAGTGCTTGCAGGATTTTATATATATATATATATATATATATATATATATATATATATATATATATATATATATATATATATATATATATATATATATATATATATATATATATATATAAATATATATATTAATGTGTCAATGATGTGACGGGTCATTTTTTTTTTTGTCCAAATGCCTTAATAATAATAATAAATATACAAAGTTATGACATCCAAAGTTTTTAAGGTTTTACAACTAGATCTCTTTTATTGAATCTAAAAGGTTTTAATCATTTTTTCCTACATATAAAGGTATTTTTAACGATTTTGAAGTGTCAAAAGGTCATTCGGTTAAACTGTCTAAAGGCCAATACAGCCATTTCACTTGTGATTAAAACTTAAAATCTTAAATAAATGTATATATATTTTTTTTTATTCTAGCATGAATTTATAACATCACATATCAACATAGTGCAAAATGGTATTAAAATTGTGTAGAAGCCGTTGCTTTGTTATGAGAAAGAATGTCCGGAAAAATGTATTTCATTGAAGTCATTCGGTGTAACCAATATATAGGGACCATTTTGGATCAAGTCATGTGGTCAATATCATGTGACAGCATGTGACATCATTCAGACCCCTGCTCTCTTTTAACTATTTGAAAAAATAATGTTTTCACTTTCTCATATGCATGTAAGCATGTGACGGTATAAAATTTTCATGTTGCGATTAATTGATGAAGCTTTTATCACGGTATACGGTATTATCACGATATTAAAATAAGTTGCAAAACCATTTTTGTCATAGTTTAACAGGTTTAAGAACTCTTTTTGTAATAAAACAAAAACAACTGAAATTTTCAAACAGATTAAAATGCAAAAGAATTAGGCTATAAAGAACAACAGATAACACTTTACTCTATTTAATGCATTAACTAAGATTGAGCAATAGCTACATTTGATACAGAAAGTATTATTTTTTGTTAATGTTAGTTTCGAAACACAACTGATCATTGTTAGTTTTATCTCAGGTCCATTAAATAAGTTATTTTGATTTTAGTAATGTTATTAAACAAACAGTAACTAAGAAATTAACATTAATTAGTAATAATTAATACTGTTTTATTGTCAGTTTAGTGATAATGAATTAACATGTTAACTAATGAAGCTGTATGTTTTCAAAGTTTTACTGAACAATAACAAATAATCAGAACATTTCTAATCATTAGGGCATGATTAAAATATAAAAATGTTTAGGTTTGAAAATAAATATCCTTTTTTAAGTCTTTTTTAAGTATTCAGTATTTGGTGATGTGATGAACAACACTGAGATTACAAAAAATGAATGGCTGTTTGAAGCATTTTAAAAACTTCACTAGCGCAGTTACTTTGTTTGCATGGTTTCCGTGGTAACCGCTGCACGCTGCTGTTCCATCAGCGCCCTCTGCTGTCAGAGAGTGAACGCGCACTTTCATTCAGCTCGTCTCCTTCACTGGTTCCGCCATGTGCTTCTCGTGCACGTTGGGATTGTTTACATCTGAGCGCTTGTCCTTTTGACGCAGAATATAGCGGTGTTGTGCATTTTATACGATTGATGGGTACAGTATTCTTAATTGCCTTATAAAAAATTAATAATTGGTAATAAATTATTATTTACGGTATTCTGAAGTGCCGACGATTACAATATCGTGCATATTCATTATCGCGATTTATCGAATTACCGAATATCGGCACAAGTCTATATGCATGTCCAGAAATATCAGGTCATTCGGTACAACCGTTATAAAACATGGATATGTTGATATCTAGCTAGCAAGTTAACTTATATATATATATATATATATATATATATATTATATAATTTTAGATCTTGCTTTAAAGGTTCACAGTATACCAGTTTTTAATTGATATTCAAGTGTAGCAATGTTTTCTTACACCCATAGTTATTATAATACCACACAATCACAGTTTGATACACAGCAACTACTTCTCAAGATGTAATTAAAAAAATTTGAAAAAGAAGAAAAATACAGCTTGTATCCTCTCTGGGCACATTGTGTTAACATTATAAATGTCCTGGCAACAACCTTCGGGTAACCAGTCTGACTCTCTAACCATTAGGCCACGACTGCTCCCTTTTAGACTTATTTCTTGTCTGAGAAAACGTTGGACATCAACAGTTGCTAAGATTGGATTGGTCAGTCAGGTTTTTAGCAGCTCACTGATGCTGACAAATTATAGGCCTATTCACAGAGAATGCGAGATTGTGAATTCTAAAGCGAAAGTGAGAAGTGAGCATGCATTCAAATACCCCCCCACCCGATGTTATTGGTAATACCGGTGTCGTCGCATACCGGTGTGAAAATTTCCTCACCGTGACATCCTTAATTAAGAGTCAGGATTCAGTTTCATTCTTGTTGTGGAGAGTCACATCACAAGGTTTATTTACAGTATTTATTAGACGAGACCAGTATCTTGATTAGAATTTTTCTTTATCTCTGATATCTTTGTATTTCCTGAACCATACTTGATTATTGTTGTACAATCAATCAAAGAAATAATGCCTTGAGATATCCTGTCCTACTTTTCGAAGGGGTTCTAGTTTTAGATTATCAGATTATTATAGAAGCATATGAGTTTGCTTTTATGTTCTGTCCCTGTAGCAGTTTTGTAAGAGTGCAGCTTTGAAACAGAGTTGAGTTTCTCTCATGGCAAATGTTTGTAAAGTTTTCAATAATTGCCTGTTGTCAGTTATTCTTCCATTATTACTTTTAGACATTTTAATTCTTTGTATTATTATGGTGCCTTTTTTACATTTCAAATATGTCTAGTTTTGGAAGATTTGCCTTTACCAAAATATAAATCCGTGGTTGTATTTCTTGTCCAAGTGGGCGGTTCTTGTTCAGAACAACTTGCAACGTGGACCGGATTTTATGGCAATTGATCAGACTGTCCCTGATCAAAAATGAGAAGACATCTTTGAGCTCTTACTGAGGGGTTTGTGTCTTCTGAAGTGTTGATTGATGTCCACACTGTCTTATCTTTGAGAGTGGAGGATTGGCTCATGGCCTGTTGTTTGGCAGGAGAGTATTGGTGCTGAGGCCAAAACACACAGCATGAAACAGTCCCCAAATTATCCTGTTCTCCAGTGGGATCACCTCATGTGGTAGGATGAGGTCAGGGCATTTGGATGGAGGCTACTCTATCTTCTGCAACTCTCTTTCTCTATAAGGATAGGGCCCTATGATTTCCACAGCACAGAAAGCATAATTGCAGAATCCACGTGTGCACAGAATTTAGCAAGGTTTGGTTGAATAAATAAAGTAGGGCTGTACACTTCAAAAATACATTGTGGAGCAAAGAGGACACTGACAACACGTCGACAGACAAGACAGAGCAGGTTACCTACGATATTAAACAAAGTCCCAGCTTTCAAATTGTGTAATTTTTTTTAAAAGAAATTCAAACAATAAAAACCATTTTGTGGCTCTTGTGACAGATCTCTGTAGCACCTCAGTTCAAGCGGTTCATGAACCGATCATCTCTTCCTACTAGTTAATTCATAGCATTAAATAAACATGAATGAACATCAGAAGGAATGTTGTTTCAAACGTGGAAAGATGTAAATACACACTATTTATCAAGCTCAAGTCCACTGAGGTTAATCTTCTAACTCCTGACTGCTTTGTCGGACAAACTGCTTTGTCGGCAGATCCGGCGTTATGATTGGTTAGATTGCTTGCCAATCAAACTCCTGCCGAAGGGTCACTTACAGGGTTACTTCAGGATTTAGCATTAAGCTTTGTATTAGTAGAATACCACTAGTATTTTCGAATTAGCGTGCTTTCCCCCTTCATATCAGCCGGAGATGAGAGATTTCTGCATTTTTATTCTGTAAAAAAGCCTCAGATGACGCAAAAATCGTCATTTTGCGTCATCGGAGGCTTTTTTGGCCAGAGGCTTAAAACTACAGCCAGTAATAGCAAGTAGTTCCGAATTTTTTCACCACGCCCATACATATGCGCGTTTGAGGTTACTCACGGACATAGATCAGGCCAGGCTGTTCATGAAAGTGAATATCGATGGTATCGCGGTGTCCTTCAGAATGGTTCTCTTCATTGCAAAGATATTTGGTTCGTAGTCCTCGTGCTTGAAATGGAGACTACATATTCTGCGGTTTTCTATAACGGTGTCATCTCCAAACTTTGGGTGTTTGATGGCCCGCAGCCACTGTTTACATCGCTCCAAATCTTTAATCGGAAAATGATGGAAACTTACTTGTCCTTTCCTGGTTTTGGGTGTACATCCAGGTACAAAGCAATTTAGCACCATTTCGCTGTAAATGTATGAACTCACGATTTATTTGTTTGAATTTTCCTGAATGCCGCCTGTAACCGATAGGCGTGGTTTGGGCGTGGCCTCACAAGGGCAGCAAAACAAGTGCATTCTGGGAGTTGTTGTCTTTCATCCACATTAGTCAAAAATACATTTTCTGCCTTTTCTCAGTCTAGAAAGCTCCAAATTCAAAATTAATTTCACATTTCTACTACATAAATGACCAATTTTAAATACACATTCATCTTTCCAGGGGTGAAGTACCCCTTTAAGGCTCTTTTCCACTAACATCTTCTTTCAGACGAACACAATTGGAGAAATATTTAAAAATATTCTTAGTCCTCCAAGGTTTATAATGGTTGTGTATGGGAGGGGCCGGGTTTTAAAAAAAACGACAAAAACTGCATCCATCCATAATCAAAGTAATCCATACGGCTCCAGTGGGTTAATAAAGGCATTTTGAAGGGAAGGGATGCTTTTTGTAAAAATATCCATATTTAAAACTTTTTATAAATTCAAATAACTAGCTTTTTTTTTAAGGTTTTAAGCAACCTTTGACCCGACGCAATGACTAACGCGGAGGCGCAGAGGAGAAAGCAAAACAAAATACCGGACACGATTAAAAGTCTAAAACCAGAAATTTTAAGAGAAGATTTCCATATAAGAGAAGAGGAACTTAAATTTGTTTGACCCACGAGAGGCGTCTAAGCTTACAATACCCCTGCATCCTGCGTCATACATCGCATCAGAGGGTTACTCATTTGGTGCAAGTCGACTTGTGAAGGTTGTGTATGGTTGTCCGCTGGAAGCTAGTTATTTGAATTTATAAAGTTTTAAATATGGATATTTTCCTTACAAAAATGCATCCCTTTGCTTCAAAATGCCTTTATTAATCCTCTGGAGTCGTATGGATTACTTAGATTAAGGATGGATGCATTTTTTTGTTTGTTTGTTTGCCCCCCATTCACAACCATTATAAACCTTGGAGGACTAAGGATATTTTTAAATCTATCTCTGATTGTGATAGTCATATACACCTAGGATAGCTTGAGGGTGAGTAAATCATGGGATAATTTCATTTATGGGTGAACTATCCCTTTAAACCTGAAGGTCTTTACACAGGAACTATTGACATCAGACGGCATAAGGAGATTTTGCAGATTTTTGAGCACAGTGGGTTGTTGTTGTTAATTTTTAGATTTTCTGACAGAAATCATGATGCTGTCAAAGAGAAGAGCGTTAAAGTGACTCCCGAAAAGGCTTTTGATATCCGAAAGCATTTATTTTCCGTTCCATTCATCGGGCACAATGAAAACGGAATCTTAGTGTTGACATGGCTGATTTGTTTAGCCTGAGGCGAGAGAGGTCCGAGTGCTTCATTATAGCGCTGTAAAAGTCTTTAATGTGTGTTTGTGTTGTCAACCATCCCCTGTCAACTTACTGCTGGGAAATAACCCTTGCATATGAAATGTCACATATGCATGTCTATCACCTCACTGTGTGGATGAATATTAATGTCAGTTTTAAATATTAGGTCAAACATGGTAAATATATTTAACGGATGGATTGAGACTCTAACTAACCTCCTGCAGATTTGCCTTCAGGAGAAGATGTTTCTCATATGACTGATAAAGTCAGCCAGTAGCGTGACAGCAGCTCAGCTGTTCTCAAAAATAGTGTAATGAACTCATTTTTTAACATGTTGCCGTGTAGCGTGGCATATTGCTACATTGTTTTTCAAGCGCCCTATCATATGGAGCACTGAGAAGTGATTCAGTTTGTTTAAAGGATTAGTTCACTTCTGAATGAAAATTTCCTGATAATTTACTCACCCCCATGTCATTCAAGATGTTCATGTCTTTCTTTCTTCAGTCGAAAAGAAATTAAGGTTTTTGATGAAAACATTCCAGGATTATTCTCCTGATAGTGGAATTCAATGGACTCCAAATGGTTGAAGGTCAAAATTAGTTTCAGTGCAGCTTCAAAGGACTTTAAATGATACCAGACGAGGAATAAGGGTCTTATCTAGCGAAACGATCGGTCATTTTCTTAAAAAAAAAAAAAAATACAACTGTATATGCTTTATAAACACAACTGAACACCTTCCAAGTGCTTCCACCATTCCGCTTTCCATATTCTTCAAAAAGCTTAGGCTGTGTGTCCTACGCCTTCCCTATTCTACTTACGGAAAAAACGGAACTGGCGCCGCATTCGTTCCGTAAGTAGAATAGGGAAGGCGTAGGACATAAAGCGTTAGTGTTTTGAAGAATACGGAAAGCAGGAGCACTTGCAAGGCGATCATTTGTGTTTATAAAGCATATACATTTAAATTTTTTTTAGAAAACGACCAATCGTTTCGCTAGATAAGACCCTTATTCCTCGTCTGGTATCATTTAAAGCCCTTTGAAGCTGCACTGAAAGTGTCATTTTGACCTTCAACCATTTGGAGTCCATTGAAGTCCACTATAAGGAGAATAATCCTGGAATGTTTTCATCAAAAACCTTAATTTCTTTTCGACTGAAGAAAGACATGAACATCTTGGATGACATGGGGGCGAGGAAATTACTTTTATTTGAAAGTGGACTAATCCTTTAAATGGTTCATTTGCATTTACAACAGTTTCCAAAAATGATTCACAGATTTACAACACAGGCATAGTTTCATTTAAAAGCAACAATTGCTAAAAACAAATAACAAAAAAAAAGATAAACTTATAAAGAGGCTTACACAAAACTATGGTTTTCTACCTAGGTTACCCATGTGCGTTGTGCTGGTTGGGGGTTGGAGCTGGGTCGGTTCAAATGGTGACCTTCTAAACAATCAGCAGTGTCTTAAGGTGAATGGGGCAGCAGTGGTGTCCAGATGCCGGTTGTGAGGTTTCCTGTGGATTACATTGATTCTTAGAAACAATAGGGCTCACATTGTGAGGGAATTAATGAATAACATACAAATAATCGCCCAATTCACACCACCGTGGTGAGCATTTGCAGTGATTTTAAATGGATTTTGCTGCACCTGTGCTGTTTCTCTGGATTGGGGTTAAAGGATTAGTTCACTTTCAAATAAAATTTTCCTGATAATTTCCTCACCCCCATGTCATCCAATATGTTCATGTTTTTCTCTCTTCAGTCGAAAAGAATTTAAGGTTTTTGATGAAAACATTCCAGGATTATTCTCCTTATAGTGGACTTAAATGGACTCCACAAACAGTTGAAGGTCAAAATTACAGCTTCAAAGGGCTTTAAATGAAATCAGATGAGGAATAAGGGTCTTATCTAGTGAAACGTTTTGGTATTCTTCAAAAAGGTTACGCTGTATGTCCTACACCTTCCCTATTCTATTTACAGAATGAACACCGCGTCAGTTCCATTTTTTCTGTAAGTTGTATAGGGAAGGCGTAGGACAAACAGTGTAAGCTTTTTGAAGAATACGAAAGTGCGGTTTTGGTGGAAGCACTTGGAAGGTGATCATGTGTTTAAATATAAAGCATAATTTACATTTTTTCCGAAAAATGAGCGATCGTTTAGCCAGATAAGACCCTTATTCCTCGTCTGGTATTGTTTAAAGATCTTTGAAGCTGCACTGAAACTGTAATTTTGACCTTCAACCATTTGGAGCCCATTGAAGTCCACTATAAGGAGAATAATCCTGGAATGTTTTCATCAAAAACCTTTTATTTATTTTCGACTGAAGAAAGAAGGACATGAACATCTTGGATGACATGGGGGTGAGTACATTTTCAGGAAAATGTTGTTTGAAAGTGAACTAATCCTTTAATTTACCACTCATTCTCAGTAGATTTTACTGTCATAAATAAGGAGACAGTTATCAGTCTGTCCTTACTGGTGAATGCTTAACTTTTAGATAATTGTGTCCCAAAGTAATGAGAAACGCAAAACTGGTTTATCACACATAATTGTGAGCAAGTTTGAGTGTAAAAATAACCTTTCCCTTAGTTTTGACTGCGACCTGAATGAAATCTCAATGCTGTATCTTATGCAATCAGAGCAATGCAAACACATAATACCGCAGAGGCAATGCGATTCTTCTGAGTCATAAACTGAAGCAGCATTATGAATATACGCATCTGTCTGTCAGGGTTTATTGGCTGTAGATGCTCACATGTGAAGAACATATTGAAAATGCTTCTTTACTGATAGACAGCCTCTGTATATGAAAAGCTGAATATGAAAGACCTGTCTCTCTCTTTCTCTTGCTCCCTTCCCCCTCACAGTCTTCAGAAAACCATAAAAGCCGTTCAGAAATGAAAACAGGCCGCTGGAATGGAATATGAAATATTCAAAGCGCTTATAGTGTGAACTGTGCTGATCGGAGCAGGGAAAGAGGTTTTCTGTGTGTGGAACGATGGCAACACTTTCACATGCATCCCAGTGCCAAAATGGATTTTGTCTTCAAATTTCCAGTAAAAATATTGAAGTATGCTTAACATAAGATGATAAATACTTTATGTAAGATACTATAAGACTTTTGCTGACAGTTATCAGAATTGAATTTTTTGTTGAATGGTTTATGCTTAAATCTAATATCTGAGTACTTGTTTTCCAAGAAATCCTGAAAAATCCTTAAAACGAGATAGATTTCTTTGAGAAGCAAAGCTGCATGAGATAATTAAGAGAATATATCTTCAATGAACCTGAAACTCAAGTTATATAAAGCCATTCTTACATTGACATGTAAGAAAAACTACAGGACATATTCTTTAAAACGAGTCTCAATATCACACAGTTTTAAATTTGAATATAATTTTTTCTCGTTTTATGGATATTTTGATGTTTTTACTGTAAAACGCCAAAAAAACTACTGATTAAGAATATTTTTTTGCAGTGTGCACAAGTCTACACTCCACACACATGAAAGTGAGCGCTGCTCTACTTTCTGCTTTTAAAGACTGTTTGATCATCTGCTGTATTATTTCCCACGGTAAATGAGAGGAAATGGAAGAAGTCTTTGAACAACAAATAAACACACAGACATTAAAGTGCACACTTAAATTCAAGTCCCTGAACTTGAGCTGATGCAAGAGCATGAACTAGTATCAAAGCAGCCTCGCACTTTATATTTCATCTCTTTATTATGTACGAGCTGCGCGTGCTGTGTGCTGGAAATCGGGGAAATACTTTGATTATTCGTGATAATTAGCATGCGTGTACACAACTGACATGAATTGTGCTGGTTCAAAGGAAAACTCTGGAGACAAATGCTCTGTAAGATCTACTATTAAGGTTTTAATCCAGTGTAGCGGTCTTAAGGTTATCAGCAGATTCAGGGTTAATGACCTGCTGTTTGTGTGTTTTGTACAACAGAAGCTTGCTGTCAGAAGTTGTCCTGTGGGGACAGCTGCCAAACCCCTCGCCCTAATCAAGCCGCCCAGCCAGAGCATCGCCATCTCCGTGGTGCCAGCAAAGACTCCCGTTTCCATGGTGACAGCACACATTAACGGACAAAAAGCGTTGAGTTCTGAGACGCTCCAGACATCTCCCATCAACCTCCAAACACCCGCCGGACAGCACATCAACCGCTCACAGGTACAGCAACACAACTACACTACACAAACTTCAGCTGCTCACGGGTACAGCTACATAAACACAACATAACATAAACATCTGCCACTCACAGGTAAAACTACAGAACAACACTACACAAAAATCAGCCAGTCACATGTATAGCTACACAAGCATCAGCCACTTAAAGGAACACTCCACTTTTTTTGAAAATAGGCGGAGTTAAACAGTTGAGTTTTACCATTTTCGAATCCATTCAGCCGATCTCCGGGTCTGGCGGTACCACTTTTAGCATAGCTTAGCATAGTTCATTGAATCTGATTAGACCGTTAGCATCTCACTCAAAAATGACCAAAGAGTTTCGATATATTGTTCCTATTTACTTGACTCTTCTGTAGTTACATCGTGTACTAAGACTGACAGAAAATGTAAAGTTTACGATTTTCTAGGTCGATATGGCTAGGAACTATACTCTCATTCCGGCGTAATAATCAAGGAACTAGGCAAATAGGTAATGACTTTTGTTGCAGTTTGACTGTATGTGTCCCCCGAAACAGTGTTTTTTCATTCATATGGAAGTTGAAAGTGCTCGCTCTTCTCCGATTTCTCCCCGCCAGTTTTTTTGACCTGAGGCAGGGGTTCTAGCAGACCAATCAGAGCGCTTGCGGTCCGCCTAGAATTGGCGCGTTGTTACATTTTTGAAGGCTACGACGTAGGCTACGCATGGTACAAACAGCCTACACCATAGCTACAGCATACACTCAACACAAGTATAAATCAGCCTTTAGTACATGATGTAACTACAGAAGAGTCAAGTTTTAAATAGGAAAAATATCAAAACTCTTTGGTCATTTTTGCGCGAGATGCTAACGGTCTAATCAGATTCAATGAACTATGCTAAGCTATGCTAAAAGTGGTACCGCCAGACCCGGAGATCAGCTGAATGGATTCGAAAACGGTAAAACTCAACTGTTTAACTCTAGGGGAGTTGGAAAATCAGCCTATATTCAAAAAAAGTGGAGTGTTCCTTTTAAAGGTAAAACTACAGAACAACACTACACAAAAATCAGCCGGTCACATGTACAGCTACAGAACAACACTACACAAACATTTGCTGCACACATGTACAACTAAGTAAACCCACCTAAAAACCCAACAAAAGCACCTCCATCATAACCTGTACAGATATACTCTAGCATTCTGAAATAAACTGGCATCTTCACAGCATTATTATAGTAAAGCACACCATCACACAGTGACAGATGACACATTCAGCACGGTGGCCTTCTTGGTGTTGGTCAGTTCTGCCTGGAAGTACCTTCTCCTTGTGCAAAGTGGGAATTTAAGTCAGGGTAGACTACATATCTAATTTGACACAACTGAAAGCGAGTATGCAAAGGAGTTATGGCTTTAAAGGGGACCTATTATGCAAAATTCACTTTTGCATGGTGTTTGGACATAAATGTGTGTTGTACACAAGCGCCCTATAGTGATAAAAATCCACCCACTCCTTTTTTTTTTTAATCCCCATTAGGGCTGGACGATATGGCCAAAATTTATATCACGATATAATTCTTAATTTCGGTCGATACGATATAATTCCGATATCGATATGAACTATATAATAGCGCCCAAAAAAATTGCCAAGAACGTCTGAAAAATGAATTTGCCAAATCTATGAAATCTCTTCCTATAAAACTATATAATATTTAAGAAATAAAAACAGTAAAAATAAATTTATGTTCAGCTTTTATTTGTATGTAGCCTTCATACAAACATAAAAAATAAACATAAGACTCACTCACTTTTGTAATATTAATATCTTTAACATTAAACTATAATGTAGGCTGATTTTATTATCCTTAATATAGATTAAAACAAAAGTGCTTCAGCCAAGATAAAGATTGTGAACAGTAAAAACAGAAGAAAAAAAAAACAGTGAGAAACAACAAAAACACATTGCTGGGGCAGGAACATTGTTGAGTGTTATGACACTAGGGGTGTTATGGTTCAAATTGCTCATGGTTCGGTTCGTATCACGGTTTTAGGGTCACGGTTTTGGTACAGTTCCGAACCGTACTGAAACTGTGACCCTAAAAATAAGACTACTGTCAAATAAAAATAAAGAAAATAAGAACAAACGATCAAACTACAAGCAAATAAGTACATCAAAAATAAGTACAATAAAGCAAATATTCAAATAAAATAAACAGTGCTTTTCAGGTTTTCAGGTATCTAACAGCAGTTTTCAGGTACAGAATGGATAAAGTAATCAAATATAAAATAACACTGCATATTATCTTTACTGTATAAAATAAATAAAGATGAATCATTATTGAAGTTACAAAAACTATTCAGTCAAGAGCAGTGAGTGATTTCTTTGTTATTTGTTGTTTGATTTAACATTAAAAACAGGCAGCAGGAATATTTTTTTCCCTTTAAGACATGCACGATCCAGTAGCTACATATACTGTTACACATGCGATGTCTTTCTCGACTGTTATACGTTCACTTAAGACATAACCGACTATGTTTGCTAGGATACTCGCCAAGACGGGCATGTTGACTTAATTTTTGTATGAATTTGTCCGCCGAAGCGCAAGACTTGAAAGAGAAGTCAGTATTTGCGCGCTGACTGAAATAAGCGTGTGCGCGCGTCGGATGAGCGCACACAAATCTTCTCACAGCGCGTGCGAGTTCTCTTACGCGTCTTGTTCTTGAAGGTTTAAGAGCATTAGAGCATACGGCACTAGCTGTTAAGAGTTTACAAAGAGTGACTGTTTTGTCCACGCTTTTTGATTATCGTTGTTGTAACGTTTTGCGCAACCATCGACTGAAACATACATTATCTGAACTCTGTCTGTCTGTTTTCCATGTTGCTATTTTAAACAAACCATATTAACGCTGAGCACTGGCTGATGGCTGCGTGTCTCTGTGGTGTACGTCATCACGCCAATGGCCAATCGCGTTCTGCTCTTTCTAACGGCTGCGCCTCAAGTAAGTGAGAAATGTTGTAATGTATATCGAAATACCAGAAATGTGTTTAAAAATCATATCACCGTTATCGAAAAAAATTATATCGCGATATATATTGATATTGAATTATTGTCCAGCCCTAATCCCCATCAATCCTAAGCAGTGTCTCAGAACAAGCCGATTCCTGGCAGTGTGAGGTCACAAAAGCCACAGGACCTGCCCATGAACGTTGACAGACCGATTTAAAATAGAGCCGCCCTGAGTGAGTTCACAGCGAGTCCGCCAGTGCTGCACTGATGAGAACGTCTCCCAAGCGTTTTAGGTGTTCTGTAGCTGGATGGATTAATCCACATAGCTCTGTCCATTCACTACCTAAATCTGAGCTGCTGAAAACGAGATGGATTAACTTGGTTTTCCAGGAAAATTCTCCCTCAGTTCTGTCGAAATTTGTTTATGTCTGCATGAATCATTTCACACCGGACTGCTTAGTGAATTAATATCAATACAAAGGGACAATACAAAACAGAGACTGTGCTAGAAATGTGCTACTCAAGTACAAACTGTTCGTGATCCAGCTCACAGTCTCCAGAGTGATACTGGATATGGCAGTAATGTAGGTGAGAGCACTTTATTACAGTTCATCTGAGTTTATTTACGGGTATAAAGTTTATTAAGCACCACCCAAAAGGCATAAAGTCTTAATATATTCGTTTACTGTTAGTTGTAACAATGTTTCTGTGTACTTCGCTGTGTATGTTGGTGATGATACAAGGGAAAAGAGAGAGTGTTTATGGATAATATTTTAATGTACACTTGCAGTGTTTTATTAAGCTCTTACAGTGTTTTTCTAGAGTGAAAACGGACGCTTCATCTTTTGTGTAAAGTACAATAAACGTCATAAAACTCATCTGTAAAGTTTTGACCATCATTCAGACAGTACAATAGGCCTTTACTAATAAAGTAGATTAAAAACAAGAAGGCAATATAAGTTATGACCGTAAATGAACTAAACTATACCTGTTTTATCTCCATGCAGCATATATTTGCAGTTTCTGACATTATAGCGCGTCCTGACTGACTCCTGTCACCAGAAAATCAGCTCTTGAAGCTCCGCCCTCTTAGGCCAATTGCAGCAGCTCATTTGCATTTAAAGGGACCGCACTGAAAGGGCTCGTTTTTGCTCAACCACTAAAAGTGGCAATTTTAACTTGCTATAAAAAATTATCTGTGAGTTTTTTTGAGCTAAAACTCCACATACACACTCTGGGGATATCAGAGACTTATTTTACATCTTGTAAAATGGGGCATAATAGGTCCCCTTTAGAAATGTTGCACTGTTGTGCGTGAGTGTTGATCATTCAGTCGCCAAAACTGAATACTTGCCAGCCAATAACATTACAAATGAATTACAAGTACTGACTATACAGTTACAGTTAGGGTTTGGGGTTACACTTTATTTTAAGGTGTCTTTGTTACACTGTAATTATACATTTAAGTACTGAGTAATATTAAGTAACTACATATACTTACTATAGGGTTAGGATTAGGGTTTGGTTTGGTTTAGGGTTAGTTGTATGTAATTATGCATAATTTATAGTTATTACTATAGTAACTACATGTAACATATGTAACAATGACACTGTAAAATAAAGTGTTACCGGGTTTGGTGTAGGATTAATTACATGTAATTATTACTAAAGTGTTACCCTCACCACAAAGGTACTACAGGATCGTGACACTATGTACTTTTACTATTGTACCTGTGTGTTGATTCGGTGTACCATCGCTCATCCAACAACAAAAATAAGAAAATAAACTTTCCACAAACGACATTATTTTCATTGTTCAGCTGATCAGGTATGATATTCCAACATTATGTCCCTAGTTTGTTGTTTACATCAAATTAAAAATATTGTCTACCCTGGTTGGAGTGAGTCCCAGTGCAGGACTTTGTAAATAATAGCAAAGACCTTCCCAACAGAAAAGACTCTTCATTCGCATGAGTAGTCACCCCCTCCACTGCTTCTTTCACTTGTCCTCCCCCTTCTCTCTCCCTTCCCCCTCCTTCAGGCTGGAACGCTGGGATTGTTTTACTGCCTTTTATGGCTGTATTGTTTGGGAGAGTGAAGCTGTTTTCAGCTCTCCCAGCTGCCCACTGATTCAAACCCTAAAACACCCATCGCACTGGAGGAGGAGAACCAATCACTGCCTTTTTGTTTTGTTGATGAATGCGGGAGGGGGGGAGACATCTCAGACCACCTGGCCAGTCATTTGGAGCTGGATAATAAGTGGATTGTGGTCCGGTGTGGACGTACATATTAACAGCATCATTTCAGCACACATGCACCATATGAAGCAGTTTCACAAGTTACAATGAACTACAATGAAGGCTAAAACTGCAAACAACTGTAGTTTGTAGGTGTTTTTTTTTTGTTTTGTTTTTTAAGTTTTATTATAAGAATTTAGCAAAAACTATACCAAAGTTTTATGATTGGACTTTGCCAGTGCATCGCCAGTGGACAGCAAAGGTCAGGACTGTTGCATGTTTTCATGTCCACTCCTGACATAAATTAAAAATCGCTTTTTGATCATAATTTATGAATTTTTTTTTTTTTTATTATTAAAGAATGTATTTTTTTTTAAGTGATTGAAAAAAAAAATTTGAATATCAACGCTTATTTGTTGGTAAAAACATGAAGTGAAAGGAAAAACGTAGGTGTAGCGCTTTGAGTGCTTTAAACAAATACTGATAGATTTTAAATGTTAGAATGTTCAGATTAGGGATGTCGCAATATACCGGTATTGATGATAATTGTGAAATTCAAAGCATGAAATATCAATATCGTGTTGATTTAGGGTGTTACAATATACCGGTATTGGCGATAACCACAATATTTAAAATGAATAGGACGCATGACATGTAAATACTCTAACGCCAGTACCTGGTTGACCTCTCAGGTGGCAGTATTGATGCCTGTCAAACAAGAAGAAGACGCAGCGTACGCAGCTATTCCAAGAAGGACCATGTCGTCCGAGCAAGGGAGTGAGAGGCTCTGTCCACACCCGAAAAAAGTAAAGTAAGCTCGACAGTATGGGAGTTTTTCGGCTTCCAAGAAAACACTCAGTAGTGCGAAGGGTGGCAACACCATCAAACTTTTTACCCACCTCCGTGTCCATCACCCTGCAGATTACGCCATTTTACAGAGAGTAAGTTGCCATTATTTTTATTAGTCATAGAATGGGAAGTGTTATATTAACCTGTTAACATTTACTGTGTTCATGTATTTAAATAAAGGGTGATTATTTTAATAATAAGTACTGTATAATAAGTAATAAGTAATTTTCTTTACTCGTCTTACTCAGCGTGATGTAGCTATGCATGCAGTTATACGCCCTCAAAATTCAAGATACACGGTCATTTTTGCACCAACGAGTTTTTGTCATTAACTTATATCATATATGATGTACAATATCACACGAGCAAGAGTGCCTTGCAACAGACAGAAATGTTTTTGTTATACTGACTGAATCCATGTTTTGAACGAATCAATTTAATTAATGATTAAATGACCCATTCAATAAAGACGGTCACTTGCTTCCTTCCTGAATGAAGGAGTCATTTGAACAAATCGGATGAATGAATGAATGAATGAATGAATGAATGAATGAATGAATGAATGAATGAATGAACTCATTAAGACAGTGACTTGCTGCCACCTACTGGCAGTTTCATATTTAAAGTACATTTTAATTAAAAAGTTAAAATTAGAAAAAAAAATCCATGTTTAAATATTGAATTAAATTTATGTACACCAATTGTAAATGCTGTGTAAATGTATTAATGCCACTTCTCATTCTGTGTCACCTTTGCATTGCAAAGATGAATTTTGCTGATAATGATTTAATTTGATTGGTAACAGCCCCAAATGTATTGGCTACTAGGCTAGTATTAATTTACTAGGCTAGTATTATTTCTTCAGGTCTTAAAAAGCCTTAAATTTGACTTTAAATGTGCAGCAACCCTGAAAAAAGAAAAACGAAATAAACAAAGAATCCAAGGATTCTATAGATATCACGATATATCGATATCGTGAATTCTTTTGGCCACAATAACCGTGGTGTGAAAAATCGAACAATCATAAAAAAAAAAAATAAAAAAAAAATTGAAAATCGATAAAATCGTAACAGCCCTAGTTCAGATAATATAGCTTGTCAAATTAATTATTTAGTGGTAAAGGCATATAGCAAACTGAAAAATTATTTACAAAAATATCAATTATCTATGCTTGAATATTCTATTTTTCAAATGATGTGCAAAAGAATACTAAAAGTTTAATGAAAAAAATCACTATTTTGAAATCAAACTAATTTTCATACATATGATATATACCATATCATACATAATTGTTTCATACTAGGGCTGTTCAACGATAATCACGATTATTGTGTACAAAGTAAGAGTCTGTGTTTACGTAATATATGTGTATTTGTTCTGTGTATAAGTATTATGTATATATAAAGACACACACATACATGTATATATTTAAGAAAAATATGCATGTATGTAAATATATGCATACATTTATATTTGTATATGTTTATATAATATATAAATGTAAATATTTTTTTAGAAATGTAAGATATTTTTCTTAAATATATACATTAATGTGTGTTTATATATATATATATATATACATAATAATTAAACACAAAACAAACACACATATATTACGTAAACACAGACTTATTTTGTACAAGATAATCGCGATTATCGTTGAACAGCCCTATTTCATACATACATAGTTTAAGATAAAATATGATTTTAACAGTGAGGGATTTAGGGTATCTGACTGTCTTATTCATTTGTAAAACAATGTAAGAATAATATGTATGTATATTAATAAATTATATATCATTTATTTATTAATAGTGTCCAAATGAGATGAACAATGTTAAGGGTTCCTCTAGAAGACAACATACACTTCAATACGGGAAACACAAAAGAGGCAACAGATTGAGCTCAGAAATTGGGTTCATTATTCAGAGTCCATAAAAATAGTGTCCAGCAGCATATCTTTCAGAAAGCTCGTTCTTCTGTCTGTTTTATTTAAGGCCTCGCTCTTACTGTTCTTTTACAGATGTCTTTACTTTTGTTAAGCAACATTCAGAAACATCTCTGCTTTTTGTCAGTGATGTCAATGCAGAACAAAAGCGTGTTATTTTAAGTTCTTTATGTTGGTTTCCAGAAATCAGTTGAATAGATTTAATTACCATTGTTGAAACTACAATTTTGTGACTAAAATGGCATAAAATTGCTTTGTTCATTTGTGTGCATGTATATTAGGGGCTTTTGAAGTCTGTCAGAGTAAATGCTTAGATTGTTCAAACAGCAGAGAGTCTCTGTGCATAAGACCCTATCACAGACTGACAGAGTAAATAAATTCTAGGCGTGAATTTTTTTTCTCTCCCAAAGCAGTTCAGCGAAAATCCAGCCTTGCAACCAATTTCATTGGATGAGGTTACAGTGACGGCTAGGTTTAGGGATGTGTTTGGTGCAGGCAATCGTTACCGTGATTGACATGGCCAATGAAATCTTTAGAATCGGCTCCAGGGCAGGATTTCCACTGAACCGGTTTGGGAAGCAAATTCTAGCCCTAAGTGTCTATGGTGAAAGTGAGTGGCATGTTACAACTGCATCACACCCGTTATAATCAGCCACACTTTCTACACAAAAAAATGTAGAGTACATATAGAAGATCAAGGTATGCGATTGAAAGAGCAAAAAGGAGGGCTAAGAGATGAAACGTCCTACAAAAGCTTGCAGTTTGCATCCCAAAATCGTTCCTCCTCCTCCATTCATCACTGTTAGTAAATGTTTTGACATGATCTGCAGCTTTGACGCTTCCAGTGAACACTGCTCAAATCGTTCTCATTGGTTTGCTACTAGTGTAGACATGCGCTTCACCCGAAATCACATACGGTACTACATTTAGTCCGCAAAGTACGTTCTTTATTGTATGTATGTGTGTAGTATGAATGAAATTCAGACATTTTGCATCCGCCATGTCATGTGACCTACAGCTAGGGTTGCGAAATTCTGGGAATTTTCAAAGCTGGGAACTTTCCATGGGAATTAACGGGAATATATGGGAATGAACAGGGAATTTGCAAAATTGCAACCTATAACAGGGTACTTAAATGTAGTTGAAAAAACATCTTGCAGCATAATTTTGGTTAAAACAACCAGATTTAATGCAATTTCAGTTGATTTTTCATTTACACAGCACACTACTTACTGCAGGACTATTAAGGCCACACTGCTGCATGCACTGTGCATTCCCCCAGTCCATAACATGCACATTTGATCAAAAATACAGAAAAAAAAACAGTAATATTGTGAATAGGGCTGTCAATCGATTAAATATTTTAATCTAATTAATTACATACTCTGATTAATTAATCTAAATTAATCACATACATAATTTTTGCTGTGAAAGTATTAAATATTTCAATTCAAATGAATCAATGTATAATCAGCATTAGTGACATTAAAGTTCAAAAACTCTTTTATTATTAAATAATGGCCATAACAATCAACAATATGACCTAATACGCTAAGGTAATAAATTCAAAAGTGCTTCAGGAAGAAGATTTGATGATGTGTGCCGTAACACCAAGGTAATTGTGATTGCTAACTGACGTCCAGTGATTTACATGTTAAGTCAACGCAAAGACGCGAATAGACATCCTACGGTGTGATTCGCGCGAATTGAGCGTTTCGGGTGTTTGACGCGCGTAATTCGTGCGAAACACATAAAGGAGCGGGGTAGCCCCTCTCATGACGCGAATTCGCGTCTGTTGTGAAGTGAATTTCACGAGCGAATGAAGCGAGTAAACTCAAAATGTCCAAGCGTCCAACTACGCATGAATAGCTCGTTTTATTCGCGCAAGTCGCATCTGGTGTGAACAGTCGAATGGTGGCTAGAACGGCTCCAGGTTTAAAGGTCAATACGGAATGGATTGATCTGCGTTATTTATTTTTTAACGTGTTATTTTTTCTCAGATTAATTAATCGAAATTAACGCTTTATTTTGACAGCCCTAATTGTGAAATATAACTTCAATTTAATAATGGTTTTCTGTTTAAGTATACATTAAAATATAATTTATTTCTGTGATGCAAAGCTGAATTTTCAGCATAATTTCTCCAGTTTATAGTGTCACATGATCTAGAATGATAGCAAATCATTCTAATATGCTAATTTGATACTCAATTATCAATGTTGTAAAGTTGTGCTGCTTAATATTTTTTATGACCTGAATAAAAATTTAAAGAACATCATTTATTTAAAATAGAAATCTTTTTAAACAATATACTACTATTTAAAATTTTGGGCTCAGTAATGTTTTTTTTTTTTTAAAGAAATCAATATTTCTATTCAGCAAAGATGTGTGAAATTGATAAAAAGTGATATTGGATTTCTAATTTGAATAAATTGTTCTTTTTAACTTTTTATTCATCAATGAATCCTGAAAAAAGTATTACAGGTTCCAAAAAAATAAAAAATATTAAGCAGCACAACTGTTTCCAACATTGATAATAACTATCAAATCAGCATATTAGAAGGATTTCTGAAGGATCATGTGACACTGTAATAAACAAAAATTGCTGCAATAAAAATATATTTATTTTACATATTTACTAATTAGAATTAATTGAATGTGAAAAATAAATAACTGTTATTTCATGTTATGACCAAAAAATGTTTATATTTGTTTTTATATGATATATTTTATATAAATATTATAAATTTATATAAATTTCCCCAAATTTCTAATTCCCTTAAATTCCCATAAATTTCTGTTAAGTTTCCAAATTGGAATATTTCCAAAATTCCCCAGGTTAAAGGGATAGTTCACCCAAAAATGAAAATTTTATGCTTATCTGCTTACCCCCAGGGCATCCAAGATGTAGGTGACTTTTTTTCTTCAGTCGAACGCAATTTATGATTTTTAACTGCAACCGCTGCCGTCTGTCAGTCAAATAATAGCAGTAGATGGGAACTTCATCTATAAGAGTGAATAAACCTTGCTTAGACAAATCCAAATGAAACCCTGCAGCTCGTGACGACACATTAATGTCCTAAGACACGAAACGATCGGTTTGTGAGAGAAACCGAAAAGTATTTATATCATTTTTTACCTCTAATACACCACTATGTCCAACTCCGTTCATGACTCCATTAGTGATGTCTGATCGCGCTCTGTCAACGGCAGTGATGTCTCGCCCATATACTTCAATGAGTGTCAGACATCACTTCCGTTGTCAGAGCGCGATCAGACATCACTAATGGAGTCATGAACGGAGTTGGACATAGTGGTGTATTAGAGGTAAAAAATGATATAAATAATGTTCGGTTTCTCGCACAAACCGATCGTTTCGTCTCTTAGGACATTAATGTGTCGTCACGAGCCGCAGGGTTTCATTTGGATTTGTCTAAGCAAGGTTTATTCACTCTTATAGATGAAGTTCCCATCTACTGCTATTATTTGACTGACAGACGGCAGCGGTTGCAGTTAAAAATCATCATTTGTGTTCGACTGAAGAAAAAGTCACCTACATCTTGGATGCACTGGGGGTAAGCAGATAAACATCAAATTTTCATTTTTGGGTGAACTATCCCTTTAAGTTCCCGTGGAAAGTTTCCGGAAATTTAACGGAAACTTTCCGCCCCTTTGCAACCCTACCTACAGCATCGGTTGTGCTGCTTCACCACCATTCGCAAATCATTTCCTGTGGCCTTATGGGATAGTAAAGTGTCACAAAAGAATTCGCACTTGAGAATCTCTGTGGAATTAGTAGGTCATTCAGGGACTTTTTGCCTACTGTTTTTTGAATAATGCGCATTTGGATATGCTACTCTGTTGGTGTGCTGTTTTTCGTATGCAGTATATAGCAAGGAAGTATTTAATTTTGGAAGCAGCAATGGGCTAAGACAGTGGTTCCCAATCCTGTTCCTGAAGGACCACAGCTCTACACATTTCAGATGTTTTTTCCCTAATCAAACACAGCTGATTCAAGTAATCAGCTCATTAGGAAAGCCTCCAAGACTTGGATAAAAAAACACAAAAAAAAAACATGCAGTGTTGGGGGTAATCCAGGACCAGGGTTGGGAACCGCTGTTTTACACCATTGCTGCATCTGAAAGCGAATACTCAAACACAGCCACAGTCGCACACAACAGTCCAAAAGGCATTACTAATGACTCCCACACACCAGTGACACGGCAAGTGTCAAGTGTTAATTGAATTGCACAGCGTCTACATGTGCAGAGAGAGAAGAGCAGAGGGGTGTTCTGATTATGCAATTTGACTGCTTCATTTCATTTCCAAAAGATTATTACCATGCTAGTTCAGCTAACGGGTCACATATCTTGTTTTTTCTGCTGCGGCATGAGTTTTCAATTCTGTGAAATAATAGATTTTAATGCTAGCTATGTAAGTTTGTCAGTCTCTGTGGTTGAAGTCAGTTGTCCTTTTCAGCAAAGAGCTGAATCTATTGTGTAAAAAACAAAAACAACAACAAAAAACAAACAAACATAATGTATATGCTTGCATTTCAGCAGTGTATGTATTGAGATAAAAGTCACTCTCTATCTCTCTATCTATTAAACACTCATCTGTGTGTGTCGTTTCATCTCCGGCCCACCTGCTGAAGATGGAGACTTTATGAACTGTAGTATTTTAACTGTTAACAGCGCCTCCATGTGGGGTTTGCTGGTACTGGACTACTTGTGAGAGGGAAAAGACAAGAGTTTAGCTTAATTATGCAAATGTAAGCATATTTTATTTTGCTACAGTGTAGTTTCAGATTTAATAAAACTATCATCCTGGTATAAACACTCAACTTAAGTTGAAAATTTGCCGGATGCATAAGAAAAGGAGAATTACCATTTGTAGTCGGCAAACTTCACGTCATTGTTTAATGAAGTACTTTAATGTATGGTATTTTTAATGTGACATTAATACTAGATGATAACTTCTGTGGCAAGAGCTAATTTGGTTTTGTACAGACCTTTTCTTTTTATTATGTGCCCAAAATGCATACGATCTGCTTACCCAATTTAATGAACAATATCACATGAATTATTCTCCTCAAATATATACTGACTGCTCTGCTCTCAGCATTTAAGATTTTTGTTCATAATATTCAGTATATATCTTGATATTTTTTTTATTTGCTTTCAAATGAAAGGATGTTTTTTAGACGAAGCATCATATAAAAATACAGTAAAATGTTGAACACAGGAAAGAATATTTTTACAATATAACTAACTTTTTTGGCTACATCAAGAGAAAATGCATGCAAAGATAGATTTTAGATTGACTGATGTAAATTAATTGTAAAATCAGAAATAATTGAAACAGTGATACTGTTTGAACTTGTTTTAAGTAGTTAAAATCGTAACAAGTCTTAAAGGATTAGTTCACTTTTAAATAAAAATTTCCTGATAATTTACTCACCCCCATGTCATCCAAGATGTTCATGTCCTTCTTTCTTCAGTCGAAATTAAGGTTTTTGATGTAAACATTCCAGGATTATTCTCCATATAGTGGACTTCAATGGACTCCAAATGGTTGAAAGTCAAAATTACAGTTTCAATGCAGCTTCAAAGGGCTTTAAACGATACCAGACGAGGAGTAAGGGTCTTATCTAGTGAAACGATCGGTCAATTTCTAAAAAAAAAAATGTAAATGTATATGCTTTATATAAACAAATGATCGCCTTCCAAGTAGTTCCGTTTGGAGTCCATTGAAGTCCATTATAAGGAGAGTAATCCTGGAATGTTTTCATCAAAAACCTAAAAAAAAAACATTTTTTGAAAGTGAACTAATCCTAATTATCGTATGCAGTGTTGCCTCACAAGTAAATGTCATCTTGTTTTAAAGATTTTTTAGATATTTTACTTGAAAACAAGTTAAAAAAAAGGTCAAATTTATTTGTTTTAATCAGCCAGTGTCACATACTGTAGAAATTTAGTCAGATTTATGTGTCAGTAAGTACAGTTTAAACAGTTATAAGATCTGTGCTGTGAAATGAAACGCTCTCATAATTCCTCACCCTTGTGTCATTACAAACCCAAATGACTAATTACTTTGTGGAACAAAAAAATAGACAATTGCATTTTTGAAATGTTCTGATAAACAGCTAAAAATAGGTGCTTCAGTTTACAGTTACAAAGCATAATGGGGCTCCAGGCCAGAATCAGCTTCATAGCTTCTGATCCGTGACCATCCGGGAAAAAGCAGAATTGTTAGCGTTCACCTGACATTTCTATCTAACGGCGGCTGCAGGGGCTGATGGGTAATTCACTGCAGGCCTGCTGTTTAATTCAGTACTTTCACAAAATACAAGCTGAATGCCGCAACTCAAGGTTACAGCCTCTCTCTCTCTCTGCTGGGATTCAGCAATTACTAAAATCACAGCCCTGACGGAGCAAGACATTTCATCCGGACCGTTGTCATGGGAACAGGCCGCAGGCCGCCCCACCTCCTCATGTTGGTTCGCTAGCGCACAATAGACAGAGATGAGTGACTGAGAGGGATTTTAAAGCAGTAGAGCTCAAACTCTTGTCTTGTATTCTTCTGGTTATATAACCCCCCTGTGACAGCAGGACATAAAGTATAAGATTGCTGCACACTGCGACCGTGGACGACGAAGTAACAGCATCTACAGCAAAGTAAAGCTTTAGAAGCAAATGCAGTTTTATACTGATACTGTTATTTATTGCTGAGTCGAATACTCAGTTAAACATCCACATGATTCCTTATTTAAGTAATTCAAGATCTTAAGGCTACAGCACAGCTTCAAAATCTTTTATTAAAGGGTTAGTTCACCCAAAAATGAAAATTCTGTCATTTATTACTCACCCTCATGCCATTCCACACCCTCCCTTAAGACCTTCGGAACACAAATGAAGATATTTTAGTTGAAATCCGATGGCTCTGTGAGGCCTCCATAAGGAGCAATGACATTTCAAGATCCATTAATGTACTAAAAACATATTTAAATCAGTTCATGTGAGTACAGTGGTTCAATATTAATATTATAAAGTGACGAGAATATTTTTGGTGCACCAAAAAAACTAAATAACGACTTATTTAGTGATGGCCAATTTCAAAACACTGCTTCAGGAAGCTTCGGAGCGTTATGAATCAGTGTGTCGAATCATGATCGCATGTCAAACAGCCAAACTGCTGAAACAGTCAGGATCATTAATATGTACGCCCCCAATATTTGCATATGCCAGCTCATGTTCAAGGCATTAGACAAGGGCAGCCAGTATTATCGTTTGGATTTGTGCACAGTTGAATCATCAGACTAGGTAAGCAAGCAAGGACAACAGTGAAAAATGGCAGATGGAGCAATAATAACTGACATGATCCATGATAACATGATATTTTTAGTGATATTTGTAAACTGTCTTTCTAAATGTTACGTTAGCATATTGCTAATGTACTGTTAAATTTGGTTAAAGTTACCATTGTTTATTACTGTATTCACGGAGACAAGACTGTTGTTATTTTCATTTTTAAACACTTGCAGTCTGTATAATTCATAAACACAACTTCATTCTTTATAAATCTCTCCAACAGTGTGTAATGTTAGCTTTAGCCATGGAGCACCATCAAACTCATTCAGAATCAAATGTAAACATCCAAATAAATACCATACTTACGCAATTAGACATGCTGCATGATGAACACTTTGTAAAGATCCATTTTGAGGGTTATATTAGCTGTGTGAACTTTGTTTATGCCTTTTAAAAGCAAGCGCGAGCTCTGGGGGAGGGGAGCACCAGATTTAAAGGGGCCACGCAGCCTGAATCGGCGCATATTTAATGATGCCCCAAAATAGGCCATTTTAAAAAAATGAATAAAAAAAATCTATGGGGTATTTTGAGCTGAAACTTCAGACACATTCAGGGGACACCTTAGACTTATATTACATCTTTTAAAAAGACGTTCTACGGCACCTTTAACGAAGGTCTTAAGGGTGTGGAACGGCATAAGGGGAAGCAATAAATGGCAGAATTTTCATTTTTGGGTGAACTAACCCTTTAAATCTAAAATAAAAGTAAAAAGACCAATTTTGAATGTCTCACCTTCTCATCTCAGGGCAGTGTTTGGTTCTGGTTGACCGTTGTCATTACAGAGGGGATAAAAATGATGGCAGCATACTTCCCTACTATATACTAGATGAAAAACGGCATGTGAAAAGAGTACTATGTCTGAATTCACAGTATTCATAAAGCAGTAGGCAAAAAGTATTAATCCAGGGACCTACTAGTACTTCCGAGATTCTGATGTGCACATCAAATGGACATTTTACTATCCCATGACACCACAGGAGAGGATTTATGAATGGTAGTGAAGCATCATAACTGATTTTTTTGTAGGTCACGACAGCGACATGACAAATGTGTGGTTTGGTGTGCCTGTACCGCACACATTCATACTATATAGACCATACTTTTTTAATGCTCACAAAGTAAGAACTTAATCAAAATAAGTACTTATTCAGAAAGCAGCCAGTGACTGTCGAAGACTTACCTAATACAATCTTTATGTAAAACTTAAAATTATTTTCTAAGGGTGATTTACTTGATTTTCCACTACTGTAGGCATCAGAGTTTAGATCTGAGCTATAAACTTATATACTAGTACTGTGAATGTTTGTTTCATATGCAGATTTGAATTTTCAAAGGACACCAGCATGAGCATGAATTAGCCTGTAATAACTGTCTGGATCAATCATCCAACCCACTGATTCACCGATTTGTTCTGACCAATAATTGACATTATCAAACCTCACTGAAACCAAAGTCATCACCTGAATCACCACCTCATGACTGACTCAAAATGAGCCAAGAAATGAGTCCAACCCAATTTACTCAATTTACTTGCTCTTCTGTACTATTTGGCTGGTTAGCATGAACAATAGATAATGTAACTACACCATTACACATCTTTTTTCATCATTCTGTGTCTGAAATGATTGCTTTGCCCGTCTCATTATATGTTTGCTTTCTCTCTGACAGATGTTGGGAGCCCTCACCGCGATCCCTATAAAGGTGCCTCACATCAGCTCTCTGCAGCGACTGGCAGGACACTCACCCAGCGTTCTACCTCAGGTAGTGCACAACACTAAATTAACAATTCATCAAAACTTTTTACATTTGCATGCCACAAAGTGCCTTGTTAATTATTAGTATTTCTAGCGGACACTTTTAAAATATACCAAAGAATTATACGGATAATCCGCTCCTAACAGACGCAGCTGAAAGTGATAGAGAGAGATTCATAGTAGTCACATTTATTTACCTAGTGCAAAAGACAAACAATTCACTTAATAATTCACATAAAATTGACTCATTCTTTGAAAGGAGATGCATCATTGGTAATATTGAGATAAATTAATTAATAATTGATTATAAAATGAATTAAACTAAATGAATTAATACTTCAGGGGATTGTTGCTGGCCCCCTGTACATGGGCATAAGTGTGTATGGGTCAGTGACATGACATGACATGATTTTTTGTCCAAAGGCCTTAATAATAATAAAATCAATGATATGACATCCAAAGAATGTAAGGTTGTACCTTGCATTAAGGTTTTAATTATATTTTGCTACATATAAATGTATTTTAAAGATTTTGAAGTGTCAAAAGGTCATTTGGTTTAACCGTTCAAAGGCCAATACAGCCATTTAATTTGTGATTAAAATATCTTAAAATGTAATAAACGTATATATTGTTATTCTGGCATGATTTTATAACATCATAAATCAACATAGCGCAAAATGGTATTAAAATTATTTGTAGAAGTTGTTGCTTTGTTATGAGAAAGAATGTCCAGAAAAATGAATTTCATTGATGTCATTCGGAGTAACCAATATAAAGGGACCATTTTGGACCATTTTGGATCAAGTCAGTATCATGTGACAGGATGTGACATCATTAAGACACCTGCAGAGGACCACATGGTCATGAAGTAACTAACTCTCTTTTAACTATTTGAAAAATTCTATTTTGAAAAAGGCTCCTTTTCCAACTCCCCTAGAGTTAAACAGTTGAGTGTTACCGTTTTCGAATCCATTCAGCCGATCTCCGGTTCTGGCGGTACCACTTTTAGCATAGCTTAGCATAGTTCATTGAATCTGATTAGACCATTAGCATCGCGCTTAAAAATGACCAAATAGTTTTGATATTTTTCCTATTTAAAATTTGACTCTTCTGTAGTTAAATTGTGTACTAAGATCGACGGAAAATAAAAAGTTGCGATTTTCTAGGCCGATATGGCTAGGAACTATACTTTTATTCAGGCGTAATAATCAAGGAACTTTGCTGCCGTTCCATGGCTGCAGCAGTGCAATGATATTACACAGCGCCCGTGAGCCCAACTTTTTATTTTCTGTCGGTCTTAGTACACGATTTAACTACAGAAGAGTCAAGTATTAAATAGGAAAAATATCAAAACTCTCTGGTCATTTTTAAGCGCGATGCTAACGGTCTAATCAGATTCAATGAACTATGCTAAGCTATGCTAAAAGTGTTACCGCCAGAACCGGAGATCGGCTGAATGGATTCGAAAACGGTAAAACTCAACTGTTTAACTCTAGGGGAGTTGGAAAATGAGCCTATTTTCAAAAAAAGTGGAGTGTTCCTTTAATAAAACTTCAAAATTAATTATATCCCCATTATGTTTTTTTTTTACACTTTTAAAAACCTTATTCGTCAATGACCCATATAGGACTCCTTGTTACAGTGCAATTATACATGTAAGTACTGCGTAATATTAAGTAACTACATGGTCTTAATATAGGGTTATGGTTAGGAATAAGGTTTGTTTAGGGTTAGTAACATGTAATTCTGCATAAATTACAGTAAGTACATGTAACATATGTAACAAGGACACTGTAAAATAAAATGTTACCCTAAACTCTGCAAGACTGTGGCAGTTATTTTGGCACCCCTGATTAAACCTCATCCGAATCACCTTGAAACTAAGCAAATTTCACCCAAAGGCTGACAGAAACTAGAACTGAACGATTGAACTATTTCATTTAAGAGATGAAAATATTTCAAGCCAAAGCCAAGAACCATCTGCTGCTGGTGTCTGCTTAGGGCACTAAACTTTGTGCTGTTTATTTAGGTTAGGCCAAAGACCCTCATTCCAGACAGCCTTCCCCACAGCCCATGCCGAGAGCAGCAGTCCGGTCAAACGCTGGTCGTGCCGCAGAGCATGGCTGTGGTCAGCCCAAAAAGCCAAGGCGCATCTTTGCCAACTGCCAACAGCACCTTCAGTCACGAGCGACTGTCCAGCGGGCAGGAAGAGAGTTCCTTGTCACCCTTGTCTGTGCCGAGCGTGTCCACAGCCTCCGCCAGTCCAGGGGTCGCATATGCCATCATCTCTGCAGCCTCGCCGGCAGCCCACGGGGTGTCAGGAGTAACCGAGGCCATCAAGGTGCAACCGCTGATTTTCAGCCCAGACAGCAAGGTACTGTAGATACTTGCCTAATAAACATGCTGCTCAGCTTTGAACTTTCCATGATGCTGTTAGTGTCACGCTGTGGCAAATTATACATTTAGGTGCCCAGAATACTGTTCAGTTGATTTGTTTAAGAGATTTAATGTGTGTATCCAGGTTATAATCATTCAGCCACAGATTCCCAGCAACTGCAAGAGTTCTCCAGTCTCACAAACTGACAGTCCTGTGAAGGAGCCAAGCCCTGACCCCTCGACTCCAGCCAAAAAGCAGGAAGATCCAGAGGTACATACACAGCTAGTCTAGACTGTTAGCACGGGGTCTGGTCCACATTGCAGTCCATCCCACTTAGACAAGAAGAGACCATCTGATTGGCATTGAAAATAACTAAATATAGTACTACTGTGGTAGTCGAGTTCGGACAAGACCAGATTTGGACTAAAGTCTGTCAAGTCTGAGTTTAAAACCATATTTTCTATGACTAGTCGAGACTAGATCATTCGAGTCCAGGCAGAGTCTAAATGCTCCTGAAAATAGGATGTTTGTCTAGCACTTTTGAGTCAGAGTTTGTTCTTGAGTGCAACAACACTCTATTTATAAATAGAGGCCATCCATTTACCAAACTTCTTGTCCTATGCATGACCAGTCCATCACAGAATCACAGTACATACATGTGGAATATACATTTAAAGGGTTAGTGCACCCAAAAATTTAACTCAAAATTACTCATCCTCATGTTGTTCCACACCGGTTAGACCTTCGTTCAACTTCAGAACACAAATTAAGATATTTTTGATTAAGTCTGATGGCTCAGTGAGGCCTGCATTGACAGCAAGATAATTAAGACTTTCAGATGCCCAGAAAGCTACTAAAGACATATTTAAAACAGTTCATGTGACTACAGTGGTTCAACCTTAATGTTATGAAGTGACAAGAATATTTTTTGTGCGCCAAAAAAAACAAATATTGACTTTATTCAACAATATCTAGTGATGGGCGATTTCAAAACACTGCTTCATGAAGCTTCACTAATCTTTTGTTTCGAATCAGTCGTTCGGAGCGCGTATCAAACGGCCAAAGTCACGCCCCCCAGTGGTGAACCATTGAAATTTCGAAACACTTATGATGTAACAAAGCCTCATTTATTGAAATCACGTGACTTTGGCAGTTTGATACACGCTCCGAACCACTGATTCGAAACAAAAGATTTGTAAAGCTTCGAAGCTTCATTAAGCAGTGTTTTGAAATCACCTATCACAAGATATTATTGAATAAAGTCGTTATTTAGTTTTTTTGGCGCATAAAAAGTATTCTCGTCACTTCATAACATTAAGGTTGAACCACTGTAGTCACATGAACTTATCATATCTTCTTACTAATGCCTCAAACAAAACTCTCTTGAGTTGAAGATATGCTATTATCATCAAAAACATTTGTAAAATTGAGTGACTGGTTCTTTAAAACTTATCATTGTAGAATTTTGACACCTTGTAACCGAGAAGTTGCATGTGGCCAATCAGATTAGAGTTTGCCAGATCGAGTAAATGTCAGTTTTGGTTGCAGTATGAATCAGAGAGTCAGTGAAAGAACTGTTGCCAGTGTTCGGCCATGTTGTGAAATTAGTCCAGAAGTGCAAGGCTTAAGGGTGCGTTCACACTTGTAATTCGGTTCATTTGGTCCGGACCAAAAAAAAAAAAAAAACACATTTAGTCCTGGTCTGATTAGCAGTCAGATTGGCAATTTCACCACCGAACCTAAAGGCATAAGGATACATTCACAACCTGATTGGTCGGATTTTATGACGTATTGATACGGAACTTACCGAACATCCAAAACAATGCTGTATGCTTTGATAAATGCGCTCAGCCTGCATATTATGGTATTTTGGAGTTATTGGTGTGCACCACGGTTCGGATGGCAGTGTTCACACATGTTCAAATGAACCACACTAACACAGCAATCGCAGCAGGGTTTGTTTTAATCGAACCAAACATGACAAGTGTGTACATCAAACATTGAATACTTTTTAATGTATTGACTTTATTAACCTTCTATCCTACAGAAAATTGCCTTCATGGTTGGGCTAGGCCTGGTCACTACAGAACACTTGGAGGGTGAGTTGTGTTTGAAATGGAGCAAATATCAATAAATCATCAATAGACTGACAATTTGATGTCAAAATGTATTTTATTTTTAATGTTATGGCCATTTTGTGGTGTTGTCTGGTAAAATATAAATCTTTTTAGTGATTGTTAATTGTTTTGATAGTATTTATCTTGGTGAAATATGTCTAGTTTGTTGAAAAAATGCATTATTCATAGTGGGGATAAAAAACAAACAATCAGTCAATATTAGTGATGTTGTATGTTTTGCTGCATGAGTTGAATCCATTCCAGTTCAAATTCCAGTCCCATCATGTATGTTGTGGCCAATTAACTTCAAATTCATATTTGAAAGAAGCCAGTTTTTCTGAAATCTGAATGAAACAACGAAAACATAAACAAACAAAAACTATGATAGGGATTAAAGATTCATCACAGATGGTGTTTTAATTTCTATTAGAGATCCAGAGTAAACGGCAGGAGAGGAAAAGGCGAAGCACAGCTAACCCTGCATACAGCGGACTGTTTGAACCAGAGGTCTGTCTGCCAGTCAAAATTCCTTTCGGTTCATTTTAAAATGTTGTTCATTTGTAAACATCTTGTATCTTGCTTTTCAGCGCAAACGACTTGCATCCAATTACCTGAACAGTGGGATGTTTTTGTCGGCGAGAGGTAAAATAGATTTCTGCTTCTGTCAATAAAGCTGCTGGGGAAGAGCTGAAAAATAATGCATGAAAAACAGAAACATGTTTGAACAGAATGAATAAAATCCACACATTCTCCATAAGTGCTCATGTTTTAATAGTTGTTGAACTGTGATGTATTTGACATGAAAGGTTGACTAATAAAACCAAACACTCAGTGCTTTAACTTTCTGAACACGCCAGCACTGCTGTTAAACTCGATTAACTCTAATAACACAGTCTTGTCAGTGTGACGCTACTAACCTGCTGTCTGCTTTCACATGCTAGACTCTGAGGAGCTTTGCTGGAAGGTACGTCTATACTCTAACATCACTCTGTCTGTGTGTGTGTGTGTGTGTGTGAATCTCATGTGGCATAGTGGCATATTGACATAGTTTAAACATACAAAAATGACCAAAAATATAATGAAAACGTGAATTTTGTCATCATTTAAGCTGTTTACACTGCAAGTCTTAATGCACAGATCTGATCTTTTACCATATCCGTTTTTTTTGTTTTTTTTTTGTCCCACCTGTTTACATTGTTACGGATAAGGGTAACACCTGCACCCGAAACGGAAGCTGGTCGCCTTTAGGTGGCGTTCTAGGTTCTGTTGTGTCTGTGTTTGTTTTTGTGTTTTGCAGGGTGAAGTCAAGCGACAGGTGTAACAGGTTGCCTATAATGAGTGGACTGATAAAAGGATCTGTCTTTCCAGAGAGCATTGGATCTGTGCTTGGGTTCCTGATTTCATTTGGGTTTCATCCCGGACGAGCCCCCACATGTTACATACTACCTGGCTCATGGCAGTGTAACAAAACAGGGAGGCCACACTCAACTCAAGTTGACTTAAAAATATATTTATTTAAAGAAGAAACACACAAACAAAAATAACAATGACACAAAAAACTGGTGCTGGAGAGAGATCAAGCCCAAATTAAATCAGGAACCCAAGCACAGATCCAACGCTCTCTGGAAAGACAGATCCTTTTATCAATCCACTCATTATAGGTAAACTGTTACACCTGTCGCTTGACTCCATCCTGCACAACACAAAAACAAACACAGACACAACAGAACCTAGAACGCCACCTAAAGGCGACCAGCTTCCGTTTTGGGAACAGGTGTTATCCTTATCCGTTACAACATTCACTTTAGACACGACTGGTATCCAATATCCGTGTTTACATTAATCCCCGCTCAAAATGGTTCTGTTGGTGATCGCTTTATTATGCGGCTCTGGTTTTGAATTAAAATTATTTATATAATTCACGTCGGGTAGTACCATGATTACTTACGTTTAAAGCTGTCAGCACAGTGCAAAATCAGACTGAACAGATATAGTCTGTTATTTTATCTATGGTTCGTCATATATAGAATTCTGTAGTAAAATAAATTGAATGAATTTGAAGAAATAAATGAGAGAGAGAGATGGTGATTGTGAATAACCTGTTTTTGTACAGCATTTCAATGTAATAGTGAAGTTAATTACAAAAACAGTGAATGTATATTACTGTGGTAAAGATGTTTTATTTATGAAATTCACATTCTCCTGGATGTTTCTGAAATTGCTATATATAAAGTTAACACCTCATTAAAAAAAAAAAAAAGCTGTGTGAGTGTATACTGGCACATCTGATTCAAAGTGCGTCATTAACAAGTGATCTTTGTGGGCAAACGTGTCGCCCTCACCTTGTGGTGGCTTGGAATTCCAAGGGGAATCGGATAAGAATGTTTAGACATAGGTCAGAATTCCAGATATTGGATATATATCTGATTTAAAACCACATTTGGAAGTGGCTCAGAATGGAGGCAAAAAAAACTGATCTGTCAATCTGATTTTTTTTTTTTTTTTTGTCAGTGTAAACGCAGCCTTACTTACCCTCATGCTATTTCAAACCTGTATGGCTTTCTTTTGTGGAAAACACAGGCAAAAATGTACTGTTATTGCAAAAAAAGTCTTTTAAAACTGCAAAAAGATAAAAAAAAACTTTAAAATATAATTTGACAATATTGTGTTGACACATTAATGCATTGCCATGGAAATGGTAACATGATACATTCTAAAATAATGGAAATCCTGCTGAAGGCTCAGTTTGAATATTTTAAATTTTTTACAGTTTAATTTATCATGTGAAAGGGTTAATTACGGTGGCCCAGTAGTGCACAACACAACGAAATTAAAAAAGCAGACATAAGTTCACAACACAACGAAATAAAGCCACAACACAACGGAAATGCTCCCGACCACTAGGGGGCTCTCAGAGCTCGGTAAAGTTAGTTTTCCTTGCCACTGTTCTATAGAGTCGGCAGTAATATCAATAATATCAGTAATATCAAATTAGTTTGGAATTTGAATTTGAATGTGAACATGTCTGTTTTTAAATGTTAAAAGTAATTTTAATGAATACAAATTATATGTTTTAACCACTTGGTGGAATTGGTGGATGTTCCCTTTATCATGCGCCGTGGTATCGCGTCAAATCATTCACAAGTATAAATATGAAGCTATTGTGAACGTAGTTGATTTTTAATTAATATATAATGTCGATATACAATGCTTACATACTTAAAACTAATCATGGTATTGATATCTTTGTAAAACTGTCGACTTTATAGAACATTGGCAAGGAATAGTAATATTACCGAGCTCTGAGAGCCCCCTAGTGGTCGGGAGTATTTCCGTCGTGTTGTGGCTTGATTTGTTGTGTTGTGAACTTATGTTTGCTTTTTTAATTTCGTTGTGTTGTGCACTACTGGGCCACCGTAGTTAACAGTTACATGTTAAAATAAAATGGACATTTTAAAAAGTTGATGACGACCTGTTGTGTGGTGTGTTTCTGTAAATGTGTGTGGCACAGGAGGAGCTGCAGCATGATGATCACTGTGCAGTGTGTAAACAGGAAGGAGATCTTCAGCCGTGCCACACCTGTACCCGCGCCTACCACCCCGACTGCCTGAATCCCCCTCTCAAAACTGCCACCCGGGGCATCTGGATGTGCCCCAAGTGCCAGAAGAAAGTACGTTTCTTTGAACACACATTTTAAAGATCCCAGCAGCACAGGGATGTCTGCAAGACATCTTTTTTATGTGTTGGATACTTGAGTACAACCTAATTCTCTATTTTAGTCTTATGTAGTTATCAAAGTAAATTGATCTTGTTTTAAGTATATTTAGATATTTTCACTAGAAGGTTGTTTTCACGTAAAAAGATAATCTAATATTCTCTGTTCTGTTTCTCTTTTGAAGGTTTTGAACAAAGAGAACTTGTCTTGGCCACAGAACTTCATCCAGTCTTATGTTACACATAAAACAGGTGAGCTGTCGAACACATTTAAAGCACTAGCTCTCTTCAGTTCTCAGTGATGATGGTGATGATTTGTGTGTTTGTGTAGTGAGAGAGGAGGAACGCAGGAAGCTAATGAGGAAAAACACTGAGCTGAAACTCGAGTGTGAACATCTGAGCGAAGAGGATCAGAGACTCTGCGGTTCTCTCTCTGTAAGTAACTGCGCTAAATAGGGCTTGGTTACCATAAAGAGAACACAATTTTAATCGATCTTCATTTTAACAAATCGGATTGTTTCAACTGCGAAAGACATCAATAAAACACCAATCGATATTGAATCGAATTGAGAGCTTGTGTGAATCAGAACTGAATCAAATCATGAAATCTGTGTTAGTACCCAGCCCTGACGCTAAACTTCTCAAATCAGTATTTAAAGGGTTAGTTCACCCAAAAATGAAAATTCTGTCATTTATTACTCACCCTCATGTCGTTCCACACCCGTAAGACCTTTGTTCATCTTCGGAACACAAATTAAGATATTTTAGTTGAAATCCGATGGCTCAGTGAGGCCTGCATCGCCAGATGACATTTCCTCTCTCAAGATCCATAAAGGTACTAAAAACATATTTAAATCGGTTCATGTGAGTACAGTGGTTCAATATTAATATTATAAAGTGACGAGAATATTTTTGGAACGCCAAAAAAACAAAATAACGACTTATTTAGTGATGGCCGATTTCAAAAGACTGCTTCATGAAGCATCGGAGCACAAATGAATCAGTGTGTCGAATCATGATTCAAATCGCGTGTCAAACTGCCAACGGCTGAAATCACGTGACTTTAGCGCTCCGAACAGCAGATTCGACACACTGATTCATCTGTGCTCCGAAGCTTCCTGAAGCAGTGTTTTGAAATCGGCCATCACTAAATAAGTCGTTATTTAGGTTTTTTTGGCACTCCAAAAATATTCTCGTCACTTTATAATATTAATATTGAACCACTGTACTCACATGAACCGATTTAAATATGTTTTTAGTACCTTTATGGATCTTGAGAGAGGGAGTGTCATTGCTCCCTATGGAGGCCTCACGGAGCCATCGGATTTCAACTAAAATATCTTAATTTGTGTTCTGAAGATTAACGAAGGTCTTACGGATGTACAAAAATTTTAATTTTTGGATGAACTAACCTTTTAATGTTGTACTAGTTATTTAAATTAGCATGCACTATTAGTTTTGTTTAGCTTAAATATATGTGTTCGTGTTGCTGTCACCCTAATTGTGCTACATGACTTGGTCTTTTTCAAAACGACATTTCTTTTTGTAAAAAAAGTACAAGATTTGCAAGATTATAAACATTCTATCAGGTAAGAAATAATACCTTTTAATATGTTTTGAGATTTGAATTTGCCTTCAGAAGTGTAACAGGGTTGACATTTTTTACAGTTTAGGTTGACATTTAAAGGGTTAGTTCAGCCAAAAATGAAAATTCTGTCATTAATTACTCACCCTCATGTCGTTCTACACCTGTAAGACCATCATTCATCTTCAGAACACAAATTAAGATCTTTTTAATGAAATTTGAGAGCTTTCTGTCCCTCCATTTTCAAGCCCCAGAAAGGTATTAAAGACATCATAAAAGTAATCCAAAGGATTTTTTTTTTTCATAAACATGGAAAACAGCGATAACGACATTTACCTGTTGCCTGCAGGGTTGTGTTCTTTTCTCTGCCCGATGATACGTAATACTGAAAGCTAAAGGAGATTTTGTCCATTAGCCCCACTTTTTGCTCTTTCAGTTGTGTAAAATATGTGTGTACATTCCATCGCTGTTATCACAAAACCCACGACACACGCACGCTTAAAAACACCACTGTCGGCCGCTTCAGAGTTCCTATTCCCGGTGCGAATGCAACCGGAAACATGGCCCGGGGGAGAAATTAGTTCCCAGGGATCTATCCACACACAGCGAAAGGACGCTGTGGCGGATCAGCCGTGGAGGTATCGCGGCTTCCGGAACGTATCCGCAAACGGACCCGTATCGGCGTCCAATTGCGCGCAGTGATGGATCCGCAATGAAGGCGGATCGCGGACCCACCGTGGCTCAGCGCTGTATTGTGATTAAAGCCTTACCTCCGCGGCGGGTCCGTTTGTGACCCGCAAAATGATACAACCGTTACAGTAAAGGCGCGTCAGCCTCAGGATCCGCTGATTGACAGTAGAATTTAAGGTGCCGCCTAAGGCGGAGCTGATCCTCTGTGCGGCACCAAAACAAATGTGACAGTGACGCGGGTTTGGCGACTTGAATGCAGATCCGCCTAGGAGTCTCCTGCTGTGTGGGATCCTAGTGGCTAGTTCCTATAACTGAGTTCCTAGAACTATTCGATGTGATGTGTGACTCCAGTAGTTTAACAGCGAGTGCTTTGCTTGCTAAAAAAACCCACAATTTACAAATATTAATCTCCACCACGCGTTCATGAGAGCACCATGACACATGCGTGTTGTGTAGACGCAAGAGCAGACGTTGCGTGAACATGCGTTGGAGATTAATGTTTTGTAAATAAAGTGGTAAATTATGCACAAACAAAGCACTCACGTCGCTTCTTAAAATTGAGGTTAAACCACTGGAGTCACATGGATTACTTTAAAGGCAGGAACACACCAAGCCGACGGTCGGCCGTCGAGTAGTTTTTCTTCGTCGGCCGACTAAGTTTTCTCAGTGTGTTCTGCACTGTCGGCTGAAGTTGGTACTCGTCTGCTTTTTTTCAGCCGATTCGAAATGTTAAATCGGCATTGGAGCTCGTCGGTCCGTCGGGCCATCTGATCATTCTGATTGGCTGTTCAGCTACTGCCACCTGCTGTTTCGGAAAGGCATTTCATTTCACGCAGGCGCAAAACTGATATGCTGCTTGGCCGTTGGCTGTTGAGCGTCGGTTTAGTGGGTCAGGGCAACTTTGGACTCAGACGCTGCCGACGTGAGCAAACCCCACAGTCTGCTTTCGTCGCCACTAGTTTGTCGGTGTCGGCTTGGTGTGTTCCGGACTTAATGATGTGTTTACTACCTTTCTGGGGCTTGAAAGTGGTAGTTGTGTAGGCTGTCAATGGAGGGACAGAAATCTCTGAGATTTCATTATAAATATCTTAATTTTGTGTTCCGAAGATGAACAAAAGTCTTACGGTTTTGGAACTACATGAAGTATCCCTTTAATAGTCTTGGGGAAAAAACTACAGTGTGCTTCTTAGAAAAAATAAATTTATCAATGATCAGTTACATCATTATGGTAACAGGGTTGACATTTTTTAATTGATTTTTAAAAAGAAGAGACTAAGACTACATTTGGTTTGAAACTTACTCTGTTAAAAAAGTGGTAGCACTTTACAATAAGGTTCATTAGTTAAACATAAGTTAATGTATTAACTAACATGAATGAACTAACCATGAGTAATACATTTGTTAGTGTATTTACTAATCTTCGTTAATGTTGGGTAATGAAAAAAACAGTTGTTCATTGTTTGTTCATGTTAGTTCACAGTGCATTAATTAATGTTAACAAGATTTTAATAATGTATTAGTAAATGTTGAAATTAATATTAACAACATTAATAAATGCTGTATAAGTGCAGTTCATTATTAATTCATGTTAACTACTGAACCTTATGTTCTATATGGTATGAATGTGTGTAGTATGAATGAAATCCGGACATACCATACCACATAGTACATCATTATCATGTGACCTACAGTATTAGTCGCGTCGCATCACCTCCATTCACAAATCCTCTCCTGTGGCCTTATTAGATAGTAAAGTGTCCATTGTTTGCACACTCAGAATCTTGCCAGAAGTAGTTTGATCATCTGGGTACTTTTTGCCTACTGCTTTATGAACACTATTGAATTCAGACATACTATTCTTGTCACATAATGTTTTTCACCTACTATATAGTAGGCCTATGGAATTAGGCATGTTTGGACATATTGTAACTTTTATTTGAGGAGGGTTTTTTCTCAAAAGGAGGATGTCATCATTATGAGAGTTTTATTTATTTTTGGAATATATTTTTTACTCTTTTAAGGGCAAAATATGATAACAGGGTTGATGCATACCCTAAGTCTTTTTAATAATTTATTTTTAAATCAACCAACAAAAAGATGAACATAGAAGAACATTTAAAGGGTTAGTTCACCCAAAAATGAAGATTCTGTCATTTATCACTCAACCTCATGTCGTTCTACACCCGTAAGACCTATTTTTGGAACACAAATTAAGATATTTTTGATAAAATCCAATGGTTCAGTGAGGCCTGCATTGACCGCAAGATAATGAACTTTCAGATGCCCAGAAAGCTACTAAAGACATATTTAAAACAGTTCATGTGACTACAGTGGTTCAACCTTAATGTTATGAAGTGACGAGAATACTTTTTGTGCGGCAAAAAAACAAAATAACGACACTATTCAACAATATCTAGTGATGGACAATTTCAAAACACTGCTTCATGAAGCTTCGAAGCTTTACAAATCTTTTTTTTCGAATCAGTGGTTTGGAGCGCTTATCAAACTGCCGAAGTCACATGATTTCAGTAAACGAGGCTTTGTTATGTCATAAGTGTTTCGAAACATTGTGAAATTTCAATGGTTTACGTGACTTTGGCAGTTTGATACATCACTGATTCGAAACAAAAGATTCGTAAAGCTTCGAAGCTTCATGAAGCAGTGTTTTGAAATTGTCCATCACTAGATATTGTCATAAAGTCGTTATTTAGTTTTTTTGGCACACAAAAAGTATTCTCGTTGCTTCATAACATTAAGGTTGAACCACTGTAGTCACATGAACTGTTTTAAATCTTTAGTTTATATATATATATATAATATATCTTTAGTTTCTTTCTAGGCATCTGAAAGTGTTAATTATCTTGCTGTCAATGCATGCCTCAAGAGCCATCGGATTTTATCAAAAATATCTTAATTTGTGTTCCAACTTAACCTACTTATTATTCACCTCAGGTTAAAAGTTTGCAATTTCTGTACCACTAGCATCACCAAAGAGAATGACAAAAAAAAAAATAGAGTTTTCCGAATCTTCCATTTAAACAGATAGTCCTGCCCCAAACTCACGCCATTGGTTAAACTGGTATTGCTGTGTCAGATGTTCTTGGCAAAATCTAAGTGAATGATTTTAAATTTGTTCTCAACAGAAATGCATTGAGCAGAAGGAGCGTCTTTTGGGTCAGCAGCGGGAGACTCAGGCATCCCTGGAGCGTCTCAAGACCCTGATTCGACTCATCCAGCGCGACCAGATGATTCAAGTGACTATGACGGCCACCACCACCACCGGAGCATCGCTGCTCTCACTGCCGTGGATCAAAGCCGCAGGCAGCAGCACCAGCACCACAGCGCCCACAGCTGGCCCCTCCGCAGTACTGCACAAAAGCGTGCTTCAGCCGCAAGGAAACAACTGACCCTGAACCCACACAAACAGCTCCGTACAAGATCGCCAGACGGTGATATCCAACCAATGTGCATTTTCTTCTGGTAATGTCTTACCATAAAATAATGGGAAAATTTGAAGGGGAAAAAAAATAATAATAATAATTGAAAAAAATAAATAAGCGTCACTCGATTCATAAGTATTTTTTAAAGCCAACACACACAGTGCTCACAAGATTTTTTTTATTCACTGTTTTTTATTGTATTATTTTTCTTGGCCTTAATGTATTTATGACTAGATTACAATGCTGTTGCAGATATATGAAATAAGTATTCTACATAGAAACATTTCTTTTTATGCTTTGCGGTTTTTTATTGGGGTTTGGCGTGTGCGTTTCGGGGGGAATAATCGTTCGCATTTCGTTATTGAGATGGTTAGCATAGTTTTAGTTGAAGACAAGCGACATATGAAATGGAGAGCACTGTAATGTTGATATATCCGAATAGATGCTCGTTTGCGTTTTCCGATGAACAATGTTTGCCATATTAATTCAGGTTAAAGCGAGAAAGGGAAATGTTTTCATTTTGTTTGTAATTGCGAGCGTACAAACATAAAAAACAATACAGCAACAACAAAAAATAATTTTTCAGTATTAATAGAGATAAAAGAACAAAGTATTTAAGATAACAACAGAATTTAGCCTTTTTAGTGATGAATTTAGTATTTTCATGCTGATGCCTGTTAATAATTTCAAACAAGTATTGGAGAGAGGGATCGTTGTACATATATGATTTTTTTTTTTTTTTTTTTTTTTTGGCTGTCCCAACAACAGAAACAAAAAGGCCATTTGAGTTCTTTGAGTGCCTGATCCCGGAATCCAAAAACGTTTATTTTGTCTCCCCACCATATAAAATATGCCAAAAACCCTGAGTGTTTTTGTACCGTTAACTGTATAATGTTTTCATCTCATCTTGCTCTCTTGTCTGTTTTTACTTTTCACTGAAGTGTTGTATGTTTTCATTTACTTGTCTCACTCCAAGAATACCACAAGTTGCATTATTTAAATTTTTATTATTATTATTATTTTAAATTGTTAGAAGTGAACACTGCCTGATGAATAAAAGTAAAGAATTCATATCTAAAACACTCAATGGAAAAAAAAAAAAAATAGGAAATAATTTGGAGGGAAAGTTTAGCATGTTCATTTGAATGGTTTGTCTTCCTGCGTGGTTTGAAAACGGACGCCACATCATTAACACGTCGCAAAATAACCAGTCGCACACAGTTAATGACAGCACTATCATTCTCAACGAAGGAGATTTCAGTAAAAAACTCATTTAGTGTTAAATAATGAATAACATCATCTATGTGTACCTTCAAGGGCTAACAAACGTATTTAATCACAGTTTTCTTCAGTTTAAAAGGAATATCTACTGAATTCATATGCAGCTAAATTATGGTGTTACATTTGGTAGTGTCTGTACATTGTCTTTTGTGTAACATTTTCTATGAAGTCTGTATATGTAGTGTAATATTGTGTGGTAACACTACAGTTCAGCGCCATATGTTAACATATGCTGTTGCATTAATGTTTATAAACTTACAATTAATTGTATTTTTACAGCATTTATTAATCTTTGTACGATTGTTAGTTCTACTATCTGGAATTAAACCAATTTTTTTACTTAAAAGGTTAGTTCATCCAAAAATGAAAATAATTACCCTCATGTCGTACCACACCCGTGAGACCTTCGTTCATCTTCACAACACAAAAGATATTTTTGATAAAATCCGACGGCTCAGTGAGGCCTCCATTGACAGCAAGGTAATTAAGACTTTCAGATGTCAAAAAAGCTACAAAAAAAAATATTTAAAACCCTTAATGTGACTGTATATCAATATTATGAAGTGACGTGCGCCAAAAAAAACAAAATAATGACTTTATTCAACAATATCAAGTGATGGCCATTTCAAAACATGAAGCTTCAAAGTTTTACAAATCTTTTGTTTTGAATCAGTAGTCTGGATCGCGTATCAAACTGCCAAAGTCACGCCCCCCAGTGGCGAACCATTGAAATTTCGAAAACACTTGACATAACGAAGGCTTGTTTACTGAAATCACATGACTTTGGCAGTTTGATTTACGCTCCGAACCACTGATTCGAAACAAAAGATTCGTAAAGCTTCATGCTTTTAAATCGCCCATCTCTAGATATTGTTGAATAAAGTCGTTATTTTGTTTTTGTTTTTGGCGTACAAAAAGTATTCTCGTCGCTATGTTTTTAGCAGCTTTCTGGGCATCTGAAAGTGTTAATTATTTAGCTGTCAATGGAGGCCTCACGGAGCCATTGGATTTTATCAAAAAATATCTTAATTTGTGTTCTGAGGATTAACGAAGGTCAAACGGGTGTGGAACGACATGAGAGTGAGTAATAAATGACTGAATTTTCATTTTTGGGTGAACTAACCCTTTAACTATAGCTTTTTTTTTTTTTTTGTAACAATTATAGGTTAAATCAAGTTATATGTATGTAGAGATTAAATACAACCAAGATTTATTAATGTTGTAAAAATGTTAATTCATGTTAACTAATGTTAATATGTAAAGCTTTACTGTAACGTGTTACTTTTATATTATAAAAGTATTATTGACAAATTATTATTTCCACAGTTATAACAAATTCTAATACTTATTAATGGTCACAAGTATGAGACCAACACAAAAAGGATGTTAAAGTATAACCATAAATGGGTATGTATTGTATATATGTATACAGACGTCATAAAAAGTGCTGTTTGTTTTTGTTTTCTTGACAAACTTTAAATCTCATCCCACAGAATGTCTCATTCGGGTCCTGTATTATCATATTCAGAATGTAATTGAATGCATATCATCTGTTGGATTGTTTCGTAACAGTCGTTCCTGTTGAATACAGACTGTATCAAAATCAGTAACTATAGACTAAATTATTTTCTTGTTTTCCAGTAAAAAAGGTAAATATCTCTACCTTTTTCCTTTAGAAATGATTCTCTGAAAACAAGTATAAAGTAAATTAGTCTGTTGAGATGTTTTTATTGGAAAACAAGACGATGCTGATCGAGAAAATGACAACATATGGCAGGGCAGTGGGATGCAATATTAATATCAGCCCTTTCCATGAATACTAGAATTGTTTAAATGAAACTATATCAGTGCTCTGTTCTTCATATCACTTCCGTCTACATTGCGACACGTCCCTGATTTCTGTTGACCCGTAGTGGCCCATGATCCTCAGATATCTTCAGATATCCTCTCCGGGAGAAACTGTGCAGTGCTTATACAGATCTATTTTACTACACTCAACACTACGTTGAACAAAAAAACAAATTATATTCTTTTATCGATGAACAAATGAGGGATGACAAAAAATGACATTTTTTTTATTGTTTGCTAATTATGCATTTTGACTTGGCTTGCGATATGTGACGTGTCCATTTGCAATGGAGAAGGAAGCAAAGCGAAGCAGATAAGACAACACAGAGGTGTTTAGCTAGATGTCTTTGGACTGTGTTTTTCTTTGTCATTTTGAAGGGGACTGTCCAGTGGATAGTACATATAGAAGAGTGTTTGTCTTACATATGCCAATGTAGTTTTTACATCATCTTATGATCTATTAAAGTTGATTGATGGAAGTTCATCAATTGTAAGAGTTGTCTCACTTTTTGTGCTTTGAGGAGTTTTGGAAAAATAAGGTTCGATATTAAATGTGTGTTAATGGGTTAATCGTTAACAACCATATTTCAATGGTCCGCTTCAGAGATTCTACTAACTATAAGTAACTTTGCAGCTACATGTCAACTAACTCTTTAGACGAGTATTAATAGACCGTCTGTTCAAAGGGATAGTTCGGCCAAAAATGAAAATGTGCTGTTAATTTACTCAACCTCGGGCCACCGAAGATGTAGGTGTCTTTTTCTTCAGTAAAGAACATTTTTTAGCTGAAAAAGTGGTACCTGTGGTTCCTAACAATACATTGAGGTCTTAAGAAGAGAAGCGATCGGTCTATGGAAGAAACTGAACATTATTTACAGCATTAAGGATTCAAATTTCCTGCTAATTTACTCACCCCCATGTCATCCAAGATATTTCTGTCTTTCTTTCTTCAGTCGAAAAAGTTTTTGAGGAAAACATTACAGGATTTTTCTCCATATAGTGAACTAGAAGCTGATTCACTCTCAGATATACATTACAACACTATTCAATACTATTGCGATTCGCATGAATGTGAAAGCAACTCTGACTTGAGTGTGCTTTTGTTCAGGAAGTAAAACAACGTGCGTGCGTTTTAGCTGATGACGACTTCATTTGTTAAATAAAACATATGTAGGGATGACAATGGGGATGATTTATCTGGGATACAAGTGAGAGTGAGCATCCGGTGTAATTGTGCATAGTGAATGCAGTCTGAGCGTCAAATGAATGGCTCACAATCCGCTGATAATTTTCATTTCAAATCAAACGATTTGGCATCCTTTCATTCCTAACACTTGACCCAGTCCATATCCGTATACAAACCCAATTCCAAAAAAGTTGGGACACTGTACAAATTGTGAATAAAAAAGGAATGCAATAATTTACAAATCTCATGAACTTATATTTTATTCACAATAGAATATAAATAACATATCAGATGTTGAAAGTGAGACATTTTGAAATGTCATGCCAAATATTGGCTCATTTTGGATTTCATGAGAGCTACACATTCCAAAAAAGTTGGGACAGGTAGCAATAAGAGGCCGGAAAAGTTAAATATACATATAAGGAACAGCTGGAGGACCAGTTTGCAACTTATTAGGTCAGTTGGCAACATGATTGGGTATAACAAGAGCCTCTCAGAGTGCCAGTGTCTCTCAGAAGTCAAGATGGGCAGAGGATCGCCAATTCTCCCAATGCTGCGGTGAAAAACAGTGGAGCAATATCAGAAAGGAGTTTCTCAGAGGAAAAATTGCAAAGATTTGAAGTTATCATCATCTACAGTGCATAATATCATCCAAAGATTCAGAGAATCTGGAACAATCTCTGTGCGTAAGGGTCAAGGCCGGAAAACCATACTGGATGCCCGTGATCTTCGGGCCCCTAGACGGCACTGCATCACATACAGGAATGCTACTGTAATGGAAATCACAACATGGGCTCAGGAATACTTCCAGAAAACATTGTCGGTGAACACAATCCACCGTGCCATTGCCTAAAACTCTCAAAAAAGAAGCCATATTTAAACATGATCCAGAAATGCAGGCGTTTTCTCTGGTCCAAGGCTCATTTAAAATGGACTGTGGCAAAGTGGAAAACTGTTCTGTGGTCAGACGAATCAAAATTTGAAGTTCTTTTTGGAAAACTGGGACGCCATGTCATCCGGACTAAAGAGGACCAGGACAATCCAAGTTGTTATCAGCACTCAGTTCAGAAGCCTGCATCTCTGATGGTATGAGGTTGCATGAGTGCGTGTGGCATGGGCAGCTTACACATCTGGAAAGGCACCATCAATGCTGAAAGGTATATCCAAGTATGCTCCCATCCAGATGTCGTATCTTTCAGGGAAGACCTTCCATTTTCTAACATGAAAATGCCGGACCACATACAGTATCAATTACAACATCATGGCTGCGTAGAAGAAGGATCTGGGTACTGAAATGGCCAGCCTGCAGTCCAGATCTTTCACTCATAGAAAACATTTGGCGCATCATAAAGAGGAAGATGCGACAAAGAAGACCTAAGACAGTTGAGCAACTAGAAGCCTGTATTAGACAAGAATGGGACAACATTCCTATTCCTAAACTTGATCAACTTGTCTCCTCAGTCCCCAGACGTTTGCAGACTGTTATAAAAAGAAGAGGGGATGCCACACAGTGGTAAACATGGCCTTGTCCCAACTTTTTTTAAATGTGTTGATGCCATTAAATTTAAAATCAACTTATTTTTCCCTTAAAATGTTGTATTCTGAATAAAATATTGAAATTTGAAACTTCCACATCATTGCATTCTGTTTTTATTCACAATTTGTACAGTGTCCCAACTTTTTTGGAATCGGGTTTGTAGATATCCAGCATGATATTTTTCCCCATTGAGATTTGATGTGTTTTCAAAGTGTTCCTTTAATTTTTTTGAGCAGTGTACATTAGATGCAAGTGTTAAAAAATAACAATATCTTGACCCGGGTGCGCCTGGAAACAACGTAGGCTACTCAGATTCGGACTGTGTGAAAGCCCCCTATGAGCTGCTTCTAGATCTCCACATTCACATTCTCTCAGCCAACTTCATGAGGTCAGATGTTTTTAAAACTTTTTTTTAAAGAAAGAATCTGTATGATGGGCATTTCATGATGCTGATCCAACATTTTAAAATTATTAAAATTCACACATTTGAAAGTAAACAAAAATCTGCTGCTTATAATGGCACTTAATTTCTATGGAGATTACGACATCTGCTGGCTGAGAAAAAAACTGAGTGTAACACACTTCATCAATTATTCATCAGGAACTATTTTCGTTGGAGAGAAAACTATAGATACTAACTAGTGGCCATTTTTCTGAATCTTTAGTTAATATTAATAAGACCTACTTGTTTATTGGTTTAAATTTGATTTGCCAATTTAGTGGTCATAGCAAAAAATGTATAATTATCCACTACTGGGGTAAGAATTACATTATCATAGATACAAAAACCTTTGATATTCAAAATATTGCCATATTTTCACTATTTTTCACTATTTTCCAGGGACATAAAAATGAGATAAATTAACCTGAAAACTGACTTGGCTGAGTAAATTTCACAAATGTGCTATCTATATTTTCAAGAGAAAAGGGTCTCAATCGAAAGCTTCTTAATGAGCTTTTCATTTTTTCGTATTTTCAGATCATTTTTAACAATTCCCAGTAGCAAGATATTAACACTTTTTCATAGATTGCATCTTGAATATAAGTGTTTGCTTTTATTTTTTTCTTATGTAATTTTGTACACCTATCACTTGTCACTTATCTTGCATTACTGATTTTCAAGATTTCACTAAAACAATACATATTCTCTGCACAAATAAACAAATAAAACCTCCACCTAGACTAGCCTTACTACACTCTGACAACCCAAAATGAACAGTTGTCTCCCAGCAACACCCGATCACTCCTCCTTCACGGCCGGATGGTGACTGATGCAACATCCCCCTCTCACAGCCAATCGCATCACACAAGAGCGTGTGACCCTCAAATTTGGCTGTTGTGATGTTGATGAGCTTCATTTGGCTTCCGAATGTTTCCAACTGCTGCTCCAAACGCTTTAATCCAGAGCTGTAGAACTGCTCCAGGTTTTCTGGTACAACAGCTGCAGTTAATGGAACTGAAGCTCACATAAGCCTCAGAGTTAGCCACCTCGTAAAATACGTACGAAATGGTCATGAGATAGCGTTGGAGTTTCCCCTCATATCAGTGATCACACAAGCAGCACAAGTCCTAATAACAAAAGGGACTGTTTTTACTTTAGTTGAGTTCAGTAGATTTGAACCGAAATGAAGATGTTTTGTTTCATCATAGGAACTACAAGAACTTAATCAGGAACTGTGTGACAAGCAAAAAACTTTTTTTTTCTTTCTTTTTTTTTGTTGTCGTTGTTGATTGCAAATTAATCTTTAATAAAGGCCAGAGGCAAAAGGCACAAAATTAATTTTAAAACTTTATTTATAAACATTGCCATAGCCAAGACTTATTGATTACAGATCATATAATTCCATTATTATTGCGAACAGTCATGTGCCCTTAGTTTGTTACTGTTACTGTTTGTTATCTCTGAATTGTAACATTATTTTAATGTCAGTTAAGCACATTTCTCCCTAAAGGTCTCATTACCATCCTGAAAAATGTATAGCAATTCTCATTACTGTAATACTGTTAACCCCCAGGGGTCTGAGTGATTCTGGGGCACTTGAGATGTTTTGACATGCCCTGACATTTGTGCTTATTTCAGCTACTTATAACATACTATTGGCCAACATGTCATTTTGCTTTATTCAGCACAAACTCTGCTACAATAATATGTGAGCAAAATAGATATACATGTTTGCATTTATTTCATTTTTTCGAAAATAAAGATTATGCATGGTTAGTAAGTTTTGGGGGAAAAATGTCCATAAAACATTTACTAAATAGTTGTTCACAAGACTTTTGAGTTATCAAGCTTGTAGGCTAGAATTTTGACTACACAATTATTCTGAACACTTCAACACAAACAACAATATAATGATTTAAATTTTGTAAGTCAGCGGCCTGTTGCATGAAGGTAGTTGAGTAGATTTGGATTTGACAAATCCAGATAAATCCAACCTGGTAAATCCAATCAGGATAAACTGTTGCACAACGTTCGGTATAAACTTTCTTGGTCAATTCAGGTTTAATCCAGAGTTTGCAAAGCGAGTGCACCTGTTGCGGCAAACAGCCAATCACATGGAACAAGGAGAATGTCAGTTTGATTCGCTTCTCGGGAGAGAGATGCGCAATTCATGTCTCTTCTGAAGATTAAGAGATCGTTATGTAAAATATGAAATTAAACGCATTTACAAAGAAGGAATAAACACTGCTGCAGTGAAAGTTTGAGAAGTCAGCTGAAAGAAAATATCTGACTATATCAGTGCATGTGAATCAAACAAATAGACCAAATAATTAATATAGTTTCACAAAGAGCTCAAAAGAATACATGTAAGCTTAATCTGTTTAAAAGCTTTATATATTATGCATGTATTATATTTATTTTAATTTAAAAGCAAAGTTTAATATTGTCAGTTAATATATTAGGCCTAATTATATGAATATGTAATGAATTATTCATAATTTTAATTCATTTAATATAAATATAATGAATAATTAACAGCAAATGTTGAGAAATTTTGTCTCTAAAATGTTTTCACTCTAAACTGATTTAATTTGGAGCGAGAGATATGGGGGAGTGGCTTTATTGCATTGCGTTATTGTTGATTGGTTGAGTTTTGGTTTGTGATTTCTAACTCAGAATAAAATCTGCTCAGGAGCAAGTTACCATAGCAATGAACCCTGCTAAAAACCAATCCACCTTCATAAGCCTGAAAAACAAGAGTTTGCTTAAACTGATCTTGAACTTACCTGGGTAGAAACTGAAACCGGCTTTGTGCAACAGGCCACAGTTTTTGTGTCAGCACTGCTGTATGCATGGGAGTGTTGATTACCATGAATATTTATGTGATTCACACCAGGGGAGACACTCCCCCAGGAGCTATTGACCCATCAAAGTGGAATGCTATGAGATTTTAATCTGTTTTATTGTACTTAACAAAAAACTTTAAAACTTAAGACATATACATGTGCTGGTCATGTAATTAGAATATCATCAAAAAGTTTTATTTCACTAATTCCATTCAAAAAGTGAAACTTGTATATTATATTTATTCATTACACACAGGCTGATATATTTCAAATGTTTATTTTAATTTTGATGATTATAACTGACAACTAAGGAAAATCCCTAATTTAGTATCTCAGAAAATTAGAATGTTGTGAAAAATTTCAATACTGAAGACACCTGGTGCCACACTCTAATCAGCTAATTAACTCAAAACACCTGCAAAGGCCTTTAAATGGTCTCTTCAGCCTATAGTCTGAAGACTGCTGACTTGACAGTTGTCCAAAAGACGACCACTGACACCTTGCACAAGGAGGGCAAGACACAAAAGGTCATTGCAAAAGAGGCTGGCTGTTCACAGAGCTCTGTGTCCAAGCACATTAATAGAGAGGTGAAGGGAAGGAAAAGATGTGTTAGATAAAAGTGTACAAGCAATAGGGATAACCGCACCCTGGAGAGGATTGTGAAACAAAACCCATTCAAATGTGGGGGAGATTCACAAAGAGTGGACTGCAGCTGGAGTCAGTGCTTCAAGAACCACTACGCACAGACGTATGCAAGACATGGGTTTCAGCTGTCGCATTCCTTGTCAAGCCACTCTTGAACAACAGACAGCATCAGAAGCGTCTCGCCTGGGCTAAAGACAAAAAGGACTGGACTGCTGCTGAGTGGTCCAAAGTTATGTTCTCTGATGAAAGTCAATTTTGCATTTCCTTTGGAAATCAGGCTCCCAGAGTCTGGAGGAAGAGAGGAGAGGCACACAATCCACGTTGCTTGAGGTCCAGTATAAAGTTTCCACAGTCGGTGATGGTTTGGGGTGCCATGTCATCTGCTGGTGTTGGTCCACTGTGTTTTCTGAGGTCCAATGTCAACGCAGCCGTATACCAGGAAGTTTTAGAGCACTTCATGCTTCCTGCTGCTGACCAACTCTATGGAGATGCAGATTTAATTTTCCAACAGGAGTTGGCACCTGCACACAGTGCCAAAGCTACCAGTACCTGGTTTAAGGACCATGGTATCCCTGTTCTTAATTGGCCAGCAAACTCGCCTGACCTTAACCCCATAGAAAATCTATGGGGTATTGTGAAGAGGAAGATGCGATATGCCAGACCCAACAATGCAGAAGAGCTGAAGGCCACTATCAGAACAAGCTGGGCTCTTCCTACTCGCTCACATAGTGTTACGGCTGCTCATGCAAGGAATGGATGGAGGGGACAGGGACAATGATGTTCTTGGCCAGCTCAATGGTCAGTGGGAGGTGGTCATCAGAGCACACACATCTGAACACAGTCACACATCTTTGTGCCACAGTTGTGTTGAACAGTTCCTGTTCAACTGAAGACATAAGTGAACATTGCATGCCTGGCATTTCCATGGTGTAAATTGCTTTTACCACGCACTGCTTTGCAGTGCACACAGCTCCAATGACCAATGACGCAACATTCCTGCCATCGGAGGTCAGCTCAGGTCCTGGAACTGGTATGTGGTCACTACTGGTCCGTTTGTGGTGCTGCTATTGGTGACACACCACTGTGTGACACATGTGACACAGCAGAGCTCAGTTGTGGTCCAGTTTCATGTGCGGGCAGGAATCGCAGAGTCCTGGAAACATGTCAACATCAGTCTCTGTCTTCCATGACAGAGTGGACTGCCTGTTGCTTGCCTGCTGGTTTGCCTTGGCTCTCTTCGGAACAGGTGCTTGGAAATTTTCATTGTCACATCTGTAAAATAAAAAAAAAATAAATAAAAAAAGAGTGAGCATGCTGATAACACAATTAAAGAAACTGTGTTATTATCATTGCTAAAACTGAGTGAAATACAGTTGTAAGAAAAAGTATGTGAACCACTTGCAGAATCTGTGAAAATGTGAAAAATTTTAACAAAATAAGAGAGATCATACAAAATGCATGTTTTTTGTCATTTTGTTAAGTACTGTCCTGAGTAAGATATTTTACATAAAAGATGTTTACATATAGTCCACAAGAAAAAAAAAAGCTGAATTTATTAAAATGGCCCCATTCATAAGTATGTGAACCATTGATTCTTAATACTGTGTGTCGTTACCTGGATGATCCACGACTGTTTTTATGTTTTGTGATGGTTCTTCATGAGTCCCTTGTTTGTTCTGAACAGTTAAACTGAGCTCTGTTCTTCAGAAAAATCCTTCAGGTGCTGCAGATTCTCAGTTGCTGAGGACAACTGAGGGACTCAAACACGACTATTAAAAAAGGTTCAAATATTCACTGATGCTCCAGAGGGAAACACGTTGCATTAAGAGTTGGATATTAAGGTAAATTGTACTTATTTTTTCTTCCCGGAAACATGCAAGTATCTTCTGTTGCTTCCGGAGGACAGTACTAAATGAAAAGCAATGATATTTCAATAAAATAAGAAACATTTTGACATCTTTATCCTGTTCAAAAGTTTTCACCCCCCTACTCTTAATGCATCGCGTTTCCTTCTGGGGCCATTCTTCTTGTGGACTATTTGTAAACATCTTTTATGTAAAATATCTTACTCAAGACAGTGCTAAACAAAAAATAACATGCATTTTGTATGATCTCTCTTATTTTGTTAAAATTTTTCACAGATTCTGCAAGAGGTTCACATACCTTTTCTTACAACTGTATATCACAAATATGTTTAGAGAGTATCACATTACAAACGTTTACACTTGAGCATATATACATAAACATTTGTAAGTGACATTGTAAGGCAATATTTCAAAAGCTAGCCAAAATATAGACTGAAAATTCATGAGTTTTATATTATCATTATTATATTCATATACCATATATTTCAGTATTCCTTCAAAGTTCACCAGTATCAGTACAGTTTGTATTATTCTGATTGTCATAGGGGCTGTTTACATTACACCGTTTTCCACTAGAAATGGAAAACCTTTATCCCACTTTATATTAGGTGGCCTTAACTATTATGTATACAGTACATCAAAAAATAAGTACAATGTACTTAGTGTTTTCATATTGTATTGATGTGGATACGGGTAAGGTTAGCTAGGGTATGGGTAGGTTTAAGGGTGGGATAAGGCATGTCATTATAAATATAATTACAGAAATTAATTACAGATGTAATTACATGCAAGTATTTTTAAAATATAAGTACAATATAAAAACATGTATGTACACAATTAGTGCACTGTATCAAACGATTCATTTAAATGTAAGTACAAAGACACATAATATAAAGTGGGACCAAAACCTGTTATGCGTTTTAGCTGTTCATTTACATGACAATGGCGTTTTGGTGGCCTGAAAATGCAAACTTTTGAAAATGGGTTTCAAAGTGGAAGTCCTTCAGTTGTCCTCAGTGTGAAAAGATGGATCTCAAAATCATACAGTCACTACTGGAAAGGGTTCAAATATGCAAAAAATGCTGGAAAACTGAAGAATCTGCAGGACTTGGAGGATTTTTCTGAAGAACGTTGCGCAGTTAAAGGGTTAGTTTACCCAAAAATGAAAATTCTGTCATTAATTACTCACCCTCATGTCGTTCCACACCCGTAAGACCTTCGTTCATCTTAAATTAAGATATTTTTGATGAAATCCGAGAGGTATATACCTCGTCCATAGACAGCAATTTAACCACCACTTTCAAGGTCAAGAAAGCTACTAAAGACATCATTAAAACAGTCGACGTGACTGCAGTGGTTCAACCTTAATTTTATGAAGTGACGAGGATACTTTTTGTGTGCAAAAACCAAACAAAAATAACGACTTTATTCAACAATATCTTCTCTTCTGTGTCATTCTCATACGTTGTTTACGTCATGCGCCTTCAGGTTCAGAACGCAGACTCATTATTGGCCGTCTCCTGCATCAACATCACACACATGCTGCTCACGTGATCAGCTTTGGCCAATACTGTGCCAGCGTTCGAACATAAACACGGAAGCCTTCACTGTGCTTTCACACTGCGTCACAGGGAAGAGAAAAGATTGTTGAGTAAAGTCATTTTTTTGTTTTTGCGCACAAAAAGAATTCTCGTCGCTTCATAAAATCAAAGTTGAACCACTGCAGTCACGTCGACTGTTTTATTGATGTCTTTAGTACCTTTCTGGACCTTGAAAGTGTTGATTATATTGCTGTCTACGGACGAGTCATATACCTCTAGGATTTCATCAAAAATATCTTAATTTGTGTTGTCTTTTGAGCAGGGTAATTTTTTTTTTTTTTTAATTCTGCTTTTTGTAAAAATACTATTTGTAAAAATCTTTTATGTAAAATATCTTATTCAGGAGAGTCCTAATTAAAAAAATAACATTGATTTTTTATGATCCCTCTTATTTTGCAGATTCTGCAAGGGGTTCACAAACTTTCAAGCAGTACTTTATGCTGTACATGCATATATGCTTATCTAGAGCTGCTGTCCACGATTTTTGGCCCTCTACTGGTTGATAAACACAACTGCACGCATCTTGCGGAGGAACATTGTAAGCCGGAGCTACTTTTCTCCGTGTATGTCTATGGCGAGTCACGCAGTTACTGTGATACTCTGCGGCGAGTCCTACCAGTCCGGTCTGAATATAAACACTTATTATAAGTGTACCATAATGATTCAGGATAAGACAAAAAATGGATTCATGTTGTATATTCTCATTATATAATTTTTGTATATAAGCTTTAATGATAAAACATCGACCTTATTACAAGGTAGATACTGTATTAACCTACCCGGATGTAAATAATAAAGTGAAATGTCGATAAATTCTGGCAATGAAAATAAGATTCTTTTTGCATTACAGTGATAATGATAATTTAATAGAAAATAAAATGTGCTTTCATTTGAAAGCTTTACTCTAAAAAATTACTTAAAACAAAGTGGAAGAAAAAAGCTGAAAAGTGAATGAAAAAGCATCAGGTTTCTTTTTCGTGCAGTGTTGCTCATGTAAACGGAATCAGTTATTATTAGTGACACAGATCTAGCACGACTTGGATATGAATAATCGAGTTATAATAAGCACAGACAAAGGGCTAGGCAATTCCTCATGTATATTTAGTGCACCGTGGGAATTCAGACAGACTGCTTTGACTTTTTCACAGAGACCTTGTTCAAATAGATGCTGTTTATAAAAGAGTGAAGCAAATGGAAGACACATATAGAACCTAGAATAAAGAGAAGTCAAGATACTGTTTTTTTTTTCTTTTTTTTCATCACAGTAGTTTGGTTTAGGCTGATCAGTTTTAGAAATGTCTTTGGAAAGGTATAGCACAGTGCCTGCAACACTCATTGATGTTTCGCATTTATGTATTTATCAGATATGCAAAGTGCATGTCTTATGGTTGCTTTATTGTGTCAAAACAAAATGTTACTGAATTTCCAAATGTAAAGTGTCAAATATAATAATGACTGGGTTTGTTTTCAATCCATTAAATGATCTTTTTTTAATTTGTTATTGTTTTTAACATTTTATGTTTTTTAAGTTGCTTCACTTCATAGCATAAAAGCATAATACTGATGTCATGCATAGTGCAAATATATAGTTGATCCTCTGACAGAAACAAATATTTGAGGGTCTTATTCAGAGTAGATGTCTTGTTGCATTAAAAATTTCAGACTTAGTAAGTCTAAAAACTAAAATCTCAGGGTGTCCAGCAGATGGCAGTATTGCAGTTGTATTAAAATGCTCATCTTTTGGGCTCATATGGAAAGCTAAGCAATGTCTGTTTTTAGGGTTTATTATCATTTTGTTGTGCAAGTGTTACATGCATCCATCTGTCGGGAGACTCTGAGGGACCCTCTAGTTGCCGAATCGTCTGTGTACGGTGTAGGCTGTGCTGGTCTATTACACACACTATGGCTCACAGATAGTTAACACACAGGTGATGGGGTTTGAAGACACGCCAGGGCTGTCACGTCCTCTGTGTGAGTGGTTCCTCATCCAGCGTAATCCTGCTTGAGCCACATCTGATCTCATGTGATAGCACACAATTCCCAACAACAACACTGGCCTAGATGCCGTGTGCATTGATAGATCCCAGCGCTGATAGTGTGTCCTTGTGTTTGTGGTTTGAATGGACTAATGAAAGCTCTGACCTCTGTTGGGAGACAACAGTACTGCTGAAAGTCAAGCAGACACCCTGTTTGTCCACCACCGACGTCCTGCGAGGGCATCAGGAGCATTGATTTTCCACAATGACCTGATGACGTTTTGTCGTTTACAGCATTAGCTCGCCAGCCTATTATTAATTATGGATTATAGCCTATTTATCGCCACAACACATTTCAATATAGAGGTGATGTATTGGTGGTTAAGTTAGCGTAAACCGGTTTTATTGTCCCAGTTATAAATGGAGAAAAGCTAAATAGGTGCCATCCATCATTTTGGTGCACTGAGATTTTGACCTTGGCTGTTTAAAATTATTAGTCCTGAGGAATATATGAGCAGTATTCCATTATATCAATGACAACACACAACATTAATAAAGGGTTAGTGCACCCAAAAATGAAAATTCTGTCATTTATTACTTACCCTCATGCCGTTCCACACCCGTAAGACCTTCGTTAATCTTTGGATAAATCCGATGGCTCCGTGAGGCCTCCATAGGGAGCAATGACATTTCCTCTCTCGAGATCCATAAAGGTACTAAAAACACATTTAAATCAGTTCATGTGAGTACAGTGGTTCAATATTAATATTATAAAGCGACGAGAATATTTTTGGTGTGCAAAAAAAAAAGCAAAATAACGACTTATTTAGTGATGGCCGATTTCAAAACACTGCTTCAGGAAGCTTCGGAGCACAAATGAATCAGTGTATCGAATCATGATTCAGATCGCATGTCAAACAGGCAAACTGCTGAAATCAGTTCCGAACAGCTGATTTGACACGCTGATTCATTATGCTCCAATGCTTCCTGAAGCAGTGCTTTGAAATCGGCAATCACTATATAAGTTGTTATTTTGTTTTTTTTGGCGCACCAAAAATATTCATAAAATATTAATATAAGTGGATGACGCAAATACCGGTGTAAACGGGGTCTAAAATGTTTTGAAACACTTTTGACCACTTCCAGAGGTAGTTGAAAAGGCATTCGAATGTGGCGAATGTGCTCGAACAGCCACAAAGGACCGCCCTAATGCGTAAACATTATGGGAAGCGCGCTAGCCAGACGGGATTTAAACTTTGTCAGCTGAAGACCCAAGTTTGTTTTGAAGATGAAAAATGTACCAAGCACAATGTTCTCTCACCATTCCTGATTTCTAACATGCACTCACCGCCATGGTCTTACGGCTATCAGAGCAAAAACGAAAGCTGCTGCTCTCCGTATGTTTTTCTGACGTCTCCAGGGACGTTCATATGTAAATTACGCAAGCTTATTTCATCCATGAAAAACGGGATTGTGTCTCCCTCGTCTACTTGCGACAAAAACACATCTTAATACCAGGAGTAAACAAGCCCATGATGTGAGAGCTGCAGCAGAAGGGAAGATTTTCAGTTAATAAATAGTTAAAGTTGGTACTGTGTCTTATTCAGAGCTATTATATGACTACAGGAGACATTAAATGTACTACATGAGTCATATAGACTACTTTTATTATAGTTTTATGATACTTTTATGGTGTTTTGTCATGTTGGGGCTTCACAGCTTTAGTTTCTTTTCACTTTTGTTATATGAAAAAAAAACTGCTTGGATATTCTGCTTTTCCTTTACATTTATGACACTGCTTTTCTTGTTCATTATTTTATCAGTGTAACATTTATCAGCAGAATGTGAGCAAAAAGACTCTCAGATCACAGATCCTTGTCTAATGGGATCTCTTCTTGAAACGGTTAAGTGATCTGTGAGCAGTAATGATGAGCTGGGCATTACCTCTTTACAAGGTGAGTGCTATGTTGAGCAATGTCACTGCTTTCTTTACTCAGTGTCATACTAAGGTGGGTGTACTGTGTAAATATTTAATGTAGGTACGTAGGAAATATGGACTGGATACAAAAACAGTATATTGATTGGAATACTACACCTCAGTGTAGCGAAGAGTTGTATAAGATTCTGCTGAGCTCACCTTGATGGCCATTACACGGAGTACTTCATTCCGAGGCCAGATGGGCCATTCTCTGGAAACAGGCCAGTTGTGACACATTCGTGTCCTTTATGACTTTACTGCTGATATAAGTAAATGATGCTGAACTTTGTCACATTATTTGTAAATTTACTGTGTAATGAAAAAGGAATGTAAAAGATGAATTTTTTTTGAGGGATTTTGCCTGAGGGATGGCCATAGTTTTACGATCCGCATGATTTGCACTGATGACCACGTTTTGTGAACTTTCCCTTTTTGGTATTTTAATATCATATAAAAGAGTGAAATCTTATAATGTTCTTGACCAAGTGGTTTTAGCAAAGGCGACTTTCTCATTCAAGGTGACTTTCTCATTTATATATCAGTATCTATTGTTCCAATTATATTGGCTCCATTAAGCTAAATATTTGTTTGAACTCTGTTAAAACTGTGACTGCAAGCAGATTCAGTTAAGGACCTATCATCCTGTGCCATCTAGAGTTTCATGTCAGAACTTTGTATATCTCTGATCACTAAAATGAATAACTGAGGGGATGTGGTGGTCCCATAATGTGTATTGGTTTTTATTACTACTCAGGATTGATTCTGGGGTTCTGTTAATTAAATGAGCACAAAAGACATAAAAAAGAGCGATCATGATTCTATAAGAAGAAAGGAAAAACAACATATTTCTTATTCTTTATTTTACTTTCTTATTTTCTTTTAATACTAATATTGAAGTACATTTATAAATATTTACTTACTGTAGTGGTTACAGTCTTTGATACGGATCCTGAGGTGGGAAAATATGGTTAATTTAAATTTATTTAAATAATTATTTTATAAATATGTTAATTATTTAAATGTTAATTTGGCTTCACAAATGTCACCATTTCCTGAGAATGTCAGTGAAGTCACTGCATCAAAATCTGCTCTGATTGGTCAATAAATGATTCCATCTGCAAAAAGAGTATTTAATAATTAGCGATGAATTAAGGGTGATATGAATTTTCAGATTTTGTAAGGTTTCTTGCCATATATTAAAAAAAAAAAAAAAAAAAAATCTGCCCAATACATGACACATTTCTATAATACTGAAGATGTGGACCTATCCATTTTAGGAGAAAACAAGGTTATACACAGCAAAATCCCCAGAGTTAAATCAACTCTGCTCAGAGTACATATGGTGTTAAAGTAACACTGAAGCAGAGTTAAAGTTAATTTGATAATTAAGTGATTAAGTTATGGTTGAGCATTAGTGATGAACACCTGCTGTTAACAAGCAGAATCACTGAAGAGAAACACAATAACTACAAAGGACTTCCTGCCACAGCCTTAGATGAAATCAACTGAAGATAAAAGACATTAAATCTCTCAAGATCTGATTAAACATCTCCACAAACAGCATATTATCTCATTAACATTAACTCTGCTTCAGTGTTATTTTAATTCTATGTAGAGAGGGACCATATGTTCTCTGAGCAGAGTTGATTTAACTGGGGATTTTGCTGTGTATCATATTAAAAAGTGGTGTGACATAACCTTTTACATAAACATTTTTTTTTTTTTTTTGGTAACATTTGGGTGATTGGGACAGCACATCTTATCATTGATTTTGTCTAGTGTAAGAATATTAGTAACACTTTAGATTAGGAAACACATAGTCACTAGGAGTTGTCCCTCAATAAACACCTGATTACTGCTTATTGATAGAAAGTAAGGTCTTTGTTGTAGTGGTTATGTTTAAGTATAGGGTAGGGATAAGGGATGTAGAATATGGTCATGCAGAATAAGACATTAAAATGTGCTAATTAAGAGCTCATTCATTTTAACTGGTATCGTGACATAGACCAAAAACAGACAGTCCTTGCAGGTGAAGGAGATGTTTTTTAGGGTCTTCTGTGTCCATATATTGCTGCATACAATCCACACATGACTCTTCCTTCTTGGCTTTTTGGGTTATTTGTTTTCCTTTTCCTTTGGACTTGCTTGCCAGATATTCAAAGTGTTTGCTGCTTGTGAGGTGGAAGCTTGAGGGTTTTGACTGCCTACTTATGCTAGCATGCTCATGGTTGGGTAAGTATTAACCAGGTCAACAAAGCTTTGACAAGGGTTTGGAAGAGGGCATGACGAAGTATTACCAGGACGAGGGCTTGGCTGAGGATGCTGAGTGCTCTTGGAACAGCATTCCATTTTGATGACAAATTAGGAGAAAAAGAGCTTGGTGGTATCTAGTGGGTATCCCACTGCTAGCCTGCTTGTGTAATCTGTGGCGTGGCTGCATTTTACAGGCCTTTAAGGACAGAGGCAGGAAGAGGGGTCTCTGAAGCTTCCTTCCACCGTTTCTCTGGTGTAGATCCAGCCCTCCAGGTTCCAGTGATGCTTCAAGCTTTTGAAGAATGCCCTGTCAGCTGGCAGGAGAATGTGTTGTATGCGGAGTGAGGCACTCTCATAAGAGTAAAGAACTCAAAGTTAAACACATAGCTGTTGTGTTCTTCAAGCAGAAGCACATGTGGATAGGTGGATCTTCTTTGTACAGGTGAGCTATGAGTGTCCCAAAACACCTCAGAGTTGATCCATGTATCGTCTGATTGTCGTCTGACAAGGTTATTGATTGGTACCCCAAAACACCATTCAGCTTTTTGCCTTTTGCCTTTGAATATGACAAGTAGCAGCCTATACTCTCCTGCTGCACTGAGACATTGTTGTTTCTGCCCTTGCATTTGCAGTGATTTCAAAGCAAGACGATCCTACTTCAGCCACAGCTCTTGCTCTCTGTTTCATCGCAGTTCCATATGTGTCCTGGAGCTCAAGCTCATAATAATTGTGCTGTAAAAAGCAAGCCATTTTCGCATAGAAACAGGGTTAAAGCAGGCTGCTTGGGTAGAAAAGAGTGTCTCCGGCAGGGCTGCCAGGTTTTCACAGCAAAAGCCACCTAATTGCTACTCAAATCTAGCCCAATTGCGGTAAAATTGCATTCCGGGGGGGTAAAATCCACGTTTTTGTTGGGGTTCCCCTGGTAAAATTTGCATTCCAGGGGCTAAATGTCCTGTTATTTGGGGTTGCTTCAACCTGAGGCAACAGTGTTAAAGTATCCCAATTCTACTGGAAAACCACGGACTTCGCAACAGTGGTTTCCGGCTTCCTCATACCGATGCCTTAGTTTCTCCTTAGAAAGCCTTGAAACCAGTGATCTGCCTTTCTATAGGGATTGTCTTTTATTCAATTGGCTTCTGCAAATTGGGTAGCAAGAACTTGCATCTCTGGTTTTCTCAAGGGGAACCCTCTCTTGCTCAGCTCTTTAACTAGCTCTGCTAGCTGGACCTCATCTTCCTCAGAAATGTGGGACTTACTTCCAACAATGTGCTTCACAACTCTACTCACTTCTGTGGAGTTGATTTTGGCTCATTCCAGGCTCTGGTCAAGAAATTTAACTTGGTTATGTCCGTTGCCTCCACTATATCCTTGTACTCTTTCTTCAGCTGCCCCCTTCATCCTTTCCTCAATCCACTTGTTGTATTTTTTTGTAATTGCTGCTTGTTTGTTCTTTCCCTGTGCTCTCCCTTTTTCTGTCTTCATATATCTCCATGTCTCACTGGTGCCATTCTACTCTGCAATAGCTTAAATTAATCAGGATTAGTTAGGAATGTATTAAAAGGTCAAGGCTAAACTTAGTGTTTGGCTTAGCTTAGTGTATTAGGGTAAATTGTCATAGCTAATACATTTCACACACAAGTCATGGAAACATGAATATGCAACAAAATCAGTAAAAATGTGTAACTGTCATGGGTTGCACAAATTAAGAAGTTGAGAAGCACCAGTTTAGAGCACACAGAGCATTCACAATGGCTCTCTATTGCAAGGTTAATCATTTTCTTAATTAGCAAAGCTCTTAAGCACTGTCCCAAAAGTATGCTTTCCCGTTTACCCAATTTATATTTGGGTGGATTGGACAAAATAAATAACACCTAATTCTGAAAATAGAAACATGATATTAACACATTTATTTACTGATTTTGTTGCAGTAGTACATCATATTCATGTTTCCATAAAGTCGTTAGTTTTGTTTTTACATGCAAAAAGTAGTCACTGTTGTGACATTGACTATTTTAACGATGTCTTTAATACCTTTCTGGACCCATGTGTGGTTCAGAAACCCTTGGATTTAATCAAAAATATCTTAATTTGTATTCTGAAGATGAAGGTCTTATGGGTTTGGAACAACATGAGGGTGAGTAATTAATGACATAAATTACATTTTTGGTGAACAAACCCTTTAATGGTAATAAACAAAAAGCAAGAGAAGAGTCATTCCTTTATATTCACTAAGACTGTCAAGCTCTAAAAATAAAAAGCTCATTAAATTCTACATTCTAGCAAAAATTCCTGTTACAATAAAAAAACTTTCTTAATTGTACAATGAATCTCGTTTCTGTTAAGCGGATTCTGACCAACTTGCTCTGATAGGCCATACCATTGCGTTCACATGCTCAACAGAAATGATTGTGATTGGCTACAGTGTTCAAATCTAGTACAAACATGTTGTAAATATAAATCTTTGATGCTCCGATAGCGCTCAAACATGAACAAGAGCATTTGAAAGTAGTGCCTATCAGTGGGTACCAAATTGTACTCTGTACTACGGGTACTGCAGAAATGCTGGTACTTTCGACTTTTTTTTTTTTTTTTTCATTTCAGTTCTCATTTGACAAACCTAGTAAACATAAATGCAATTATAAAGAGATGGATGAAAACACTTTTAATTAAACAGCAAACAATATGTTGTACCATAATATTGTTACCACAATATATACCATTTTACCAAATTTCAGGATTACTAAGATGAAGGCATTTCAAAAGACCCAGAGAAACTCTTTCTTTCCCTCACACAAAGCCATTGGATATCTTCAGGAGACTTGGAATATAGCACAAAGCTTTTTAAGCTTTTGACCCCATTCATTGTAATTACATGGACAACAGCAGCATGACCATTCTTCAAAACATCTCCTCTATTGACTCGGTATGGAAAGCAGGCAATATATTCAGCGATACGTTCAGGCAAAACCCAGACAGAGCTCTATCCCTACAGTGAATTTTGGTGGTGACAGCATCGTCTTTTGGGGATTCTTCTGGAAAATTTAAAAAAAGGGAAGGAGCTCAAACCCTGGAGGAAAGCGTGCTGTAATTCATGAGTGCACTGGAGACAATGATCCAAAACATACAGGAAAAAGCCCCTAGGGTAACATCACACCAGAGAGGTTAATGTCCTTGAGTGACCCTGACAGAACCAAGAGCCACATCTAACTGACAATCTCATTTACCTCAAAACTGTCCTAAAATATTAAATTTGTCAGTTTATTTGAGTGTTATTTCACGCAATATCATAGTTTGTCCCTTAAGGATTTATTGTTCACCTTTACCCTTGATATATGAAATCAAATATGAGATATATATATATATATATATATATATATATATATATATATATATATATATATATATATATATATATATATATATATATATATATATATATATAATGTTTCATTGTTTCTCCTTCCTAAATGATCATTATTTTATTCCCTGCCTGCTGATGCTTGGCTTGTTTGTAGTGGAACCAATGTGGCTTTTAAATGTTTTTCCTGAAACACATTCAGAATTTAGTCACCATGATGGTGTGCAGCATGCCTGAATCACACAACATGTTTGTTTTTTTTCTCTCAGATATTCCCCATGGATGCTTTTTTGTTGAATGCCTGAAGGTTTGACACGTGTTGTCAGATATTTTGAGTCATGAAATCTGGGACACAGAATGGATGCATGGAAACTTGGGGCTGAAGACTACAACAGGAGTTTTCTTCTACCATACAACCCAGTTCATATCCTCTAAATAAAATAAAAGAATAATAGACTTACTTCTAATACTGAATATTAAACTCAGTCTGGAGGGATGATTTGTGAGGTGAATTATATTCAAATTGAAGTGTATCACTGAATAAAAGCTTTCTTTAGCCCCAAGGAGTTCCTAGAGGACGTGATTCAAATATTGAAGGATGTTTATTTGTCCCAGGGGTTTTTCCCTTCAAAACTATTTGCTCCCAACTATTTGTTCCCAAGCGTCCAGACACAAAATGAGGTTCCCTTATCGCTCTGACATATTCATTCACAGCAGGACAGGAAAAAAAAAAAAAAACTAATTTTCTTTTGGATCATATAGAGACGCTGGTCTGAGGAATGAACTTGATAGTACACAAACTAATAGCAACTGCAAAGTTATTTGCCAAGCCTAAATGTTATTTCAGAAACTATGCATAAGTTTATGAGCAACTTAAAATGAGTGCGGGCACATTTATGATTTCAATGACCTAGTTGTGCATCAGTGTTGAACGCAATCAGTAATGATTTATAGTTTAAAATTAAATTTTTTGGGTATAAATCTGTGCTGTTATGACTTCAACAGGTAAAGAATACAGCATTTTCTGTAAAAAAAAAAAAAAAAAAAAAAAGAGATAATTATGAATATATACACAGTATTTTTTAGTGACTTATGACTTTTAATTTTACATTATATATTCGGAGGCAGCATAAATGCAATATAATAATTGGCCCTAACTATATATTAAACATACAGTATGTTAGTATTTAAATTGGGCAACAAAAACAGTCAACTATTTGCCTTAAAGGGGCTCTATGTAGGAATGACACCCAGTGTTCAAAATAGGTACTGCAGTCCAAATTCAAAATATTGTTTGGCCTGCCTCCTCGTTCAAAGATGCGGGTTGCCAGCAAAAATAGGAAGCGCAACTGACAATGAAAGCTGAGGAGACTTAACTCTCTGCAGTCTGTTAACGCGCCGGCGCGTTTTGCAGGATTTTTTTCACATTGCAGCAAAACAGACTTAAAATACTCCGTCATTTCTTATCATAGAGACACAAGTAATATATCAATTGAAACTATAGAATATCTTCTTTTATTTGTATACACTCAGAGTAAAAACACAATGTTGTGCTTTTTGTAAAATAAAGAAAACTAACATGATGCGTGATCTCTCATCTCCCTCTGAACGAACTCCAATCTGATAGTTCTCAGAAAATGAACTGTAACTTATGAATACTAATGACAAAAAAATGACACTTATGTCTAAAGAAACGTTGAAATGTCAGGTTTTAAATCGTGTAAGTCAAATCGAAAACAAACATTCTGTGTTTATGTAATCTGTATGAAAAGAGAGCCATGTCAGAAGTCCATGATTCAGCTCATTATCCGCTAATGCGGCCACACCCACGGAGCCAGCTCTATTCAGACGCTAATTCAGAGGCAATACTTGTATGCATTGTCTCAATCGTGTATTTATTGTCTTGAAAAGTGTTTATTTGGATGTTAAAGCCATGGTTAGCGATCTCTAGAAGACATGCCGTTAGTTCCTGGTTCCTTTTCTTCTTTATATGCATTTTTGGCCTAAAGGTGTACAGAGCACCCTCCTGCTGCAAGTATGAATTGAAAAAACAGTATCCAGCACTCATAGTGATGACAATAAATATTGAATAAATTTTGACATAAATATATAAGAATCCATCAATATTTCTCCAAAGAATAAAGAATATATAATAAAGAAAATAATAGAATACCATTATTTTAAATTGTAATAATATTTCACAGTATTGCTGTTTATGATGAGCTGAGACATTATTACAGAGGGTGTTTTTCACAGCCTACCTGACTGAAAGGCCTCATTAATATGCAAGTCATTTCAGGTCATTATTATGCGATTATTTTGTCTTATCAGGTGTAAATGACCCATTATTCATGATGATTCACGCCTCCATGCATACTGTTTCTTGTCAAAAAGTGTCTTACAAAAACTAAATCAATACATCGTTTTATATGAAGGAGTAGTCAGCATAATTTTTATATAATTCTGAAGCAAAAACTCTAGTCTACAACCTCCAATACCCAGAAGTCTTTACAATACAGATTTAATATACTTTTTTTGGCCTTATTTCAGTGACTTAAGTTTTTTGTTTTTTCAATAACCACGCATAAACATTATTCCTTCAAAAACACACACATGTACATACATGTTCCTCACATATTATGGTAGCCTAGTTTGTGCTGAATACAGTGTAATGACACTTTTGTCATCAATATGTTTATGAACAACTGAAAAAAGCACAAATGTCAGGGCATGTCAAAACTTCTCCAGGCCCCAAATCAGCCTCAGACTCCAGAGGGTTAAACACTGTACGCTGATGAGTTGATTTATCTGTTTTAATATGCTGTTGTTCATAGAGATATTTAGATGGATTCAGAGGCTTTTTAGGTCAAGTAGAATCTGCGATTTCCCAGTTTGTTTGTTGGTTTCCATGGTTGCAATACGCGGTGTTTTCCGCCAACTGGCAACCTGTGATATCAACATACTATTCGATAAACTGGCAGCACATGATTTTGCACATACCAAAACAAAGACAGACATTCCGACACGGGCGCACATTTTCAAAGTAGAATACCTGGCTGTAGCATTGTTTTTCTGAGAAACAAGTAGGTGAACTTAGCATGTTTGCTAAATATCTGCAAACATACTGGGGTATTTTTATGCTATATTAAAGTAAAAAGCTTACATAGAGCCCCTTTAAATAAATCTATAAGTGAGTCTTAAAGGTGCAATATGTAAGAATTTTGCAGTAAAATATCCAAAAAACACTAGGCCAGTGTTATATATTTTGTGCACTTGAGTACTTACAATATCCCAAATGTTTGCAACTATGTGTAAATCATGAGAAAATTGCAATTTTAACCAAGGCTCTGGGACGTGTGAGGAGTCGCCTGTCAATTGTATGATACCCGTGTGATACTCGGTTTCCAGTTTTATTTTGTAGAAACCATGGAAACACCAAAGATGCTTTAATATATTACATGTTTTAATAGGCAAGGGAACAACAGTTTTGATATATTTATAGACAGAAAACTAATTATTGTTATATAGCTCAACACGTTTAGTCTTATAGATTAAATCTAATTTTCTTGATTGTTCGCGAGTACCATGCTTTACCATGCCTCAGAGAAAAACACTATTTTGTGAAGTAGTTAACATATCATAATCAGATGCAGCTTTATTTTTAGTAACAGTAATACAGCATTTTCTCCATCATACAATACGTTTTAAAATGAACTGCATGCCATTTATCAACACAAGCCATCCAACATTTAATATAATATTCTAAAATCAATCTATCTTACTGCAGTGTGTAACAGTGTCTCACAGCAGCTGCCGAGTGAACGAACAGATTAATGTCATAACATCATTTCAACACACTCAAATGTATCTAATATGATAAACTGAGCTGTGTTACCTCATACTCATGACTGGAAAAGCGGAAGCAGCGCCGGCGACTGTGGCATAATAAAAGTTCCGCTGCTCGCGGTGTGTGTTACGTAATCACTCCAGCGGCCTCGTTCAGCTCCCACAACACTCGTCCTGCTCTGCTTCATACTACAGTAACGTTAATAATCACATCCATGAACATGATTTATTCCCGAGTCCTATCCCAATTCTTTTCCAGCGTCCATTGAGGTGAAGACCACATGTCCCAAGATTCTGCTCTCAAACTTTGCATCATTAAGCTACGCCTTTGTTTTGAATAGGCCTCTAGCGACCTCTAGTGTACAGAAAACATTACATATTGCATCTTTAAAGGGGCTATATATAAAAATTTTCATGTATTTATTGCTATTTTATTGTGAACAGCTTGTAACAAAACTTCCCAGTCTTCCTATGTTGTCTATGAAAGCCTGTATTAAGGCAGCTTTTGTTCGTCGGCCGACTAAGATTTCTCAGTGTGTTCCGCACCGTCGGCTGAAGTTGGTCCTCATCTGCTTTTTTTCGGCCGATTTGACATGTTGAATCGGCATCAGAGCTCGTCGGTCCCTCAGGCCATCTGATCATTCTGATTGGCTGTTCAGATACTGCCACCTGCTGGTACGGAAAGGCATTTCATCTTGCGCAGGCGCAGAATGGACGTGCTACTTGGCCGTCGGCTGTTTAGAGTTAGTTTGGTGTGTCAGGCCAACCTTGGACACAGACGCTGCCGACGTGAGCCAACCCCACAGTCTGCTTTTGTCGCCACTAGTTCGTCGGCGTCGGCTTGGTGTATTCAATAGCAAGTAGGTACAGAATTGTCCGCCTTTTGTTGAGCTCGCATTTATTTTCAGTAAAAATGAAAATAATGTTCTAAAAGTGGAAATAAACTGCGAACAAGTGTTTGATAATATTAAAAGTGTTTATTGGGTAGGGTTAGGGGAAGGTTTAGGGAGGGTTTTTATTCTCCCAATAAGGCAGAATCAAATTAATTATTTTAATAAATATAATCATTTACACTCATTAATACATCCTGTTAATGCACAAAAACACTGAGGTGCAAATAGTATCTGCCAATATTAAACATACATTGCACCTAATTACTATTTACTCTTATTGCAAAGAACTGATACTTTTACATGGTGTAAATAGCGATAAATTATATTTATGGAATGCCTTCATTTAAACCCAAAATGAGTTGGAAACGAAAATCACTTGAAATACTTGGGTTATTCACCCAGTATTTTTAGAGTGTAATAAAAACATTACATGAAGAAAATTTTTATTAATGTGCTAACAAAAAACAGAACATTATCTGTAAAAATACACATTCCAGAAAGCTGGGATGTCAGAGCTGTGTCACAGTACATGCTCATGACATTAGAGCGGTTGACTCACGGGGACCCATGTTTAAATCCAGCCTGGGTCATTTCCTGATCACACTCACCCCTACTGGCCTTTCATTAATGCAGGGAAAAAAGTCCCAAAATTGTTCCTGTAATAAATGAATTGCAAGTTGCTTTATATATACACTTACTGTGACTACATTATGAGGATACAGTGCCTCATCCAAATCCTCCAAACCTGTCAGGACAGAAATAACAGCTCTGTGTGCAGTTTGTGGGTGGAGAAAGAGATGCATTGGTCAGCTGCCAAAGAAAAGATTTAAACTGCTGATAATTAGAGAAAGCTGTGTTGAAATGAAGATTGCTACATTACTTTTAATGAACTTTAATGAAGGTGTCTAATATCCTTTGTCACGTGTAAAGCATATGTTATGACATACATACCTTCTGTCATGAAGCTCTACTGTAGATGGCACAGGCTTAAGATACTAAGAGAAGGTAATGAAATCAATTACATAGTTACAAACACTTAAATGGAGCATAAAGCAAACTTAGTGCTTGTGAAAAAATACACTTTTCACCTTAAGATGTTTACAGAAGTTAATAAGCTTGATCATACACACTGTAAAAAGTAATATGCTCTATCTACTCAATAAAATTGTGGCAACAGATTACATTTTGTTCATTAAATTTAATATATAAGAATTGAGTTAGAATTAATCAAATTAATTCCTTAAAAGTCAACCATTTAAAATGTGTAAAATTAGCAAACACCATTAGAAAAACCCCAAACTGACATAAAAATCAAAGAGTCAAACCACCCAACTAAAAGAAACACTGATCACAATAATAGTGATCAAACATTTTCAATAAAATCAACATCAACATCTAAACCTCTGTTAATTCTTGTGTTTCTCTTTCCTTCAATGATTATGCTTGTTATTATCAGGTGTCTTCAATGTTAGCAATAAAAAAATAAAGAGTTGTTATAACTGTTGTAATTCTAAATCAATTCTAATTGCTTGTAATCTGTTGCCAAAATTTTATTTGAATAGATATAGCGTATTACTTTTTACAGTGCATGAGAAACATATATAGTATTTTACTAATGGAGCATATTACGCAATGCTTAGCAGGAGAAAATGCAATCTGTGTCCAAACTTAGTCTCTCAGGAATACTAATGAAAGGATACCTTGTTGATTATGAAAATGGAGTATCATAACTAAATGCTAAGAATGAGAATATTGCATTTCCTTGAAGAAGACTAGTAATAAGAGAAGTCATAAGCAAGATTGTCTCATCAGGAATGCAATGCAGTGAATAATTTTGTAGCATGTGAAGTAAAGACACTAGGATTGTCACGCTTGAGAACAAGCAAAGAGTGAAAATAGGGGCCACATAAAGTGCAAAAATATGCACTTTGTGTTGAAAAGACACAAAAAATGCTCAGGTGGCTGCTGGGGGTTATTTTCTTTCATCTCTATCACTTTGCAATGCACATAGTGTGTTTCTGATAGCAGCGCAGAGTTCCTCTGAAACCCTCCACTTCCCCCAGCTCCACCTGCCTAAATCTGGTATGGGCAATTTCACGTATGCTATTTGCACATCAGCGGCATCGCTGCATGTTCACAGCAGCATGTCTGTGTATGTATTGGCAGTAACAAATCCATACCACTGATTTGAAACAAAAGATTTTAAAGCTTTGAAGCAGTGTTTTGAAATCGCCCATCACTAGATATTGTTGAAAAGTCGTTATTTTGTTTGTTTTTTTGGCGCACAAAAAGTATTCTCGTCACTTTGTAATATTAAGGTTGAACCACTGTAATCACATGAACTGTTCTAAATACATCTTTAATAGCTTTCTGGATCTTGAGAGGTTCAGTGACATTGCTCTCAATAGAGGCCTCACTAATCCATCGGATTTCATCAAAAATATCTTAATTTGTGTTCTGAGATGAATGAAGGTCTTACAAGTGTGGAACGACATGACAGAATTTTAATTTTTGGGTGAACCCTTGAAATGTTTAGCATATCCAACTGTATACAACATCAATTTGTCATAATCTTTTAACTTTGTATTGAATTTATATAAAGTGTCTAAATTAAACAAACTGTCTAAATTAGAATGGTCTGGTTTAACTCAGCACTTCTAAAACTGTCTGGTATAGCTTGGCTACCAAATTGGACAAAAATAGGCTACAGGCTACAACAGACTGTTAAGACTGCTGAGAGGATCACTGGTTCACTCCTGTCTGCCCTTCAGGACCTCCAGAGTGAAGAGATGAGCAGGCAAAATCATTTCTGACCCCACACACCCGAGGCCCAAACTCTTTGAACTTCTCTCTCCAGCCAGAGCAACCAGGTTATACTGCAGGGCAAAATAAAACTTCTGCACAATATGTAAATTCATATTTACAACCTCATGTGTACAATATTCAATCCACTATTTTACATATGTTTTTCATATTTAAACTGCCTGTACAGACTCGCACCTCTCGCACAGTTCCTCACAACTCTCTGTGCTGTACATATACGTCGTATTTGTATTATTATTTTAGTTTGTTTTGTTCTGTAAATATGCTATTCTTCTGTTTATAGCTGTATGTATTTGACCTTTTGTTACCAAGTCCTTGTCTGTGTGACTGTGTGATATTTACAAATATTACTGTGATATTACAGGCACACGCCTGTTACCACTTCATTTCACAGTTACACAAAGCATGATGAGAAGGAAAGTAAATAAACTTTTAATTTTTTACACAAATTTAGTGTTGATTGAATTCATCAAGCTCAAACATTCAACCATCTTGCCAAGGTTTATTGTAAGAAAAAATGCGGTCCCAATTTATATTGTGGCCTTAACAGCTATGTACTTACATGGCAAATTAAGCATTTGATACAATGTACTAACTCTGTACCTACATGTATTTACATTGTACTTATTTAAAGTAGCTGTAGTTACAGTAGTGTACTTACATTTGTAAGTACGCTTTTGTAAGTACACACCATAATTGCATTATTGTAACAATTGTAACTACTCTGCAGTTTCTATGAAATTTTTTTGTGGGGGGGGGGGGGGGGGGGGGTTTAAAGGGTTAGTTCACCCAAAAATGAAAATTCTGTCATTTATTACTCACCCTCATGCTGTTCCACACCCAATTTCAAAACACTGCTTCGGAGCGTTATGAATCTTTTGTGTCGAATCATGATTCGGATTGCATGTCAAACCATCAAACTGCTGAAATCACGTGATGTACATTAATGGAACTTGAGAGAGGAAATGGCTGGCTCTGCAGGCCTCACGGAGCCATCGGATTTCAACAAAAATATCTTAATTTGTGTTCCGAATGTTAACAAAGGTCTTACGGGTGTGGAACGACATGAGGGTGAGTAATAAATGACATTATTTAACCCTAACCCTTTAAGTAACACGCACTAAAAATGAACAATTAAAGTGTACTTGTTGACACTGAAAATACATAAAATTGTATTACATAAAGAATAAAATTACGGTATTCTTATTTAAACTCACTAATAATGCAGGTCCATGCAAATAAAAACGTGTGAAGTTAAGAATTTTTTTTTTTTTTTACTGAAAAATTTAAAGATAAACAGGAACAATCTATTTATGAAAATTTTACAACACAACAAAATTTGGCTACTTTAATTTTGAGAAAAATTGCCTTTAAAAAAAAAGAGGTGTTCAGGTCACACAAGATTTCACTTATCTTTTAACAATTTTTTTATATATATATATTTTAATTAAGGAAACCATTAAATAAAAGGCATAAAATAAACTAAACAGCTAATTTTATGAAGACTAAGCACCTCCTTTCACTGAGTAATTCATGAAAAAGAAAGCATAATGCATTTCATGGCCTTTTCTGTACCCTATTTCATGGAAAGTCCCATTTCTGTGTCAAATAAGCACATCATGAATCTTATTCACCGATATCCTGAATTCCCATCCCTTACTTCCTCTATAAATCAGGTGCAAAATGTAGCTATCCCATGAATAAACAACAGTGAGCAACCATGTGAAACTTCTTGCTTTGAAGTTAAATTTTATTTATTGTTAATAGAAATTTTGGTGAGCTTTCTCTAAAAGTATTCAGGCTGTATCAACAGGCATATGAGTTTCATTTCGTTTCAGACCTATCCATCACCGTATTGATTTTCTAGTGCTTGTTGAGGTGTCATATCATAGTATGACATATATTGATATGCCTCTGGGTTTTATTCACTGAAAAAATGTACTGGTCAGGTTTCATTTCATTCACTCAGGCTGTAATGTGGCATCTAATAGGTAAATATAGTGATATTTCCTGAAGACTGTGTTTTATATGTGTTCACAAAGCATAAAGCCAAACCATGACAGGCACAGTGGACCATAACTGTTAAACAAAAATAAATTCAGACTCAAATTCGAGCTTCTTTGCCAGTCACCGCTTCATGAGAAACAGTTTTGGAGTCCATCACTTTAAGAAGTACAATTTTTTGTTCAGTTTGCATTCATTTCTTCTTCCAAACACAGAAATGCATTTGTAATGTCCATCTAATCATGCACATTAGTCATCTCAACAAACACATTTGGCCTTGTGAGAGTTTATCAGATGGATTCCTCTTGAGTCAGCTGAGTTCGTTTTAATGCCTGTAATTTAGAGCTATCCTCCACACTCATTACTCTTTTCATAGTCTCAGCATCAGATGGCACACCTACAGACCGCCTACAGTCCGTTCACAGACCAAAAAAACAAAACTGAGCACATATTTGGAGGAACTGGTCACTGGATTTAGAAACATGTGCCAAGTTATCAAGATTTTTGTTAGATAAGATGTAAGTAGCTAAACTAAACATTTAGAGGTTTAAACGCCATTTTGAATTGAAAATAGGCCAATATAATTTACGTGATTCATGTACTGTAATAATCATAGTAATTATAATTATAGTAATTATAGTATCATAATTATAATAATTATATACCTGTCAATGTGAGAGGACAAGAAACATTAATGAAACCATTTTCATCATATTAGGCATGAGATTAATAATGAATGTTTGTGAATGATTTCCTGGAAGCCTTCAGTAAATTAACTTCAAAGAAAATTATTCATAAAACACATCAGTTGACCTTATGTTTACTTTCTTCACTGACACAGACGAAAATGAAAAGACTATCAGTCAAAGCTCAGCTTAGGAAGGCAAGAGACAGGGCAAGATAAGGAGACTGAGAGAAAGAGTGATGGAGATGAGGAGAGAGCAAGGATTGACAAATAATCTACTGCTCAGTGATCACTGACGTGGTTTTAAAGCTTTTTTTTTTTTTTTGGCCTTCAAACGTCTTCAAGGGGACCTATAATGTCCTTTTTACAAGATGTAATATAAGTCTCTGGTGTCCCCAGAAGGTGTCTGTGAAGTTTCATCTCAAAATACCCGACAGATCATGTATTATAGCTTCAAATTTGCCCCCATTTGGGTGTGAGCAAAAACATGCCGTTTTTGTGTGTCCCTTTAAATGCAAATGCGTTGCTGCTCTCGACCCGCTTTCCAGAAGAGGGCGGAGCTTTAACAGCTCGCACTTTGGTTGCTCAACAACAACAAAGCTGGAGAATCTCACGCAGCCAAAATGAGGATTGTCAGCACCCTTACATTGTTCAAACTGGAGTCGACACTGATGGAGAGACTCAAGAAGAAGTTACTTTTAGAATGCATCTGGACGTTTCTGAACGGTTAGTGGATAAATTTATGTAGTTGCTGATAGTTGATTCATTTCATCGATTATGTGACGTCATGTTAATCTTTAGTGCACATTTAGCGTTGAATTGACCTTTGTTTGTGAAAATGTCCGGTGTAAAATGACGGAATGGCAACAACACTCTACTACAACAACTCTTCCTCTTCTGTAAAGCAGCCCAACATGGCCTCACCTCATTTGTTGCGTGTTCCTAGGTGCAGAGTTTATGTAAATTTTAGGGTTAGTGATGTCACTAACCCGGGAAGAAGCTTGTTGTAGTCCCTAGCTGTTGTTTATGCTCTAACAGCAACATTAAACACTTACTAACACTTACAAATTCATTGTGATTTCACTTTTTTTTTACTTTAGTTAATGAGTAATGTTGCTGCTTGAGCATAAACAGTATCTGCAAAGCTACAGCTGAAATTTCAATGCAAAGGGAGATATTTTCTTTTAAAGTTATGGCAGTTTAATGCCTACAATTATGACCGGTTTGGACTACAACAAGCTTTTTTCCGGGTTGGTGACATCATAAACCCTGCAATTAACATAAATCCTGCCCACGGGAACAAGCAACAAAGTGGGCGAGGCCATGTCGCGCGGCATTATGGAAGCGGAAGAGTTGTCTACCCCGGATATGTGTGCAGCGCAATGCGACGCGTCAATAGATAATAGAACCCATTATAATCAATGTTATTGTCTACACTGATTGCGGCACGGAAGACAGCTTCCAGAATCTACACGAGTTCAATGCTGGATTTGCACAGAGGCTATTACTGAAAGATGAAGCAGTTCCTACTTTAAAAGCAGAAGCTGCTGTTTATGGGCCCCTAACTGTAAGTATGTTTTATTGTCTGTACATGTCTTTTAAATGTCTTATTTTGCTATTTTTTTGGTTGCATCAAGGACGTAAACAAAGACCAACACATTTTTGCTTTTGCATACTTCACCAACAAACACCAACAAACTTCTATGTTCATAGACAAAAATGCTACCCCTCAGTCATGTATTCGGCTACAGTAAAGCTTTAATCAGGATAAAACCGTATATTGAAAGCTAACATAAACAGCAGTAACATTTACATGTGATAGCATATTTAAACACTTTGACACAAATACAAACGGAAATAGTTACCTTTCAGAAACGTCCTTTAAAAACCGTGCTTGTAGAGATTCTGCTTGACCCTCTTCATCATTACTGCTATCTGGGTCTGATTCGGGCTCAATTTGTTACGGCAAAATACACGCCATTATTTGCATTTCCACTGAAGCACATGTAACAGCTAATGGTATGGGGAGTGGCGTTTCCGGACGCTTCAGCAAATCACGATACACTGGGCCAGCTAACCAGTCTGAACACATTGTGTATTTCGGAGGGGTATCATAGAACCAGGAAGCCAAACCAGCCGCTCAAATGACAATGGAAACAGAGGTGTAGGCTAAAGGTAAAATATATGAAAAATACAGCGTTTTTTTTTTTTTTTTAAACGAAGCATTAAGACTTGTTAAACTGTGCCCTATTAACACAATCAAGCCTAGAAAACAAAACAGTGAACCACCTTTAAAATGCCCATATCTATCATAGAAATCTAAATATTCTCGGGGGAGCATGTCCTCAAAAACCTATAACTAGCTCTTTTTGGGACCTCTATGATTATAAAACCCTGTCTATAGCTGTCAACTTGACATAAACGGTAAACTTGTCCCTCAAATCTAATGAGTTGAATGGAAAGTTGTTCCAGGATCAACAAAGATGTTGATCCAGGAACATGTTGTACTTGGTGAAATCACGTTCACCGATATGGAGGTATTTCGGTGAACGTGATTTCACAAAGTACATAATGTTCGATGTCTGTCTTGGCAAAATCAAGGTGACCCAAGTATTCAAGATAAACCCACCCCTAAACATCACATACAAATAAAATTAAATAGGGCCAGTCATTTAACATTTTTCTTGTCTAAGCTGGCCAAAAACAAATACAAAGTTGACCAGACTTCATCGTTAAAGTCTCTGCTGTGCGAGCCTAGACATCACATATTATATATATTTGATCATGGTTAAAAGTGAAATTTAAATTACTATCAACTGTGCTCACTGACTTCCTGGTTGTTGTGGTTGGATGGCCCAGCATGGCCCAGTTACCAAACTGTAACTACACCGTTCTTATTTGATTTCCTTTCAAATAAATAAATATTCCTCTGAAATTTTAAAGAGAAGCACATGTGCACTTTGAATGTGTATGAGTCAATCTGTAACGGTCATTAAATGCTTGTTAGTCTTGAGACATAAAAAAGGAGTGCAGGCTGGACAGGCATTCTATATATTACTTGGGAGACGTGTTTTCCGGAAACCAGAAGGCTTGAGTTACTCTTTCATGCTAATGAACGTTCCACCCACCTCAAATGACATCCGAGCTAAATGCAGGTCAGATCTGAGATTGAAGAAGTTGGCCAGCTAAATACAGTTATCAAGCAATAAATTCTGGAAACCCTATTTTTTTTTTCCTTTTTGAAATGTCACTGATTCAATCTACTAAGAAAATGACATAATTTTGAAGGGAAATCAACAGCAGAGAAGTATTCTAAATGAATTTGATGATTTTTTGATGTATTTTGATGATTTTTTTTTATCTAAAGCATGCATCCTGTTTGATCAAATTATCAGGTTTTACCATATCCTTATTTCAAAATATATATAAAAATATGATTTTTGAGAGTCTGATAAACTCTTTTATAAAATTAATTAACACAAATTACTTCAGCTACAGAGACTAATGCATTTTGTCTTTTTGCAGGATAATAGTGCCCATTAAACACCTGAAATATGATGGCATTGGAAGCGGGAACCATCAAAATGAGTTTTAAGTTGTGTGGGTGCTCTGCTTAATGTGTGTTTCCCACACAGCAGTTTTACTGCTCATGAGAGATTCCATGATATAAATAGGTTCCTTTGCACAAGTGAATCCATTTCTAATGCCACCCCTCAGCTATGCTGTACTGACAGTGATGTGTGCTGGGAAACCGAACGCTTACACCATCGCCAGTGCACGCGGGACAACACATTCAATAAAACTGATCGCCGTGGGACAGGAATAAAACTGCAAGGTCATTCATGGGTGACATCACATTCAGGAATTCCTGTATGGCCAGCACTGATAACCAAAACAATCAATAAAACAGATCTGTAGCCTATATTGTGTGTAGCCTATACATTAACCATGTGTTCCTTTATACTGTTTGTTTCATGAAGGTGGATGAGAGCTATATATCTCAGTACAGTTTAGGCGGTGGACGGACCCAAGCTCATTAGATCCTTATTGTCAAACAGCATGAAAGGATATAATGAAATATATTTTACTCGAGATTAACTTAGAGCTTTCACTAAGAAAAAAATGTCCATGACAAAAAAAAAAAAAAAATTCTAAGTAAGAGAGGCCCTCATATTTTGAAATATAATCACTTTGAAAAATATCTAAAATGTGTTACACACTGTCAGAAAAAATAGCAAAAAAATTACTGTTAGTGGTACAACACTTTGTAACTGGGGAAGCACCCTAAAAAGACAACTTTGTACTTTATCTACACCTAAAAGGTTCATTCCGTCCTTCGGATGAGACGTTAAACCGAGGTCCTGACTCTCTGTGGTCATTAAAAATCCCAGGATGTCCTTCGAAAAGAGTAGGGGTGTAACCCCGACATCCTGGCCAAACTTGCCCATTGGCCTCTGTCCATCATGGCCTCCTAATCATCCCTATACACTGATTGGCTTCCTCACTCTGTCTCCTCTCTACCAATAAGCTGGTGTGTGGTGGGCGTACTGGCGCAATATGGCTGCCGTCGCATCATCCAGGTGGATGCTGCACATTGGTGGTGGTTGAGGAGATTCCCCCTTCAATATGTAAAGCGCTTTGAGTGCCCAGAAAAGCACTATATAAATGTAAGGATTATTATTATTATTATTATTTTAGTAGTGGCCTTAAAGGAACACTCCACTTTTTTTGAAAATAGGCTCATTTTCCAACTCCCCTAGAGTTAAACAGTTGAGTTTTACTGTTTTCGAATCCATTCAGCCGATCTCCGGGTCTGGCGGTACCACTTTTAGCATAGCTTAGCATAGTTCATTGAATCTGATTAGACCGTTAGCATCTTACTCAAAAATAACCAAAAACCGAGGGAAAATGAAAAGTTGTGATTTTCTAGGCCGATATGGCTACGAACGTTGGAATGAGAGTATAGTTCCTAGCCATTTAGAAAATCGCAATTTTTCATTTTCCGTCGGTCTTAGTACACGATTTAACTACAGAAGCGTCAAGTTTTGAGTAGGAAAAATATTGAAACTTTTTGGTTATTTTTGAGCGAGATGCTAACGGTCTAATCAGATTCAATGAACTATGCTAAGCTATGCTAAAAGTGGTACCGCCAGAACCGGAGATCGGCTGAATGGATTCGAAAACGGTAAAACTCAACTGTTTAACTCTAGGGGAGTTGGAAAATCAGTCTATATTAAAAAGAAGTGGAGTGTTCCTTTAAGGTACTGTTATGAGCTTTTATAGCTAAATAAGGTACGAAGATGTCCCAAATAGTACAACCCCATGCAGTGATAAACTGCTGTACCACTAAAGGTACAATTTTTATACAATTTATTTCTGAGAATGTAATGTACTTTTATTATACTATTTTTTTAAAAACATTGAGGCAGTACCCTAGAAAAAGGAGGCTAAGTGGCAATAAAGCAAATTATGAAGACTACAAAAACACTGATGAGGCATTTTCACACCGATTGGATCGTTTGTTTTGTGCCGAAACAGGGATTTAATTTGTTACAATATTGCATTTTCTTCTGGGTTTGGTTCACTTTCACAAGGCAACAATTCAAAGCCTACCAAAATGTGTTTCTGCCGTCATTAATGAATAACCAACATGAACAAATGAGTAAAGCAATATTAACATTAGAGCAACTACTATTAAATTGCCCCTATTATGGATTTTAGAAAATTACCTTTCATGTAAGTTAGTGTCTAACATAGCTTTAAGTAAATGGAAAAATCCTGCAAAGTTTGACATCTGAAAGTAACTGTGTGTTCACACCGCCGGCGGCGAGAGCGTCAAAGTGACGCTAGTCATTCATTTTTAATGAGAGCCGGCGGCGAGCCATCTTGGACGGTGAGAGCGGCGAGGAGAGTTGAAATCAGGTTAACTTTATGGTAATGAGCTATGACGCGGTTCGGCGGCAACCAATTAGAATGTAGAGGTCCTCGCTTGAGAGGCTTCCGATTGGTTGACGCGACTTGTCACTTACTTTGGCTCTGCTTTGACCCTCCCGTCGGCGGCGGTTTGAACGAACGGTACAGCGTTGTTGGCAGGGCGGCCAAGGCGAATGTTGGCGCTCTCGCCGCCAGCGGTGTGAACGCACGGTAAGAGTCGACTCTGAGTCAATTAAATTAGTTGATTGTAAAACGAATCTAAAAGGCAGGAACACACCAAGCCGATGGTCGGCCGTCGGGCAGTTTTTGTTCTGACTAAAAACCGACTACGTTTTCTCAGTGTTTCGCACCGTTGGCCGAAGTTGGTACTCGTCTGCTTTTTTCCGGCCGATTTGACATGTTGAATCAGCGTCGGAGCTCAGCGGTCCGTCGGCCATCTGATCATTCTGATTGGCTGTTCAGTTACTGCCACCTGCTGGTACGGAAAGGCATTTCCTCTTACGCAGAACGGACGTGCTACTTGTCCGTCAGCTGTCGAGCGTCGGTTTGGTGTGTCAGGCCAACTTTGGACCCAGACGCTGCAGACGTGAGCCAACCCCACAGTCTGCTTTCGTCGCCACTAGTTCGCCGGCATCAGCGTTGGCTTGGTGTGTTCCTGCCTTAAGCCGTTTCGCTGTGACGTCAAAATGAAACATTAGCATATTGCCCGCCCACTTATTGCGTGTGCAGATGCCAGGGAAAACTTGAAACCTCTCAAACACTGCCAATACGAGAAGAATCAGTGGTTAAAGTTCATCTCTACAACGATACACCAGCAATATAGCCTGAACCTTGTGCTGTGTTCCCGTCATTTTACTGACGACTGCTTCTTCAACCTAAATGCGTTCAACGAGGGATTCGCAAACCAGTTGTTATTGAAGGATGGGTCAGTACCCAGTTTATTTGGACCAGCTTATTCCTCCTCCGTAATTCCTCTGTAATTATGCTTAATAATTGTTGCTGTTATGTTCTCTGTAGCATGAACAATACGTATTTAGTTGTGTGTGTTGTGTTCTCTCCGCGCAGCTTGTGGGTCTCCGGCTAACCAGCTAACAGCGTGTTCTAGAAATGTGTCAAATGTTTGTCCTTGTTATTACTTGAGGTTATGATAAAGAATAGAGCAATACGTGGGTGTACAACTGCAGTGGTTTATCAATACATTTCTGCATTGGGCTAACGCATATACCATGACTGTTTGGGTGTTTACCACCAAGCTGTGGGCTAGGTTCACTAACAGAAACACAAAACAACTTATTTCCTCTCTGAGTCTTTATTTGTAGAACAGAGCAGAGCACCATCATTATTATAATACAATGTAAATGATGCAAGCACTGTATACTGTATTCCGTGTTAACCAGCAGAAGTCATCTGATCAATCAGATTAGCGTCACGCAAAGGAGGGGTTTGGAAAAATGAATCATTGAGCGCAAATAAGGTAAAAATAAACGCATATAGTAAATCTGTTATTGGGGGAAAGCCAAAGCAAAAATAGGAACCTTTCAAATGCCATAATAGAGGCACTTTAACTAAAAATATGCTGTGATTAGATAATTAGTAAGTAGCTCATTATCCTTATGTTGATTTTATTGGTTTTTGGTTCATGAACAGTAATCTTATTACCAGGCTGACATCCAGAGATGGGTGCAGATATGTTGGCTTAAGGAGTGGCTCTTTTAGTGTAAATCACATGATTAAATGATAATGTATATGGAACTACAGTGATAAGAAACGGAACCAGTTACCAGGAACCAGAACCAAACTGTAGAGATAAGACTTTGAATAAGGCAGGTGCTTGTCTGAATCGTTTTCATCATCAATTTTGGGCCTTAGCATTCAAAATGTCAATAAGATAAGCATTCAAGAGGAGCTGAAGCAAATGCAGTGAATGCTGAATGTCGCTGAGAGTCAGTGAGGCTAAGATTGGCCACAGAAATAAAATGGATGTTAGACTGCAGAAGAAAAATATATTGAGGGTACACTACAGTTCAGAAATTTGCCATTACTCCAATCTTTGCTGTCAAATGATCTTTTAGAAATTATTCTAATATGCTGATTTGTTGATTAAGAAACATCTCATTATTATCAATGTTGAAATCTAAGTCACTTTAGATTAGGATCAAATTCTCAGCATTAAAGGGTTAGTTCACCAAAAAATTAAAATTCTGTCATTAATTACTCACCCTCATGTCGTTCCACACCCGTAAGACCTTCGTTAATCTTCGGAACACAAATTAAGATATTTTTGTTGAAATCCGATGGCTCCATGAGGCCTCCATAGCCAGCAATGACATTTCCTCTCTCAAGATCCATAAAGGTACTAAAAACATATTTAAATCAGTTCATGTGAGTACAAACAAAAAAAACAAAACAAAACTTATATAGTGATGGCCGATTTCAAAACACTGCTTCATGAAACTTCGGAGTGTTATGAATCAGCGTATCGAATCATGATTCGGATCGCGTGTCAAACCGCCAAACTGCTGAAATCACATGGCTTTGGCGCTCTGAATCACGAATTGTGTCTCAACCACACAATTGCTTAACAAAACAGTGACTCTTCCAACCCTGCACCCTGTAATGTCTGGGTTCTCCACTGAGCGCTATCACCCCTTCTGCACCATTTGCTCTCCACATACACTTCAAAGACACTTAGGAGACAGGCCACTAGAATCATACATCGTCTATAAAAATTAATTCTTTGCCATTAGTTCATTGACAACTATGTCTAAACGAATGAGCATGCATCTCCCCAGTACATTTTGTGCATTATATCGGTTTGTATATTGTTCTTTTGTATATTATAACGTGTTATAAATGCATGTGATGATACTTCTTGATATTGTAGCCCATCTAGGTGGTGTTTAATATCAAATTACTCCTTGTTTAATGACTTATATTTTGGTGGACATCACAATATAATAGAATGCATTGCATGTTTGTTTTATTTATCGGAGTATAAATGGACACAAACCTACTAGTTAACTTCCCCCATGCAAATTAACTCACTTTCAAACAAAGAAAATTGCCTGCCAGAGAATTGCACCTTTCTCATTGGTCAAGCCAAGATTTGAAGGTGTCGACTGTTTGAAGAGTTCAAAAAGCCCCCGTGCAGATCACACTCAGGAGTTCGTGCCTCTGGTTCTTCTCTTTTTTCCTGCTGATACTACGGATTGTGTCACGTGAGACCCCACCCGGCCCCTGAGCCGGGCTGGTAGGCCTCACTTCCTTTCAAGCCATGAACAACTGCCTCGACTACAAAAGAGTCAAATTAACAGCGCATGTTTGTATGAATTTCTTCATTCACCGCAGAAGATATTGATTACAACTTCAGCACCATCGGAATGAACCATCAAGGATTTCTCCTGTACCTGCAGATCCGGACGCTCAACAGTTAAGGCATTTGCAAGTATCATTTGAACACTAAACAGCGATTTAGTATTAAGATTGTGAACCCCTTTTGTTAAAAAAGGTGCTTTATAGTATTTAAACTGATGGTTCTTCCAGCTTGTTATTTTTCACCTTTCCATTGCTTCATTCCCCTGTTATGATACGGTTCAAATTCACTTCACTCTCTCATTTCCTATGTATGCGTGAATTGTATGTTTGTGTTTGTTAGTTTAGTAATGTGATTTAGTTAAATAAAACTTGTGTGCACATTTGCAATTTGATTCTGATCTGCTTATAAAACCAGTGTCCCTGATAACGATTACAATCACAGCTACATGCTAAGAAATCAATATTTTTTGAAAAGTTGGTAGATGATCAATACTGATTAATTGATTATAATATTAATTCAGCTACATTGAGTTAATTTGATTAACTGATTCAAACATTTAAAATTAAATATAGTCATGATTACTTATTCATATTTCTTTTGAGCTAATTCGCTACACGTACAGTTGACATTTAAAATGCCTTCATATTTTCATGGATTAATAGCTTAAATTGTGCTCTGTACCCTATAAAAACGCAACTAATCATCATTTGAACTACTTTTGGTACCACTTTTGACATTTTCAAAATAAATCAATTATTGTGATTATGCTTGTTTATCTGTTATTCTTTTGTTTATAACAGTACGTAATTGGGTAGGTTTAGGGGTAGGTGTAGGATTAGCGGCTCAAATATCGTTTAAATGTCATATTTTTACTAAATTACTTATTCTTTTAATAATTTAAACTAAATTACTTATTCTTTTAATATTCTGTATAAAATGGGTATGTTTAGGTTGGGGTTTAGGGATCTTACATTTCTCTACAAAACAATAAAAGGGAAATTATACATATATCTTTATGACATGAAAGATTCTTAAATATTTTATGCTTTTTCGCTGAAAAAAACGTAAGTAATTTTACATTTTAGTGCTATAAATACATCAATATTGTTTGTTTCAGCACCTTTCTAAACATACAAAAATGTACGTTTTGTGTCTTTGTTAGTAAGTAGGTATTAATATGTAACTTTCAATGAGACCAAGCTGGTATGTGTAAACCTCACTCCCCTGATCTCAAGAGGCTCTCTAGCGACTGATGCCAGAGACTTCAGTCTTTAGCCTCCTTGTTAGAGCGCCCGACTCCAATGCCAGCGTACCAGAGTTCAAGTCCCGCTTAGAGCGGGATTCGACACAAAAGATTCATAACGCTCCGAAGCTTCATGAAACATTGTTTTGAAATCGCCCATCACTAAATAAGTCGTTATTTGTTTTTTTGGCGCACCAAAAATATTCTCGTCGCTTTATAATATTGATATTGAACCACTGTACTCACATGAACTGATTTAAATATGTTTTTAGTACCTTTATGGATTTTGAGAGAGGAAATGTCATTGCTGGCTCTGCAGGCCTCACTGAGCCATCGGATTTCAACTAAAATATCTTAATTTGCGTTCCAAAGATTAACAAAGGTCTTACAGGTGTGCAACGGCATGAGGGTGAGTAATAAATTACAGAATTTTCATATTTGGGTGAACTATCCCTTTAAAGTTCCTACAGACTAAAGACCATGCGTTGTCATGTTACTTAATATAAAATTTTAACTTGCCATACTATCTGATCTAGGCATCTATTGACCAATTAAAATTGCTCTTTCCAGAATTTCAAAACACATATCTTTCATTTAAATGCTCACGTGACTGCTTCATAGTGTAGAAGTGGGTTTATGATAAAGAAACTGACAGAGAGCTGAATAATTTTGTTTACAAATAAAATCAAAAACATAAAACTGCTGGTAAACATAGTTGGTCCATTAATGGTCAACCCACAGACAAAGAGAGTCCACAGGGATGTCTTTCAGAGAGGTTAAGAATCATTTTAGACAGCAATCCAGCCCTGTTTGTTTTGGTCAGTAGCCATTACTGCTTTCCTCGTGTTTCTGAACCAGGATGATCATGAATCTAAGTGAACAAGACATATTAATCAAAATATTCCCTCTGTCCACCCCCACCCTCCTCATCTCAAATGAGTCTGCCTCTGACATTTAGCATTTTCAAATGTTGCCAGTTCAGCTGTCTGGTAATATTGCTCTTCCCATGTGCCACTGGCTCTTCGCCTCTTCTCCACAACCCCCCTATTACACTCTGAATAGGTTTAGCCTCAGATGTCACCCATGTTGATCTTCAGATGGGAAGGTTCATATCATCACCATCTATGCAGGCTAAATAAAGTGATTTGGAAATGCAATAGCTCAAGAGGATGTGATGAAAAATCAACATGCTGTAAGGCCACATAAGTGAAAGATTAGAAAGTAGTACACATCCAGATATCTACCAACATCCCTGGTGGCTGTCTGGACACAAAACAGGATATGTCACTGCATGTGGTGTTAAATGTACATACGGACTGGAACATTTCAAGACAGACTGTCTCAGAGGTCTAGATTTCTGTGTAGACTCCAGATACAGAGACGCAATATATTTTGGTCTCAGTCTCATGGAAATTTCCATGGGTCAAGCTCACAGAGGCCTCCTTAACAAAATCATAAAGCATTGTCAAGTAATTTAAAGTTTTTTTTTTTAAAAATCAGGATTTACTTTGTTACTTTTGAGTGGTATCTTTGTTTTTTGAGGCTTCATTAATGCGTTGTTGGTCTCTGACCTTGACTGATGGTCTCTGACCTCACTGTTTTTACAGCCATGACCTGCACCACTATGTTGATTAGATTGCTTTTACTCAATTGACTTGGCAGCAGGATAAAGGCTTACTTCCTCAATACATTTTTTACAACCTTAAGCAAAATGTGGCATGGCCCCATCATTGCAACAATGTTTATGGCTATTGACATGTTAAAGGTCAAAGGTCCCGTTCTTTTTGATCCCATGTTTCAAACTTTAGTTAGTGTGTAATGTTGTTGTTAGTGTATAAATAAAATCTGTAAAAAATTGTTTGTCGCCATGTCGTCGAAACGGTGTTATTTCCATCCCGCAGTCCAATCACCTTTGTTTGGCCTTCCCATGGACGCTGTGCTTAGAAATCAATGGTTACAATTTATGTTTAACTCGGTTCCCGAAAATTATAATTGTGGTATCCTTACTGCAATAGTTAATGTTGGACTGCAGTGCACATAATGGCCACAAGAGGGGACTATGTTTATGTATATGGCTGTTTTCCGTATGAGGTACTCTTCTGAGTGAGTGCAAACGTTGTACAATTTCTGTCGCTGCTTGTGGAGATTAAAGAGTTCAGTCTCTCGGGAATTATTGTCTTTTGTGTTCATTCGGCACAACACCACAATAATCCACATGTAAAACTATGTGCAGCACACGTTATGGTAAGAGGCGTGACCTTTCCGGGCAAGGTGTGCTCTCTATGGCTCTGGGTGCGCTAAACTGCTGTCGAATCACAACACAGGAAACTCTGGCACAATCAGAACTCGTTACGTATTTCTGAAGGAGGGATTTCATAGAACAAGGAAGTCATCAGCCTTTTTTTATGACAGTGGAAACATCGGTATACAGATAATTAAATTATGTGAAAAATACTGTGTTTTTTTACACGCGAAACATAAACACATGTTATATTGCACACTATAAACACAATCAAAGCTTCAAAAAAACACGAAAAACGGGACCTTTAAGTAGGAAATAATCAATCATTCACCTGACAGTTCAGTTTCTGGCATTAGATAACTATTGGTCATTTCTTCCTTTTTTACTTTGATCACATGGAAATGAGATGAATTAGAACGCTATATTCTTTCCTAAGCATCTCAACTCTAATAAAATGCATTATGGTTGCAACATGTATCTTTCTCACTTTTATGTATTATGTATTAATTTAGGCAGAAACAATGATCTCTTTAAAGCATTTATTACAAGTTGTGATCATAATGATTACAATATATAGAAATTTTGGTAGTGGTGCATGTTGACTTAGATTTTGCATCATCTGAAGTCCTGGCAGGAATTAGGAGTCATCACAGGTGTTGTAGCATCTGAAGTCTTCGTAAGAGGCTGGATCCAAATTGGAGCTGGCGTATTCTCTAGTTACCTTGGAATGGGCATCCTGAGCTAGAAAACAGAAAAGCAAATGGAAAATAATTAGATGGCTGCTGTAGGAAAAGACAATTATGTGCATTTCATCTGATATAACGGAAATACAAAGTTATGAGATGGATTATATGAATGCTTGGCTAAAATAATATGCTTTTTATCTAGAGTTAAACAGTGTGTCTTGAGTCCTGAACATTATCAGGAAGGGCATTTGAGAGTTTAGGAGCCAAATGTGAAAAATGCTCTCCCTTCTTTAGTGGACTTTGATATCCTAGGTACAACCAGAAGTCCAAAAGAGTTTTGACCGTAAAGAGCATGATGGATTGTTGAGATTTAAGATTGGTTAAATACACAGGAGCTAAACCATTTAGGGCCTTTTAGGTCATTATAAATATCAATGATAAATTATCAATGTTAATATTTTAAAATTTTAAAAATTTTTCATAGATATAATTTTTTGTAGGAAGGAGCACAATTGAGAGAAAACAACCTTTTCACGTATGGATTTAAAGGTGCCATCGAATGAGAAATTTAATTTACCTCGGCATAGTTGAATAACAAGAGTTCAGTACATGGAAATGACATACAGTGAGTCTCGAACACCATTGTTTCCTCATTCTTATATAAATCTTATTTGTTTAAAAGACCTCTGAAAAACAGGCGAATCTCAACATAACACCGACTGTTACGTAACAGTCGGGATCATTAATATGTACGCCCCCAATATTTGCATATGCCAGCCCATGTTCAAGGCATTAGACAAGGGCAGAACGTCTGGATGTGCACAGCTGAATCATCAGACTAGGTAAGCAAGCAAGAACAATAGCGAAAAATGGCAGATGGAGCAATAATAACTGACATGATCCATGATATTATGATATTTTTAGTGATATTTGTAAATTGTCTTTCTAAATGTTTCGTTAGCATGTTCATAATGTACTGTTAAATGTGGTTAAAGATACCATTGTTTCTTACTGTATTCACAGAGACAAGAGCCGTCGTTATTTTCATTTTTTAAAACACTTGCAGTCTGTATAATTCATAAACACAACTTCATTCTTTATAAATCTCTCCAACAGTGTGTAATGTTAGCTTTAGCCACAGAGCACAGCCTCAAACTCCTTTAGAATCAAATGTAAGCATCCAAATAAATACTATACTCACAGGAATCGATGCATGCATGCAGCATGAATGACGAACACTTTGTAAAGATCCATTTTGAGTGTTGTATTAGCTGTGTGAACTTTGTTTAAATGCTGTTTAAGGCAGTCACGAGCTCATGGGTGGGGAAGCGCCAGATTTAAAGGGGCCGCGCATAGGGATGTTGCGGTGACGGATTTTTTCCACTGGTTAATCGACGTGTAAAAAAAACTGTAATCCCGGTGTCACCGGCGTCGCGTGTCGGGGATTTCGGGTGGCCGAAAATGCGGTCGTGCAGACGTGCACACGTCTCAATTTACTTTCACTTTAATTAGCGGCAATTCAGTAGCATTTGTTTGAATTAATCATGGGTTAATTTATTTTATTCTTAATAAAAATACACAAAACAATAAGACACTCGCTTGTATTGCACACATCTTTATTGCAAAATGAATAATAACTTAACACACCATGCAAAAACTAAACAAAAGCACTTATGAAACACCTTTAAAGTGCATTTATTAACAAAACGAACCACTGCACACATCGTGCAAGTATCAAACAAGAAATTATATTAAAAAAATCACTATTCGTTAAATAAGTGCCTGCCTTTTTCAGCACAAAACAAAACAAAACAAAAACACAGCACAACCATCGAATATGAAACGAACGAACATCAAAAACTTCGTTCCCTGTTGGCATTTGGTTTGAATTCAAAATATTTCCAAATATGTGCTTTTGCATTTCACTTTGAAACCAGATTTTACGCCATCCTTTGCCAGTTAGCTCGCCTCACTCTCCTCAAATGATAAATGAAATCGGACACCGGCTGCTGCTTTACTGCGGCGCTCGTTCCGCTTATGCTAAATTACGAAGGCACGTAGTCACTAACAGAATTAAGTGCTTTATAGGCTAAAACTTCAACACGATGGGGACGGTGCCGGTGTTCAAGTGCTATGACCGGTAGGTGGGTTAAACAATGTGTATCACCGGTAACACAGACTATCGCAACAAGCCTAACAGGCGCTAAATCGGTGCATATGTAGTTATGGCTGAAAATAGGCAGTTAAAAAAATTAATTAAAAAAATCTATGGGGTATTTTGAGCTGGAACTTCACAGACACATTCAGGGGACATCTTAGACTTATATTACATCTTGTTAAAACTAGTTCTAGGGCACCTTTAAAATAGATCTGTAATTTGCCAATTCATTTGGATCTAGTTGTGGTTTCTTAATGAGAGGCTTAATAACTGCCAACTTGAACGGTCTTGTGACCTAGAGATAGGGATGAGTTAATAATATTGAGAAGAGTAACAGGTAACAACTCTTTCGGTAATTTAATGGTTATTGAATCTAATAAACATGTTTGTACTGAAGTTGTTCTTGATAATTGAAGATCATAAAATACTGTCAAAGGTTGTACATTTATATTTGTATTTCTGATGCTTTCGATTTCGATCTCAGTGAAGAAATTCATAAAGTCATTACTACTAAACTGTAAGGGAATATTCAGTTCAGGTGATGTCTGTTTATTTGTTAATCTAGCCACTGTACTAAATAAAATCCTTGGATTGTTTTGCAGTTTGCGGAGATGTTCGCCCCCCTGCTTTTAGAGCCTTTTTATAGCGGGACAAACTTCCAAAGTCTTTCCACGTGATTCTAAAGACCTCTAAATGAGTTTGTTTCCATTTGCGCACTAGGTTATGAGTTTCTCTCTTGAGAGCATGAGTAATACTGTTGTACCATGGCAGAGTATTTTTCTCTCTAACCTTTTTTAATCTGATGGGTTCAACCGTTTCTAATGTACTAGAGAAGATAGTGCCCATACTGCTAGTTATTTCATCAAGTTCATCTGTGTGTTTGGGTACACTGAGCAAATAATAATAAAAAAGATATACACTACCATTCAAAGATTTGTGCACACTTGACTGAATTTATTTTTCTCATTATGTTAAAAACATTAAAACATCAGCAGTAGCAGTAAATAAGGAGTTTATTGAGTCATAATTAATTGTGAATATGTGTTCCCCATACTAAAGTGTTACCATTTTGTTTTTTGATTTTTTTGATGTTTGAGTTGGAGCGGATAGTGAAGGAAAAGCATCATCAGGTGTCCCGCACACTTGACCTCATGACATTGATTAAGTTTTTATTTTCTTATGTTTTCGTCACTTCATCATTGTGTTATTTGTGTCTTTACTATTATTCTAACATGTGGAAAATGACCATAATAAAGATTGAGAAAAGGGATAAAACTCTTTACAGCTAGTTTATATCGAAGTTAAAATTTTGAGTCATGAAGATCAAAGGTGTCTCAAACATAGTGCAGTTCACAATGTGATATAAAGCAAAGTGAAGTTGTCCATTAACTCAACTTCAAGGTTTTATGGCACCTCACACGTTAAATGGATAGCGCCCTCAAAAATGAACATTATGTAATCATTTACTGTATGCATTTGGTTACCAGTTCTTTATTTTGTTTAATTTGCAATCACTTGCTGACAGTCTCAAACTTGTGCCCAGACCCACTGAGATACCAAAGTTTGTAATGGAAAGTTATTTCAATATGAACTTAAACATTTTTCATCAAATCCTTGTTTCTTGTAAGCTCAAATGGTCCGAGTTATTATCCACATTCATTTTAAAGGTGCCCTAGAACCCTATTTCACAAGGTGTAATATAAGTCTAAGGTGTCCCCAGAATGTGTCTGTGAAGTTTCAGCTCAAAAACTTTTTTATTATACAATGTTTTAATTGTCTATTTTGGGGTGTAAGTATAAATGCGCCGATTCAGTGTGTGTCCCCTTTAAATGCTCGTGATCCCCGCCCCCAAGCTCGCAACTCTATAATACATTGCATAAACAAAGTTCACACAGCTAATATAACCCTCAAAATGGATTTTTACAAACAGTTCGTCATGCAGCATATCAGATCATGTAAGTATGGTATTTATTTGGATGTTTACATTTGATTCTGAATGAGTTTGATAGTATGCTGTGGAGGGCTAAAGCTAACATTACACACTCTTGAAGAGATTTATAAAGAATGAAGATGCGTTTATGAATTACACAGACTGCAAGCATTGAAAAAATGAAAATAAGGACATGGCTCTGGTCTCCGTGAATACAGTAAGAAACAATGGTAACTTTAACCACATTTAACAGTACATTAGCAACATGCTAACGAAACATTTAGAAACAATTTACAAATATCACTAAAAATATCATGTTATCATGGATCATGTCAGTTATTATCGATCCATCTTCCATTTTCACTATTGTCCTTGCTTGCTTCACAATACCTGCAGAACGTCTGTTGATTCAGCTGTGCAGCTTCAGATGTTAATACTGCCTTGAACATGAGCTGGCATATGTAAAAGACTGGGGGCGTACATATTAATGATCTGACTGTTGCGTCACAGTCGGTGTTATGTTGAGATTCGCCTATTTTTCAGTGGTCTTTTGCACAAATCAAATTTACATAAGAAGGGGAAATCAACGGTGTTTGAGACTCACTGTATGTCATTTCCATGTACAGAACTCTAATTATTTAACTATGCCGAGGTAAATTCTATTAATTCTAAAATTCTAAAATTTTAAAATCTAGGGCACCTTTAAAGCTCTATAGCGGGGTGATGAACTTCGGTCCTGGAGAGCCACAGTCCTGAAGAGTTTTGCTCTAACCCTCATCAAACACACCTGAACAAGCCAATCAAGGTCTGAAGGATTGCTAGAAAGCTACGTGCAGACCAGTTTTAATCAGGGTTGGAGCAAAACTCTGCAGGACTGTGGCTTTTCACGACTGACGTTCGCCACCTCTGCTCTATACTCTTACTATATGTCAACTATTGACTCATTTGTGTCTGTTTTTCAGGGAATTTTAGGAGAAACTTGGTCCAAAACATTGTTGATACTGTAGTTGAATGAAAAATTAGATCAGATTGGATCTCCATGAAGTCTTCTATGCGACAAAAGAGCAACCTCTGGGCAATTAAATCTGGGTTATCAACCAGTATTTAATTGACAATAAGGGTTTTGTAGTGTGACTAGCGTTAAGAAATGAATGAGGTGAGGAAGCCAACATCCAGGCAGCTGGCATCCTGTGACATGCCGCTAATGCTAAAGACTCTCAACCACAACAACAAGAACTAAATCTTTATTAATAGTTCAGTTGAGTTTGAGTCTGATGATAGATCAGAGACTTATGGTGGAGGGAGTGTTCCAGAGCCAATATCCCATCAGCAACATGCCTGAACTCAAGACAAACCTGCCAAGTGTCAATACCACACCAGTTCTAGGACTGAACTTCACTATAATTAAATGCATACCTGCAAAGTTCTAATATTGAACAAAGTACATTCTAACTCCCAACTAGTCACAAATAGATGCTTGTCAGGACTCCTTGGTGTTACTTCTTAAAGCATTTGTCATTTTTCAACTTTCCATCTTTCCATTGTTTGCCTTATATGTCAGATCAAGACATTTAATTCTTAACATGCATTTGTTCCATGCATTGTTGAGTGATACAGTTTATTTGACTTGACGGAACATATTCAGAAATGTGGGACTGGGTATGGTTGTAACATGGGGAGAGTTGTAACACCACCAACTCCACCAATCAGGGGCTAGGAGTCATAAGATCATTTCAGTTTTTACTCACTTCATCTCAGATCCCATATAAATGGTTGTCAAGGCTGGTGATAGACACATGCATATTTTACTATTTTTTTGACCAAAAATACATTTTGTTTAGTAATTAAACTGTTGCTGATAAAATCATTTAACTTATATTAGACTAAAAGTGTAGTTTCTAAGGCAAAAAGTGAAGCATTTTTAACCTGCAGTTTTGGATTGCACTTTTAGATTGTTTCAATAAACCTTTTTTTGATTGTAGCAAATGCACACCATGTATGTGACGTCAACTCATATGGGCTGTGTTATTCTTACAGAGATTTGAATTGGTGCCTTTTGTAGTAAACAAATGTGGTTACTTTGTATAAAAGTTTAAGCTCTCTGGCTCAAAAACCCAGTGAGTTACAGATACTGAAGCAAAAATATAGATTTATAATGAAAACACTAATGTTTCTAATTCTAAGTATGTGAATTTTTGTGCAGTCTACTGGTAGTGTACATAGGAATTTACTTCAGACTTAAAGTACAGTTGAAGGTATATTTCAAGCATAAAAATTAATATGTTCACTTAAAGTAAACTTATTAGTTTTCTGAGAGTATACTTGTGTACTTTTATAAACAAAAACTGTGCTACAAGTATTTAACTAGTAAACTATCACAAGTTCATTTGTAGTATAGTTGCAGTACAAATGAAAAACGTAGTTAACTAGTTGTGTACTCAAAGTGTTACTCTTAAAGTATACTTAAAAGTATACTTTTATACACTAAAAAGTGGGCCGATTTAGCCCTAAGTAGTACTGAAACAGTAGACTTACAAGTGTACTTTAAAATATACTTGAACTTTACTTAAGTATACTTAATAAAATTAAATTGAAGTATACTTATTTTTGTAAGGGTGTACAAACCATGGTTAGTGGTGTCTTCTGTGGATCGTTTGGGAAAATGGATCCAGAGACCAGATGAAATGCTTGACTAATCTCTCTAAGCACTGCTCTATTGTACAGCAGTGGAGGTATTGAATGTTGAAGGGACAGCTGTGGAAGTATATACTATGGGCTATAGCTGCAGGTTGCCATGGCTGTGAACAAACAGAGGTGTAGGATAGTCACTGTTATGAGCTACTGGGTTGAGTGGTAGGGCTGGAACTATGTAGTCTCATATCTGAGGGCTTGTCAGTGTAGTGTTCCTCACAACAGCTGGCAAAATCACAACACTATTACTGGATTCGGAACCGCAAACTAGCATACTACTAGTACTATTTCTGCTATAGAATGATATGCTAAAAATAGTAAGAGTAGTATACTAAGAGTAGTATATAGCTACACATTCATTCAACCTATAGTTTGGCAATGTGACTGCTGCAGTGTCAAATAAAGTGACGATTAAAGGGATAGTTCACTGAAAAATTAAAATTTTGTCATCACTTATCCTCAAGTTGTTCCAAACCTATATGAATTTCTTTCTTCTGTTGAACACAAAAGATGATATTTTGAAGAACGTTGGTAATCAAACAGTTGACGGTAGCCACTGACTAACATAATAGGAAAAAAATACTAAGGAATTCAATAGCTACCATCAACCGGTGGCGTGAGAGCGTCACCTGTGCACCACACCGGTCTCGTATCTCTCACAGAGGAGCTCAGAATGGTCAAATGTAGGAGTGACGACAGTGAAGGACGAGAGAGGACCAGTGCCCATTTGTATAAAGCACCTTAAGTGTAATTTTACCTTAAGATCGCCCTTATTTTTCCCTTAAACTCAAGGGTGTTGCAGAAAATATCCGTTAAGTGTTACTTAAGGGTTTCTTTAGGTGAAATGTCATAAACCCTAAGAATTTCCCTTAAGTATATATTTTTCACTTAAGTAATCCCTTAAAAAAAACAGTAAGTGTTGCATAAAGACCCTTAACTGTCATTTCCCTAAGTATAACCAAAGTCCCTTTAAGACAAGTAATTCCACTCGGCAGCCATCTTTGAAATGCCTCTCGGGCATTCAAGTGCAGCTCCTATCTCTTTGAATGGGGAAACCTCAAATTCTCCAAAGCCGTTTGCCAGCTTTCGATTAAATTTCAAATTTGAAATAACCAATGAAATCTGACAACAACTGTCTCAAAAACTTTGCTTCCAAATGCTTGAACCATGACAAAAAACTGTATTTTTCAGGCTGGATCAAGCTAATATGAGAGTGCATGGTGGCTCAGTGGTTATCGCTGTTGCCTTATAGCAAGAAGCTACCCGATTCAAGCCCCGGCTGAGCCAGGAGTCCTTTCTATGTGGAGTTTGCATTTTAACACGGGCTTCCCCTACAGTCCAAAGACATGCAGGTTTGGTGTGTGTGGGAGAGCACTGTGATGGATTGGCCATCTGTCCAGGGTGCTTTCCCCTGCCTCTTGCCTAAGAAACTGGGATAGCCCATCCCTATTAGCCATATGACACTAGAAAGTCGTATAAGGATCAACAAATGAATATATTTATATTCTAAAGCTTGTATTTACAGTGCCTTGCGAAAGGATTTGTACCCCTGATTTTTTTCACATTTTGTTTTGTTGCAGCCTTATTCTAAGAGGCTTTAAATGACTTTTTTTTTTTCTTTTTCAAATCAATCTTCACTACTCACCCCATGATGACAAAGCAAAAACAGATATGACAAATTTATATCTGCAAATTTATTAAAATGGAAACACTGAAATAATTACATTGTAATTGTATTTAACTCAGTACTTAGTTGAAGCATCTTTAGAACCTTCTTGGGGTATAATGCGGGCCTTAGATCCTCTCAAGCTCTGTCAGGTTGGATGGGGACCGTCGGTGGACAGACATTTTCAGGTTTCTCCAGAGATGTTGGATTAGGTTCGAGCCTAGGCTCTGGCTGGGCCACTCAAGGACATTCACAGAGTTGTCCATAAGCCACTCTTGCATTGTAGCTGTGTGCTTAGGGTCATTGTCCTATTGGAAAGTGAACCTTCTGCCCAATCCGAGGTTCTGAATGCTCTGAATTTTCGTTGACTACTATATTTTGCTGCATTGAGCTTTTCTTCTACCCTGACCAGTCCACCAGTCCCTGTCACTGAAAAACACTCCCACGGCATGATGCTTCTACCACCACACTTTACTGTTGGGATGGTATAGTGCAGGTGATGAGCAGTGCCTGTTATCCTCAATACATGATGCTTGGAACTGAGGTTCATCATTCCTGTTTGTCCCCAGAACTTTGTCTTGACACAATCATGTCTCTGAGCTCTACAGGCAGTTCTTTTGACCTCATGGCTGGTTTTTGCTTTGACATTTTATTGAGAGGTGTGCTCTCCCAAATAATGTCCATTGAATTGAATTTGCACAGGTTAACTCCAATCTAAGTGTAGAAACATGATCCAGTGAAATTGGAATGCTCTTGAGCTACAAGAAAGATTCTACCCGGAAGACTCTAATGCACGTCAATGCTCATTATCTAATCAATCATTACATGTTACCTGAGTATATAAGTTATGTTCCCACCCACTACTGTGTTTGCAGATACCATCGCTGGCATTCACCCCCATCCTCCCCACCACCACCAGGTCGGTCCCTGTCCATACACCGGGGGTAGGCTCCACCCTTGCCTTCATCTTAAGGCAGGATCTGCAAATGTCTGCTACCCTCCGGACTGTACTATGGACGGGGTTTACGCCAAAGAACTTTATCATTTATCTTTGATATTTACATTCAAACTGTTTAAATAAATCGTATTCAAATGTTTCTTTGCTTCCCAAGTCTTTCTGGTAGAAACTTTTTTTCTTAAGTGCCCTAAAAACTATCCCCATTCATGTTTTCCTTTGCAGCAACATTACATCCTCCTGTATCATGGACTTCCTTAGTCAGTTGCGGTACTACAAAACTGCTGAAGATGGTTGTGAGGTTCTGGTGTACCTCAGAGAACTGTGGTATCTTCATTTCATTTTAAACATTTCAGTAGTTTATGCCACATATATAAGTTTCAGTCCTTCCAGTGCTTTTGTTTTTGTTGTCTGAGAATTGGGCACCACAGCATGCAACAGCTCATGAGAGTCAGTCACTCAAACGGCTTTGTATTTTAATCCCACACAGAAGAAGGCGTATGCAGAATGCTAGTACGCCATCAGCTATACTTAGAAGAGTGACTGCATGTGCACCTGTCACTGCACTGTCAACACATGCATCTCTCCAGCTAAGCTGCAACTGCAAACCTCTGAGGCGGCTGCCGGAGCTTTCTGTTGATTCATGGGGCAACAAATCTTGTTTAAAGTGAGACTGTAATGGATAATGGCACCCCTATACATAAGTATGTACAGTGTACATAGCATGTCCCTCTTGCTTAGTGTGGAGAAATAAAGTAAAGAGGGTAACACTTTAGATTACAGCCTGGAAAGTACTGCATAATTACAACAAATTTACAGTGTAACTTTCGATTATTATAGTGTACCTATAAAGTAAGACAAGTTAAAACAACTTAATTAAAAACAGGTCAACAACACTTAGTATTCTTTTTTTTTTTCTTTTTTTTTTTTTAAATCAACTTTTCATTTCAAATTCTAAAGTCCTGACAGAAAATAACACGTTTTGTCCCTTTTTTGTTGTCGTTGTTGTTGTTGTTGTTGTTTCTCTTGCTTGACTTCCTCCTCCTCTTGTTTCTCAACTGATGAATCTTAAGAAGGAATTCCAATAAAAGACAATACAGTACACCCAGAAATTTTCCCATGGTTTAGGCTATTCATCTTTTCGCTTCCAACTAACTGTCACCAGCACCTGCATGAGAGTCGACTTTGTGTTCGACGAAGCATATAATGAGCAACGTGAAGCTTTCATGATGTTCTCGCGGGAGATTCGTGTGAACCTTTGTTTGTGTTTGCGCTCGCACACTTGGCACAGCACTTGCGACGGTTCTGTTATTAATTAATATGAATAAAAATATAGATAGCCTTTTGCTTGACTATGTTATCAAACAGCTAATAATGTGTTGCTAATGTTACACAAACCATGTTCCTGTTCGCGAGTCAGACAGCTGCCTTCTAGCAGTCGGTATCCTTACAAACGCTTTGAAAACCTTAGAACGTCAGTGGAGAAAGACTTATAGTTCATCATAACATCATAATAGACTTGCTATATTGCCAAATCTACACAATTTTTCATATCAACAGAAAATTTACCGGGGTAACCTTGCTTCTCTCGAGACTTTCCTCCTTCAGAGCAGTCATAGTTAATGATATGCTAAAGCCTGCCGGCACGTTGTTGTGATTGGTTACATGGTAGTCTGTGATGTCACAAACACCAACGATTTCAAACTGTGGGTTTACTGCGGTTTCAAACATAAAATACTCAGCAATGGTGCTGACTTATGAATTTGCACATGGTTTGTCTTAAAGCATAAAAACACTACATAGACATATAAACAACATTAAAAACGTCTCGGGTTACGAGTGTAACCCTTGTTCCCTGAGTAAGGGAACGAGACGCTACGTCGTATGACGTGATGGGAACCCTCTGTATTTTGTGTTCGTGAAGCACCTCTGTATCCAACCAATGAAAAGACGTGACGTCAGAGATGGGTGACGTCACGGATCAGGAAGCTATAAAGCACACCTGAACACAAAGCACGCCAGTTTCTGTAAAATGTCTGAAGCAAGCGCACCAGGTATGCAGGAGATACGGCCACGTGACGTAGCGTCTCGTTCCCTTACTCAGGGAACAAGGGTTACACTCGTAACCCGAGACGTTCCCTTTCGTGGGAACTATCGACGCTACGTCGTATGACGTGATGGGAACGCAATCCCAACTACGCCGTCTCTCCCGAGTGCCTGGCTGCTATCTTGTAGCATCCTGGCCCCCGGAGTGATGTTAAGGTGAAGATTGTAAAATCTGATAAAGGTGTGCTGGGATGACCATCCAGCCACACCACAAATGTCGTCCATAGAGACACCAGATAGGAGAGCTCTGAACGCGGCCATACCTCTCGTGGAGTGAGCCCGCACCATCAAAGGACACGGGCGCCCCACCGTCTCATACGCAAGTGAGATGGCCTCGACCACCCACTTGCTCATCCGCTGTTTAGATGCTGGGCCCCCCTTCTTAGGGGACCCATAACATACAAACAATTGTTCTGTTTTTCTCCACAGGGCAGCTCTGTGAACATACGCATCTAATGCTCTTACAGGGCAAAGCAGATTCTTCCTTTCCTGATCCAAGTTTGCGAAAGGAGGCAGGCAGAAAGCCTCAAGTACAATGGGGCCTGGGACCCTCGTCGGACCTTTGGAACATAGCCCGGCCTGGTATGCAGAAAGGCTTTCACCATACCAGGTGCAAACTCAAGACAAGATGGAGCGACTGACAGCGCTTGTAAATCACCAATTCTCTTCAAAGAAGAGACGGCCAAGAGACAGATAGTTTTAAGTGTCAAGAACTTGTCTGACACCTCCTCTATTGGCTAGAAGGGAGCCTCAGCCAGCCCTTGGAGCACAATAGTGGGGTCCCAGGTCGGGGTCTTTGTGCACACCACAGGTCTCAACCTGAGTGCACCACGGAGGAAGCGTACTACTAGGGGGTCTCGACCCAGCGAGGAGCCCCCTACAGGGATATAATGAGCCGAAATAGCGGCCACATAAACTTTCAGCGTGGAAGGGGTTAAACCTTCCGAGAACTTTTCCTGAAGGAACTGAAGCACGTCAAAGAAGAATGGACCGGGTCCAAATTATGCTGTTCACACCACACAGAGAACAATTTCCATTTATATAAGTACAACTTCCTCGTGGAGGGAGCTCTGGAGTGAAGGATGGTCTCCACAACCTCGGTTGAGAGACCAGTTCCTATGAGCCTTGCCCCCTCAGGGGCCAGGCCCACAGTTTCCACATTTCTGGGCGGGGATTGAGAATCATGCCGCCCGCTTGAGACATGAGATCCTGCCTGAGAGGAAGCTCTAAGGCAGAGCCGTGAAGTAGAGACATTATGTCCGAAAACCATATTGTGGTCGGCCAGTAAGGGGCCACCAATATTAGGTCGACCTTCTCCTGGCGAACCTTCTCCAGAACTCTCGGGAGCATTGAGACTGGGGGGAACGCATACAGACGTAGCCTCAGCCACGTCTGTAGCATGGCATCCAGCCCTAGAGGTGCTGGGTGCTGAAGTGAGTACCACAGAGGGCACTGAGCTGACTCCTCTGTGGCAAAATAGAGCGACTTGAGCTCGACCGAAAGTTTTCCATATCAACTCCACCACCTCGGTGTGGAGTTTCCATTCCCCCGGTCTCGCGCCCTGCCTCGACAGGGCGTCCGCTCCCACATTCAACCGCCCGGGGATGTAAGCTGCTCTCAGCGAAAGCAGCTTCCCCTGAGACCAGAGGAGGATGCGACTGGCCAGCTTGAATAACAGGCGAGGCCGCAAGCCCCCCTGATGGTTGATGTATGAGACCACCGCAGTGTTGTCTGTGCGGACCAACACATGGTGATCTCTCAGGTCTGGGAGGAAGTGTTTTAATGCAAGAAACACCGCCATCATCTCCAGCCGATTTATGTGCCAGGAGCGCTGATGGTCCTCCCAGAAACCCTGAGCCGAGCGACCACTCATGATCGCCCCCCCAGCCCGTGAGGGAAGCATCTGTCGTAAGCATTACACGACGACCAGAAGTCCCCAGCACGGGTCCCTGGGATAGGAACCAAGGCTTCTTCCACATGACCAGAGCACGAAGGCATCAGCGCGTGACTTTGATCATGCGAAAAGGATTTCCCCTCGGGGAAAACCCCTTGGTCCTGAGCCACCACTGTAGGGGTCTCATGTGCAGAAGGCCAAAAGTAATAACGTTGGACGCAGCTGCCATCAGACCCACCAGTCTCTGAAACTGTTTTACAGTGAGTGACTGGCCTAACTTCACCCCTTTCACAGCCCCGAGAATGGAACTCACACGAGCAGGGGACAACTGCGCCTGCATCGTGGTGGAATCCCAGATTACACCTAAGTAGTTTGCAACCTGACTCGGGACCAGCACACTCTTTTTGGCGTTGAGCCTCAGCCCAAGCCTCTTCATGTGCGACAGAACAACATCTCGATTTTGACCTGCCAATTTTTCTGTTTGAGCTAATATCAACCAATCGTCGACATAGTTCAGCACGCAGATGCCCTGGAGTCTCAGCGGAGCCAGCGCTGCATCCACGCACTTCGTGAACATGCGGGGTGAGAGGGATAGGCCGAACGGAAGAACCCTGTATTGGTAAGCTTCGCCCCCGAAAGCAAACCTGAGGAACTTCCTGTGTGAAGGATGGATGGATACATGAAAGTATGCGTCTTTCAGATCTATCGCTACAAACCAGTCCTTGGACCTGATCTGAGGAATGATCTGTCTGAGTGTAAGCATTTTGAATTTCAGCTTCTTTACGGATCGATTTAGCACACGTAAATCTATGATCGGACGCAACCCTCCATCCTTCTTCGGAACAATGAAGTAGCGGCTGTAAAAGCCCGACATTTTGCTGGGAGGGGAAACCCTTTCTATAGCCCCTTTTTGCAAAAGCGTCGTTACTTCTTGCTCCATCACCAGAGACTGCTCTGGGGTTACCACCGTAGGAAGCACCCCATTGAACTTGGGCGGTCGTGAACCGAACTGAATTCTGTAGCCCTGTTCTATCATGAGCAGCACCCACTTCGAAACATTCGGGAGATTTTTCCACTCTTCCAAATATTCTACTAAGGGAACCAGTCTCTCGAGACTGGTCTCTGGTGTTTTTTGAGCACTTGGCTCGTCTATCTGACGCGGCGCACCGGCAGACAGACGAATCACGTGCTGGCCGACCCTCCTCGGAGGATCGGTGGAAACTGCTGTGCCCTGACTCACGCTTGGTGGCAGGGTTGACAGAACGGTCCCCTGAGGGCACCGAGGAGGACCCGATATCCGAATCCCCCCGGAGGGGGCTGCCCTCAAGAGATCCTGCAATTTAAATGTCAGGACCTCTTCTTTGAAGCCTTCCGAGAGATAATGACAGTCCTCAGATCCGTCCTACCTCCGGACTTTTAAATTCCTCAGAATTTAATGTATTCAATATTTCATTTAATCCTCAAATTAAATGCAGCCAGTTCTTATATAAATATATATTTTTTGAACAGACTGAATATATTTAGAATACAAAAAAGAATTATAGCTCGTAATAATTCGCAAGGTGTTTTAGGGAAAGAGAGAAAGGGAACTCCCGTCTACTCAGATCCCTTAATACATACACATACACACACATGCATAATTACGGACACGTGATATATGCTTAGCCTCGGCAAACGCAAGACCCGAGCCGTATTTTCATTCTTGCAGACTTAATCTACGCGCTGCCTCGGCAACGCGAGATCCGAGCCATATATTCTTTAATGAAAACTCAGTCTACGCGCTGCCTCGGCAAGCGCGAGATCTGAGCTATATACTTTAATGAAAACTCAATCCACGCGCTGCCTCGGCAAGCGCGAGATTCGAGCTTTGCAATAGACTTTTATTCCCTCGAGAATAAAGCCAACAGGAGTGGAGCTACAAAACTCCCGCTAGTGCATACTTTTCTTCGGGACATTTTTATGAATGAACACTGTCACTGTCAGTTGTGAGCTGACGTGCACGCTCCTCTCCCAGCAAACAAAACATAAATCGTGTGTATCCCAACTCGCTTTGTAGTGTAGCACAGGGGGAAAATCAAACTGCTGTTCACGATTGATTTGTTATAAACGTGTGATTTTGAAACACGATATGTGTGTGTGACTGTGAGGTGGCGATCCTCAGATCGATATCACAATATCCACCTCCTCAGAGCTGGACATGTGAGTATCGGTGCCTCAACCCGGGGGAAGAAACCGCAGAGCGTGCTTCCACCTGGGAGACGGCGCTGAACCTGGCTGGTGAGGGCAGAGAAAAGGCGCGCCCGTCTCTAATCCCTCTGTCAGATCCATTTGTGAACCCCACGAACGGAGCCTCCGCCCTGCCTCAGCAGAAGCGGGACCCGATCCGCGGGGAACACTGGAGCAGTGTCCTGAGAGTGAGTTTTTACAGTGCACACAGACGGCTCCCTCGAGAGCTGCTTGTGCTCACTCCCATTTCACTGCTGTTTCTCGCCATAATACGTGTCTTTTTTTATATATAAATATATGGATTGGTGTGAGATACTCTTGTCCTCAGACGAAGAGGTCTTGACTTGTTTATATGTAATAAGACAAACAACACCAAATAAGACACACAAGATACTGAGAGCGCTTGCTGAAGACAACAGAAGCTGGCGTGCTTTGTGTTCAGGTGTGCTTTCTAGCTTCCTGATCCGTGACGTCACCCATCTCTGACGTCACGTCTTTTCATTGGTTGGATACAGAGGTGCTTCACGAACACAAAATACAGAGGGTTCCCATCACGTCATACGACGTAGCGTCGATAGTTCCCACGAAAGGGAACTTGATTTTCACCACAGGGGGTCTTTTAAAGGATTAGTTCACTTCAGAATTAAAAGTTCCTGATAATTTCCTCACCCCCATGTCATCCAAGATGTTCATGTCTTTCTTTCTTCAGTCGAAAAGAAAATAAGGTTTTTGAGGAAAACATTCCAGGAATTTTATCCATATAGTGGACTTCAACAGGGTTCAAAGAGTTGAAGGTCCAAACTGTAGTTTCAATGCAGCCTCAAAGCGCTCTAGCAAAATGATTTGTCATTTTCTATAAAAAAGACCTTTCCAATGTGATTATGTAATGTGTGGTGCAGAGCAGTTCCAGATGAGCATTTGTGGTTAATTTTTTTTAGAAAAATGGGATCGTGTAGAGCCCTTTGAAGCTGCATTGAAAGTGCAATTTTGACCTTCAACCCGTTGATAGCTGTTGAAGTCCACTAAATGGAGTATAATCCTGGAATGTTCTCCTCAAAAACCATTCTTTTCAACTGAAGAAAGAAAGACATAAACATCTTGGATGACATGGGGTGAGTAAATTATGAACTAATCTTTTAAGGAAATCACACGAAGCACAATAAAAATCTTTAAAATGTTTTTCTAAAGTGTATTCTAAAGTGTACAAAATTACTGATGAAAATGTTTGTTGAGGAAGAGTTTTGCTGATTTTGTCAAAGAAAACCAAAGATGAGACAAAAAAGACACGCTGTGGCAATAATAGAAAGATTTGAAATAAAACATACTATCAACAAAAATACAAAAAAGTAATCAAAATAAAACCTTACAAACCTCACTTGCAGTAAGCAGAAAGTTAGTGTGGCATTCCAAACACAGACATTGAGTAACTACTAATGAGAAAAGACTCTTAGGCTTTACTCACTCATCAGTTTTCCCTCATAGCCATCATTTTCACTCTGTTTGAAGTTAAGGTAAAATGGCTCAATGCTCATGGATGTTAAATATGATTATGGCAGAAGGACCTATAGATTATAGTAACTGGCCTCATGGACACAATCATGTTTAAACTTGCAGATATTTGTTTGTAATAGGCATCAAGGTTAAATTGGTATGTATAGAGACTTCAGCAGTGCGACTGGGTTACTCAAGCTAATGAGGGGAATGGCAGCTTGCCTAAAAGAGAGAAGTGAAGGGCAACCAGTGACAAACTCTGAGGCAAAGGCAAGAGACATCAGCCATTAGACAGTCCAAAATTCACTTAAATTAGCTGCCATCCAAAATGAGAAATGTGTATTTGCTCTGAAATGGCTTGTGATTTTAGTTTTAACATGAGAATCCACCAAACAGCCATTTTGCCAAGGAGATTCAAAACAATTAAAGCCAAAAATAAAATACAGTAAAATTGTAATCAAGGCATGTTTTCCACACCGTTTTTCACATAAAAAAAAACAAAAAACAGTTATTTCTTGAGTTACAGCTCCCTATTGCATTGGAAATTGATACAATTGTTTTGTTTTGTTTATTTTCCATCCAAGTGCCCTCAGAAAATACGGAATATCTTTTAATCTGTTAATGATATTTCAAATTTTATCCAAATCAGACAAACAACCATCACTATGTTGGAGTTAGCAACAGCCAAAACAATCTCACAGATATTCCACCTCTCCCGTAAGTTCCAGGAGTCTCCCTCATTACTGATAGCGGCTCCCTGATGTCCTCAAATTATAAACAATAACCCAGAAATGGAGATGTGTTTTCGGTGATCCGATCACAAGTGGTCAGACAAGACGCATTACAATTCACACCGGGTATTAACATGCGTTTTAAATGCATCTCCTGTGACCACTTGTGTTTGGATTTCGTCGAGACGCTTCCCTCTTATTTCATCACACTCTACATCAATTTTATTTTTGATGCATAAATACTCTTGGGATGTGTAATTTCATAAAAAAATTATATTTATATATATATATATATATATATATATATATATATATATATATATATATATATATATATATATATATATATATATATATAATATAATATATATAATATATATAATATAAGCAAAAGGGTAAATTCCTTCACTACAACACAATCTTTTGGCCAGGTCTCGCTGCACAGACAGTGACTTTCACAAATTCACAGATTGACCACTGCTGGCCATTATTGTTGGTTTGTCCAATTGATACATTAAATATGTTAACACTTGTACCAAAGAACCAAAGAAAGTATCACAATATCACCCAATACTAGTGTCTTGCAATGTAAGTACTGCTTATTAACAATATTGTCATAATCAACTTTATACAGAAACACAAGTAATAATATCAATAAAGACCCATTTATCGACCTGCCAACAAACAAATATTAAATATCCAGTGACAAACTTTCTCTCTCTGTGGCTAGGAAAGTGGGTTTAAGTTTCAGCCAGCATCCTGATGGAGATGACAAATCAAGGACAAGCGAAAACCGAGGAGAACCAAAGTGAGAGATAAAAGCCAAAGGAGATGTCTCCTCTACAGGCACCTGTGTTTAGCAGAGACAGAATCAAATTATCGCATTATCTCTTGCCCACGCAGAGCTTCAGTCGATATTCTGTAATCAAGACTTGTTAATGTTCACCTCAGTCTGACTTGCAAAGTCCTTCACATCTGCTGTCAAAGATTCAAAGGCCAATGTGATGATTTCCATTTCCACCATAAATTAAAAGAGGTGTGGAAATATTTGTGAAGATCAAAGACCCTAGCGGTGCCGTCCAGGAAGTCAAACTAAGCCATAAAACAATGACAGTCTTTTGAAGCAATCCCACAAAGTTTGCATTAGCAAAACATCTGTGTTCCTTGGGTTAATGATCACCAGTTCATTTGACTTAGTTAACGAAGAGTCTTTGTGGAGACTTCTGTCTTCTGATCTGTTCTGTTGGGATCATGGACACCAGGGAAGAAACAACATAATGAAACTAATAGAGATAGAATTGTAAGGAATTGAGAGTGTCTCCACTCCATGTCTTCCTCAGTTGATGACTGTAGTAGGTTGTCAGAGGCAAGGAAATGTAGAATGATAATCACTGATAATTGATAATGCATCGGTTACAACAAAGAAACGTGGAAAAGCAGTTACAGGGGATGTTAAAATTACGGTAGGACTTCTGAAGCAGCAAAACAAGTAGGTATATTGAGAGTTTACACAAATATTAATTTTTAGCAGATGGTTTATGTAAACAGCCTAATTTCATTGACAAATAATTTTCATCAACAACATTTTTTTACTGTCAAAAATGAGACGGGAACAATGCATTAAAATGAAAATGCATTTTAATGCATTTTTAATGAAAATGCATAACTAAAAAAAAATCTGTCAGCACTTTCATCATTTGAATAAAAATCAAATCGAATAAAGATAAAAATGTTAGAGAGAGACAATTTGGGAAGAGATACAGACAGAACTGATGTCCTGACTTCTGGTAGATGCGCACATTTGAATTGTAACATGCTAAGTGATCTTCCCGGTGGGACATCATTCTCCAACATATCCTCCAACCAATACGACCATATAGGTTGTTTGTCACTTCCCTGAAATACGACCCATAAGAGTGTTTGCTAAAGTTGCACCCCTATCGATAAAAGGACACTTTCATTTTAATGCATTGTTCCCTTTCATCTGGGTCATATTACTGGTTTCGCGTAGCTCAATTGGCAGAGCATTGCAATAACAAATATGCAATCATGTGATCATGCGATCGTGGGTTCGATCCCAGGGAACGCATGTGCTCATAAAGTGTATATGCACTATAAATCACTAAGGGTTGGTTTAGGGTTGGGGTGTGTGTAGTCGTTAATAAAAAATGAGTTTTGCTAAATGGAAATAGGATAAAATGTGTACAAATCCACACACTGCATTTAATTGAACACGCATTTTGATTGGTAATGACAGTCATACGTCATTTCATGACGACAGACGTAACACGACATTGTCATCATTTTTACGCCAGCTAGAGGGCGCATGACTTTAAAACATAAATACAGGTCGTAATAAGGTGCTTGGGTCGTTTTTGTTTTGAGGAGAGTCTCTAATTTGGCATACACTTGCTGCATGTCTCATGAAATGTTCAAAAATTTAAATGACTGAGAGAAAGAGAAGACATACGAATAAATATGAAAAAGCGCGAATTCAATCCAGATTTGTTAATGACACCAGAAAGTCAATGACATTCTCAGACGTCAAGGCACAAGTATTGAACTGAGCTCTCTTTTGAGTGTTTTTGCACTTGAACGCACAAATATACACACAATTATGTCAAAATGTCCATTTTTGTTTGGTTTATTTGTGTAAACAACACAGTTGGTAATGTCTTAAGTCTGAGAACATCAGTATTCACAAACATGAGAATATCGGATGCATATCAGTGTATTGGATCCATGCATTCTGCCTTAAAGTGACAGCAGCCAAATAAACCTGCTGCTGTCCGTCATTAAAGTTAATCAAACAACAAAAGAAAAAGAGAAATTACTCAATGTTTTTGACTGAATAACTTTAATAGCTTTAATATGTATCAATGTATATTTTAATTTGATTTATTATTTTAATAATAAATATTTTTATAAATAAAAGAATGAATAGATGTTCTTAAGTATTTTTGATGAACTAAAAGAGCCAGTTCATATGAGTCATTTGTTTGATAACTAGACTACACAGACTACATAGACAACTCTGCTCAGATTACATATGGTCCCTCTCTATATAGTGTTAAAGTAAAACTGAAGCAGAGTTACAGTTAATGAGATAGTTAAGTGATTAAGTTTTGATTTGAGCATTAGTGATGAACACCTGCTGTCAACAAGCACAATCACTGAAGAGAAACACAATAACTACAAAGTTCTTACTACAAAACTTCCAGCCACAGCCTTAGATGAAATCAACTGAAGATAAAAGATATTAAATCTCTCAAGATCTGATTAAACAACTCCACAAACAGCATATTATCTAATTAACTTTAACTGTGCTTCAGTGTTATTTTAACTCTATGTAGAGAGGGACCATATGTTCTCTGAGCAGAGTTGATTTAACTCTGGGGATTTTGCTGTGTATATGCACTTTTAAGAACCATTAATGGAACAAAACAAATAAAACCATTTCTGCATAAGAACAGTTCCCAACTGTTGTAACTAACCATATATTTTTGCTTTTCAAGGTTGAGAAAACATGTCTTGTATCCGTCATTTCTGATGTCAAAGGTTGTTTCCAATCAAGATGATATTTTGCTGCAAATTCAGAAGAGGATAAACTAGACAGACACTAACATCGACATGTTGTGCAACATGTCCTCATCCTCAAAAAACGTGATGTTCACTGCTTTAAAAACAAACGATCAATCAGTCAATCATGTAGCTACACACCAAATCACTAAAGATTTTGGACTGAACCTCCAAGTCATGCTCCGAAAACCATCTAATAGCCTTGAAGCAGAGACTGTATTTTTTAGAATGACCGAAAAATAAACTGATTCACCTTTTTAGAATGTTCTGATTATATATGTTGTGTTCATTACAGGATCTATAGGATCCCAAATTCATCAGTACCAACCATCACACAGCAGCATCAGTTCACAGGGATGTATTAGCCTGAATGAGGATGCTTTTAATACATGCAGCAATAGAGGGAAAGTGTGACCCTTGACCCCATGTCATCAGCTCAATGAATGCTTTATGAGGTCAGTGAAAGCTGCTGCTGTGACAGCAGGACATGAATACACAGCTGACAGACACTCATGAGAGCTGCTGAGAGGCACCGCTACAGTAATATATATTAATAAACAATATATGATGATTTGATTTAAGAACATTGTTTACTTATTCACAAAAAACAATATTAGTATTGCGCTAGGTCGTTGAGAACTTCTGATCAATACATGCATATGAACGCTTCTAGTTATACAAACTTGGTTTTATGAATCATTGTATTCCAAAGTGTATCAGAACACAATTCATAATACAATGTAAGTACACATTGCATTCTCAGCAAAGCCACAAGGTGCTCTATAATGAAGTAAATATAATAATATTTGAATAAATGTCTTCATCTGTGGTCAGGTTTCTTTGTCGCTACTGCCATAGCAGAGTAGTCATTTGAAGAGAATACTGTTGAGCAAATTGCTGAATACACCAACATGTACTTTCTCCAAAAGTAAGAATAAAGAAACTTTGACATGTATTTTTTCTGTGATTTTGTTGAGGTCTTTGGACTGAACCAGCAAATATAAATAGGATAGTATAAGTGTTCATATTTTTTTGTTTTGTTTGATATGTTTTAAGATTGCCCTAGATTCAAAAATTGAATTTATTTGAATAACAAGAGTTCAGTACATGGAAATGACATACATTGAGTCTCAAAGTCCATTGTTTCCTCCTTCTTATATAAGTCTCATTTGTTTAAATGACCTCAGAGGAACAGGCGAATCGCAACATAACTTCGACTGTTACATAACAGTCGGGGTGTACGCCCCAATATTTGCAAATGCCAGCCCATGTTCAAGGCATTACACAAGGGCAGACAGTATTAACGTCTGGATCTGTGCACAGCTGAATCATCAGACTAGGTAAGCAAGCAAGAACAATAGCGAAAAATGGCAGATGGAGCAATAATAACAGACATGATTCATGATATCATGATATTTTAGTGATATTTGTAAATTGTCTTTCTAAATGTTTTGTTAGCATGTTGCTAATGTACTGTTAAATGAGGTTAAAGTTACCATCGTTTCTTACTGTATTCACGGAGATATTTTCATTTTTTAAACACTTGCAGTCTGTATAATTCATAAAAACAACTTCATTCTTTATAAATCTCTCCAACAGTGTGTAATGTTAGCTTTAGCCAGAGAGCACTATCAAACTCATTCAGAATCAAATGTAAACATCCAAATAAATATTATAATTACGTGATTAGACATGTTGCATGATGAACACTTTGTAAAGATCAATTTTGAGGGTTATATTAGCTGTGTGAGCTTTGTTTATGGTGGTTGAGGCAAGCGCGAGCTCTTGGGGTGTGGAGCACGAGATTTAAAGGGGCCGCGTACCCTGAATTGGCGCATTTATAATGATAGCCAGTTAAAAAAATTAACAAAATGGGGTATTTTGAGCTGAAACTTCACAGACACATTCAGGGGACACTTTATCTTTTGAAAACATGTTCTTCGGCACCTTTAAGTTGACTTCATCTTATGTTATGTAAACAATGAAGATAAAGGTCTTGAATTTATCATTTAGATCTTTTGTTGGCCAAATTTGCAAGTTGAAAGCAGTGTTTGGTAAGTTACTCTAAAAAAAGTAATTAATTACTAGCTATTAATTACATCTACAACAGTGTAATTAAATTGGTGTACTAATTATTCTCTGTAAATTGTATTGCATTACGTATTACTAATTTTTAAATCTCATCTCAGCCTTGACCAGCTGAACAATGCAAGGATAGAAATAAAACTGCTCTTTTATTTATTTCAAATAAATAATATAATATTGCATAAATTATTCTTGAAATGACCAAAGTATTTAAAGGGAGAAGGTTACATTAAAACATACATCAGATGTTATATTTTGATATCAAATCCACTATTGTTTTATAATCTATACAGTATTTAAAGGATTAGTTCACTTTAAAATGAAATTTTCCCCATGATTTACTCACCCTCAAGTGATCCTAGGTGTATATGACTTTATTTTTTCTGATGAATGAGTATTTCTGTTTTAAACTCAAGAAAGTGTATCCGTTCACGTACCCCACACGTCTCCGGGGAGTTAATAAAGTCCTTCTGAAGCGAAGTGATGCATTTGTGTAAGAAAAATATCCATATTTATCAAGTTATAAAGTAAAATATCTAGCTTCTGCCAGACCGCCTTTAGTATTCAACTTATGAAGAAAGTGTAAAGCTTCTCGTAGACAATTACATTACGTCCTACGCCTTTTGTAATCAACTTATTAAACTTTTTTCGTAAATTGAATACAGAATGCGGTCTGGCAAAAGCTAGTTATTTTAATTTATAATGTGTTAGATATGGATATTTTTCTTACACAAACACGCAATGTGCTTCAGAAGGCCTTTATTTTAATTTAATTGGAGCCGTGTGGAGTACGTTTATGATGAATGGATGCAATTTTTGAGCTTTAAACAGGTGGTTTCCATGCACTGCCATTATAAAACTTAGGAGCAACAGGATATTTATTAATATAACTCCAATTCTATTTGTCTGAAAAAAGAAAGTCATATTCACCTAGGATAGCTTGAGGGTGAGTAAATCATGGGGTAATTTTCATTTGAAAGTGAACTAATCCTTTAAAGGTGCAGTATGTAGGAATGACACCCAGCGGTCGAAATAGGTACTATAGTCTAAATTCAAAATATTGTGTGCCCCACCCTCTCCTTCAAAGACGCGGGTTGCCAGCTTGAGGACACGCAACAAGAGTGAGTGCAATTGACAATGAAAGCCGAGGAGACTTACACACTTTAAGTTGATTTATCTGTGTTTTAATATGCTGTCGTTCATAGAGATTTTTAGATGGATGCAGAGGCTTTTTAGGTCAGGTAGAATCTGCGATTCTCTGACCCAGTTTTTGTTTTTTCCATGGCTGCACATACGCTGTATTTTCTGCCAACTGGCAATCTGTGATGTCGAAATACTATTGGATAAACTGGCAGCACACGGTTTCGCACAGACCAAAACAAAGACAGACACTTCGACACACATTTGGCTGTAGCATTGTATTTCAGAGAAACAAGTAGGTCAACTTAGCATGTTTCCTAAATATCTGCAAACATATTGGGATATTTTTATGCTTTATTAAAGTGAAAATCTTACATATAGCACCTTTAATGCAATTACAGCAGAAGTAACTGTATTTAAAAGTTAAAATTAAAAGTAATCCCTTACTTTACACTTTCAAGGGGAAAAGTAATTATATTCCAGTAATGCATTACACCCAACACTGTATGTATGTAGAAATTTGCCATCTTAAAGGGATAGTTTACCAAAAAAATAAAAATGCAGTCATTGTTTCAACACATTTCTCACATTCATTGTTTCAAACCTGTATGACTTTCTTTTTTCTGAGGAACACAAAAGAAGATATTTGGAATATTGGTGTCCAAACAACACGGGACTTTCATTGTACAGAAAAAAAGAGACATTTTTCAGAATATCTTCTGTGTTCCATAGAAGAATAAAATGCATTTTTGTGTTTTTTCAAACTGAGCTTATATTTATTTGGCATAATATTTCATGTGATTATCTGAATGCTAGTTCAAATATATGTATTTTTCTGACTTCCAGGGGAAATTAATTCTCTAACTGAACAGATTAACCCCGTTTTCTTTATATGTCCTGCAAGGTTATTCAAGGTTCGTATAATTAGGATCTTTGTTAGCTGTCCCCTGAACATGAAGGTTGTTTTAATGACTTCAGTGCAATAAATATCTTTACACAGAACAAAGGTACACCTGAAACATCCTGGTCTACTGATAAGAAATTTGCGAATAAAATTAGATAAGATAAATGATGAACAATACTCTATGGTTTTCAAGTGGCCTTATGAATAACTTCATCCAGATAAACACATAGCAACAAGGTGAAGAGGAACATACTGATGTTCAAACAGTGTAGCTTCCTCCTACGTGGGCTTGTTTAAAGTTAAAGCAGGGTGTAGCTTTGTGACAAACAGCCATAATAAGTACTACTGAATGTCTTATTGAGACCTGTAAATATACTGTTCATATTATTAGCGTCTTTTAATAGAACATATGTTAGCTCTCCTCTGAACATGAAGGCGAGGTACTGTATGAAGATTTGCTCCACAGCTCCTCTGCACAGAAGTGCGCATGCGTTGAACACCCAAGATGCTAGCGCAAAGATCCTACAGTCTCATGTTGCAACCTTTGCTCTGTCCTAAATCTGATCTGTTGATCATAAAATAGACTGAAGGAAGGAAGTCAGGGAACTCCTTGTTTACCTCAGAACTTTCATAGGATCTCTATTTCTTGTCAGTGTCCTTTATGCTCTGGTTTTCCTTTAGTTGACTCAAAAATTAAATTTGTCATTATTTGTTTATTTTGAAGGATATTCATGCAGCTCTTTTCCATACAAAGACATTTTATAGTGACCATGGACAAAGAAAGAAAACACCATAAAAATATCATAATAGTATAAAATTGTCAACACAGCTAGGCTAGTCTTCTGAAGTCATACAATAGGTTTGTGTGAGGAAAAGAACGTTCATCACAATATTCATTTTCAGATCAAATCTGACAGGACAATCACCTCAATGTTTAGAGACAGGAACCAGTATTGTTACCAAGGTTACAGGCAGAGTTTTGTATGTAAGTGGTTTTGGAGGTATGCTCATGTGGGTCCTCGATCATTATACTGTCAGAAAAAATGTGCAAAACTTGTACCTTTATGGGCACAACAGTGTGTCACGGTGTACAATATATCAAAAGACCGTCAAAATTAAAACCATGTACAACACAACACTGTAACGAGGTTAGTAAATGTGGGAAGAAGGAGGCGGGAACCGGCGAATGTTCAAACAAAGTTTAATTCCAAAATGAACAAAGAACAAAACGAAAGTAATGCCGGCAGACCCTCGCGGACGTCTGCCGGCCACACAAACATAATAAAACATAAAATAAAGTCCAGGCCTGGTCCTCTCTCGTCCTTCACTGTAGTCGCTCCTCCTTTTATGCTCCTGGAGCTCCTCCGTGAGGGAATGAAGGCCGGTGCGCCTCCCAGGTGATGCTCGTTATCACTCGCGTCACCGGCCTCGCGCCGCTCCCTCATGGCTCTCGCCCGCCCTGGTCGCCACAAACACTATGATGAAAGCTTTGATTAAAAGCCAGAGAAAATAGATAATATTGTGTAGTGTATGGGGCAATTCTAATAAAAACAGGTAGGATGTCCCAAAGTTTCAGGGCAGCAACAGCAAAAACATGATCACCTTTCAATTTCAGCTCAACCCAAGGAACGTTTAGCAATCTCTGGTTAGATGACCTTATAGGCCTTACTGGATTGTGAACAGAAAGTAAATCAGAAATATATAAAATATAAATATAAAATCTAAAAAATTAAAACCAGAGTAATGTGCTCTCATTTCCACACACCAGTTAAGAACCTAGCAGCTGCATTCTGTACCATTTTCAGGCAGGCAAGTTATGCTTGGTTAAAGGCAGGAACACACCAAGCCGACGGTCGGGCGTCGGGCAGTTTTTCTTCGTCGGCCGACTAAAGCCGGGTTCACACTGTGCGATTTATAATAGTCCTTTGCGATGGTTACTTGTCAGACTGTACGAACATGATCCTCATGTCACACTGTGGGATCTCAGCTGTCATTAATGTCAGACTGCACGACAGTCAAAACGCGTTAAAAACGGACGCGCACATGAAAACTTGTCCGGAGTTTTACATCATCAAATTATACACATTCGTTGACAGTGAACTGCGTTACACACAGGACTGAAATGGTGGCTAACAATGACATCTCTATCATTCATTTTGATCACGGCTTGTCTTGAAAAAACGAAGACAATTTGACGTTCGTCGTAGGAGAAGTCACACTGGAGGATTGTGTGGCAAATCTTCTGACACTGCCAGAATTTCGCCGGAGGTCAAATTTGATCGCAACGGTCATTAACCAGCTGTCTGTGAACATGTCAAACTAACGATTAAAGACAACAGATTTTAGGCTAGGATTATAGGAATCTTATAGTATTTTCAAATTTTGTCTCAGACGACCAAATCTTGGCCAAAATCACACAGTGTGAACCAGCCTTTAGTTTTCTCAGTGTGTTCCGCACCGTCGGCTGAAGTTGGTCCTCGTTGGCTTTTTTTCGGCTGATTCGACATGTTGAATCGGCGTTGGAGCTCGTCGATCCGTCGGGCCATCTGACCATTCTGATTGGCACTTAAGCTACTGCCGTCTGCTGTTTCTGAAAGGCATTTCATCTCACGCAGGCACAGAACTGACGTGCTACTTGGCCGTCGGCTGTTGAGCGTCGGTTTGGTGTGTCAGACCAACTTTGGACACAGACGCTGCCGATGTGAGCCAACCCCACAGTCTGCTTTCGTCGCCACTAGTTCATCGGCGTTGGCTTGGTGTGTTCTGGCCTTAAGACATATAATGATGAATTACAATAATCAAGCCTTGTCAAAATGAAAGCATGGATCAGTCCTTAAAAGAAGGAAATGATGACGACTCAAGACAAGAACTAACATGTTTGTCAATTTCAAGAGTGCTACCGAAAAAACACCCAAATTCTTCACTAATGGTTTAACAAATGGAGACAAATGGCCAAAGATTAAATAAGGTGCACTAACAGCTTCTGAAGATTGAAACACTATAATCTCAGTTTAAGGACATTAAGGCTGTTACGTCAGACAAGCTAACAGAGTATCCAAACCCCTCTTGTTAGATCCCAAGGGCAGAGAGATTTGGGTATCACCAGCATAACGGTCCCACTTTATATTAAGTGGCCTTAACTACTATGTACTTACATTTAAATTAATCATTTGATACAATGCACTTATTGTGTACATACATGTTTTTACATTGTACTTATATTTTAAAAACACCTGCATGTAATAGGGTGCCCCAGGGATGCAGCGTTTTTGTAGGCCAACCCGGAAGTTAGCGGCGCACGGGTTCCCATAGACATTTGGAAAATCACAGAAAATAAGCTCTGTGTTTAACAAAGAGTTATGACACTAACACGTTTTGTCTATCAAGATAATCTTTACAAGTTAACACAACATTTATAGATTTTGAAGCCTAAATAAAGTCGTCAGATATAAAAGGCTAACAGTAGGCTATAAACGGACTACAAAACACCATGGTCACGGATCAACGTCGTCACCACCAAGCTTCCTCAAACTTTATTTAGAAAAAAACTCTATTTAAAAACATGCTCGCTGATTATGATCTGCGCTGTGTATGAACGCTTATCCACTTTTTCATGAGAAATGCTGTCCAAATGTCCCGTTTTTAATGATGATGTCTAAAGTCCTCGCCAAAGGAAGTAGTCCCTTTTAGCAATTTGTTAGCAACCGCCGTTTTTTGGCACAGTAAAAGTTTAAAAAATCACAAGTGGGTTATAACTGGTGTGTTGTATGTCATAGATCAAAACGTGAAAGTATTTAGAGGCTTTGTTAACCACAGACCTTATTTCAGGCGATTTAGCAAAAGCCCATTCAAAAAACCCATAGACTTTACAGCGTTGGAACCGGAAGTCCTAAAATGCTAACTCACTTCCGGGTTTTGCCTACAAAAACACGTCATCCCTGGGGAACTCTATTACATCTGTAATTCATTTCTGTAATTACATTTATAATTACAATGTTGACCCATCCCTTACACCTTAACCCACCCTTAAACCAACCCATACCACCAAACCTGTCCCTAACCTTAACCTGTATCCCACCTCAATAACAGCAATAGTGTTTTGCAATTCAGTATGAACCCAACAGTAAATAGTATTTAAGGCCACCTAATATAAAGTGGGACCAGCATAACAATGAAAAGAGTACAGTGTTTCTTAAAGAGTTAGTTCACACAAAAATGAAATTTCTGTCATTAAGAACTCACCCTCATGTCATCCTAAACCTGTAAGACCTTTGTTTGTCTTGTTGTATTCCTGACTTGTAAGTCACTGTGGAAAAAAGCGTCTGCCAAATGAATAAATGTAAATGTAAATGTCTTCAGAATCTGATCCACACATAGGCAGCAATGACATTGCACATTTTGAGGTCCAGCAGTATGACGGGACAGACGAATTTGTTGAATAAAATCGTTATTTTTGTTTCGTTTTTGCGCACAAAAAGTATTCTTGTCACTTCATAATTTTAAGGTTGAACCACTGTCGTCACATCGCCAGTTTTAGCGATACGTTTAGTACCTTTCTGGACCTCAAAAGATGCAATTTCGTTGCTGCCTATGTCTGGATCAGATACCCTCGGATTTCATAAAAATATCTTAATTTGTGTTCCGAAGACAAAGAAAGGTCTTAAGGTTTTGGGATGACATGAGGGTGAGTACTTAATGACAGAAATTTCATTTTGGGGTGAACTAACCCTTTAAAAAATCAACCTCAAAGGAAGCATATATAAGGAGAATAAAATGGGAGCAAGAATAGAGCCTTGAGGAACACCACAAATAAGAGAAGCTGTGAAGTGAATTCACCAATACTGTCAGAAAAGTTTCTATTATTAAAACCATTTAAGAGCATCTCCCCGAATGCCCACACAGTGCTCCAAACGTGAGATGAGAACAGCATGGTCAATTGTGTCAAATGCTGCACTCAAAACTAACAGCACTTCCACAGGAAACTTGTCAGAATCGACAGTCAGTCATCAATAGTAGGCTATATCGTTTAGAACTTTTACCAGTGCTGTTTCTGTGGAGTGGTATTTTCAGAAAGCTCTGTAGTTGGTGAGACATTATTTTCTCCAAGATTTTGGACATAAAATAATTGAGAATAAGAGTGTTGCTACTGTCCATCAACCAATGTATCCTTCTATCAGCAATCATGTCATGGGTTAATAACTATAGATTCCCAAAGTGCTGATTATTTAAACCAATCTAATTCACATATCTAAACTTCTGCTTATGCACAGTGTGTGCTAAGAATACAAAAAAGCCACAAGCATGTCACCAGAGGAAATAAGTTTTTAACTTGTTAATATTCCTAAAAATCAGAACAGCATTTTTTTTTTCTTATGTATTAAAAATGTACATATTCAGACTCTACACCATTCCTTTCAGTCAGATCGAAATATCCTTCAGATCAAGCTTGTGGACAGAGGCCTAAAATACACCAATACTTTTAAATAACTGTATGATCAATACTACCTTGTGATTAGTGTTTGTATAGCTCATAAAAAAGATTGTCATTACTTTCTATGTACATGTATAAATACAGGAAATAGCAGGATATTTATGTGAGTTATCTTATAATTACTGTCCATATGAGCATAACCAATGAGTTTAACAAAACACTAGGTTTCTAAAATAAATACATTATTTGAATCGTATGTCATGCTTGCAAAGCTATATTTAAATGTTTGATATCATTTCTACACAGTGAAAGGCAAACAATTAATCTCATTACAAAATGCTACATTCCCCAGCACTCCCAGTCTATTCTGTTGTGGTAGAGCCACGATCAATGGCGCTATTATTGTTCAGAGTTATGTAAAGGCAGTCACACACTAAAAATGAGCATCTCTTTCACGACACTGTTTGCTTTAGCATTACAGACTCACCCACCGCTGAGAGCCAGAACTCGAATCATGAAATACATTATGCTTTGTAAAGACTGAGAGTGTTTTCTGTCTTCAGTTTCTGAAATCAGTAACTGAAGAAGTTAGCATTAGCATTATATAGCATTAGCAATACCTTTAGACAGCAGATTTTTCAATAAAGAACATATGCGTTGTCATCTTCATTGTTTAGAATAGTTATTTTGGACGCACACACAAAAAAATTTAGTTTATTAAAAAGTACACTATGTAGGCACGTTTAAAAAACATGTTCCGACAGACAGATGATGAAGATCAGCAGATGAAGTCAGATGATGAAGATGCAAGTGCTAACTTAAACAAGACCAGACAAACACGGAGTGAAAGCAAAAAATATACACCAACAAGAAGCGATAGTCCATAGAACGTTCCATTGCAACAGCAGCCCTGTGTTTCCGCCATTTTGGGGTGAAAGCGTTTCTAGTTTCTATGGCAATATCAGCTGCTTTGTTAAAAAAAACATACATTAAAGCTGAAATCCAACCTGAATGATGACAACACAGAATAAAATACTATCACTAGTGACCATCAAATCCTTTTTAAAGTTTATTTTACAGACTTTGTGTTTAAGTCTTTTTTTCACAAAACCTTGTTTTGCTAGAGCTCTCTAGAAACCCAGTCAGTGTGGGTTAAAATTCTTTAAAAGGCTTATAAACACTGAATTATTACCAACATATGAAATTAAATTAAGGACATGCATCAGAAAAATTGGGAATGTTGGACAATAAATATATGAATATAATAGCTTGATATTGCAGTGTTGTCTAATGTCCATTGAAGCAAAAGTGTCCAAAAATGTTAATTATGCGATAACGGACACACCAATGCATCATGTATTATAAGATTGTTATGTTTGTAGTGTGAGCCATTAAAACGTACAATATGGCCTATTTCAATTGAGACCTAGAAATATTACTATTACTCCACTAGGTCTAAAATGTATTGTTCGCTGCAAACATGATGATCTTAAATTGATTAATTATTAATTTACTATTAATAAATGTGTAAAGTTGCATGTGGCGGTGGGGCGTGGTTCAGCGAGGTCTGCAACTGGAGAGAGCGTCAGGAGACGCGTGGTGAAGGAGTGGGTTAAATGTAAATCACGAACACCTGTTTCTTATTCCAGTAATTGGCGCGGAGACAGGATAAAATGCCAGGAGAAACAGGAGTGTGTGACAGAGAGAGGGACTGCTGACTGAGAGACACTGGGACTGAGCTTGGAGAGCACTACTGGAGTGAAGCCTGTCTGTGGATGTGGATTGTTTATTGTGCGTTGCACAGACTTTTGTTTGGACATCTTGTTATTGAAATAAAAACTCAGTCAGCAGTCAAAGTCGACCCTGTCCTCTTCCTTCCCTACGAACTTGAATTTATTACATTGCATAAAATGGAAATACTCAATAAAGTAGGCTAACTACGTTACCTCAGATGGTTGAATGGTTGGATTCCACAACGTATATAAAACGTATATTAAACGTATATTAAAACGTATATAAGACAATACAACATTTACTGTAGGAGCCATACAATTTACTGGTGACATAATTTAAAAAAACTGTTCTATTGCGCTTCTGATTTGGCAGTGAAATTCGCCAATTTTGGGTAAGTAAGATGTGAAGGATTCTATAGTCCAGTTAGTATTTTCAGCCCATAATGGCGGCCGCGCTACTGGAGTGCCATTTAGTGGCTGTTACCCAAAAAGTATCAAAGTGTCGCCTCTTGGGTTCTAAGCTCTTTGGTGAAAGTGATGAACCTGATTAATTAAATGGCAAACAGCTGTGATGAAGTGGCGGGAAACTCAAAAAAAGGAACACACGTGACTGATGAAAAGAAACTGAAAGTCCATAAAAATGAAACTAAGAATAAACACAACTGAATTAGCGTGACAGAATGCCCCCTCCTGGAAGGCATTACGTTGTGGCATGGAGAGGAGAAGGCAGAGGCTTAGGATGTGGACAAAGGGATGGTGACAGGAGCAGGCAAAGGGATGGTGGTAGTTGGTGGCAGAGGGATGGTGATAGTAGGATGATGAAACACTGACGGTGAAGATGGATGATGTCCGCTGGCACAGACCGAGAGCCCAGTGATGACAGCCCATGGCAGAGTCAAAGGAGGGAGGAGCCAAGGTGGTTTAGAGGCTGACGGCAGCTGGGGGATGACAACAGGAGACGAGAGTGACATATACATAGGCGCAGACAAAGAGCTGACGGAAACGAGTGACATCACTGGTTCTGGAGACCAAGGTGATGTTGTGGTAACGACCGTCGAAGGTGGAGCCAGAGTACCCGAGGGATGAGGTGAAGCTGGTTTGACGGAGGATAGAGGCGAGACTGACGGGAAGGAGGAACCTGCCGCAACCAGAGGTGTGGAGGGACGGAGTGCAGCAGACGGCCGGCTAGTCCGTGGCGGAAGTGGTGTGACGACTGATCAAGGGGGAGCCAGCAGGATGAGGGAACCCAGTGGAGCCGCAAGTCTGAGGGTCTCCAGTGGAGCAGAAGGTGGGAGGAGCCAAGGCAAAGCCAACAGGCAGAGATGGAATGAATAGATCCGAGGCCGGAGGCAGAGCCACAGGATTCTCTTGCACCGACGCTGCTGGTGGTAACACTAATCTTCATCAAAGCTGTTCATCATTTCCCACACAGCAGGAGACTCCTAGGTGGATCTGCATTCAAGTCGCCAAACCAACGTGACTGTCACATTCATTTTGGCACTGTCCGTAGGATCAGCTTCGCCTCCGGGCGGAACCGTAACTACTACTGTCAATCAGCGGATCCTGAGTGGACCCATGTCGGATTAGCGGACACACACGCGCCTTTACTGTAACGGTTGTATCAATTTGCGCGGAGGTAAGGTTTTAATCACAGATGTGGAGCGGATGCAGCGCAGAGCCACAGCAGGTCCGCGATTTGCCTTCGTTGCGATTCCGTCACTGCAAGTGGACGCAGATATTTTCCGGAAGCCGCGATACCTCCGTGGCCATGTGGGTTAGTTAATCACCATGTGTATTTAAGTTCCTCACTTTCACTCAGTGTTTGTCCGGTCTCATTTAGGTTAGAACTTGTTTCTAGACAGCACCATGAACTCTGACTTATTTTCATCAACCTGAATGGACTGTGTAATATTTACCGTTATTTTGTCAAGATTTCTGTCACCGCCATCACACGAAGCTCAGTTAGGCCTTCAGCCTCCACTGCCGGATGTGAGTTCATGGTGCGGTCTAGAAAAAGCGATGATGAAGGTAAGGGGTAGGAGAAGGTAGGAGTGCCTAGCTTCTCACTGAAGTTTATCAGCCAGTCCACATTGTCCATACTCACTAGTCCCTCGTCCGCTGGTGTCGTGGGCTCACACCCTTAGTCAGACTCACAATTGAGCTCCACTTCTGGGGTGAGGGTCAGCTCTGTCCTCTTCTCCTCAGGCTCTGGCTGAAGCGTTGTGGCAGGTGGCAGCTCTCCATCTGCAGGGGGCTCACATGAATTCTCTGTGGTCGAAGGTGGTGAGCTCTGTCCACCACCTGTCATGCTGTGTCCTGGATCAGGGACAGATGCTCTCCAGACACCTGATGATGGCTTCCCTCCAGTCAAGTCCTGAGGTGTCTGGGAGGTTTACAGGATGGTGGTAGTTGGCCCAAATCAGAACAACGATTTGAGTGCCTCATCGTCGTAGGGGCAGGTGACGGCAAGATGACACAGCAGAAAATAGAGCTGCATAATCCATATTGGTCTGGTCTTCCGTTAGCAAGGTTCATACAGACAGATGATGAAGATCAGTTCTAATGCAGTGTTTAATGACAATCCAACAGGCATGAATACAAACAAGTGCTAACGTAAACGAGAGTGGATAAACACTGAGTGAAAGTTAGAAACTTAAATACACATGGTGATTAACTAAATGATGAACAGCTGTGATGAAGATTAGTGTCCATGGAAACTGAAGAGTGGCGGAAAACTCAAACAACACATGTGACTGACACTGAAAGTCCATGAAAATGAAACTAAGAATAAACACAACTGAATGACTGTGGCAACAATGCTACAATGCAAATAACAATGCAAATACTGTCTCATTTGTTTTTCTAATTTATTTTTTTTCCCACTGATGTAGAAATAGACTCCCACAGAACAATAAAATGTAATCAAAAAAAAAAAAAAAAAAAGGGAAAAAAAGAAATATTTCAATTCTGGACACTTCAAAACTAAACTACTAGTGTTACAGATTTCTCTTTATGATGTGGAAAACAGATCAAAAAGTGACAAGAGACAGAGAGAGTTCATTTGGCTAAATGTCACTTTCACCACAGAGCAAGTAGAACTCTTCAAACTGCTGACAAAGTTAGCTGCGTTCAAATTCCTGTGAGGTAGCAAAAGATAATTACACACTAATTAAATGACTTTGAATGGATGGAAGTCATTAAGAGAGGCTACGGGCAGCTCATTAGGTCAAATAATCATATTTGTAAAAAGAGGAATGTGGAAAAGTAGACTGACTGCAAAGCAAGTGTCAAAAAGTTAAGGAGTGCTGAACTTTATGCAAATATACACTAGGCAGAAGCCTGAGGCTTTGAGGTCCAGTAAGTGATGGCTATAATGAGCATTTCACAATATGCCAATAGTGATCCTGTTGTATCTAGTGCTTAAATATTAGGCCTGCTACATTTAAATTAGAGCTGGAATTCACTACACAACTTTTAAAATCTGAACAAATTTTAAAAGACTGTGTCATACATAATTTTATGTACATAAACATTGGGCATTGTACACTAAACGACTGAGGATTGCAAACTACCAGACTTACAAGTCATTCCAAGCACAACAAACCCATGCAGAAACATGCGCCTCGTTGCTTGGAGATGCATGTCAAATAAAAACAATGTGTTCTAAACTTGGCTCAAAATATTAAACATGCTTAATATCCTCTGACTCGATGGAATCATAGTTTGATGGTAAAAAATTCAGTCAGTGCCCATTATATACTACATAATTTTCTATGAAATCTGACTGCTCAAAATCTTCAGGCTGGCTGTGATGTTCTGCAATTGGCAACGACTCTTCCAGACTGCAAATCTGGGCAAAAGTCATGTAGTGTATTCCAAACTTAGATTTCAAATGCTTTTTTATTTTGGCTAGACTATTGCTGGATGAACAAAAGTGTATTATACTGACACAGTATGCATACTCTGGGTATTTGGAAATAATGTTAGCTTTTTTTTTCCAACCAATATGACTGCTGTCAGTACACATACACTGTAAATGTACAATCACTGACAACAACCTCACTGCTATTAAGCATGTTTCTTCAACATGAGTAAGTGGACACATAGACTACCATAATGCAGACTGCTTGTCTTGTACAAACTGTGTAAGGATGGTCTCTGCATCATGTATAGATCTATTGCACACATGACTCTTATTATGGTGAATGTAATGGGTTACATCCTAAGAAACTGATCATACAGGTATATCTTTTAATAAAGCACATTTCTACATTAATTCATGAATGAATATGACGTCTTACGTGTTTCAGGACAAATTAGTCCGAGGGACTGACTAAGGTAATTGTATTAGGTAATTCTGAAATATACACTGAACAAAATTATAAACGCAACACTTTTGTTTTTGCCCCCATTTTTCATGAGCTGAACTCAAAGATCTAAGACTTTTATGTACACAAAAGGCCTATCTCTTTCAAATGTTGTTCACAAATCTGTCTAAATCTGTGTTAATGAGCACTTCTCCATCCATCTCACAGGTGTGGCATATCAAGATGCTGATTAAACAGCCTGATTATTGCACAGGTGTGCCTTAGGCTGGCCACAATAAAAGGTAGGGCTGGGCGATATATCGAATGCTTTTGTCACGCGCATTTCGTCAGTAAAGCCGGTTCCCTGATTACCGCTAAATCGCCATCACCTGCTTTCAAATGGAGCGGCATTTAATAGACAGAGCCGTAGTTCACTGACAAGCTATTCAATATCACGTTCATTATCGATATGAATTGCCGTCGATAATGAACGCGATATTGCGTGGCTTGTCATTATCTCGGCAAAGGAGAAGTGCTCACTAACACAGATTTAGACAGATTTGCGAACAATATTTGAGAGAAATAGGCTTTTTGTGTTTGAAAAAAAAAAAAACTTTTGAAAAAGTCTTAGATCATGAAAAATGGGGCAAAAACAAAAGTGTTGCATTTATAATTTTGTTCAGCGTAATTTAAAATAATAAATAAAGAAATTTCAGAATAAACAAGAATGAAATGTAATGAAAGTAATGAAATGAAAATAAACAATTAAAAAAGTCAATTTTTTTCAAGTTTTAATACTGAAGTGGAAACAGGCTTTCACAGTTTTACCTAGTTTTATAGCTGAAATGCCCTGCATGTGACATGCCAAACTCCATATAAGATAATAAAAAAATTATAATTGTATTATAATTATTGTAACTGCCATATGCATGAGCTCATATTACTTGATGAACTGCATAGAATATTTGTACTTGAATATTTTTAATAATTTGTCACACCACAGAATCGAAAGGCAAAAAGATGATTCAATGAAAAACAGATTGTGGCCAGTTTCGTTATATAAAATACATAAACATTCCCATAAAAGTATAAATAAACGACCCTATAGGTCGTTTTTCAAGCACCTTATTACGACCGATATTTAAATTTTTTAAAGTCATGCGCCCTCTAGTTGCCGTAAAAATAATGACGTATGACTGTCGTTACCAATCAAAATGCGTGTTCATTTAAATGCAATGTGTGGACTTTTTACACCATTTCTCCTATTTCCATTTAGCAAAACTCATTTTTTTATTAACGACTCGACTTCTTTACGAGCCAAAGATTTTGTTGAAGAATAAAATGCACCTCTTTCACTAGATTAACATTAACTTTCATTAGATTATTAGTATATATACTAATAATCTAATGAAAGTTAGTTGACATGTAGGTGCAAAGTTCAACAGAATGTCTAAAGGGGACCATCAAAATAAAGTGTATAATCAATGCCATAGAGTGATACTGTATTTGTCCCACACACACTCACAATGAGTGACACCCTTCTTCATTTTCAGCCAATCAGCAACTCTTATTTTATGTAGGCGGAGTCTGTAAATTTAATCTTCCTCAGCGATCTAGGACACCGGCAGTGACCTGTGCAATTCCTTAATGCATCCCCGGACAAAATGACAGAGTATCTATAGGAAAACCTTCTTCTGATCTGTTCCAGGGCAGCACAAAAAACACGTCCTCTGAAAGACGCATGAATCACTGCGGCAGTTGCTCTCTGATGGAGCGGAAGTCACCTTGATAGAGTCTGCAGGATGCTGGAAACCTGAGTTGTGTTTCTTGAGGAATGATTGCCAGGACTCACAGCAGGGTGATACATATGGTGGGAAATGATTTCATTAAATTACAAAACAGGTGGGGAAAATATGCAAAAATATCAAAGGGTCAATTAAACCACAGAATTGCCATTCCTCTGATCTTTCGGTCTCCAATTATGAAAAATGCAGACAAAAAGAAACTGAAAACAGCTTACAGACGTAACATCCAGATGTTTTTGTAGGATAGGATGTGAACGCAATGATGCTATAAAGTATTAGCATATTTCTAGGGTGAGCTACCAGTCAAACTAGTCAAAAGTGTGAAGGTCATTAACACACTTAATGAGTCTAATTAAACATTAAGTCATGGATTGAATGGGTAAAGGATGAATAACTACCGTTTACCAAGCACATATTAGAAAGCATAATACAAGGTCAGGAATGGAGGACGAAAGGGAAAGGGAGAACTGAGGGATGATTTTAGTCTCTTCCAGTTTGACCTTTTCCTAAAATGTGAAAATGGAAAAGTTGATCAAATATGATTAAAATATAATTTCTGTCTATTTTAAGATAATTCCAATTAACCTGCAGTGTCACTCAGCCATGAACCTGTGTGCAACATACCACACAAGTGTCTATGAACTATGCAAATGTCTTTTTAACAAAGGGTATGACCCTTGTGTAGTTTTTTCTCCCCCTGTACTTCTGCCGGATTTACTCCATGGGAAAAGAAATCTATTTCTATTTTAGGTCTCCACGTCATTCTTTTCAACTTGGCCCACAACTCCACCCACCAGTGAATGTTGTGTTGAAGCATTTTAGAGCTTTTCAGATACTTGCATAATAGCTGTAAACATTTTTATAGTTTGGAGTATTTAAACAATGACATCATAAGATGAGTGGTATAAATACCATTTAAAATGAAGCGCAAACCAGGAATGAGAAGAATTTCAAATGCAATGAAACACTGTGATTTGTTCTCCATCAACTTATATACAGTATGTAACAGTAAAATACCAATAAAATTACAACCAGCTTCAAACCAACTTTATGTTGGCACTAAAGATTATGGATGGTCTGTTTAAGTTGTGCAAACAATATTATTTCTAAACATCAGCTGGATTTGGATGTGCATTCTCATATTAATTCTAAATGTGTACATAGACAGTTCTCTATGGCAAGCCATTTTTGCATTTATTCCTTAAAATGCAATCTATCTATCTATCTATCTATCTATCTATCTATCTATTAGATACTTTTTGATAAACAGTATCTCATTAGTTTAATATAATAATGTATTGTAAAGCACCACTCACATTTTGTTTAGATAATGCAAAAAATGCTTTGTTTCATTCTGATTCTGTACATAATGTGTTTAAATTCTAAATTCTTAGTTAAATGGTTGTTTACCTGATTTATAATAATGATATCTATTTACCAAAAAGACATACTGTAAACATACTGCTGTTCGTGTGCAGCTGTTATTAGATTATTTTCATGTGACAATCTTGTCATTATTGATTAAAGGATTACTAATTTTCCTGATAATTTACTCACCCCCATGTCATTCAAGATGTTCATGTCTTTCTTTCGTCAGTCGAAAAGAAATTAAGATTTTTGATGAAAACATTCCAGGATTATTCTCCTTATTAGTGGACTTCAGTGGCCTCCAAAATGGTTGAAGGTCAAAATTACAGTTTCAGTGCAGCTTCAAAGGGCTTTAAATGATACCAGACAAGGAATAAGGGTCTTATCTAGCAAAACGATCAGTCATTTTCGAAAAAAATGTAAATGTATATGCTTTATAAACACAAATGATCGCCTCCAAGTGTTTCCACCAAAACCAAAAAGCTTATGCTGTACTTCCTATGCCTTCCCTATTCTGCTTACAGAAAAAATGGAAGGCGGAAGGCTAAGGGAAGAATAGGGAAGGCGTAGGACATACAGCATAAGCTTTTTGAAGAATACGAAAGTGCAGTTTTGGTGGAAGCACTTGGAAGGCGATCATTCATTTATATAAAGCATATACATTTAGTTTTACATGGGAAATAATGGTTAAAATATTACAGAAATCTTATTCATTTTAAGGTTTTAAAGTGTAGTGTAGTATTGTCTAACATTATGTAATGCCTCAAAATGAGAAGTCACAGAACAGAGTGAAATGTTATAATTTCATATTAAATAAACGAGTAAATTGCATTTAATAAATGTGACTGAAAACATAACGTCATTGATATGACAATTGAATACAACAGAATGAAAATATTAATGCCACATTTTTTAATGTTCATAAATAAGGATTCTTACTCATTTGTACATCTGTAAAGTTGTTCATATGTAAATAATTTACGCTTTTGATGCTGTCATATGTCAATATTGTATGTTTCAGTGTCTATGTAAATGTAAGTAAATGTGGTAGAACCACACTTTAAGTAAAAATACATACAAATACTCATGAGATCATGTTAGACAGTGTTTCTAGTTTTCCAGGATGCCTGTATATTTTACAACTTATAACCATATATGTCATTAAGAGATATAATGTAAATACTTTAGGTTATACCGAAACCTGCCTTTTAACCTTAAAATGTACCGATAACCAGTGTTGTGCTAGTTACTAAGAAATAGTAACTAGTTACAGTTATTAGTTACTTCATTCAAAAAGTAACTCAATTACTGTGTTGATTACACCAAAAAGTAATGCATTACTGTTAAAAGTAACTTTTTAATTACCTTTTTAAAGAACGTTCTTTAATGTTCCCATTAATGCCCTTTTATGCGTTATGGTCTACACAAACACAAAACTGACTTAAACAAAGTAATTTTTAAACACTATTTTGTTTAAGTCAGACCAGCACAAACTGAATTTATCACAAGGATTTCTGAAATAAATAACAAAACAAGCTGAATAATATATTCAGAATCAAAAACTAAAGTGGCTTCTGCATCATAAAAGCTGTTGTGTTGAACCCTTAAAAATGTTCCTTTCACAGCTTAAGTATGAAACGGAAACACGCCCACAGTGCATCTTCGTGTTTACATCCACCAATCCTACAATGCGTCGCTGCTGTAAACAGGTTAGGCTGTAGGCTACACTTCAGCCAAAATTAATTAATTTAAAAAAGTAATGGACAACGCACCATATGGTAACGGTAACGGAGTTAATTTATTTAAAAAGTAATGAGACCAGGAAACTATAAAGCACACTCAAACAAAGCAGCGCTAGCTTCACGAGTCTGAAGTAGTCGCTTACAAGCATGCAGGAAGTATGGCAGGGTGACGCAACGTCTCGTTCCCTCTTCAGGGAACTAGGGTTACATAGGTAACCGAGACGTTCCCTTTCAAGGGAACTCGCGTTGCGTCGAGATATTGATGCGTATATACCCACGCAGCCATATTGACCAATGCCTGTCTAATGTGACTCGTCAGCACTAGACAGAACCCTGGCCCCAGGAGTAGAGCCAAGGTCAAGGTCATAAAACCTGACGAATGTATGCGGTGAGGACCAGCCTGCCGCATCACAAACGTCTTGTAAGAATACTCCTGAAAGCAGAGCCTTAGAAGCCGCCATACTCCTAGTGGAGTGGGCCCGGACTGCCAAAGGGGAAGGAAGCCCGGCCGACTCATACGCAAGTGAGATAGCCTCAACTATCCACTTACTCATTCTCTGCTTAGATGCTGGGGCCCCAACACTAGGGGACCCAAAACATACGAACAACTGCTCTGACTTACGCACCAGGGCAGCTTTGTGTACATAAGTGTCTAATGCCCGAACAGGACAAAGCAGATTGAGGCGTTCCTGGTCTGAATCCCTAAAAGGGGGAGGACAGAAGGCTTGCAGTACAATGGGTCTAGCCACATTAGTGGGGACCTTAGGGACGTAACCAGGTCTGGGATAAAGGAAAGCTTTAACCATACCAGGTGCAAATTCCAAGCACGACGGAGACACCGAAAGAGCTTGCAAATCCCCAATTCTCTTGAGAGAAGAAATAGCGAGGAGGAAAAGAGTTTTTAAAGTGACAAACTTAATTGGCACCTCCTCATTAGGCTCAAAGGGAGCTAGGGAAAGGCCCTGTAGCACCACGGCCAAATCCCACGCCGGAACCCTCGAACGTACCGCAGGCCTCAGCCTCAGAGTGCCACGAAGGAAGCGGGTGATAAGAGGGTCCCTCCCCAGAGATAACCCAGCCAAAGGTACATGGTAAGCCGCAATGGCCGCCACATAAACTTTAAGGGTGGAGGGAGATAACCCTGTAGAGAACTTCTCCTGCAAAAATTCGAGAACTGAACCAACTGGGTCCAACTGACGAACAGTACACCAAGCAGTGAAAAGCTTCCATTTCAGTGCATATAACTTCCTCGTGGAGGGAGCCCTAGAATGAAGAATGGTACTAACAACCCCGGCTGAAAGACCAGAGTCTATGAGCTGAGCCCCCTCAGAGGCCAAGCCCACAGCTTCCAAAGTTCTGGGCGAGGGTGAAATATTGAGCCCCCCGCCTGAGACAGGAGATCCCTCCTGATCGGAATCTCCCAAGGAGAGCCATCGAGAAGGGATATTAGGTCTGAGAACCATACTCTGCCCGGCCAACAAGGGGCTATCAAGATGAGCCGGACCTGGTCCTGGCGAACTCTTTCCAGAACTCCCGGGACCAGAGCGATCGGGGGAAAAGCGTACAGACGAAGCCTTGGCCACGTCTGTACCATGGCATCCAGCCCTACAGGAGCTGGATGCGTGAGGGAGAACCAGAGTGGACAGTGAGACGTCTCCCGAGACGCAAACAAGTCCACCTGAGCCTGTCCGAATACCCCCCAAATTTGTTCCACCACCTGGGGATGGAGCCTCCATTCCCCCGGCCTCAGCCCCTGCCTCGACAGGACGTCTGCTCCGATATTCTGGACCCCCGGAATATAGGCTGCACGAAGTGACAACAATTTCCCTTGGGACCACAGGAGAATTTGGTGAGCCAGTTTGTAAAGCGGGCGAGAACGCAAACCCCTCTGATGATTTATGTAGGCAACCACCGATGTGTTGTCTGACTGGACAAGAACATGGTGGCCCCTGAGGTCTGGGAGAAAATTCTTGAGAGCCAGAAAAACAGCCATCATCTCCAGGCAGTTGAAGTGCCAGGAGAGGTGATGTCTGCTCCACAGACCCTGAGTTGAGCGTCCATCTAGGATCGCTCCCCAACCCGTGAGGGAAGCATCTGTCGTTAGCATCTTGCGACGACAAGGAGCTCCCAACACCGGGCCTTGGGATAGAAACCAGGGTTTCTTCCACATGTCGAGGGCAAGTAAGCATCGCCGCGTGACCTAGATCATGCGAAAAGGATTCCCCCTCGGAGAATACCCCCTGGTTCTGAGTTACCACTGTAGGGGTCTCATGTACAGCCGGCCAAAGGGAATCACGTTGGATGCTGCTGCCATCAGCCCCAATAGTCTCTGAAACTGTTTCACAGTGAGTGACTGGTCTAGCTTTATTCGTTTTACGGTACAAAGGATCGATTCTATACGAGCAGGCGAAAGAAGCACCTGCATCGTTGTACGAAAGACGCACCTGCACCTGCACAGTGATGTGGAAGGATGGAGATGTGGAAGTACGCGTCTTTGAGATCAATCGTGACAAACCAGTCCTCGGACCTGATTTGTGACACGATTTGTCGTAAAGTCAACATTTTGAATTTGAGCTTCATAACTGACTGGTTCAGTAGACGCAGATCCAAAATGGGACGCAACCCCCCATCCTTTTTCGGAACTATGAAGTACCGGCTGTAAAAACCGCTCTCTCTGTTGGCTGGGAGTACACATTCTATGGCCCCCTTTTCCAAGAGAGTCTTTACTTCTTACCACTTATTACCAGAGCCTGCTCGGGACCCACTACTGTGGGAAGGACCCCCATAAACCTGGGCGGGCGAGACCCGAACTGAATGGCATAACCTCTTTCGATTGTACGCAGGACAATATTTAGCAGTAGTTTCCACGCTGTCAGATATTCTACTAAGGGAACCAGTCTCTCGAGACTGGCCTCTGGTGTAATTTGAACAATCAGTTCGGTGCCCTGAAGCGGCGCACCGGCAGGGGGCAACAGAATTGACTGTTCTGAAACCCTCCTCAGAGGGAGCGAGCACCCCAGTGCCGCTACGTTTCCGGGCGGACACATGGATAAATGTTCGCTGGGGACCACTGTGCCCTGAAACACATGAGGTGGCAGGGTTAGCAGAACGCCCCCCTGAGGGCACTGAAGGGAACTGGGCACCGTAAGAGGTGTACACCATTTCCCTCCAAAGGGGGCTGCCCTCAGAGTCCTGATGCTCGTGGCGTCAGGACTTTTTCGCCGCAGCCTTCTTGGCGATAATGACGTTCCTCAGATCTGTCCTACCCCTTGAAGGCTGCGGCTGAGCGCGACCACCCGACCCCTCGTATCTTTGAGGAGGAGTGCGGGTAGTGACGCTCTGTTTTTGAGTGGCACGGTGTTGCTGTGAGGAGCTGGCTTTTGATGTTTGGGGCTGCTGGTGTTGCTGAGCAGCCCCGGGGATATGAGATCTACGGGGGAGGAGCTTTTGGAACGCCGCCGCTTGCTTATTAGCTTCCTGACACCTCTCGACGACAGTGTTGACTGCGTCGCCGAAGAGGCCAGGGGGCGCAAGCGGGGCGTCCATAAGGAAGTTTTTATCTTTATCCTTGATCGAACTAAGATTTAGCCATAGGTGTCTCTCCGTGGCCACTAGAGCTGCCATAGCGCGGCCTACAGATTTGGCCGTTTCTTTGGTGGCACGGAGAGATAAATCTGCAGCCCGACGTAGCTCATCGACTACGTCGGGCGAAATACCCCCATTCTCATCAATATCCCCCAATAATTCAGCCTGGTAGGCTTGCAGCACGCCCATGGTGTGAAGACATGCTGCCGCCTGACCAAAAGCTGTATAAGCTTTGCCCACCAAACCAGATGTGACTCTGACTGGTTTAGTGGGCAGCGTTGGGGCCTCTAGGGACGATGCTGACTGTGGAGAAAGATAGCTCGCGAGCGTCTCCTCCACTTTAGGCATCGCCCCATAACCGTGATCTTTAAGCCCCGTTATCGATGCATAGTGCGTGGTCTGAGCACTATGCACACGATACGAGGCTGGTTTCTTCCAGGATCTCGACACCTCGGTGTGGAGATCTGGAAAAAACGGGAGACCCCGACGCGGAGGTTGTGCTCGCGAGGGCAGGAAGCGTTCATCTAATTTGCTTTTAGGACGAACGTCCTGCCTTTCTACTGGCCAGTCAAGTTTTAATCTAGCAACAGCGCGAGTAACAACCTCCACCAACTCCTCATAAGCCGGAGAGTGGGATGGCAATCCACACTCTCCGCTGCATCGATGCTCTCCACATCCAACTCCTCAGAGCTGTATGCTTCGAGCACCGGTGCCTGATCCAGTGTGGAAGGAACCGCAGAGCGTGCTTCCAAACACTGAGAAAAGGCACTGGATCTATCAGGTAAAGGCTGAGATAAGGCAGCGCCCATCTCAAACCCCTCTGATAAATCCATTTGCGATCCCCAAGATCTAGATCGACGCTGTGCCTCAGCAGCAGCGGGACCCGAACCCTGAGGAACGCGAGCCTGAGTGCCCTCCTCAAAGAGCGCCAGGCGGGAGCGGAGCGTCCGTAAAGGAAGCAGCTCACACTGCTCACAGCCAGCACCTTCGAGTGCTGACCGTGCATGCTCCACTCCCAAACAAGCAACACAAAGACCATGTGTGTCCCCACTCGTGATAAAACGTGGGCAGGGATGCACACACGGCCTGAACTGCTGATCCGCCATAATATATATATATATGCTTTTGTTTAAAGCGCTGCTTTGTTTGAGTGTGCTTTATAGTTTCCTGGTCGTGACGCCTCTGACGTCTCGTCACACCATTGGACGGATTTCACATGTGCTTCATGACGACATCACGCGTTGCGTTCCCAAAGCGTCAATATCTCGACGCAACGCGAGTTCCCTTGAAAGGGAATTATCTCTGCTAATGCTATAAACTATGTAGGGAGCACTTAGTTGAACATTATGCTACTATGATAATAAAGGTTAACAGCTGAGCCCAAACTATTAGCCTTAATTTAATTGCTATTTATTTTTTAGAAATAATAATCTACACTCAAATAACAAATTGTAGGCCTATGCAAACATGTAAGTTGCACCTAAGGCAGTTTTTGAATTAACTTCTAAATGTTTTTACTCCAATTCTTTTTTTAAATATAATCATTATACACAGTGGCTGTCATTTTTACAACAGATTTATTTAGACATACATTAAATAGCAATCAGGACATCACTTAAAGGTTAAGTAAAATATAATGATTGTATATACTAATACAGTGCATATATTAAGCAAAAGAGTTCATTACTCTAGCGAACTAACAAACTTTGGAGACTGAATGGCTTTTCTGAAGTAAATGTTACATGACATATTGTTTATAAGCTTTCATTGATGTCTTTCCACCGTTGAAACACTGATCAATTACACGAGATATGACTGTTTCAGTAAGTTGTACTGTATCTTTCAACATACCTTCAGAAGTTCTTTCATGTTTATTCTGTAACTAGTTTTAAAAAAGAAGAGATGATTGTGTTCACTTGCTCTCCATTTTCTGTTTAAATTTCCTGATATCGTGGACAGAATTGTAAGGATGGCACTTTGTTTCTTATTGGAAGTAACAAAACGCAGCGCTTATTGTGATTACAGGTGGTTAGGCTACAATATTGCACTGTAACACTTTGGTACACATGTGCACCGAACCGAAAGCCCTGTACCGAAACGGTTCGGTACGAATACATGTACCATTACACCCCTAGCAATAAATATTACCTAAAGAACAGAAAATGTAACACAAAACACACTAGTGTACATTACTTATAACAAAAATAAGACGACACAAAAATATTTATGAAAAATGTAATCATATGTGATGTGTAACGCAGCGACTTCTGGGAATGTCCTTATACTGTGTTTTTATTTTTAAAAAATAAATTATATGGTAATTCATAGTTTTTACTTGCAAAACCATAAATGTAACATTATTTTGCAGTAAAACTATAAAGATATAATGTCGTGTTAAACTATTTACAGTTTTTTGCCATATATGGTAAGGTAAATTACATATATTTGTAAAATGTTAATTGGTTATTTTTTTTTTTTTCTCCATGTACAGCTTATATATGCAGTTGTAAAAGTAAGGTTTGGGAGACTGGTAAAATCAATTGAAAGTATTGATTTAGTGAAGTAAAAGTCAACAAACATTAATAGGCCTACTCAGGTAGAAATAATGCAAAAAAATATTCATTAATACACATCTAGTTAAATTGACATAGCCTATCGATGTCTCTATTGGACTCCTTACTAGACTAATGAAAAACAAGCACATGTAACATTTTATACTAATTTGTTTAAAGGAATAAATGCTACTAACGGCTTGCCATTGCCACATCTGTGGTCGAATATTATGTCTGATTCATTGTGCTCCGATGCTTCATGAAGCAGTGTTTTGAAATCGGCCATCACTAAATAAGTCGTTATTTTGGGTTTTTTGGCGCACCAAAAATATTCTCATCACTTTATAATATTAATATTGAACCACTGTGCTCACATGAACCGATTTAAATATGTTTTTAGTACATTAATGGATCTTTAGAGAGGAAATGTCATTGCTGGCTATGTTGGCCTCACTGAGCCATCGGATTTCAACTAAAATATCTTAATTTGTGTTCCGAAGATGAACAAAGGTCTTACGGGTGTGGAACTGCATGAGGGTGAGTAATAAATGACAGAATTTTCATTTTTGGGTGAACTAACCCTTTAATAGGCCTGCTCAGGTAGAAATATTGCAATAAATATTCATTAATACCCATCTAGTTAAATTGACATAGCCTATCGTTGTATCTATTAGACTCCTTAATGAAAAACAAACACATGTAACATGTTATACTCATTTGTTTAAAGGAATAAATGTTACTACGGCTTGCCATAGAGCTCGGAGCGAGAGAGGCAGTGAGGGAGGGCATTGCTGCTTAAAATGCTGTGAATGTGACAGCCAATCGTCCAGACTGCCAGTCTCCGCTTGGGGAGGGAATGAGGAAAAACCTCTGTGAGGAAAATGCGCGCGAAGTGACGCGACACGCGCCGCTCTACAAGTGCTCTGACCGTTTTCCACAAACAGCGCGAGGACCGGGGCGCGAAAACGACTCGCCCTTTTGAGGGGACAAACATGACTGTGGTGCCCGAGGAGAACCTCGAAGAGACTGTGGCATTGGCAGCCCTGTCCCAAGATGTTTACGACCCTGAACGGGCAGACCAGGAGTGCTGCGAGCGGGTGGTTATCAACATCTCCGGACTGCGCTTCGAAACCCAATTGAAAACCCTCGCGCAATTCCCTGCCACCTTACTCGGTGACCCCAGGAAAAGAATGCGCTTCTTCGACCCTCTAAGGAACGAGTACTTTTTTGACAGGAACCGACCGAGTTTTGATGCCATCCTCTACTACTATCAGTCTGGAGGGAGGCTGAGGAGACCCGTCAATGTTCCTGTGGACATCTTTATGGAGGAGATCAAATTCTACGAGTTGGGAGAAGAAGTCATTGAGAATTTTAAAGAGGACGAGGGCTTCATCAAGGAGGAAGAGCGACCTTTGCCAGAAAACGAGTTCCAGAGGCAGGTCTGGCTGCTGTTCGAGTACCCCGAGAGCTCTGGACCCGCAAGGGGCATCGCAATAGTCTCAGTGCTCGTCATTTTGATATCCATTGTCATATTCTGCTTGGAGACTTTACCTGAGTTTAGGGAGGAGGGGAAAATGTATGAGGAGCACCTCGGTTTCAATGGAACTGCTAGTTTAAAGAAGCCCAATCCCTTCACAGACCCGTTTTTTATTGTGGAGACCCTTTGTATAATATGGTTCTCCTTTGAACTGCTCGTGAGGTTTCTTGCGTGCCCAAGCAAACCCGCTTTCTTTAAGAACATCATGAATACAATCGACATCGTGGCTATTATTCCCTACTTCATCACCTTGGGTCTGGAGTTGGCCGAGCATCAGGGCAACGGCCAGCAGGCGATGTATCTGGCCGTCCTGAGGGTCATTCGCTTGGTGCGGGTGTTCCGCATATTCAAGCTTTCCAGACACTCAAAGGGGCTTCAGATTCTAGGCAAGACCCTTCAAGCGAGCATGCGGGAACTGGGTCTCCTCATATTCTTCCTTTTCATTGGAGTTATATTGTTCTCCAGCGCCGTGTATTTCGCCGAGACGGACGACCCCGACTCGGGGTTCAGCAGCATCCCCGATGCCTTTTGGTGGGCAGTGGTTTCCATGACAACTGTAGGCTACGGGGACATGTGCCCAGTCACAATTGGTGGCAAAATAGTGGGCTCTTTGTGTGCCATTGCTGGTGTGCTTACCATTGCTCTTCCAGTGCCCGTCATCGTGTCCAATTTCAATTACTTCTACCACAGGGAGACCGAGCACGAGGAGCAGATGCAGTACACGCACGTAACGTGCGGTCAGCAGCAAACCTCGTTTGGTGAATTTAAAAGGAGTGAAAGCAAAGCGTCCCTTTCCAAATCAGACTATTTGGATTCTGAAGACGGAGGTTCGGTCAAGTACACCAACTGCAGCCCACATAAAGCATACGCAGGGAAGCTTACTGATGTATGAATGTAGAAAGCCAGCAGTTATTCACCCAAAGAAGCGCACGAGTACATCCTCACCCCCCTCGCGCCGGCTTGAGTAGATGTCTAATAATCTGCGAGGAACACTTGATTTGGAAACTACGACAGTGGATTTTACTATGTTTTCTAAACTGTCTTCCATTGTTGTGATCGTCGATCATCGAAGCGCGCGCGAGACGTAGGCTAGACGCAAGATTATTAAAAAAAATAAATAAAATAAAAAAATACATAACGTATGCTATTATATATAAGCAAGCCCAATTAAATGTGTAGCACTTTATTAGTATACTAAAATTTCGGTTAGTTTTTCCAAAAACAAATTCGCTGACAGACAGTAAAGAAGTTTACATATAGGCTACAGTTTGCGTATTTGGAGAGAAATAGTAGGACCAAAATATATATCTTGTTGTTGTTGTTTTTTTCCTAACGAGGACAGAACTGCAAGGTCATTTGGAAAACGACTTACCCCAGCTTATTTAATAATGGCATTGTTATTATTATTATTATTATTTTTTTATTTTATTTTTTTACTGGCTATGCGTAATTTTGAAATCTGAGCAATACATATCTCCGTGATTATATTGAAACCAGATCTGAGATTATTAAGCATTATAAGGAGCATACTGCATTTTTTCAGGTGGTGTCATAATAATATCAGTTAGCATTGAAAGGTTATGGCATCTTAAAATTACTTGATAACTTTATTCGCACTATGTAGAAGCACTGCAGGGATAGATTAGCAACATTTGTTGTAAGCTTCTTTATTTCTTCATATTATCAACAGATGCGTGTGGAATGAATGAGCAGAAGCTCGATTTCAAACAATGTGCGCTCAATTCTGGACACGAGGTCTTTTTTCTTTTCTTTTTTTTTACAATACAATAGCGTTATCTAGCGGGCAGAGGTGGTAACTGCAGCCTTTAAGAGACTAAATGTGTTTCCATAGCAACTTTCCAGACGGTTCTGAAGACATTGTTGTGCTATTATTGTTTCCTTAATTTACTCACGTGAAAGATGGTTTCTGGTGCTTTTTTTATATATATAAAAAAGGAACATTCTATCATTAATTAAGTCAATTATCAACCCCCAGATAGGCAGTTTACCTTCTTATTAGGCCTAGTTAAACGAAACGAGGCTACAGAGGCTCATCCAATGTGTCATGTGAATACAGTGAAACACGATAGCCCACATCCCACAAAATGGAGAAACGTCTACATTTCTGCTCTGCAACAGCATCAAGAGGGGATCACGAATTCAGCACAAAAAGGATTCATTATGACGTCACTGTGAGGAAGAAATAGTCGCCCGCCTATTGGCTGGATTATCAACTCTTGCAACGTCAATAATGGACTAACTGAAAATGGAAAGATTCACACCACGTGAAGTTCTGCTCCTTTAAATGGATTTTCACATTAACAAGAAGAGTTCAGACAGGATGAGGTATGTAACACTAAACATCCATCAAAACATAACTTTGTCCATATTAGAATTAGCCATTTCTGAGAAATATTTATAATAGTGTATAATATTTGTAATAAATATGAATGCAATACTTTTAGGCTTGTTATTATTTAGCCAACCCTGCAACGGGCAATGATATAAACTGGAAATATTAATAGGTTTTGAGAATTACATGTCACTAAAAACAAAAAAAGAACTTAAAACAGATATTATTTGTTTTTAGACATGTAATTGATACAGATATTGCTCAGTTTCATTCATAATAAAGAGAGGTCTAGAATTGGAATATTTGGATCTGCAATATCTAAAAATTCTTATATCATTAGCATTTTCTAGACAAGTAAAAATGATTGTCTTGTTTTCAGAAAAATAAGTCAAAGTTAAGTGAGTATTTCCTTAAAACAAGCAAAATTTGTTTGAAAAATTATTTTGATTATTTTGCTTGTTTTAAGGAAAATCTCACTTATTTTTTTCTGAAAACAAGACAATCATTTTTACTTGTCTTGGAAATGCTAATGATATAAGAATTTTTTCTTATATGAAAAATATAAAAAAAATATTTTTTATTTTTGGACTAGAAACAAGACAAAAACTGAGTAAGAAAAGCATTTTTTTTTTTTTTTTTTTTGCAGTGTGTAAATGTGAATTTGGCAAAAAGCAACTTAAATAAAAACTGGTAACACTTTACAATAAGGTTCATTAGTATTAACTAACACAAACTAACCATGAGCGATACATTTGTTACTGCATTTACTAATTCTTTAACGTTAATGAAAATACAGTTGTTCATTGTTCATGTTAGTTCACAGTGCATTAACTAATGTTATCAAGATTTTAAGAATGTATTAGTAAATGTTGAAATTAAGATTAACAAAGATTAACAATAAATGCTGTAGAAGTGCAGTTCATCATTAGTTAATGTTAACTAATGAACCTTATTGTAAAGTGTTACCAAAAAACTTTTTCATATAATGGTTTGCTGGGTAGTTCTGAAAGACGTCTTTTTTATTTTATTTTATGTACTATTATACGCTATAATATTGCATCCTAAACTATTATTTCCTGTTTTCATGTAGGAAGCAAGAAGCACATGACTCAAATTACACATCAATATGACACAGGTCTATAAATATAGCCTAGCTGTTAAAAAAGGCTTATGCAGATAACAAAGCTTTTTCATTCTAGATCTTTAATTACAAAACAAATGATTCTGCAGACTTTCTGTATGTGTTCTTTGTCCACACTAGGGGGCGGTATGTGTTTGTTTTTATATCTTTTGTCAATATCCTTTGTGTAATAATTGACCTTAAACTAAAGCATACAGTTGAAGGAACGATTCGGATTCAGTGTTTGCTGGTGAATATAATCTCATATAAAAAATAAAGTCAATACATAAACAATACAGTCAGTGTACAATAAAGACTAATGATTTCAGGCAGGATTTTAGTTATTTTTTCCACATTATCTATAAATTCTAACTACTATAATATAATATTGTGTCTAATATTGCGTAAACGTCTGTAATCTATCTGATACGTAAGCATAATATGGCATCTAGTTATCATAGATAAGATTCATTGGGGAAAAACAAATGTGTTCTCATGTATCATCAATCCAACTCCCTCACAAACTAGTTTCATGGATAGATATTGTGAAAGAGACTTTCTCCTAAATATGCAAATTCATTTTTAAACTAAATGGAGATATTATTTAATTACTGAGAGAAGTGCAATGCATAAATAATGTTGATTACTACATATTAAGTGTGCTTGAATTCCTAAATAGATCTTTTTAAAATATGTATTTTTAAGAACGTAATGTCATTCCACCGCAGCTGTTGAACCGGCTGTGTCAGGTTACATGAGGAGAGTGGAGGTATTTCCTGACCCACTTTAACATTGCTGTGTTGCATTGTTCATATGTGTTTAATGTTTTATGACAGAATGCTGGTCTGCTCGCATGGAAATAAAACAGAAATAAGAGTGACGTAGAGAAACCCACAATGCCCTCTTGTATTGTGTGTTCTGCTTATAGATTTTACACACACAGACTCTCTTGACTGTCACATTAACTTCAGCAAAGGTCATGTTATTTCAAGCTGTGGATACTTTCATAATCCAGGAACCTTTGGCACTTACAGTTGATCAGTGGCCATCATGTGACTCTCATATACGTCCTCTTGGCCCAGAAATGTTAGACCTTAATACCAGTAGTAGCTCCTGACTGTAAATTTAGGTAAGGTAGATTCTGGTTCTGAGTGGTAGTTTATGATTAACTTTCTGTAATATTCTAATCGCTGAACATGCAGAAACACTTTTGGCAGCGGTTGCTTTATTCAGCCTGAGGGTGGCGCTCTAATGTACACATGACACACACACACCTTAATGTAGTATTTCTTGCCACTGAATGTTGTTTTACAGTATTATAATTTGTGAAGGAATTACATTAAGGAAAAAAACAAACAAACATCAATTAAATTCAATTAAAGGATTTAGATACTTTCATTAATTTGATATGTTACTCCACATATGAAGAACAGATATGCCAACGACTTAAAATAAATATAGAAAATAAATATATGTATTTGTTGCAGAATACTGAACACATTTACAATTTATTATCAATTGAGTTTATATAGAGGTCTTTGTTTTGGATGATTATTACCTGCCCTTACAGACGAGACTCAGTTGCTTAATATTTTAAGGATCTGAATACACACTGACTGGAACAGGTTTTTTTTTCTGCTGGAAAATATGGTGAGCAAGACACAATAAGAATGACTGTGTAATGCTGTTGTCATGTGTGGCACTCGTGCTATTGGCTTGTGTTACAGCTCACAGGTGTTGAATAGGTCAGCGTGACTTTGTGGCTCACTGCAGTTGTTGTTGCAGTGCAAATGAAACAGCATGGCTTTAGCTCTGGCTGATATTTACATGGTTGCACAGCAGCACAGTGTTGATATTTCTAAGACAGGGTTTCCTCTGGACCTCTAACTCAAACTTTTATGCCCAGTTTCACAGACAAGGCTTAAAAAAGTAGTTCACTTTAAAATGAAAATTACCCCAAGCTTTACTCTCCCTCAAGCCATCCTAGGTGTATATGACTTTCTTCTTTCTGAAGAACACAATCTGAGATATATTTATAAATATCCTGATGCATCCGAGCTTTATAATGGCTGTGAGCGATACCAACGAATATGACCTGAAGAAAGTGCCTCCATCCACATCCATCTATCATAAACATACTTCACACGGCTTCGGGGGGTTAATAAAGGTTAATGAAGCGATGCATTTGTGTAAAAAAAATCCATATTTAACAAGTTATGAAGTAAAATATCTAGCTTTTGCCAGACTGCCTTCCGTACTCAACTTAGGAAGAAAGCTCGGTGCCTCTCGCAGTTCAAAATGCTTATGCTATGTCCTACGCCTTCCCTATTGAACTTACGGAAAAGTTCCTTTTTTTTGTGTTTTTTTTTTTTTTTTTTTCTGGCAGTCTGCCAGAAGTTGGTAACTCTTTATTTTAGGGTCTTTTAACTAGTTGCTTATTAACTCGAATATTGGCTATTTATTAGTACTTATTAAGCACATATTAATGCCTTATTCTGCATGACCTTAATCTACATTCTTAACCGTACCCAATACCTAAACTTAACGCTCTTAATAACTAATTAGCAGTAAATTAGGAGTTTATTGAGGGAAAAGTTGTAGTTAAAGGTTTATTTCACCTAAAAATGAAAATAATGTCATTTATTACTCACCCTCATGTCGTTCTAAGACCTTCCCTAAGTCCCTAAGACCTTCGTTCATCTTCGGAGCACGAATTAAGATATTTTTTGATGAAATCTGATGGCTCAGTGAGGCCAGCAATGTCACCGAACTTCTCAAGATCCAAAAAGGTACCCAAAACGTATTTAAATCAGTTCAAGTGACCACAGTGGCTCTACCTTAATATTTTAAAGTGTTGAGAATACTTTTGTGCCCCAAAATAACAAAATAACGACTTTTCAACAATATCTAGTGATGGTCGATTTCAAAACAATGCTTCAGAGCTTTTTGAATCTTTTGTTTTGAATAAGTGATTCGGATTGCATATCAAACTGCTGAAATCACATGACTTTGGCGCTCTGAACCACTGATTCAATTTGTAAGCTCTGAAGCATTGTTTTGAAATCGGCCATCACTAGATATTGTTGAAAAGTCGCTATTTTGTTTTTTGGCACACCAAATTATTCTTGTCGCCTTATAATATTAAGGTAGAACCACTGTAGTCACAGTCGGTAATGTTTTTTTCTAAGGCACATTTATAAAAGCTACTTAACCACTAGTAAGGTGAAAAGATTTATCTTGAACTCTGTCATGGAAACTAGCATGTATAAACCGTAATTAAATGATTTAATAATCAATTAAAAAGGAATGTATGTTCATGATATTACACTATACCTATATTGAACCAGTGGTTTGGAAAATGGATGGATGGATGATTCAACTTGCGGGCGCCATCTTCTGATCAGTCACAGGAATTAATTTGGCGCCTGACTCTCACAGTGCATTATGGGTATTCAGCTGACACACTTGTTATTGTGATGCATTGTGGGATTGAATAAGTGCATTCGATAACGTTCACTATGATTTCAGACACCACTCAAATGGCTGTCCCCTCAAATAGTGCCCTATTTAACGGATATAGGGGTAATTTTGGACATAGCCTGGCTGTTTCTCAATATGCGTTCTTAAGCGATCTTGCGTACTTGTGTTCTCGCTCTACGTCATCATCAACCGTCGAAGTTCAGTTCCACTACTCAAGAACGCAAGAACAGAGGACGCATGAAAGTACCCGGATGTATTCTTGATATCGAGGATGCATTGAATGCAGACTTGAAAAAATCGAACCATTAAAAAACCCATAAGACTCTGCGGGCAGTGGGCATACGGAAGCCTGCAAGCTTTAAAGTTCTCGTTCTGATGAGATTCCTGCTACAAGCTCGCATATACGTGACGGCTCGTGAAAGATAATCTGAAGAAAGCCTGCAGTATTTTTATTGGAAACGAATCTTAACATTGACAATGCATGTAACACAAAGGCTACTCATTTTCATAAATACACGCGGTGAAATAAAAAGATCTAAAATTATATGAAAACAATGTCTATAATAATATGAAAGAAATCTTTTATTAATTTTATTTTTAATTTTTTTGTGTATTCATCATACATTTCAAATTGTCAAATTTTGGAGATGTACAATTAGATGTTCCTGAGAACCATTATTGTGGACATTATAAAAAAAATAATTCCAGAAGATGTACATTTCTCATGGATATGTTGATGAAATCAAATTAGAAAATAAGAGAGAAATTTTGTGATACAGGAGTTGAGAATAAAATGATGAGAGAACATATGGGTTCAGATTTGCACTCTCAAGGGCATGAGAAATGACACACTATCAAACTCAACACTCTGCTATACTCTAGTATTTGAGAGTTTCCCATCTAGATACTTTAAGAAAGATTTGTGATACATGTGATTTTATACAGAACATGGAAGAAAGGCTAATATAGCTGGATCATTCTACAATTGCTAGACATTTTTTAATTATGACAAATAATTATGACTATAATATGTATGATCTTATAATGATTACTTAATAATGCTAATATTTAATAATTTCAGTATATTAAATATTATTATTTAATAATATTAATAATCTTGCAAATATTTAATTTTCTAGGAGAATGGAAATATGTCAGTGCTATATAATCAGACATTTTCACAGTTAATAAAGCAATAAATATAGCCAAAAGATCTGTTGTATAATGTAGTATCTTTGCCAGAAATTAATTCAATGATGTTACTGCAATATACTGCATGTTCTTTTGATGCCATCAGCCAATCAGTGTCATGACATTTCTGTGGCTCAGAGCCATTATCCACATAGCATTAATGGCTCAGGTAATTTGCTTAAAAAAGCCATAACTTAGCGCCCACAAGTCACAATTAGACACAAAAGACGTGCCGTTAAGATGAATGCATGCTAGTGGGTATTATAGACCTGATTGGTAGATACTGACCCATCACTGAGTAACATCTACATGTTACATTTTGGTCTTAAATAATAGATTTTTTTAAATGGCCAATTTGAATGGTGTTATTAAGTGTGCAGTAGTAGTGTTACTGTCAGTGCCATTACTGTTATTGGTGTTACTGTCAGTGGTGTTACTGTCATTGGTTTTAATGTCAATGGTGTTACTGCAAGTGTTTTTAACTGTCGATGTTGTTACTGCAAGTGCTGGTACTATCTGTGGTGTTACTGTCAGTGGTTTTTACTGTCAATGGTGTTACTGTCAGTGGTTTTATTGTCGATGGTGTTACTGTCAGTGGTTTTATTGTCAATGGTGTTACTGTCAGTGGTTTTATCGTCGATGGTGTAACTGTCAGTGGTTTTATTGTCGATGGTGTTACTGTCAGTGGTTTTATCGTCGATGGTGTAACTGTCAGTGGTTTTATCATCGATGGTGTTACTGTCAGTGGTTTTATTGTCGATGGTGTTACTGTCAGTGGTTTTTACCATCAATGGTGTTACTGTCAGTGGTTTTATTGTCGATGGTGTTACTGTCAGTGGTTTTTACCATCAATGGTGTTACTGTCAGTGGTTTTATCGTCGATGGTGTTACTGTCAGTGGTTTTTACCATCAATGGTGTTACTGTCAGTGGTTTTTACCATCAATGGTGTTACTGTCAGTGGTTTTATCGTCGATGGTGTAACTGTCAGTGGTTTTATCATCGATGGTGTTACTGTCAGTGGTTTTATTGTCAATGGTGTTACTGTCAGTGGTTTTATCGTCGATGGTGTAACTGTCAGTGGTTTTATTGTCAATGGTGTTACTGTCAGTGGTTTTATTGTCAATGGTGTTACTGTCAGTGGTTTTATTGTCAATGGTGTTACTGTCAGTGGTTTTATTGTCAATGGTGTTACTGTCAGTAGTTTCTACCATCAATGGTGTTACTGTCAGTGGTTTTATTGTCAATGGTGTTACTGTCAGTGGTTTTTACCATCAATGGTGTTACTGTCAGTGGTTTTATCGTCGATGGTGTTACTGTCAGTGGTTTTATTGTCAATGGTGTTACTGTCAGTAGTTTCTACCATCAATGGTGTTACTGTCAGTGGTTTTATTGTCAATGGTGTTACTGTCAGTGGTTTTTACCATCAATGGTGTTACTGTCAGTGGTTTTATCGTCGATGGTGTTACTGTCAGTGGTTTTATTGTCAATGGTGTAACTGTCAGTGGTTTTATTGTCAATGGTGTTACTGTCAGTGGTTTTTACCATCAATGGTGTTACTGTCAGTGGTTTTATTGTCAATGGTGTAACTGTCAGTGGTTTTATCATCGATGGTGTTACTGTCAGTGGTTTTATTGTCAATGGTGTTACTGTCAGTGGTTTTATCGTCGATGGTGTTACTGTCAGTGGTTTTATCGTCGATGGTGTTACTGTCAGTGGTTTTATTGTCAATGGTGTTACTGTCAGTAGTTTCTACCATCAATGGTGTTACTGTCAGTGGTTTTATTGTCAATGGTGTTACTGTCAGTGGTTTTTACCATCAATGGTGTTACTGTCAGTGGTTTTATTGTCAATGGTGTTACTGTCAGTGGTTTTTACCATCAATGGTGTTACTGTCAGTGGTTTTATCGTCGATGGTGTTACTGTCAGTGGTTTTATTGTCAATGGTGTTACTGTCAGTGGTTTTATCGTCGATGGTGTTACTGTCAGTGGTTTTTACCATCAATGGTGTTACTGTCAGTGGTTTTATCATCGATGGTGTTACTGTCAGTGGTTTTATTGTCAATGGTGTAACTGTCAGTGGTTTTATCATCGATGGTGTTACTGTCAGTGGTTTTATCGTCGATGGTGTTACTGTCAGTGGTTTTTACCATCAATGGTGTTACTGTCAGTAGTTTCTACCATCAATGGTGTTACTGTCAGTGGTTTTATTGTCAATGGTGTTACTGTCAGTGGTTTTATCGTCGATGGTGTTACTGTCAGTGGTTTTATCGTCGATGGTGTTACTGTCAGTGGTTTTATTGTCAATGGTGTTACTGTCAGTGGTTTTATCGTCGATGGTGTTACTGTCAGTGGTTTTTACCATCAATGGTGTTACTGTCAGTGGTTTTATCGTCGATGGTGTAACTGTCAGTGGTTTTATCATCGATGGTGTAACTGTCAGTGGTTCCCTTTCGTGGGAACTATCGACGCTACGTCAGTGACGTGATGGGAATCCTCTGCATTTTTGTGTTCGTGAAGCACTATTGTATCTAACCAATGAGAGAACGCGACGTCAGAGGCGGGTGACGTCACGGACCGGAACCTATAAAGCATGCCCGGAAACAAAGAACGCTAGCTTCTGTTGTCTTCAGTAAGCGCTATTTGTATCTTGTCTGTCTTATTTACTGTTGTTTGTCTACCATCTCGCCAAAAAGTGATCTCTTCGTCTGAGGACAAGAGTTTCCAGAAAGTGAATAAGACACATACACAATATATATATAATGACGGAAAGCCAGCGTTTCACTAAGTGTGCGCCTCCCTGTCCGCGATTCATCGTGGCGGGGGACACACACGACATGTGTGTGAAGTGCCTGGGAGTTGAGCACGCACAGGCAGCTCTCGAGGGGGCTGTCTGTGTGCACTGCGAGCGGCTCACTCTCAGGGCGCTGCGCTCACGCCGGGCGCTCTTTGAGGAGGGCGCCGCGGCGAGTGTTCCCCGCGGGTCTGGTCCCGCTGCTGCCGAGGCACGGCGAAGGCTGCACTCGTGGGGTTCACAAATGGATCTAGCAGAGGGGGGAGAGACGGGCTTTGCCTTATCGCTCCCCTTACCTGCTAGATCTAGTGTCTCTCCTTTGGTGGTGGAAGCACGCGCTGCGGTTTCTTCCCCTCAAAGGGAGGCACCGGCACTGAATATATCTTCCTCCGAGGAGGTCGATGTTGAAGGTGTCGAGGGTGGTGATGAGGGACCGTCATCCTCATCTCCAGCCCATGAGGAGCTTATGGAGGTAGTGACCCGGGCAGTAGAGAAACTAAATATAAGCTGGCCCGCGGAGGAAAGCGTTCCTAAAGTTAAAAGCAAGTTGGATGAACGCTTCCTCCCAGCTAGGTCACTACCCCAGCGTCGGGGACTGCCGTTCTTTCCCGACCTCCACACCGAGGTGTCGAGGTCGTGGAATAGACCTGTGCAGTACCGTGTCTTCAGCCCTCAGACATCAATGTACAGCAATATTACTGGGCTGAAGCAACACGGTTATGGGGCGATGCCTCGGGTTGAAGAGACGCTTGCGAGCTATCTCTCGCCCGAGTCTGCATCGTCCCTGAAATCCCCGACGTTGCCCACCAGACCTTTAAAGCAAACATCGAATCTGGTGGGCAAGGCTTATTCGGCAGCGGGTCAGGCTGCGGCATGTCTGCACACTATGTCAATACTGCAGGCATACCAAGCTGACCTGCTGGGGGAGATTGACGAAAGTGGGGAGGTAACCTTCGAAACCATTCAGGAGTTGAGGAAGGCCACAAATTTAGCTCTCCGTGCCACCAAGGAGACGGCCAAGTCAGTAGGCCGCTCTATGGCAGCCCTGGTGGCCACGGAGAGACATCTGTGGCTCAACCTAGCTGATATTAAGGAGAAGGATAAACACATCCTTATGGATGCGCCGCTTTCCTCCGAGGGCCTGTTCGGCGACGCAGTTAATACTGTCGTCGACAGGTTCGAGGAGGCGAAAAAGCAGAAAGCGGCGTTCCATAGGTTCCTCCCCCGAAAATCTCATCCCCCTGAGGCTGCTGGGCGGGGGCAGCCTCAGCCGATAGCCGGCTCCTCGGGACACAGGTCCCAGCAAAAGGCTAGTGTGGCCGCCCGTGCTCCCCCGCGGAAAGCTTGGGGACCGGAGCGTGCTGCACAGCCGAAGCCTTCCGGGGGTAGGGCTTCCCAAAAGAAATCCTGACGCTCATGGGCCAGGGTTTCTGAGGGCAGCCCCCTCCGAAGGGGTTCGACGATTAATTTCTATCGTTCCCCATCGGCGCCCTCAAGGGACTGTTCTGCCAACCCTGCCACCCAGTGTGCGACAGGGCGCAGCAGTCTCTGTCGATCCTCCGAGGAGGTTCGGCCAGCACGTGATTCGCTTATCTGCCGGTGCGCCGCGTCAGATAAACGAGCCAAGTGCTCAAAAAACACCAGAGACCAGTCTCGAGAGGCTGGTTCCCTTAGTAGAATTTTTGGAGGAATGGAAATGTCTTCCGAATATTTCGAAATGGGTGCTGCTCATGGTAGAACAGGGCTACAGAATTCAGTTCGGTTCTCGTCCGCCCAGGTTCAGTGGAGTGATTCACACGGTGGTAGCTCCAGAGCAGTCTCTGGTAATGGAACAAGAGGTTACGACGCTTTTGCAAAAAGGGGCTATAGAACGGGTTCCCTCTCCCAGCAAAATGTCGGGCTTTTACAGCCGCTACTTCATTGTTCCAAAGAAGGATGGGGGGTTGCGTCCGATCTTAGATCTTCGTATACTAAATCGATCTGTGAAAAAGTTGAAGTTCAAGATGCTTACACTCAAACAGATTATTCCACAGATCAGATCCGAGGACTGGTTTGTGGCGATAGATCTGAAGGACGCATATTTTCACATTTCCATCCATCCTTCTCACAGGAAGTTCCTCAGGTTTGCTTTCGGGGGCGAAGCATACCAATACAAGGTTCTTCCCTTCGGCCTATCACTATCACCCCGCACGTTCACGAAGTGCGTGGATGCAGCCTTGGCTCCTCTGAGACTCCAGGGCATCCGCGTGCTGAACTATATCGACGATTGGTTGATTTTAGCTCAAACAGAACGTCTGGCAGCTCAACATCGAGATGTTGTGTTGTCGCACATGAAGAAGCTTGGGCTGAGGCTCAACGCCAAGAAAAGTGTGCTGGTTCCGAGTCAGGTTGCCAACTATCTTGGGGTAATCTGGGATTTGATCACGATGCGGGCGCAATTGACTCCCGCTCGTGTGACTTCCATTCTCGGGGCCGTGAATGGGGTGAAGTTAGGCCGGTCACTCACTGTAAAACAGTTTCAGAGACTGTTGGGTCTGATGGCAGCTGCGTCCAACGTTGTTACTTTTGGCCTTCTGCACATGAGACCCTTACAGTGGTGGCTCAGGACCAAGGGGTTTTCTCCGAGGGGAAATCCTTTTCGCATGATCAAAGTCACGCGGCGGTGCCTTCGTGCTCTGGTCATGTGGAAAAAGCCTTGGTTCCTGTCCCAAGGACCCGTGTTGGGAACTTCATGTCGTCGCGTAATGCTTACGACAGATGCGTCCCTCACGGGCTGGGGAGCGATCATGAGTGGTCGCTCAGCTCAAGGTCACTGGGAGGTACACCAGCTCTCCTGGCACATAAATCGGCTGGAGATGCTGGCAGTGTTTCAGGCTCTGAAGCACTTCCTCCCCGACCTGAGGGGCCACCATGTGTTGGTTCAGACAGACAACACTACGGTGGTCTCCTACATAAATCACCAAGGGGGATTGCGGTCTCGTCCACTATGCAAACTGGTCAGTCACATCCTCCTGTGGACCCAAGGGGAATTACTCTCGCTAAGGGCGGCGTATATTCCGGGGTATTTGAATATGGGGGCGGACGCTCTGTCGAGGCAGAGCGCGAGTCCGGGGGAATGGAAGCTTCACTCAGAGGTAGTGGAGCTCATATGGAGAACATTCGGTCGAGCGGAAGTCGATCTTTTTGCCTCAGAGGAGTCAACTCAATGCCCTCTGTGGTACTCTCTGAGGCATCCAGCTCCTCTGGGGTTGGATGCCATGTTACAGACGTGGCCGAGGCGACGCCTGTATGCTTTTCCCCCAGTCTCTCTGCTCCCGGGGGTTCTGGACAAAGTCCGTCAGGAAGGGGTAGACCTGATATTGGTGGCTCCTTTCTGGCCAACGAGAATATGGTTTGCGGACCTAGTATCGCTTCTTCACGGCTCTCCTCTGGAGCTTCCAGTCAGACAGGATCTCCTGTCCCAAGCGGGCGGCATGATTTTACATCCCCGTCCAGAAATGTGGAAACTGTGGGCCTGGCCCCTGAGGGGGCAAGGCTCATAGAATCTGGTCTCCCAACCGAGGTTGTGGAGACCATCCTTCAGTCCAGAGCTCCGTCTACGAGGAAGCTTTATATGTATAAGTGGAAGGTGTTCTCTACATGGTGTAGTCATCTTAAAGTGGACCCTGTCCATTGTTCTATCAGCTGTGTGCTTCGGTTCCTTCAAGAAAAGCTTTCAGAAGGCCTAACTCATTCCACACTAAAAGTGTATGTGGCTGCTATTTCAGCTTATCACATTCCTATGGGTGGTGTCTCGGTAGGTCGAGACCCCTTAGTTGTTCGCTTCCTTCGTGGTGCACTGAGGTTGAGGCCTTCAGTACGCCAAAAATCTCCGACCTGGGACTTAGCCATTGTGTTACAAGGGCTGGCTAAGGCGCCCTTCGAGCCTTTGGAAGATGTGTCAGATAAAATGCTCACATTGAAGACTGTGTTTTTATTGGCCATCTCATCCTTGAAAAGGATAGGTGACCTTCAAGCTCTTTCGGTTCTACCATCATGTTTAGAGTTTGCACCAGGCATGGTTAAGGCCTTTTTACATACAAGGCCTGGGTACGTACCTAAGGTCCCCACTAGGTTCCCAGGTCCTATTGTTCTGGAGGCTTTTTATCCCCCTCCGTTCACTAATCCGGATCAGGAAGAACTTAATTTGCTGTGCCCTGTGAGGGCGCTGGATGCATATGTCCACAGAGCTGCCCTGTGGAGGAAATCAGATCAGCTGTTCGTATGTTATGGGTCCCCGAGTCGAGGGGGCCCAGCGTCCAAGCAAAGGATGAGTAAGTGGGTGGTTGAGGCCATCACTTTGTCTTATAAAGCCCTGGGGCGTCCGTGCCCCTTGGATGTTAGGGCACACTCAACAAGAGGTATGGCTGCTTCAAGAGCTCATATGTCAGGGGTTCCCTTGGCTGACATTTGTGGTGCTGCTGGATGGTCATCCCAGCACACCTTCATCAGATTTTATAATCTTAATGTGAATAGAACTCCGGGTGCTTTGGTTTTACAAGATAGTAGCCAGGCACCTGGAGGCTCGGCGTAGTTGGGACAGCGTTCCCATCACGTCACTGACGTAGCGTCGATAGTTCCCACGAAAGGGAACGTCTTGGGTTACGAGTGTAACCCTTGTTCCCTGAGTAAGGGAACGAGACGCTACGTCACGTTGCCGTACCTCCAGCATGCCTGGAGCGCTTACTTCAGACATATCACAGAAGCTAGCGTTCTTTGTTTCCGGGCATGCTTTATAGGTTCCGGTCCGTGACGTCACCCGCCTCTGACGTCGCGTTCTCTCATTGGTTAGATACAATAGTGCTTCACGAACACAAAAATGCAGAGGATTCCCATCACGTCACTGACGTAGCGTCTCGTTCCCTTACTCAGGGAACAAGGGTTACACTCGTAACCCAAGACGTTTTATCATCGATGGTGTTACTGTCAGTGGTTTTATTGTCAATGGTGTAACTGTCAGTGGTTTTATCATCGATGGTGTAACTGTCAGTGGTTTTATCGTCGATGGTGTTACTGTCAGTTAGGGCTGTCACGATATTAGATTTTTCACACCACGGTTATTGTGGCCAAAAAATATCATGATATCGATATATTGCGATATTTATAGAATCCTATAAAAAAAAAAATGCAAAATAATGCCCATTTATCTTGAATTTTGAGGGCATATAACTGCATGCATAGCTACATTATGCTGAATAAGACGAGTAAAGAAAACGCGGTAGGCTTATTACAGTTTTTTACAGACGCTAGGACACATTTCTCAATACTTAGGTCACTTTTGCAAAACTCTTCACACAGTTCTCATAACCAACTTTCATCTTGGCAAAGCAGTTCATTTCACATTCAAAATACACTACAACTACCAAAACACTTCATTCAGGTCTCAAATCAACTTATTCTTTCAGAACACTAGCAAAGGTTGACAGCCGATAAACACACTTTGTCACCCACAAAACAATGACCTAAAAAACACTAACAACATGTAGCATTATACAATGTTTTCTTGTGTAAAACAAGGACACATCTCTGTTTATAATTCACTGCAATATATGTTACTGGAATGAATCAGACATGATGCAGAATTCGTCAATATTTTATGTCGTTTATTTATTTTTATTTTTTTGCACTGAGTAATTCCAAAATACAAGAATTTGTATACACACCATCCACTGATACAGATACAATTCAATTGATTTTATAGCATTTTAATTTTAAGATTTAAAATATATTTTATTAAAATATTACTGTAGGAATATAGCAAATTGCTGTCTTATTGAGTTTTGTATTATGTTATTGTTTTGAACATAAGTTTAACAGTTTTGAAAACAGTATGTAAGCATGTGCAAATTGGCCTGTATGTACAAAGAGTTTTGGCAGTTGTTGTGTCTGAGTGAGAAAAGAATTCATGAAATTTGAGAGATGTAGTCATTGAATGCATTTTGTGTCAAAGCAATGATAATTGATCCTCAGTTTAGCCCACATAGACTTCTGTTGTGCTCACTGTGTGAAGAGTTTTGCAAAAGTGACCTAAGTATTGAGAAATGTGTCCTAGCGTCTGTAAAAAACTGTAAAGGAATCACCCTTTATTTAAATATATGAACACAGAAAATTGCTGTTAACAGGTTAATATAAGATTTCCCATTCCATGACTAGTAAAATAATCGCAACTTACTCTCTGTAAAATGGCGTAATCTGCAGGATGATGGACACGGATGTGGGTGGGTAAAAAGTTTGATGGTGTTGCCACCCTGTAGCTAGGCAAATCCTGCGGATTGAGCTGTCTAAGGAGCCGAAAAACTCCCATACTGTTGAGCTTATTTACTTTTTTCGGGTGTGGACAGAGCCTCTCACTCTCCTGCTCAGAATAGCTGCACGCACTGGGCGTCTTCTTCTTGTTTGAGAGGTGTCAGCGTTATTCTTCCACCTCAGAGCTCAACCAGGTACTGGCGCTGGAGTATTTACATGTCATGATATCATAAGCGTCCTATTCATTTTAAATATTGTGGTTATCGTCAATACTGGTATATCGACACACCCTAAATTAACACGATAGCGATATTTCATGCTTTGAATATCATGATTATCCTCAATACCGGTATATTGCGACACCCCTACTGTCAGTGGTTTTTACTGGTGTTACTGTCATTGGTTTTACTGTCAATGGTGTTACTGTCGATAGTGTTACTGCCAGTGGTTTTTACTCTCGATTATGTTACTGTCAATGGGGTGGTACTGTCTGTGGTGTTACTGTAAGTGATTTTATTGTCAGTAGTTTTACTCTCAATAGTGTTACTGTAAGTACTGTAAGTAGTGTTACTGTCAGTGGTTTTACTGTTGATGGTGTTAATATCAGTGATTTTAATGTCAATGGTGTTACTGTCAGTGGCTACTGTCGATGCTGTTAGTGACAGTGATTTTTCTGTTAATGGTGGTGATACTCTTGAGGGTATTGCAGTCAGTAGTAATGTTGATATTTAAGGTTTTACTGTAGGTGTTATTACTCTTCTGGTGTTACTATTGGTGTCGTTACTGTCGGTGGTTTTTATTGTCAGTGCTGCCATTGCTGAGTGTAATGTTACTGTCATGACATTACTGTCTGTGGTGTTACTGCTTCCCAACTTCTTTTTTTCAATTATTTCATGTGAATCCAAAAAAAAGATAAAATAATATAAAACTAGATTTAATGTAGGATTGATGAGTTTCATTTTTATTTCGACCATTGAAATTAATAAATTAATAAAGTGTTAACTTGTATTTTTTACACTCTGTGAATTCCCCTTTGGAAAACCATTAACTGTTTTCATTTCCTCTACAATTTGGTGCAAGAACAATTTCTATAAAGACTGTTTACATTATGTATTTTAAAATTAATAGTTCCGGTCCTGGCTTCTTGATGTTCAAGTCATGCTAAAATAAAGTAACATCTTTTTAAATATTTTAAATGTAAGAATAGTACTGTCATAAACAACTTTCATAAAGACAATGAAATAATGGATTTCTTTAGTAAATGTAAAATAAATGTGGTTCTGTCAAAATACTGTATTATGGATAAGAGTTCTGTTCTCTTTTGATTTACAGGTACAGTCATGAATATGGACTTTCCATCCTACAGATCTGCACATATAAGCAGCACAATATCATCAAAGACAATATGAACCTTCACCAGAGCAGCACTATATGGGACAAAACAAACTTCACATGTTTGCATTTAAACAGCATTCATTTGTTCCTATCTAAGGAATTATGTACAATGCCTCGAAAGGAATCATGTTGTGTAATGTGGAAATTAACAATGAGGAAACATGGAAAACTTGATATCGTGTTGAAGATAAAGAAGATACTTTGAAGCGCATTGAGGTAGAAACAATTTACTTGAAATCACAGATTACATGCACAAACGATTTGTGAGATGCTTCCTGATGTTTATTTGCCCCCGAAACAACAACATGCTACTGGGACAGGTGTGTGTGAGTGTGTACACGTGAACATGTATACATATATGTCTTCAGACCAGCAGTATGTCATGTTTAAACATTGCAGATCATGTGCTATACCAAAACATTTTATGGCATGCATAGAAAGTTGGGCATGGAATAAATCTTGATTACTTTGTTAATTTATATTTTTATTTTTTTATTATTATTATTATTTTTTTTTTTGGTCAACAAACTCAGTAGTCAGTGGGAACAACTATAAATGACAACAAATTACTTGACTGTTGAGGTTAACATTGTTAAATATCTATTTTTTTAAAGTATTATAGGTTTTATATAAAAATGGAATCAGTTAAACTGGTGACAGGTTATTTTTCTAGCTTTTTAAAATTTTGCTAAATCATTTTCAATTTTCTTTATTTTTTCACTCGGTTTAATTAAAACGTGAAAAGGAAATGTGTAGACATGTAGAAATTCTGTCATGATTATGGCACCTTTCCACCTCCAAGCATTTTATCCAGTACAAACACTGAAGCACAAAGGTTGCTAAGGGTTTGTGTCTTTATTTCTTTTATGATTATTGATATAGTTTCAGAATCGCCCATCACTGAAAGCATCTACCTCACTGTCCTGATTGGCTGTTTTACTGTGCGTTTACTTCGCTGTGTTGAGTTACGTCAAGCAGATCACAAGACTTATTTCTGGAAACAACTCGAGCAATCAGTATGTTGTATTTCCCCTTATTACTGTTGGCAGTGTGTTTTTCTGGCTTTGTCCATCCTGGTTTTATACAATATCTCAATGCTAGAAGTCAAGTAGAAATATGACACTGAATAATAGTGAAAAAAATCATGCCCACAACAGAATTAAGTGATTGAAATGCCTGTTTTCTGATAATAGCGATGTGTAGGACTATGAAGTTAAATTGTATTAGGTAAATATGGAAAGTTGCAATGTGACATGTATATGCTGATGATGATACTGATTGTATGACATTATATTTCCCTAGGCGAAATGTATATAAACATAATGTCCCTATTTAAATGAATAATTATTCAACTCACATCTGTTCACAAACACAGATGTACTGCATCAATTTTAACTCCTGAAATTCTGACTTCACATACATACAGTATGAATGTCTGCATCATGTCAAATTAATGTCCAGCATCCAGGACATCATTTCGCTCGTCTCTCTGCATCTGAAAGCTTTAGTAATGCTTTGAGGTTTTCCATGTGGAAGCTTCAGGATGCTTCATAATGATTTCTTTACACTGCCATTATTTTCACTCTTTCATTTAATTTGCAAGCTAGTTTTAATTAACATGTATCATCTGTTCTCTGCATCTAAATTGGACATTACTGTTGGATAAAAATAGGACAGACAGAGCAGTAATGGAATGGATTAATTTTTGTGGACGGTTTATTTTAATGAGTTTGTTTGTTGTACAATACATTTTATATACATTTTTACAATACAGCAGTTATTAATTACATAAATTGTGTCAAATGATGGCAGCATTACCAACAATTAATTTTACTAAAAGTTCTTCCCCTTTGTGAATCAATTTGACCAAATTTGAGCAATTAATTTGTGAATTATAAATCAATATTATGTTTGGTCCCTCATTTCATATTTGGCATAAAGAGATATAATATATCAATATAAAATGCGCAAAACAGCTTTATTCATGTGTTTTAAACATGCTGGTTCTCATGTTGGCTGCCGCCCAGTGACTAGACCTGATATTGAGCTGTGATACAAACATTTACTTACTAACACATTCATTTTATCATTACTGTAATGATCTATATGATAAGAGACCCCAGGGTAGAGGACACCAGAAACAACTGTGATACAGTCACAAATAAGCCAGAGTGACTCTCTAATACTATCTCTAAAAAAGATCATTCTCTCTCTGCTGCGATCATTGTAAGAAAAAAATAAAAGATTTTGAGGTAGGCCTGTTTAACTGATTTCGGTAACACTTTAGAATACTGTTTCGTCATTAATGAATAACTACACATGAACAAATGAGTAATGCACTAATAACATTCTGGTAACTACTATTAGCTAAAAAGAAACTCAAATGAATGAATTAGTAATAACACTTAGTCGAATGTGGTAGTTCACTGTTAGCTAATCAATAACTACTATTTGTTCATACCTCCCAGAGGACTACTAAGAACTACTATATACAGATTCATAATTATTGTGAATAATGCATAATGTATAATTAATTCTAAAGTGAAGATCATGATAACCCACTAATGACCCAAGTATTACCAAATCCTTCAGAAGGAATTATTAATTATTTGGATCAGTATTCTAAAGTGAAAAACAGCTCTCTAGTAATGACTGAGGTCATTGTAAGCTTTTTTGTAAGGTATTTGATAAAAAATTGGTAACACCTATAGTAAACTAGTCGGTTACCATGATCTTAACTTTAGAATTAATTATACAACATGCATTATTCACAATAATTATGAAACTGTATATACAGAGCAAAATCCCCAGAGTTAAATCAACTCAGCTCAGAGTACATATGGTTCCTCTCTATATAGTGTTAAAGTAACACTGAAGCAGAGTTAAAGTTAATGAGATAATTAAGTTATGATTGAGCATTAGTGATGAACACCTGCTGTTAACAAGCACAATCACTGAAGAGAAACACAATAACTACAAAGGACTTCCTGCCACAGCCTTAGATGAACTCAACTGAAGATAAAAGACATTAAATCTCTCAAAATCTGATTAAACAACTCCACAAACAGCATATTATCTAATTAACTTTAACTCTGCTTCAGTGTTATTTTAACTCTATGTAGAGAGGATATGTTCTCTGAGCAGAATTGATTTAACTCTGGGGATTTGGCTGTGTAGTAGTTCTTAGTAGTTCTCTGAGAGGTATCAGAAAAATAGTAGTCATTGATTAGCTAATAGTGATCTACCACATTCAACTGAGCGCTATTACTTCATTAATCAGTTTCTTGTTAGTTAATAGTAGTTATTTAACGGGCAGCACGGTGACTCAGTGGGTAGCACTGTCGCCTCATGGCAAGGAGGTCCCCTGTTCGATTCCCGTCTGAGCCAGGAGTCCTTTCAATGTGAAGTTCTACCCGTATCAGTGTGGTTTCCCACACACAGTCCAAAAACATGCAAGTTAGTTGGATTGAACATGCCAAATTGGCTGTAGGTGTGAATGCGTGTGTGTGAGTCACAAGCCATGTAATGGGGAGGCTTGGGGAAAGACCTGGCAACCTACCCCGGAAAAAACATTGCCAGGAAAATTCATGGAGAGTCTATCACGTATGGTGAGAGATAATCATAGAATCACTGAGAGTCAGATATGACTGAAATGAATAATGAGAGAGAGAGTTATTTATTAATGATGGAACGGTATTCTAAAGTGTTACCCTTGTTTCTTGGGACATGCAGTATTATCTAGTTGACAAGTGTTGAACTCATCAGCTAATAAATACTGTTTAGTAAAATTTTTTTAACTCATTTTCTAATAACATAATTAGTAACGGCCTTATTTTTAACACAAGAGCAGGCATGGCCATTTTTAACTTGAATGCTTTGAGGCTTCCAGGGTCAGTCGCTTTCAGTTATTTTAGCCTGTATATTGATATGGCAAACTGGCATTTGTTGCCATATTATTTTAATCATTTTTATCGTAAACACACTGGTTTGTTTCTGAAATAATTTTACCATTTACTGTACTTTATTATTCTACTAGTTATTATCTGTAGAGCGCTGCAGTGATGGCGTATTTTTGTAGGCCAACCCATACTTTCGTTTCAGCCCCGTTTCCTTGACACAATCCCAAAAGGATTTTTCCATTAGTTTTTGGATTACTGCAGAAAATAGGCCCTGCGACCAACAATATTTGTGATTCTTACATGATTTGTTCATCATGATAATCTTCACAAATTAACAAGTCTAAATGCAAACGTAGGCTATAAACGAACTGCATTGCAGTCACATGACTTCCGACAACTCTTTCAGTCTTTATTTAAAAAATATTTTCCCTGAAAGCTTGGGTTAGAAAAGTTTGCAAGAGTGTGATTATAAACACAATGAGACTGTAAATACAGACTAGATGAGTTTAATACAAATTTGTAACTATATTATGTTTTGGCAAAACCAACTGACTTCAAGACGATGGAAGGCCTGGGTAATCATCCCATTAGCCCTCTATTGTGGCTAATGAACTGTAAGTCTTGGACATTCACAGGAAATAGCTTCCGCATTGAAAAATAAAGTGGATAAAATGAAAGAGATAACTTTTAATAATTAAGACGTGCTGTTATTTTGAAGTGGGTTAAAGGGTTAGTTCACCAAAAAATTAAAATTCTATCATTTATTACTCGCCCTCATGTCGTTCCACACCTGTAAGACCTTTGTTCATCTTCGGTACACAAATTAAGATATTTTTGATGAAATCCGAGAACTGTCTGACTCCTTCATAGACAGCAATTTAACCACCACTTTCAAGGTCCAGAAAGGTACTAAAGACATTGTTAAAATAGTCGACGTGACTGCAGTGGTTCAACAGTAATTTTATGAAGTGACGAGAATACTTTTTGTACGCAAAAACAAAACAAAAACGTACACTGTTTACGTTCAGCGCTTCCAGGATCTACGTCAGAACACCGACTCTTTATTGCCCGATGCTGTCCACGTGAGCAGCATGACGCATACGTGTGATGCTGACGCAGGAGCCGGCCAATAATGACTCGGCGTTCTGACGTAGATCCTGAAAGCGCTGAATGTAAACAGACACAGAAGCGACACATAGGAGAAGAAATAAAAAATTGAATAAAGTTTTTATTTTTTTTTGGTTTTGCACACAAAAGTATTCTCGTTGCTTCATAACATTAAGGTTGAACCACTGCAGTCACGTCAACTATTTTAATGATGTCTTTAGTAGCTTTCTGGACCTTGAAAGTGGTGGTTAAATCACTGTCTATGGAGGAGTCAGACAGCTCTCGGATTTCATAAAAAATATCTTAATTTACCAAAGATGAGCAAGTCAGTAATTAATGAGAGAAATTTTATTTTTGGGTGAACTAACCCTTTAATATCTTTTGCTTCAGACTTTAACATGGACATCTTGTGTTACATCACTTGTTTCTTACCTCAAAAAACAGCAGGCATATTTGCTATGGTTTTCAGAAGGAAAGCGTAAAAAAAAAAAAATATCACAATTACCCCGGTGTCTTCTATCCTGTGGTTATGGATGCTGTTGACATTGATGTTTTGTCAGTTTTGCAGAGCGTCACATATTTACACAGGCTGCGGGGTTTAGTAAACTTCAGCATATCACATCACGGCATGATTCTTCAAACGTGACACTCCGTTCATAAAGCTCACATCATTCCCTACACATCTCTGATATCCACACATGTGTTTTCTATGCTACTTATGTACATAGATGTTCCGTCATATCTCTGCTGACTGTCGACTGCATGTACTCACACGTGTTGCCTAATTAAGTGTGCAAAGCAAGAAACAGAAATATTTCTGACATGTTCCTTTAATACCACCTTATTTATATACGACATCCTATATGAAGTGGTATATATGCAAAGCAGGGAAACATATTAGCACTCCATTACATAAGCTGAATATATATTGTGAGAAATAATTATATGGGCAAAGTGTTGCACAGTTTAGTACCATATTCGTCTGTTATTTGTTCATAGAAAGCAATAATGCATGATAAATCGTATGAATACAATGACTGATATTGTTGCTTTGCACATGATGTTATGTGTTTGTTCATGTAAGTATCTTTCTTTACTAGTGCCTTATATCACGTATCATATCATCAGTGATTAAAAAAAATCACTGAAATTACTAACCATGTCTATTGAGAAGATGATGTCATTGATTCCTTCTGTAATATGAATGTATTGCACTCAAAGTCTTCCTGGGATTGTAATATTCTTCATATACGCTCATGTAACATCCTGTGTTTCTAAGATTGATTCCCATGTTTCAACTTTTCAGCAATGCCAGTACAAAGACTTCTTTTTGCAGTTAGAGAAATGTTCCTGGTTCAGTGCAAGTTAAACTCAATCGACAGCACTTAATGTTGGTATAATGTTGATTACTATTTTAAATCCTCCAAAACTTTTTCCCATTCACATCCATTGTAAATATCTCATGTAACCTAGTGTATTTTTTTATGCCACAAATTCTTTTATTGAACTCCTTTAAATCAATAAACTTGACATATATTTAGTTTTCGGGAGCTTAGAATCTAAAATGGCAATAGAAATATATTAGCATAAACCCAAATGACAATAAACTACGGAAGAGGATTAGGGCCAAGCAATAATAAAAAATAAAACCATCTCGAGATTAAAGTTGTTAAATTTTGAGAAAAAAGTCGAGATAAAATGTTGAGAATAAAGTCATTAAATTATGAGAAAAAAGTTGTTAAATTACAAGAACAAATTCGTTAAATTAATTTAACAACTTTTTTCTCGTAATTTAATTACTTTATTCTCAACATTTTATCTCGACTTTTTTCTCAAAATTTAACATTTTTCTCATTATTTAAAAAATTTGTTCTCGTAATTTAACGACTTTTTTCTCGTAATTTAATGACTTTATTCTCAACATTTTATCTCGACTTTTTTCTCAAAATTTAACAATTTTTTTCTCGTAATTTAACGAGTTTATTCTCAACATTTTATTTGGACTTTTTTCTCGAAATTTAACAAGTTTTTTTCTCGAAATTTAACAACTTTAATCTCGAGATGGTTTTATTTAAACCCAAATGACAATAAACTACGGAAGAGGATTAGGGCCAAGCAATAATAAAAAATAAAACCATTAGATTAATTTATTTAATGAATTTGTTCTCGTAATTTAACTACTTTTTTCTCGTAATTTAATGAGTTTATTCTCAACATTTTATTTTGTCTTTTTTCTCGAAATTTAACAACTTTAATCTCGAGATGGTTTTATTTTTTTATTCTTGCTTGGCCCTAATCCTCTTCCGTAATAAACAGATCTAGTTAATTAAAAAATCAGAGCTCGATAACAAACCAGTCGCAACATAATATATTTTCAGTCCTCATATTTTCTGAAAGCAACAATGCTTTACGATTCGACAGTCATAACCAATCAGAACATAGTTGATGCTTATGTGAAAGCAGGATTTTGAACCAATGAGATTTCACTGTGGGCGGGGCTACCCTGCATGATGCAGAACAAATGTATGATATGATGCATCTGGTTAGGACACAATGTCAAGCTTCAAACTTGTCAGATCATTTACTCCTGTGTGTTTTCATACCGCATATGTATTTGTGTCCATTTGAAGAGCCTCAGCACTCTGTTAACACTGTACAATTGTGTCTGATATGTCCAGTATGATGTGTATGAGTAGTTCCTGTACTAACTATTGTCTGCTGTCATGTTCTTCCTGCTTCTGTAATGAATCATTAGGCTTTTTATCATGTAAAATATATCAGAGACCTTAAGTGAGTTTCAATCAGGAGTCTGCTAAATGTCCAGTATTGTCCGCTGTCTAGTCTTCTTGCCCAGCAGGGTGATGAATTAAATGTCTAGTTAATGATGTAAATGTATGGCATACAGTAATTTTGCTAAAGATGTTGTTATAGAGAGTATGTTGTATACATGAGGTTATATATATATATATATATATATATATATATATATATATATATATATATATATATATATATATATATATATATATTTGAATCATAAACGTACAGAATGTATGCAATAAATCCCTTTGAATACTATTTCTGTCTGATCTCCTACATTTAGCACTTGAATTTGTCATTACAACAACATGTACAAAACATTCTTATGGCATATAAATCTAAGAATAACTACTTAAAGGATTAGTTCACTTTCAAATAAAATTTCCCTGATAATTTGCTCACCCCCATGTCATCCAAGATGTTCATGTCTTTCTTTCTTCAGTCAAAAAGAAATGAAGGTTTTTGATGAAAACATTCCAGGATTATTCTTCTTAGTGGACTTCAATGGTCTCCAAATGGTTGAAGGTCAAAATTATAGTCTCAGTGCAGCTTCAAAGGACTTTATCGCCTTCCAAGTGCTTCTGCCAAAACCGCACCTTCCTATCCTTCAAAAAGGTTACGCTGTATGTCCTATGCCTTCCCTATTCTGCTTACGGAACGAACGCAGCGCTAGTTCCATTTTTTTCGTAAGTAAGCTTAAGCTTTTTGAAGAATACTAAAGTGCGGTTTTGGCAGAACAACTTGGAAGGTGATCATTTGTTTATATAAAGCATATACATTTACATTTTTTTCCGAAAATGACCTATCGTTTTGCTAGATAAGACCCTTATTCCTCGTCTGGTATCATTTAAAGCCATTTGAAGATGCACTGAAACTGTCATTTTGACCTTCGACTGTTTGGAGGCCATTGAAGTCCACTATAAGGTGAAAAATCCTGGAATGTTTTCATCATATACCTTCATTTGTTTTCGACTGAAGAAAGATGGACATGAACATCCTGGATGACATGGGGCTAAGTAAATTATCAGGAAAATGTTATTTGAAAGTGAACTAATCCTTTAAATGGCTTCTTTTTGCAACAGTTGACAATTGTAGAGAAATATTTACAAATGTATGAATTTCTTAGATATTCACATCTGAATATTTCTTATTCAGTTTATGCCATAACATTTCTTTGATTTATGTATGTATGTATGTATGTATGTATGTATGTGCTATGCATGTACAGTATGTACAGTAGAGGTAAAAGTGATGTCTGGCTTTTTCCTGTGAACTTTTTCTTGATTTTATAAACCTTTTTTTTTTTTTTTTTTTTTTTTTTTTTTTTTTGCATAGTAAAATAAAACCTTTAGCTGTAGTTTGCTTTTTTTGGCAAATCATTTTGTCAAATAAATACCTTACTTAAGTTTAGTGTTATCATGTTTGGATTGTGTTTCAGTTTAGTTTGAGTTTTGCCCATGTTTTGGCTGCATCCATTTGGATATACACTGATACATACAATGTCAATGTATGGTCAACTTCTAAAACTTAGACCCCTGTGCAAATACAACTTTAGAGACAACTTTATACACTGCCTGGCCAAAAAAAAAAAAAAAAAGTTGCTGTTTGGATTTTAATAAGCAAATACTTAACAGTCTATGGATGGATCATTATTACGTTGATTATTATTTTTCTAGTATGTTATATGTTTGGCAAAGGTTCTTTTAACCCTAAAAGATGGAGTGTGAAGCTTTTCATTTCTTAAACAACCATGTAGGAAGATGTATCAAGGCCATATTCCAGGATGACAATGTCAAGATTCATCAGGCTCAAATTGTGAAAGAATTGTTGGGAGGGAGCATGTGCTGGAGGAGACTTTACAGAGTGCTCACCTCTTGCATTGTCAATTCAAGATCTTGACCAAAAATTGATGCACCTCTCGATGGAAATAAATGTTGTGATGTTTTTCCATCAAGAGGTGCATCAATTTTTGGTCAAGATCTTGTATTGACAATGCAAGAGGTGAGCGCTCTGTAAAGTCTCCTCCAGCACATCCCAAAGACTTTCAGTGAAATTAAGGACTGGACTCAGAATGGTTCAGAGAGCATGAAGAATCATTTTCACGCATGAATTGGCACATCTTTCACAATTTTAACCCTGGTGAATCTTGACATTGTCATCCTGGAATATGGTCATGATTTGACTTCCTACATGGTTGTTTAAGATATGAAAAGCTACACACTCCATCTTTTAGGGTTAAAAGAACCATTTCCAAACATATGACATGCTAGAAACATAACAATCACTGAAATAATGATCCATTTATAGACTCTTTTATTTGCCTATTAAAATCCAAACATTTTTTTTTTTTTTTTTTTGGCCAGGCACTAAATAAATGTAACGTTAGCTTCTTCTTTTTTTTAAGTTTAAACTTGCGACTAGTCTTTATAAAGATGCCAGTATAAAATTTGATGAAATAAAATTTGTTCAGGCCTGCATACATGGACACTATATGTACAAATATGAATATCTATTAGACTGTATAGAAACTTTGTTCATGCATCCATCGTGATAATTGGACACAATGCACTTGTTGCAGCAGTCAGCAAAATATAGACCCAGAGTTACTGTCAACTTGAATTACTGACTATAAAAGACGTGATATTCGATTGATTTATAGAAACTCAAATACAGAATTTTTCATTGACACTTGGGTGTTTGATGACTTCACTGCTGATCACAAATCAAATGCTAGGTTTTTTGCTGTGATAGATTTATTTTCAAGTCAAAATATTTTTACATATACTTTAAATGTCCTTTCCACTTGAGAACGACAATGAAGAAACCCAGAAGGCACCATACAGTCCACAGGGTTGCAAAAGGTTCTCTAATTCTTGGGTCCAGAACTAAATGAATCCTTCAAATGCTACAGATCCTGAGAAAGAAAAAAGGAAACTGGTATCACTTTCATCACCAAATGTAACTGCACAACCAATAATAACTGTTTTCAAACAGGTTTCCTGATCATTCCCCTTCTGCCATTGGTTGAAAAACAGATAATCTTGCCCCATATTGATGCCATTGTTGAGCCAGTTACTATGTCCAGCTGGTCAGTATTATTTAACAAACATAGGGGCTTTCGCACCAAATAGTTCTAGGAACTAGCCACTAGGATAGTAACTAATTTTTCCACCGGGCCATGATCCTGGTTGCATTTGCACCAGGAATAGGAACTCTGAAGCGCCTGACACCGGTGTCTTTACGCTCTGCATTTACAAACGCTAAAAACCGGTGGATGGAAAATGCCGTGATCAGAGCTGTGTTTGTTGTGTGTCATGGGTTTCGTGATAACAGAGATGGAATGCAAACACATCATTTATGAGACTGAAAGAGCAAAAAGTGGGCCTAAGAGACAAAATCTCCTATGACAACTTTCAGTGTTACATATCGAGGTGGAGAAAAGAACACAACCCTGCAGACAACAGGTAAATGCCGTTATTGCAATTTTCCATGTTCGTGAAGTAAATAAGTAAATATGTACACAGCTTTTTAACATGTTCTCCAACCTATATAGGTCGTTTGTCACTTCCCTGAAATATGACCCATAGGAGCGTTTGCTAAAGTTGCACCTCGACAACAGGACTGTGACGACCTCTGCTGATGGTCTTGGGTATTGCTGCTTGGTACCTGTTCCCACAAATTAGCAGTCTATTGGATACACCTGTGATCAGTGCTTCAGGCGCTCCTTTTAAAAGAGATCTCCAGTTGAGCCAAGGAGGAACTTTGGGGACTTTGGAACTTTGGCTTTGGACTTTGTTTTGTTTTGTTTTGTTTTGGACTTTTTGTTTTGTTTGATTTGTTTTCCGCATTTATGCTTCAACATTGTATTACACTTTCAACCATGCACTCTGCCTTACACACTGACATTACTGATGGACACAGAAACACTGTGTTTCCCTTTAATTGTTTTCATTCTATTATTTAATGTTACCTTAATTTAGTAATAAATAAACATCTTCTTGAGCTTAATATTTGGTTTGCGTGTGTCCCTTGTCTTTGTTGTTTCCCTTGAGCCAGGGGTCATAACAAACTGGGGGCTCGTACGGGATTGTTCCCTTTAATCTGCATCATATTTCAGGTTTCGCATAGCTCAATTGGCAGAGCATTGGAATATACAACAATATGCAATCATGTGATCATGCGATCGTGGATTTGATCCCAGGGAACGCATGTGCTCATAAAGTGTATATGCGCTATAAATCACTAAGGGTAGGTTTAAGGGTGGGGTGGGTGTAGTTGTTAATAAAAAATAAGTTTTGCTAAATGGAAATAGGACAAATGGTTTAAAAAGTCCTCACATTGCATTTAAATGAACACGCATTTTGATTGGCAATTTCATGACAACAGACGTAACATGACACTGTGGGTTTTTTTTATGCCAGCTAGAGGGCGCATGACTTTAAAACGTTAATATAGGTCGTAATAAGGTGCTTGAAAAATGACCTCTAGGGTTTTTTTTTTTTTTTGGAGGACAGTCTGCTTTTTTAAAATGCCGGGTGCCGGTGTTTGACATGCGTTTGACCAATCAACGTACACTCACGTCACTGATAGTTCCTATAGTGCTGGTTTAGACCCTACTCTGAAGTAGGAGCTAATTTAGTTCCCCCAAAAGGAGTTCCTAGAACTAAAATCGTTCCTTGTTCCTGTGGTGCGAACATGGCAAAATCCGAGTACTTCAGCCAATAGTTCTAGGAACTACGAAAAGGTTCCTCCGGTGCGAAAGCCCCTATTTATTACTAAAAAAAGAAACAAATAAATAAAAGAAAAGAAAGAAATGTGAAAAGAAATAAATCTGATCAAATGTGATCATTTTACATTTACATTTTTGTGTTAACAGGACTCCCATGGGAACCCAGCAGACATGGGAACTAAAAATAGCCCCAATGACGACATAATGACATTCTCTTGTAAAGTCAAATGTGTACGCTCAGCTGAGCAGTCTCTGGGACACAAACTAATTTGAATACATTATAGAAAATGAGATAAATGACGTGTCTTGTGTGTTTAATGCAGAATGGTGCAGTGCAGTAAATCTGGCCGATGTGCGCTTCATGATGCAATCATCACACACACACACACGCACACAAATGCACATTACCAATGAACACACACACACACACACATACACACATACATCTGTCAGTTCTACTCCATTTCCATTGGTTGTGGTGTGACACACAGCTAATAATAGCACCTAACGGTCTGACCCAACAGCCCCTAGGGCTCCGGCGTTTGTCTTGAAGGGCACCGCGTGAGTCTCCTGCCCATCTTCATTGCTACGGCTCTTTTAAATAGAGCACAAGTGTTATATAACGGTCCGGTGCATTCATGAATGAGAGTGGAGGAGGGGTGCTACATTCATACTGTAAGACTGCACCTCTCCTCAGCTGTCCTTCTGCTGAAATGAACGCGGAGAAGCTAAATCCTGCTCGCAGATCTTATTCATGTGAGGGGATCTGTGGGCATTAACGTACTGGACCCATAATCGCGATTCCTCAAGAACGTTCACGTAAATGTGATCACCCTTTGAAAATGAAATGAGCTCTGCAGAGGATCCTTGAAATGAAATGAGGAACAGGGCTGTCAGAGACGTGTAGTACACTAGTGACTGTTGCTAGGCAAAAAGCAGAGAGTCCACATCAGCAGGTTTCCACACGAGAAATACTCTGAGGAATTTGTTTCACTCGATCGTGAGAGTATTCCTGATTCTACATTCAATTTACGTTCCATTGGTTTTACACAAAGCTGCAGCTTGAATAATTGCTCTTTTTTGGGGGGCGGGGATTCTTGAAGAAAGCACGTCATGGCCAGATAACAGAGGAATGAGTTTTGTGGTGAGGAGCTCTTTAATGCAGTCTGACCTTGAATTAAATCCAAGGCATTATTTTCTGTAGTGCTTTTCACAATACAACTTCTGCTCCAAAGCAGCAGAAAGAACATGACCAGGTCAAATTTAAAGGCATCTTATCTTCTAACCGGAGATATATTTAAAAATATCCTTAGTCTGCCAAGGTTTATAATGGTTGTGAATGGGGGTGGCCGCGTTTTGAAGTAAAAAATAACCCTGACAGCAACACAGTGTCGGCCCACATCTGGTCCGCATGTAATCCGCATGTACCAAATGTGTCTGGAAAAGCATCCATCCAAAAAAAAAAGTAATCCATACAACTCCAGGGGGTTAATAAAGGTCTTCTGAAGCATAGCGATGCGTTTTTGTAAGAATAATATTCATATTTAAAACTTTATAAATTCAAATAACTAGCTTCTGGTGGACGACCGTACACAGTCGATTTGCTGCAGAAGAGTATCCTTTGACCCTGACGCACAACGTAATGCCAAACGTGGAGGTGCAGAGGATAGAGCAAAACATGTAGGAGGAGTTTGATATAAGAGAAGATGAGCTTGAGTTTGTTGCACAGCCCTATTTGTTTGCTTACAATACTCCTACATCCTGCGCCATACATCACGTCACAGGTTTGTTTGGCGCAAATTGACTTGCACATTCTGTGTACGGTCGTAAATATGTTTTAAATATGGATATTTTACTAACAAAAATGCATTGTTTCGCTGCAGAAGTCCTTTATTAACTTCCTGGAGTTATTTGGATTACTTTTTTTATGGATGGATGCATTATTTTTGGCTTCAAAACACAGCCCATTCACAACCATTATAAACCTTGGAGGACTAAGGATATTTTTAAAAAATATTTACAATTGTGTTCTACTGAAAGAATATATATATATAATATTTTGTTCAATATATTTTTTTATTTAGAAATTTGAGGGGATTTTATGACACTATATATATATAAAAGTAATTACAAAAAAATATTGGAAAAACTGCTAATAAAAATTGTAGAAATATTGCTTAGTATCATAAAATCACCTCAAAATTCTAAATAACAATAATGAAAAATATTGAACAAAACATATTACATTGATTTTCCTGAGAACAAAAAAAGATATACACTTTTCAAGGCTTCAATCACTTTTGACCATGAAAGGTATCAAGTGTGACACATAATATATGACAATAATATATATATAGCTAAATTAAATTCTGTATTTTCTTGACAGTTAAACATATTTTCCTCACATTTTCTTTAAGCAAAATAAAAATGCTTATATAATAATAATAATAATAATAATAATAATAATAATAATACCATTTAAACTGTACTATAAATCATTGTATTTTTCGATGGTATCCACTGTAGAAAGGTCCTAAATCATGAATCATTTTCCACAGCTCCTGTTGTCTGGAGATTTATGTTCACTGAAGTATCTTGGAAAGACATTTTTGAAGTGTTTCATCAGCAGGACAATCCAAAAACACATTAAATAACAGGACAAGCCACTGAAGAGAAATGTCTCTCCCTTACAGCCATTTCATTGATTCCATTATAAATCAAAGATGGTGCTACTGTGAATAAGGTCTATATTGTGGTCCAACACAGATTTCTTTTTCATCTGAAGATTTTATAATTTTTCTTTTGTAATTATTATTTTTTTCTCTGTATAATTTAATTGACCATACATAAAAACACGTTGTCTTTCCCTCACAACTTCGCTGCTCTGAATTTTAAGTGAAGTTCCTAAATGTAATTTAGGGAGGAGCGAGCCCATCTAATCTTCCAATCAACAGCCAGAGTATATAAGCAGCTGCTTACCTCTCTTCAGTCTCAGCTGTTTCAGCATCCCTCCACCTCCCCAAACTCCACCTTCATCTCAGGTACCTTGCCCTATGTAATCACATCCTATTTATTCACTGGGGGGTGTATCAGAGCTCGAGTTGAAGATGCTTCATCGAGCCCCTCCTCAGTGGACAGCAAGCCAAATTAGCTAACCTAATACCCTAAAGATTATATGGGCAAACGAACTCGTTAATGTCACATAACTGCTCTTATACTCACTCAACTATTGAAACTGAATTGAAATTTCTTATTAAAGTTGTTGACTTCTAATGTTGATTTATACTGTAACATCCCCCAACATTATTTAATGTACACTTTAAAGATGAAGACTGTGATATAACCATGAAAAAAAGAGGAAATCATTTTACGCCGTATATGAGTGTGAGGTTTGTTGTTAGGGCTGTAGTGGTGTGTAAACCTGTTTTCCCTCCTCTTCTCCTCACTCTTTTACTAACTCCTGGTTGCCATGGAGAATTGTGTTGATCTCTCGTACTGAGAGCGATTGCGCTGCTGAGGACTGGATGATATTCACAGAGCTACAGTCTTCACATTGTACATCTCAATGATGCTTTGACCGAACAGATAATGCTTTCCATTTTCACACGAAAAGGCATCTAAATGTAATCCAATACAGAAAAACCACTGCAATCTCTCAGGTGTATTATTTGCAGTCTGATTTAAGTATTAAGAATCAATTTGTATGTAACTATGAGCAAAAGAGGTAGATCATGCTGCTAGCAAAGCCAAGGTCACAGGTTTGAAAATGGAAGTGCAGTTGTTTTTACTTCATCCAACATTTAAATGTACCTTCGTTGGTGAATGCAAATGACATCAGATTGCTTAAATCATATTAAATTATCATTTTGATTGAATCTTTTTTTTTTTTTTTTTAATTTAGATGTTACCACATTTTATGCTTCAAATGTACTAAGTCTGCTCCAAAAAAATTATCCAAAAAACATTTTTACTCTAAATAAAATACCAAAAGTGTAGCATTCTGGTTCAAGGTTACATGCAAATTGCTATTTATTAGTAGGTACTTGTTAATCTGCTTTTATGGTAATTTGTGAACAAAAAGACACACTAATGATAGAAACAAATACCATTTAAACAGGAATTTCTCCTTCAGCTGTAGTGTGTCCCATCAGATGTGTGGAAAAGGACATTTGGCAACATGCTGGAGTCTGTCTGCATTGCGCATTACACATCCACTCACTCACTCACCCACTCACTCTCGCTCTCTCACCCTCCCTCCTTCCCTCTCTCTCTCTCTCTCTCTGTTTGTGTCTCCACTGTTCTGCTGCACGGGTTTGAGGAGCACTGCAAGTTTGCTGTTGTCTGACGGCAGTAGGATGTGTATTGTGGATGTATAATATTCTTGCTGTATGAATGTGAGGCTGTAATGTGAGATCTATTTTTAATAACACATAGGAGGTTTTGCGCAGATCTTTCCTGCACTGTTCCTCAATCTGACTGCCCACGTAAGTACAAAGACAGTCATTTTATAACATCCCATTACCATAATTTGGTATCACTCTCATTATATGCATTATACATGCATCATTTTCATATTGGCAAATAGTGTCCTGATATTTGCTGGGAGCTAGTAAAAAATAAAAAATTATTAATTATAATGTTTGGTACCTAAGAACCATATTGCATGTGCATGTTTGGAGTAATATATATATATATATATGTATAGATACAGCAGAATCTCAATCAGTAACATTTATGTTTTAACAGACATACCAAGAGCATATGTTCACTAGATAAAGCTGTCTCATAAGAAGATATGTTCTGACTGTTTCTGTATAGGGTTAAACTTGCTTTCAGGACACTTGGAAATCTATTTGACAAGCAAGTCCATTTCAAATTCATTTCACCCAATCAGATCTTATTGATCCTTAGAATTGTATTAGATATCATTTTGCAGTCTTAACCAGAACGGTACGTGCATTGTACTGGAATATCTTGCTAGCGGACTGAAGAAATTCACTGACATATTTTTTTATCTTATACTGGCAAATCCTGATGGTCCTGTTGGGAACTTTGTGTTCTGAAAGAACCTTGGTTTTATTTTTGAATATGATTCAAAATATACATTAGGATCCTTCAGGATTGGTTCCAGTAGAAATTTCTTATCGCATCCCTGTGGATTTTCTATCTAGGTATAGGACATATTTCTATTCTGTCATGGTATCTGAGGTATCTCATTACTCCCCTTAATTTTCTGGCTGACTAGGTGAAGACATGAAGTAGGCGCAGTGGTCCATGGGACATGGAGATGGTCGACATTTGGTGGAACATGATGCTGGATGTCCTGTTGGGTCACTGACTATTCAAACTGCAGGGCGTTGGATGCGCACTCAACCCACCTGAACATCCACTGCCATCCAGTACTGCGAGTTTGATCTCCAGGATGACTGTGGTGGTTGCTGGAGATAACATAGACGAGACGTCCTCCACTCTGCAGGGGCAACCGCAGGACTCGCAGTATTCCCCCGAGTGCTGCGAGCGGGTGGTCATCAACATCTCAGGGCTGCGCTTTGAGACACAACTCAAGACGCTTGCCCAGTTCCCCGACACCCTACTAGGCAACCCCAAAAAAAGGATGCGCTACTTTGACCCTTTAAGGAACGAGTACTTCTTTGACAGAAACCGTCCCAGCTTTGATGCAATCCTCTACTACTATCAGTCAGGGGGAAGGTTAAGAAGACCCGTCAATGTACCCTTGGATATGTTCTCGGAGGAAATTAAGTTTTATGAGCTTGGAGAAGAAGCCATGGAAAAATTTCGAGAGGATGAGGGCTTTATTCGTGAGGAAGAGCGCCCCCTGCCGGAGAATGAGTTTCAGAGACAGATTTGGCTGCTTTTTGAGCATCCCGAGAGCTCAGGCCCTGCCAGAGGGATCGCGATTGTCTCCGTCATGGTTATTCTCATTTCTATCGTCATATTTTGTTTGGAGACTTTACCAGAGTTGAAAGAGGATCCACATGGACGGCTCCAGGTAATAGGCAACAGCACGTTCTACTACAAACCAAATATTTTCACCGACCCCTTCTTTGTTGTGGAGACACTCTGCATCATCTGGTTTTCTTTTGAGTTGATAGTCCGTTTTTTCGCTTGCCCGAGCAAACCTGCCTTCTTCAAAAACATGATGAACACGATCGACATAGTGTCCATCATTCCATATTTCATAACGCTCGGAACGGAGTTGGCAGAGGACCCCGAGGATGGAAAGGAGCTGAAGGGTGGAGGAGAGCAGGCCACGTCTCTTGCCATTCTCAGGGTTATCCGCTTGGTTCGGGTGTTTCGGATATTTAAGCTGTCCAGACACTCCAAGGGGCTTCAGATCTTGGGCCAGACTTTGAAAGCCAGCATGCGTGAGCTAGGACTTCTCATCTTTTTTCTTTTTATCGGCGTCATCTTGTTTTCCAGCGCGGTGTATTTTGCCGAGGCCGAAGAGAAGGATTCCTTCTTCACAAGTATCCCAGACGCCTTCTGGTGGGCGGTGGTTTCGATGACAACCGTAGGGTATGGAGACATGTACCCTGTTACGATCGGGGGCAAGATAGTAGGCTCTCTATGTGCCATTGCTGGAGTGCTAACGATCGCGCTTCCAGTGCCTGTGATTGTGTCCAACTTTAACTATTTCTATCACAGAGAAACCGAAGGTGATGAACAGGCACAGCTCCTCACAGTGAGCAACCCGAACATCGCGTCCGACTCCAACTCCAGTCGTCGCAGCTCGTCGGTCGTCAGCAAGTCCGAATACATGGAGATTGACGATGACCTCAATAACAGCATTGATAACTTTCGAGAGGCGAACCTGCGAACTGGAAACTGCACAGTTGCGAATCAGAACTGTGTAAATAAAGGGAAGCGTCTCACAGATGTATAGATTTCCAGTATCATTCTAGGCCATTACAAGACTGTACATAGTGTAGTCATATATCAGAATGCTTAAACTGGACCTCTGATAATGTATTATTTCATTGCATATGTTCGATCTTAGAGTTGCTTTGATTCTGTTTGAAGATTGGTAGTCTAAAATATGCCTATGGACACCAAATTTTAAACAAGTAAAAGACAGAATAACTATTCATCGGATGGTTAGAGTACTTGGATATATAAATGACTTTACATTTTACGATGCACCTTAACCCAAAATATTATTAGTTATACAGTGACAAAAACTAGATTTGCTTGTAGAACAATTACGTTTTTGTACCATATGTTCATCGTGTATTTATTTTACTTGATTATTTGCTCATTAAGGCTACTTAAATCCATTTACAAACTGAATGTTGATTAATTATGCAGATCATGGCATGTTTTTTGAAACGTTGAGGTCTGTTTGATATGGTACTATGTATCTTGTTTTAATTAATACATGAACTTCATCACATATAGCCAAGTCGACAGTACGACTCTCTTAAATGACAACCACTGCCCATTAAAAGCACAACTTCCTTAAATATCTTTAAAAAGAAACTATTTCAAATCTGTTCCAGGCGGTATTACATTTTTAAAAGTATAACTTCATTTGTTAAAGCTTTTTAAATGTACATATTCAATACTATACTTAATCATTCAATATATTTATCTATATTAAATAATTGTAGTTATTATAATGAATATAATATTTAATACATTATGATTGCATATTTAATAATTATTATTTAAATAAATAATTTAATAGTGCCTTCAGTCATATAGAGTGTCTCTACATGCAATAGTTACTGTAAAACATTTGCAAATCTTAATCATACATGATATGTCGAGGGATATTCCAGAGCTGCTGGGATTGAATTTCAGGACATGGTCCCTCAACATCCTTGTACATAAAATAGAATTAGCTACATCTCGCTGGATCAGGCATTGCTTTTCAAAGAAGTGTGAAACGTTGTGTTTTTCATCTTCATGTTTTCTTTTGTAATGTCTGTGTTTTGCTCATTGGTTTCTTTGGATCTACCTCAGTGTGGCCATGCATAGTAAGCTTGTGGATGCACAACTTCATATCCAGTCAAACGATCCTGTCCTGTGGGTTTAGAGAGTTGAGTATGCAATAGAAGTGAAACACTTCAATTTAAAATAAGACTCCGTAAAACTATAACTACAAACAAAGTTTAGAAATAGTTCACAGTTGTTGTTAATAGAAATTAGACGATTCCGAGTGATGCTAAGCACAAGCGCTAATAGTGCTGTATAATACGCACAGGTCTGCATCAGGGACTGTAATTGGTAGAAACTGCCAATATCTGTATCAATGTGAGTTGCAGTCTAAAAAGAATACCTTTAATTTGAGTGTACATGTTGTCTTTTAAAATCTAATGCACTTTAATGAGAATTTATGTATTTATATGGTTTCGTAACGAGAATGACATAAAAGTCTGAAAGGTAAAATAAAGAATCTAAAGACGATGTGTTGATTTGTCCACGTTAAGGATATGTGTTAGGCATCTTAACCAGCATATGTGTTTTACAACCCTTTAATTCGTTCTTTGGGGCATTTATTATATTCACTTAAATACTAAACATCACAACTGTGATGCTTTGCCAGCAAGTTAAATAGCTGAGATGAAAGCTATATTTTTACAAAGAAGTCTGTATAAAAGAAATACATGCCAGAGTGGGGTTTATTTAATGTGAATATATATGTCTGCAGTTTGAAAAACACTCACTTTTATATGAAACGTTAAAGAATAAAATATAATACAAAACAGTGGACCAAAAAGAGTTTTTCATGTAATTTATGTAGATTATGAATATGGAAACAAAAATGGCAATGATTGAAAGTTGTCAATATATTCTGTTACAGTAAATCAAATTTTAATTTACCATATGCGATACAGAATGGACAAACAATAGGAACAAGATTACCAGGGTTCTCAATCTTTATCATGTGTATTTACATAATCATCCAGGCTTTTGACTTTGTTAGCATCATTTTGATTTCTTTTGAAGTTGGAAGGGTTTGATATCCCTGTTGAAAAATAGAGCAGCATGATTTCCATGCTGATCCAGGCTGTTTAGAGTTGGTATAGTGCTGGTCTAGCTAGTGCAACCCAATAGTGTGGCCCAGATCCGGCCCACATCTGGTACATGTAGATCACACGCGGACCGGATGTGGGCCGGATCTGGGCAGACACTATGTTGCTATCAACTGTAGAAACACAGAACCACACGAAACAACAGTCTGAGGACATAAGCGTCAGACCAGAAATTAGGGTGGTGCCCGACGATCACATATCCCG